>NC_056058.1:95340195-95965195 GCF_016772045.2 Ovis aries
TATCACAAAAAAAGAAAATTACAAGTCAATATCACTGATAAACATAGAATGCAAAAACCCTCAACAAAACACAAACAAACTGACTCCAGCAATACAATAACAGTTATTACATCATGATCAATAAAATAAAATAATAAATAATAAATAAAATACAGTAGTAAAAGGACTACATCATGATCAAGTGGGATGTGGAGAAAAGGAAACACTTGTACCCTGTTTGTGAGAATGTAAATTGTGGCAACCATTACAGAAAACAGAATAGAATTTCCTCATAAAACTACCATCAGTTCAGTTCAGTTCGGTTCAGTTGCTCAGTCGTGTCTGACTCTCTGTGACCCCATGAACTGCAGCATGCCAGGCCTCCCTGTCCATAACCATCTCCCAGAGTTCACTCAAACTCATGTCCTTCAAGTCGGTGATGCCATCCAGCCATCTCATCTTCTGTCGTCCCCTTTTCCTCCTGCCCCAAATCCCTCCCAGCATCAGAGTCTTTTCCAATGACTCAACTCTTTGCATGAGGTGGCCAAAGTATTGGAGTTTCAGCTTTAGCATCAGTCCTTCCAAAGAACACCTAGGACCAATCTCCTTTAGAATGGACTGGTTGGATCTCCTTGCAGTCCAAGGGACTCTCAAGAGTCTTCTCCAACACCACAGTTCAAAGGCATCAATTCTTCAGCACTCAGCTTTTTTCACAGTCCAACTTCCACATCCACACATGACCACTGGAAAAACCATAGCTTTGACTAGATGGACCTTTTTTGGCAAAGTAATGTCTCTGCTTTTGAATATGCTATGTAGGTTGGTCATAACTTTCCTTCCAAGGAGTAAGCGTCTTTTAATTTCATGGCTGCAATCACCATCTGCAGTGACTTTGGAGCCCCCCCAAAAAATAAACACTGTTTCCACTGTTTACCCATCTATTTTCCATGAAGTGATGGGACCAGATGCCATGATCTTCGTTTTCTGAATGTTGAGCTTTAAGCCAACATTTTCACTCTCCTCTTTCACTTTCATCAGGAGACTCTAGTTCTTCTTCACTTTCTGCCATAAGGATGGTGTCATCTGCATATCTGAGGTTGCTGATATTTCTCCCAGCAATCTTGATTCCAGCTTGTGCTTCTTCCAGCCCAGCGATTCTCATGATGTACTCTGCATATAAGTTAAATAAGCAGGGTGACAATATACAGCCTTGACGTACTCCTTTTCCTATTTGGAACCAGTCTGTTGTTCCATGTCCAGTTCTAACTGTTGCTTCCTGACCTGCATATAGGTTTCTCAAGAGGCAGGTCAGGTGGTCTGGTATTCCCATCTCTTTCAGAATTTTCCACAGTTTACTGTGACCCACACAGTCAATGGCTTTGGCACAGTCAATAAAGCAGAAATAGAAAGCCACCATATGATCCAGCAATTCTATTTCTTATTATATACTTAAAGAAAACAGAAACACTAATTTGAAAACATACATGCACCCTCAGTGTTCATAGTAGCATTATTTACAATTGCCAAGACATGGAAGCAATCCAATCATACATCAAAAGATGAATGGATAAAGAAGTGGTATGTATATATACAACAAATTACTATTCAACCATTTAAAAAGAATGAAATTTTGCCATTTGCAATAATATCAATTTGGAAGGTATTATGCTTAGTGAAATGTCAGACAGAGAAAAACAAGTATCCTATGATATTACTTAGATATGGAATCTAAAGAGCAAAACAAAATAGTGAATATAGCAAAAGGAAACACTCACAGATACAAAGAACAGACTAGTTGGTTACCAGTGGGGAAAGGAGAGAAGGGGGATCAGGGCAAGAAAGGGGTAGAAGATTAAGAGGTATAAACTACTATGTATAAAATAGACTATGAGGATACATTATACAGCACAGTATTCTATAATAACTATAAATGAAGTATAATCTTTAAAAAATCATGAATCACTATGTTGTACGCTTGAAACATATAATATTGCATATCAACTATACCTTGAAAGGAAGGAAGGAAGGGAGGTAATGGAAAAATCATGCACAGATTTCATGAAGAAAAATTATGGGCTAGTCTAATTCTATGATTCCCTGTATTCTTGAAAATTAAGGTCTTAAATGTGAATGGTAATATAGGTGAAATATAAAACAAATTAAGTAAAAAATATGTATTCTAAAATTTTATAAGTACTATGAATTCATGAGATATTTTATCTTTAATATGCAGTTACACAAAATATATAATATCCACATATTATATTATATAAAATGGATAAAATGTATTAGCTCTGACCACTGAAAAGATCTGGAGACAATGACTTACTATGTTGCAATGAGTCAGCCAAATATTTAATGCTTTTCAGTGAAAATACGTAATACCGTCTGTAGTCTTACCATAGGGATCAAACCTAAGGTAGATTTGGGATAAAGGTCATGAGTTTGACGTGGTGAGTGTTACACAAGTTGAATAGCATAGTAACTATTTGAAAATATGATAGAGAATGTTTTATAAGACTAAAACAAAGATCTGATGACTGTTCATAAGAGTGTGTAAGGAAAAAAAGAAGCAGACTTCTTGAGATGTCTTTTTTTAGTCAATGGCCTAAACATAGCTTTCAGTTCCATGGCCTTATATAAAATGCTAAAAATGATTGAATCTTAAAATCATAAAACAGACAAAAATGTTGGAAACTTCATTTGTACTTCAGATTTAAATAACAACTGCAGGATTAAACCTTTGCAAATGTACATTGTGCAATCGTCAACTTTCTCATTTTCCATTACCATTAAATTGTTAATATTTCTCATTTGGAAAGAGATATCAAGCGACTTTGGAAATCCCAGTTAACTGATGGAAGATGAGAATGAAGCCAATTTTCTTAGGCCACCCTACTTTAACACTCTCAGTAGAATATTGAAGGATTCTTTATGTATATGGGTCAGTGTCCATTTAAGGAGAAATTTCAAATTCTTAGCTTGATTCTGTGGTTTAAGCAACACAAAGGAAATATCACACCAAGATGGACAACAGAGGGTGCCCTCCACTTTGAGCATAAGATGCATTGACTAATCATTTCCTGAATCATTACTAAGTGATGCTTCATAAAATTCTTGGCAACTGAGTCTTTTAAACTGCAACAGATGTGAAATGGTGAGTAATATACTTCCGTATTTTTCTCCCTAAAGGCAGTTGAAATTCAAATAATCAAAGTCAAAGCAAAGGCAAACTGACTACACTTAATTAAATTTTGATGCCAATGGAAAGCCTTATATAATATCTGGAGATGTTAACAAAAAGTGCTTTGCAAAATGAAATCAGCAGCTACTTGGTGTTAACTGATTTCCAAGTCAGGAGTAAGGGGACACAAAGAGTAAGAAAACCTTCATGCTGATGGCAACAGCTGGCTTCCAGGGAAATGTCATTCTTAACAAACAGTGCCTTTGCTAATTGCTTATTTTAGATTTTTCCACTGAGCAGTTACAGATTCCCCATACAATTTATTAGGAAAACATTTACTTAAACCCTCCTTGACTTTTCAGTGAAATAACAATAAAAGGTATCACCTCTGTTACTTAAGTTCAACAAAATGCTTTCAGCAAAATTATTCTATATTCTCAGTAAACGAATTTCTCACAAGGGATCAAAGTCCTTATGTAGGGTAAAAATAACCATTTTATTTTCAATATGGTTTGTTAACAGTTGCTTTCACAAGCAAAATGAAGCAAAGTCGCTATAGATTTCAGATGAAGAACTTATCTGAAAATAATGTAAACAGCTGGCAAACTTCCCAATTTCACCGAGAGTCACGTGCTAAGGGCATTGCAATATTTGTACATCCTTCCTGTTCCTCCTGCCACCGCTAAGCTCCCAGTACGTGCACGCATGCACACACACAGCATTGGAATCTTAAAAAATTATGAGAACAATGTTCTGGGAGCTTCCTCAAATTTTCTGGTAGCCGTTTGCCTTATCTAGGTATGTAAATTACGGACTGTGTCAAAGCAAGACTATCTCCATGACTTTCACTTAGAGTAGAATTTCTATTAATTTCAGGTTATCCCAGACATATCCTTAACACTGTTTGTTAAGAATGTACACCCATGGTAAAGTATTTCTTAACAGAACAGATGGTTCTCAACTTTTCCATGCATAGGGTTCTCACTTGAACATCAAAATTTTTTCAGCCTCTAATCATGCTGATAGTTATATTTTTATCATCGGATGATAAAGAATTACATTAATGACAAAAAAGTTAGCAAATATCCAGTATTATTTTAATGATTTATATTTTATTCATAATACTAATACCTATATATACTTGAAAAATAATACAATATTTATTCCATTTTAATGATATTTTTCACATTAGAATTTGCAAGTATTAAAAAACAAGTAACTGTCTGTTCCTTACTTTTACTCTTCCCATTTATTGTCAATAGAACCAATACTAGTTTTCAAAGGGTTCATTTCTGTCTTAGGATCTTTCATGGGACAAGAGAGAATTCAGTGGAGACATTAAGCACTATGGGCAACAATGAAGCTGTTTTCTCATTCAGTTTCAGGGACTCCATCAGGCATTCTACAGACCTAGGCTGAAGCAGGCCATCTGATCCTTTATGCCTCTTCAAAATGCTACTTCTATCTTCCTAATGACATATGCATCATTCATTTAGTAGCTGAATAGACATCTGGACACATCTAAGGTCTCTTGACCCATTCAGTCTCTCCCCAAGTTAAGCCTCCCAAGCAAGAGAGACCCTGTTTTCTCTCCTGGACGATTATTGGAGTTTCCCTTGTAGCTCAGTTGGTAAAGAATCTGCCTGCAGTGCAGGAGACCCGGGTTCAATCCTTGGGTTGGGAAGATCCCCTGGAGAAGGAAATGGCAACCCACTCCAGTATCCTTGCCTGGAAAATCTCAGGGACAGAGGAGCCTGGTAGGCTGCAGTCCATGGGGTCGCAAAGAGTCGGGCCCGACTGAGCGATTAATGCTTACTTACTTATTGCTGCCTGAGTCATCTTCCTAGACACAGGCTGCATCCAGTCTCAGAGCCCAACTCATACTCTCACGAGCCCTTCCCATCTAGTTCTTCCTTCTCAACACCTTCTGCAAGTCTTAGCTACTGGGCCAAAAATGAAGATTTAGAGCAAATGCAACTGTGAGGTTGCCCCAATATGAAAAAAATATTCTGAAAGTATTTTCTTAAATGTAAAGTGACCTTTACACTTAAGATCACCTGAACAAATCATTTCGAAACAATGCAATGTCTCTGACTGTAGTTTGCAACCAACACAGGGTGGGGACTATATCAGAATTAATGTCATCTATTCAAAACACGTCTTTTACTGGTTGTCAGAAAATGTCTCCTCTATGAAGTTTTTAATGGCTCTCTCAGATAATACAAAATCAAGTTTAAGGAGCTTACGTTTATCAAAATTGTTGTTCAGCTGCTAAGTTGTGTCCAATTCTTTGTGACCCTGTGAACAACAGCACTCTAGGCTTCACTGTCCTTTGCTATATCCTGGAGTTTGCTCAAACCCATGTCCATTGAGTCATTGATGCCATCCAGTGATCTCATCCTCTGTTGACCCCTTCTCCTCTTGCACTCAATCTTTCCCAGCATTAAAGTCTTTTCCAGTGAGTCAGCTCTTTGCATCACGTGGCCTAAGTATTGGAGTTTCAGCTTCAGCATCAGTCCTTTCAATGAATATTTTGAACTAATTTCCTTTAGGAATGACTAGTTTGATCTTGAAGTTCAAGGGACTCTCAAGAGTCTTCTCCAATACCACAGTTCGAAAGAATCAATTCTTTAGTGCTCAGCCTTCCTTATGGTCCAGTTCTCACATCCACACATGACTACTGGAGAAACGATAGCTTTGACTAGATGGACCTTTGTCAGCAAAGTGATGTCTCTGCTTTTTAATACACTGTCTAGGTTTGTCATAGCTTTTCTTCCAAGAAGCAAGTGTCTTTTGATTTTGTGGCTGCAGTCACTGTCCACAGAGATTTTGGAGCACAAGAAAATGAAGTCTGTCACTGTTTCTACTTTTTCCCCATCTCTTTGCCGTGAAGTGATGGGACCAGATCCCATGATCTTGGTTTTCTGAATGTTGAATTTTAAGCCAGCCTTTTACTCTCCTCTTTTACCCTCATCAAGAAACTCTTTAGTTCCTCTTCACACTCTGTCATTAAAGTGATATCATCTTCTTATCTGAGGTTGTTGATATTTCTCCCAATAGTCTTGATTCCAACTTGTGTTTCATCCAGCCCGGCATTTCACATATTGTACTCTGCATATAAGTTAAATAAGCAGGATGATAACATTATACAGCCTTGATGTACTCCTTTCCCAGTTTTGAATTAGTCTGTTGTTCTGCGTCTGGTTCTAAATGTTGCTTCTTGTTCTGCATACAGGCTTCTCAGGAGACAGGTAAGATGGTCTGGGATTTCCATTTGTTTAAAAATTTTCCAGTTTGTTGTTACCCACCCAGTCAAAATCTTTAGCATGGTCAAAATAAGCCCTAATCTATCTTTTCATCACATCTCTCTATGTTTAACCTTGTACTGCCTACCATTTTACTACTAATTACTGAACATTTTAGAAATGTGGCTTCATTTTCTATCTTTCAAATTATTTCTTTTTTATAGGTTTCTTTATATATTTCTTTTTATTTCACTTTCATAGGTTTTTTTTTTTAACTTTCATTATTCTTTTGGTTTATGTTTCCAGGATATCCTTCCTGATTCCTATTCACCTCTCTTCCTAAATCTTTCTGGCCACTGACGTCCTTTTCATCTTTTATAAACAATTAAAATGTTACTTCTTCTATGGAAACATCTTCAATTTACCAGTAAGAATTGTTGTTTCTTTTTTTCCTCTTGTGTCTCAGAATTTATCACATACACTTTTTTAAAGCAGAAAACACAGGATAGTCTCTGCCTTGCCGTGGTAATAAACAGGGCCTGAAATCTCAGCAGTTATCCCAACAATGTTTATTTCTTGCTTACCAGGAAAAAAAAAAACTCTGATGTGAGTCTGGTTAACTCCCTAGGGTAGTTATTTCTTTTCTGACTAGGCTGCTTCTAAATTGCATCCCTGCCCTAGCAACATGAAACTTCCCCAGTCACCGCAACAGGGAAGAATAAACTGGTGGATTGTACAGGGCTCTTGATGCCTTAGTCCAGAAGTGGTATGTTCAGAATCCATAGGCAAAATTAGTGACATGATCCAACTTAACGCAAGTGGACCTAAAATAGAGAAGGTGAGTGAATATTAAAGAACACTCATATTAAATACCACAGAGACTTGCTAACATTATAGATATTTATGTATATCATTTGTCATTCGTATATTATGTATATATATACATATATGTCGGAGAAGGCAATAGCACCCCACTCCAGTACTCTTGCCTGGAAAATCCCATGGACGGAGGAGCCTGGTGGGCTGCAGTCCATGGGGTCACTAAGAAGAGTTGGACACGACTGAGCGACTTCACTTTCACTTTCCACTTTCATGCATTGAAGAAGGAAATGGCAACCCACTCCAGTGTTCTTGCCTGGAGAATCCCAGGGACGGGAGCCTGGTGGGCTGCCGTCTATGGGGTCGCACAGAGTCGGACACGACTGAAGCACCTTAGCAGCAGCATACATATATGCATATGTATATCATATGCCATTTGTAGTTTTTGGTTAGACTGTGTGTTCTTTGAGAGAAAAAACCCATTATATTCTTCATTTATACACCCCAGAACTTTAGCCAGCATCACGTGCTGAGTATGACATCAGTGAGCTTTCGTTAGCCTGAATTGAATTAAATCACAAGTGAAGTAAGGTAGTACTTTACCTTTGGGGAGAAGAAACAAATTCTGTTCTCCAGCTTCCTTATTGTGTTGCGTTCACACTGACATGTAAAGGACTCTGTAAGTTTAAGGGAGTTAGCAAGAACGATGAAGCCAGACTTCCCAGCTTCAAATCCTGGCACTCTGACTCATTCATTGTATGTCTTTGGGAAAATTATTTAATATATTCGTGAACCAGTTTTCTCAAAAGGCGGCTATAAGCATTAAGTGGGTTAATCAATGTAAAATATAAGAACAGTGCCTAAATGGTAAGAATTTAGCACCTTATATATTTCTATTCATTGCTTACATGAATAAGGTTCCAACATTTTCCAACTTTTCTTGGAGTCCAAAGTTCTTTCCATGTTGTATCAAGATCTGTATGACACAGCTCTTGCCAGCCTCACCCACCTCATTGTCTGCTATTCCCCTCTTTATTAATGGTGCTTCAAGCATTCCAGTCTTCTTTCCGTTTTGATTTGCTTTGCCATTTGTTTGACCGTGCCGACTTAACTTCTGCTTTCAGGCTTTTAAACATAGTGTTTCCTAGATTACCGCAGAGCCTCCCCCAACTGGAAAACTGCAGTGCATCTTTTAGGTCTCAGATCAGATTACCTGATTTGATCAGAAATTACCCCATCTAAAGTTGCCAGCTATTCTACTCAGTAATTCTCGAACACACCTCCATATTGTTGTTTTTTTGGTTGATTAGTTTGTCTTCATTGCACTTACTGTGACTTGTAACAATTAAAATGTGAGATCAAGAACTTTTTCTACCTTCCCAATATATGAATTTGCTTAATAGATATAAGTGATTGGTTTATGCATTTATTTGCCAATCATTTATGGAATATTATCATGCATTCTTTTAGATGCTAAGAGTAAGAGATTGCTGACTTTTAGAAACTGTAGTAGCTGTAGATTACATCAGAAAGAACTCAGGTAAACTGTGGATGCTCTACCAGACACTCACACAATGGATTCTCCCTCTCACAGGCAGAGGGACTAACAACCTAATGCTTCCCTTTCATTTTGAGTGATAGACACACTTCTGAAGAGTAGCAGAAGCTGTCACATGAGTTATGATCATGGTTTTGTTACCTTTTTAAAATCTAGATTCTGCAGATATTTATAGCACCGGAGAGGATGAAAGGATGGCTGTGGGTCAGCAATCATATATCATATGACACCTAAGGAGAGAAAGCTTCAGAAAATTCTTCCAAAATTTGCATCATGTCTTGCTTGAAAAGTTTATACTAAATTTTTTCTGAACACTTTATAAAGTAAAAAATATCATTCAGTAACCCCTTATTTTAAAAAAATACTACTTACATAAACTTGTCAGGAATATAACGTGTCTAATTAAAGTCTAAATTACCCAAATTAAGTGCAAAAACATTTTAATATCTATCCATTGAATCTGCTTCTACATCACATATTAAAACAATAAAACTTATGATAGTTAAAACGCAATAAACAATGTTTCAGGATTGTTGAAAAGATAATGACAGTACTGCATAAGAGAAAGTGCCATGAATTAAAAATCAGGTGACTTGATTATTTGACCTGAGATTGGTCACTACAGCTTGTTTATGAAATGTCTACATGGTCTTTAAGGTCATTTCATAACCAATCATCTATGAGTGGTGTTTCATTTGCAGAACTCTTGTTATCCTACTGGGCTTCCCTGGCAGCTCAGCTGGTAAAGAATCCACCTGCAATGTGGGAGAAATTGATTCACTACCTTTAATTCCTAATATAGGAATTTTTATAGTTGCCAGATGTTTTCATAGGTGCTGTATATATTTCATTTATTCCCCACTCAAACCCTACGATGTAGGTGCTATTAATACCTCCATATTACAGATAGGGAAATTGAGTGACAGAGAGTTTAAGAAGTTTTTGTGTTACATGACTAGCACCAGAAAATACTCAGTCTGACTTCACTGACTCTACTCTTGACCGCTGTGCTTTGCTTCCTTGCTAAGCACATCACCCATCTTATTTCATTTAATATAAAATTGTGTAGTCATTTCAACCATGAGTTTTAGAATAGCCAACCAAAACTGATTTAAAAACAAATACTCAGTTCAGTTCAGTTCAGTCACTCGATCATGTCGGACTCTTTGCAACCCCATGAATTGCAGCATGGCAGGCCTCCCTGTCCATCACCAACTCCCGGAGTTCACCCAAACTCGTGTCCATCGAGTCGGTGATGCCATCCAACCATCTCATCCTCTGTCATCCCCTTCTCCTCCTGCCCCCAATCCCTCCCAGCATCAGAGTCTTTTCCAATGAGTCAACACTTCGCATCAGGTAGCCAAAGTATTGGAGTTTCAGCTTCAGCATCAGTCCTTCCAAAGAACACCCAGGACTGATCTCCTTCAGAATGGACTGGTTGGATCTCCTTGCAGTCCAAGGGACTCTCAAGAGTCTTCTCCAACACCACAGTTCAAAAGCATCAATTCTTCAGCCTTCAGCTTTCTTCACAGTCCAACTCTCACATCCATACATGACCACAGGAAAAACCATAGCCTTGACTAGATGGACCTTTGTTGGCAAAGTAATGTCTCTGCTTTTGAATATGCTGTCTAGGTTGGTCATAACTTTCCTTCCGAGGAGTAAGCGTCTTTTAATTTCATGGCTGCAATCACCATCTACAGTAATTTTGGAGCCCCCAAAATAAAGTCTGACACTGTTTCCACTGTTTCCCATCTATTTCCCATGAAGTGATGGGGGGAAAGCAAATAATAGGATAGCCAAATTTAAAACTGATTTAAACATTGACCACATTGTTATTCCAGATAAAAAAGTTCCCCAGGGCGGTGATGTTATCACAGGTTCAGGCTGTCCATCTTCTTGTTCTCCCATACTCTGTGCAGTGTTCCCTCTCTCCTTGTCAGATGACTGAGAAAATTGCAGACCTCACACCTGAAACTGACCACACTAAGCAAAGAAAGGCAGTGTTTCTGTCCATGAATATATTTAGTGGTAGGGGTGGAAAATCTTTCCCAGAAGGTATTATGACATTTGCCTCAATTCAAGGGACCAGAACTGGATCATAAAACCTTAATCCGGCTAAAGGAGGGCTGAGAAAGTAAGGATCTGATATTGGGAGCCTCTAGAGTAAGAAACAGACTCTGATGGAAAATGAATGTGTATGTAAAAGACAGAAGGAGCGTGTAAGCTTGGCCGTGTTGGGAGAGGCGGACCACACACAGTAGGATGGCTGTGGGCAAGCAATCCGCAGTGTCCACCATAAGCAAGTGTTATCAGCCTTATCTTACAGATGGGAAAACAGACTTCAAGAAGCTAAAAGCTTACCCACAGTTACTTAATTAGTAAGGGACAATGTAGGGCTGAAATCCAGATTAAAGTGCTACGGTGAGAACTCTAACCACCATGCTGTACTAACTGCACATTAGCCCATAATGTTGGACATGATGTTTGAGTGCATTTATCCATCTAATGCCCTGGTGCTCCTGCTGTGGTGTGTGACTTGGTGTCTTCATGTTATACTCAGCTTCTCACAAAAGTCATTTTACCTTTGATTGTTGCATGAATCTTTGGCTGCATTTTGTCAGTATTCAACACTATGGCTCTTAATATTTTTCAGTTTCTAAAATTGTATCCTGCAGTAATTTAGACAAAAGATACAAGTAAAGATATGTATTAAAATCTCAGCTGAGCCTTGTCTGTATAACTAAAACTGAAACATCTTTTTCATTTAAAAGAAAACTACATAACATGAAAGACCATGGATATTTAAAATAAGTTTTCGTATTTCTTTATTCTAAAATAAAACCACTATATACAGTCATATCATAAGTTTATTACCCTAACTTAGAGTGCATTTTCTTCCACGCTTAAAAAAAAAAATCTTGCTATATAAATGGAATTATAATTTATATTAACATTTGGTATCTTTATGTTTTACTTAGCATTGTAATAAAAATAATCTTATGCTTGCCATATGTGCTTTAAAAATTATTTAAATGTGCAGTACTTCATCAGAATCATCTTACTTAATCATTCTGTAGTGTTAAACACTGTGTTTTCCATTGTTTTGCTCTTTTAAGTGATGTGTGACTTGCATCTCTATGCGTATTTTGAATTATTTTCTTAGACTAGATTCCCAGAAGTGGAATGACTAAGTCCAAGAACATGAAGGGTTTTTCTTATTTTTTTGGCTCTCCATGGCTTCTGCCAAGTTGCTTTCTGAAAGGATGCAGTCAATTTATGGTGTGATCAGTAAGGTATGGGAACACTCATTTCCATGTTCTAACTCTCAGTGTGAAATATATTTTCTAGGTTGATACATCAAAGCAAGCCTACATTTTTGTGATGAGAGAGAGAGAAAGAAAGGGATTGAAAGAATCATAGATACTAAGCCCTCTGCAAATGGCTCACAATTTAGGGGAGACAAGATAAACACAAATAACTGTTGTTAAGATACTGCTGCGGATGCAGAGTGGACAGAGAAACTGTGTGGTGAGGGGAACGTGTGCAGACTATTCCAGAAGCTTGGAAAGGGAGCAAACACTTGAAATACCTCTTTAAAGAGTGAGAAGAAAGATGGGCGGAATGGCTATGGATCTCACAGGTATGAACCAGAGCTCAGAGGGTTGACATGTCAGGACGCTTGTTGAAATATGCAAATGTTTGTGGTTTCAGGAGAATCAAGTGGAAGTCAAAGAATGAAAGAAGGAATCCTGGTGAAGTAGAAAAGGTAAAATGCTTGGAGAGCATTAAGTGACATACTAGGAAAGTTAGGTCTACTCCTGGAGGGTATGGGAAACCACTGCATAGTATTAAGGAAGGAGGAGGGCAATAGAAACATTTTTTAAGTCAGTGCCTTTCAATATGCGGCTTACAACAGCAGCATCAGCCGAACCTGGGAAGAAAGAAATGCAGATACTCTGGTCCCACAGGAGACTAACTAGGTGAAAACTACGGAAATGGGGTTTAGCAATCTGTATCTTAATAAGTCCTGAAAGAGAGTCTGATGCTCAATTAAGTCTGGAAAGCACTGCCTTAAACCGACACTTGGCATCTGGGTAGAAGGTGGCTTTAGTGGGGTATGGTTGAATGCAGGGAGACTAGTCAGGAAGCTGCTGCCAAAGTCAAGAAATGGTGTGTATATGCAGATGACACCACCCTAATGGCAGAAAGTGAAAAACTAAAGAGCTTCTTGATGAAACTGCAAGAGGAGAGTGAAAAAGGTGACCTAAAGCTCAACATTCAGAAAACTAAGATCATGGCATCTGGTCCCATCACTTCATGGCAAATAGATGGGGAAACAATGGCAACAGTGGCTGACTTTTTATTTGGGGGGCTCCAAAATCACTGCAGATAGTGACTGCTGTAGTGAAATTAAAAGACACGTACACCTTGCAAAGAAAGTTATGACAAACCTAGACAGCATATTAAAAAGCAGAGACATTACTTTGCCAACAAAGGTACGTCTCGTCTAGGCTATGGTTTTTCCAGTGGTCATGTATGGATGTAAGAGTTGGACTATAAAGAAAGCTGAGTGCTGAAGAATTGATGCTTTTGAACTGTAGTGTTGGAGAAGACTTTTGAGAGTCTGTTGGACTGCAAGGAGATCCAATCAGTTCATCCTAAAGGAAATCAGTCCTGCATGTTCATTGGAAAGACTGAAATTGAAGCTGAAACTCCAATACTTTGGCCACCTGATGCGAAGAGCTGACTCATTGGAAAAGACCCTGATGCTGGGAAAGATTGAAGGCGAGAGCAGAAGGGGACACCAGAGGATGAGATGTTAGGATGGCATCACCAACTTCATGGACATGAGTTTAGTATGCTCCGGGTATTGGTGATAGATAGAGATGCCTGGCATGCTGTGGTCCATGGGGTCATGAAGAGTTGGACACGACTGAGTGACTGAACTGAACTGAACTGAACTTTAGCAGTGGGATTGAAACCAATCAGATTGAATGAACTTATGTAAGAAAAGTATGCAAATTGAGAACTTTTAGCTAAGGACAGAATCTGGTAATACACAGATTCTAAAGGGGCAGGCAAAAGGAAAGAGAAAAGATACAGTCAGAGAGGAGGGAAAAGAAAGAAGTGGGTGAGTATCACAGAAGCCAAGAGCAGTAGCTCCAGAATATAAAGACTGAAAAGCATCTACTGGATTTTGCAATTAGGGCACCACTTTTAACCTTAGAGAAAGCAATGTAGTATAGTATGAATATGGAATCAGACTAAAAGAAAGAGAAAAAGGAAATGAGACTTACAAGAATGCAAGAGATTGTGTCATGCTACTACTTTGCTGCTGCTGCTGCTGCTGCTGCTGCTAAGTCGCTTCAGTCGTGTCCGACTCTGTGCGACTCCATAGATGGCAGCCCACCAGGCTCCGCCGTCCCTGGGATTCTCCAGGCAAGAACACTGGAGTGGGTTGCCATTTCCTTCTCCAATGCATGAAAGTGAAAAGTGAAAGTAAAGTCACTGAGTCGTGTCCAACTCTCAGCGACCCCATGGACTGCAGCCTACCAGGCTCCTCCGTCCATGGGATTTTCCAGGCAAGAGTACTGGAGTGGGATGCCGTTGCCTTCTCCTACGCTACTACTTTGGAGAATGCTAAATATAAAAATAGATGCTAGGTCCGGAGGTAGGCAAACTTTTTCTGAAAAAGCCAGATAATTTAAGCTTGTGGGCATATGGTCTCTATGGCAAAGATACAGCTCTACCATTGTAGGGCAGAAAGCAGCCATAGCCAGTACATAAATGGATGTTCATGGCTCTTCCTAATAAAGCTTTATTTAAAAAAAAAAAAAAGCGTTCTGCTGGTGAGCCACACATTGCCAATACCTGGGTTAGGCAATTGCTGACAGAATTAAGAAAAGTTTTTTTCATCTTTTATTTGTTTGCTTTTGTTGTTTTTAAGATGGGAAAGTAATACACATATTTATAAACTAGAAGGAAAGAGTATGTAGAAATGAAGATATTGGATGATACACTTATTGTTTTATTTAGCAATATTTACAAGGCTATGTTTTTTCTGTGGTCATGTATGGATGTGAGAGTTGGACTGTGAAGAAGGCTGAGCCCCAAAGGATTGATGCTTTTGAAGTGTGGTGTTGGAGAAGACTCTTGAGAGTCCCTTGGACTGCAAAGAGATCCAACCAGTCCATTCTGAAGGAGATCAGCCCTGGGATATCTTTGGAAGGACTGATGCTAAAGCTGAAACTCCAGTATTTTGGCCATCTCATGTGAAGAGTTGACTCATTGGAAAAGACTCTGATGCTGGGAGGGATTGGGGGCAGGAGGAGAAAGGGACGACCGAGGATGAGATGGCTGGATGGCATCACTGACTTGATGGAGCGACTGATCTGAACTGAACTCTTACTATGTTCCAAGCATCATGCTAAGCACTAAGACTTTAGAAATAAACAAGAGACAAGGTCACGACTTTCAAGGAAGTCACAAGAAGTCAACAAATAACAGGTAAATAAGGGACACTAGGTGATGATAACTGCCATGAAAAAAAAAAAAAAACAATAAAACAGAGTGCTGTTATGGACAGTGCCAGCTGGGTTACTCTGGGTTTACAATAAGGAAAGTCCTCTCTGAGGACATAAAACGGCTAGAAAATGTTGTAGAAAGAGGTAGTAACTGGCAGGTTAAATCCCTAATTAGGCAGGAGAAGAGGGACCAGATGGAAGAAATGGGGTTCAGCGGAGAACTGCTAATACTATTAGACAAAAAAATAGGTGGAAAGGTTGGGTGTATATCTCTTGTAAGCCATAGACAGAGCCAGCAAGAGGTTGAGAATTCATCTTGAGATTTAATGATGATCTAAGAAGCAAGGTTTTCCAACTAGAGGGTTAGACTGAAGTCAAATAGAGGGTTGGGTTGAAAAGTGAATGAAGGGGCTAGGAAAAAGAAATTCACTGGCGTCCAATAAAGAATTGGAAGATGGTTGTGATGGTTGTCCCTCCATACTGGCTACATATATAAGAAATGTCTGACTGTAGTATGCTGCCAACACTTTTAGGAAGAGAAAATTGTGGCATGTTCTATAGAGCATGTGGTATACTTCAGACACACTTAGCCCTGCTCAGTGAACTATACCCATGTTATACTTAAAGCGTCAAAGGTAGAGAGTATAAATTTTCCAGAGAGGTGAGCTCATTCAAGGGAATACATTTCTGGAAATATATTCAAAGACTAGGAACTAAGGAAGCAATTTATATGGCCTAGCCTAGTCAATCATAATCACTAAAATCCAATAAGATCATAATTGCTGATAACCTATATAATATTCAAAAATACACAGAAAGTGTGCTTCAGCAAGTGCCACAAAGCAGAGAGGGTGGTAACATTTGTCAGAAAAGGGGCACTCTGGAAAATCACAAAATCTAAGAGAGAGAAGAGTCAGAAGAGGTCCAGAGTCTGGCAAGTAGAATAAGGTAAAAAAATCAGATCTTGGCCAGTTGGAAGGAGTGGAGGATTTCATACTCTAAACTCTAGGGGTTATACGGATAGAAAGAAAACAGAGAAATTCTGGACCCTGGAACCTAATTCCTCAGCTAAATGAACCTTGAGAATTAAGACTCAGATGGAGTGTAGTATCATAGAAGTTTTTGTTCCAAGAAACTCAGAGATGAGTTTATACTTCCCCAAAAGCTAGCTTGCAAGGAATTAAAAAGAAAATCCTGGAGACAAATTCTATGGAAATATTGAAACAAAATATGGGCACACTATCAAAATAAGCCAACAATCTGAACAGCTGAAAAAAGGAGAAGGAGAATTCAAAATCTGAACCAAAGAGAAACACAAAGAAAAGATTTTGAGCAAAGAGTGGTAAAATATAAAATAGTTACTTTCTGTGCCAGAGTAGAGCAACTGTGGATTTTTCTGAAAGGTCTGAAGTCTTTATTTTATCAGAAAGGACTCAAACAGTGAATAATTGGATCTGGGAGGCATCCTGGCCTCTCTGGCATGGTGGACTAACAGACATGCTAGCATTCCTGCTCAAGAAGTATTAATATTTCCACTTTTAGATATAGGGAAAAATTCATTTTTAAACCCAGCTGATAATTGGACAAGAGCTATCTCAATACTGTTTTCATGGTTCCCCCATACTTCCAGGATCTGAGCTGTAAAAAGAGGGAATGGGACCAGAACCAGTCAATGGTAACTGATCACAAAGATCACATATTAGCACAGAATTATTGATTTTAGGTAAGGATTTCTAGTACTCCTAGGATTTTCTAGCATTCCATAGAGATTTCCTTCCTATTCCATAATGTATATAATGTGTCAAATTTCATTTATGTATTAAAGAGATGCAATAAAAACCCTATATAGTGTTACAGTATTGATGCAGTATGTCAGTGTAGCAAGATATGTTCAATAGACTTTTGGTCCCATGAGATAATAATAGACATAATGAACAACTGGAATTCTATGATCAAAAACATAGGACCCACTAGGTTCAATATAATTAAACATTTCCTTTTATAGTAGGTCTTCTCAGAGCCATTGACATGCTAATTTTACTGTGATTTTCCAAAGCACTTACATAAAATAGGGTATTTATCAGTATCATTTGGCCATGAAACACATTTTGAAAAAGCAGTTAGTGGGGTTAGTTTTCCATAGAAAACACTTCATAAATTCTTTTACATTTAATTTTTTAAAAAATAATGTTTAAAAAAAGATGTGATGTCACTTTCTTATCTATAGAATCAATATATTGCTCATTCAAGATAAAAAATCCTAGAGAAAATTTTGCACAAGCATCCAGGGAGATACATACAAAATGCCTAAAATAGTCTTGTCCATAAAAGCTCTACCTAGAAGTCTATTAACAGGAAAAGAGACATATATGTTTTGCTGTATTCACACAAAAGGAAAATTATACAACTATGAAACTAAAAAATAAATAACATCTCACACAGCAACAGAGGTGAATCTTAGGAACACAATATTTAGTCCAAAAAGTCATGTTTCAGAAGACTGCATACAGTATGAAACCATTTTTATAAGACTTAAATATCAGCAAAATTAAATATCCTAGTTAAGATTAAAAATTACATGATAAAACCATTTTTAAAAGCAGTGGGATGCCAAACTAAATTTAGAGTGGAGAAGGGAGGTAAGAGGATTGAATAAAGGAACACACTAATAGATAGATAGAACAGTATTGATAAGTCCTAGTTCTTAATTGGGAAATTATTTATGGGTGTTCATTTTATTTTTATGTTTCATAATGTCCATATGTTTTGCTTTTCTATGGTGTGTATCAAATATTATATACTTAATATGTATAAAAATTTTTAATTATATATGTCTAAATATATGCAGCCATGGAATTAAAAGATGCTTACCCCTTGGAAGAAAAGTTATGATCAACCTAGACAGCATATTCAAAAGTAGAGACATTACTTTGCCAACAAGGGTCCATCTAGTCAAGGCTATGGTTTTTCCAGTAGTCATGTATGGATGTGAGAGTTGGACTATAAAGAAAGCTGAGTGCAGAAGAATTGATGCTTTTGAAGTGTGTTGGAGAAGACTCTTGAGAGTCCCTTGGACTGCAAGGAGATCCAACCAGTCCATCCTAAAGGAGATCAGTCCTGGGTGTTCATTGGAAGGACTGATGCTGAAGCTGAAACTCCAATACTTTGGCCACCTCATGCGAACAGACTCATTGGAAAAGACTCTGATGCTGGGAAAGATTGAGGGCAGGAGAAGTGGACAACAGAGGATGAGATGGTTGGATGGCATCACCAACTCAATGGACATGAGTTTGAGTAAACTCCAGGAGTTGGTGATGGACGGGGAGGCCTGGCACGCTGTGGTTCATGAGCTTGCAAAGAGTTGGACACGACTGAGTGACTGGACTGAACTGAACTGAAGGACCCTCAGCATCCAGGCTGTCTAATGCAGTGGTTCTCAGAATGTGGTTTCCTAGACTAGGAGCATCAGGTGTCACCTGGGAAGTTGTCAGAAATACAAACTGTTAGGCCTCACCCTAGACCTACTGAATTTAAAACCCTTGAGGGTAGAGCCCAGTAATCCGTTTTATCAACCCTCCAGTTAATTTGACACTCAAAAATTTGAGACCTACTGCTCTAGAATAATTGAAAAATTCTCACACAAAGAACAGAACTTTATTGGTTACAAGATTGTTTTAACCAAGGCATCTCTGTGGTTCATATATGTTTTTATCCTTTTTAAGCTTCTTAATTAAGAAAGTTCATTCAGAATGACTTTCATCCCAAAAATGACCGTCTCTTCTATCCTTTACTTGGTTTGCTAACCAAATATTACTACAAAAGTGCAAAATGGGAGCTTCTCAGGAACCACTGAAAATTCTCCACAGAAGGGAGTAGCAGAAATTTGAAACTAATTTAACAGTAAAGTATGTGGTTTCATGATTTCCCGCAAGGTTCAGAGCTCTTCTTGGGGGAGGGGAAAAGATTTCATTGCTGTCTTTCCTGTGAGTGCAGATTTTTTTAATTGTTAATGTTTAGAGTGGTGATCTGTGAGAGTTCTGGGGTACTTTGGAAAAGAAGATAGATCCTCCTCTCAAAAACATTAAAAATTATCCAAGGCAAATATGGACATTCAGGGGTTTTCCATGTGTAAAAGAAATCTTCCTTTCCCTCAGGAGCTCTAGTTTTTCAGGATAATTTATGTAGAGAATAAGGAATTCCATGAGGAAAAGATATAATATTTTACATTAGCAGAAGAATATGGATAAAAATTCTTGCCAAGAAAGATTGGCTTCAGGGAGTCTTAGAAAATACAAAAAAACTTTTAAATTGCAAGAAATTCTTGGAAGTTCTGAAGAATTCAGAAATTCTAAAACAAAGATAAGAGAAAGAAGTAGGGGATTTATAAGTGTCTATGAGATGGCAATGGCACCCCATTCCAGTACTCTTGCCTGGAAAATCCCATGGGCGGAGGAGCCTGGTGGGCTACAGTCCATTGGGTCGCTAAGAGTCGGACATGACTGAGCGACTTCACTTTCACTCTCCACTTTCCTGCATTGGAGAAGGAAATGGCAGCCCACTCCAGTGTTCTTGCCTGGAGAATCCCAGGGACAGGGGAGCCTGGTGGGCTGCCGTCTATGGGGTCACACAGAGTCGGACACGACTGAAGCGACTTAGCAGCAGCAGCAGCAGCAACATGAGGTGGAAAGAAGGCCTAACAGAATAGTGGGAAGAAAGCAAGCAAGTGACTTGATATTACTTAAGACATCTCCATACTCTTTATTGTTCTTGAATTTATTGTTGCTCAATATTTAAATGTGTGCTTGTGCTTTGTTTTCCCACCAAACTAATAGGCAAGAAAACAGTCATAGAAATTGTCTACTTTCTATCACAAGACATTCAGAGAAAGACTATAGTCAATAGTCTTTCTAACCAAATTATTTTACTTCATAGCTAAAATGCTGTAACAGAGTGACAAGTTCCCATACAATCTCAATGTCAGACACATAATAGACTTGTCCAATAATGGAACTTAGGTTCAAAGATACACATATCAACCTCACTGATTATCATAGCAGCAACCTTAGGATATCATTCGCACTGCCGTCTATTTGAATAAAAATCCCTGAAGTTAAACATCAGTATGGCTCTGAACTATTTAAATGTCATAAAAAAATAATAGCACATTAGAACCAGAAGCTTAGAATTCATCTTATTTAATGCATCCATTTTGTTGATGAAGAAGCTGAGGCTGCTGCAATCACAGTTACCTGGAAAAACTAGAATTGAAGAACAGATTTTGTGACTCATGTGCAGTAAAAACAAAACCGCTCTCTTCCATCACAGCTTTTACTGCTCTCCAACTGGCTCACTGTGTTCTAGTCACATTGTGATGGCTAGATTCCAAGGGCAAGTGTCCCAGCAGAAGCTTCATAGCGTTTTGTGACCTAGCTTCAGAAGTCATAAAGCAGCACTTCTACCATAGTCAAAAGTTCATCAGGATTCGAGAGAAGGGAAAAATAGGACCAACCACCTGATTGAAGGAATGCCATAGTCACATCAAAAGAGCACAGAAGAACAGGAGATATTATGGTGATCACCTTTGGAAAATACAGTCTGCCCCAGATTGAACACATTCGTCTAATTTTGTTCCCTCCTGAAATTCACTAAGATAATAGCAAATTGATTTCCCACCCAAGGCATATCAACCCCAAAACACAGGAAGAATGAAAGAAGCAGCAGCAACAACATTTTAGAAGCTGGAAAGCAGATGTTCAACTGAAAAAAGGTTTAACAGACCCCAGAGAGCAGAATCTTATCCTAGCAACTCAGAAAGCTGAAAACTCATCAGATTTCTAACACAAAATCCTCAAAAACCTAAGGATACGGTAGCATCAGGTACCACTTAAGCGCAAATAGAAGGAGAGAGCTGAAATAAGGAGGACTTTAAGTAGCAGACAAATCCCCAGATCTGCTTCCCAGCTTAAGGCAATCAAATGACCGCACCTCTTGAATATTTGCTCAATAGGGAAGCGTGTTCTCTTAAAACAATGAAACAAGGGGGCTTTGGACCCCTTACCGGGTGGATGGCAAAGGTAGCATGATGAAAGTCAGAAGGACAAGTATGAGCACCGTGACTGAGTCCCCCAGCTCTCCTCCCCTCGTTGGCTTCCTAGCAACTAGCAACTAGGCCATCATCCTCCAGGCACAGGACTAGAAACGCTCTCTCTGACAATTCAGATCACTTCAAGAGAATGTATCCAGAGGTCACAAAACTGAAAAGTGTACCTACATCCTTCTGCCCTGAGGTTCACAGGTGATAAGATCCACTCATGTATCAGAGCTTCCAGTCAAAGTTTTTGGTCCCCGAGAACTGTTAGACATCTGAGGAATGCCCACAATGTGAAAAGTATGAAAAATATAAAAAGCAACTTGGGAGAAGCAGACTGTGCACAGGGAAGAGAGCTTTGAAGATATATGTATTATTAATATCCACTGAAATGCAAGAGAAGATAGTATAACTTTGTAGAAAAGGAATAAAACGCTATAATAAAAAAGAACATTCTGAGAACCAAAAGAGTGCTTCCACAGTTAAAATATTGGCTCAGATGGTAAAGAATAGAAGATAGTTTAAATTTTTTTCTAAATTTAAAATAAAACAACAGAACAAGGGTTGTAAGGACCTTCAGCTCACTTGACTTGGAAGGAGATAACACATTTGAGCTAGTAAACTGAAAAGCAGATTTAACAAAATTGTTTCAAATTATAACATAACAACTTATAGAAATAAAAGCCTGTTTAGACACCAAGTATCAAAGACAAAAATACAAAGAAAGCATTGATTTCATACAGCATAACAGAAATGAGAGGAGTAGCAAAAAGTAATTTTAGGTCTGAACAAAAATAACAGGAAAATGAAAGGATTAATTCAAAAAGTCTACTATCCAAAAAAAAAAAAAAAAAAGTGTTCCAGAAGTGTAAAAGTGAAGAAAAAAAAAGTGGGAAGAAAATGATAAGCAAAATGATTTTTTAAAATTTTTCCAAAACTCAAACAACTTAAGTTTTCAGGCTGAAAGACCAACAACATGCCCAGTGAACAGATCTAACCACTGTACATCACTGTGATACTTCAGAACACAAGGGGAAGATTCAACAAGGTCCCAGAGAGACAAAGAGAGATCACCTAAAATGGGACAGAAATTAACGTGGCTTCAGGTCTTTGTCAGCAGTAACTCTGGAAACTGGGAGCGCTAAGAGTCAAAAGAGAAGAGCTTTCAGATTTCCGATGAAAAATAAGGAAAGAATCCAATGTCAAGATGAAGTATCAGTAAAAAGGAATAGAAGTAAAGATATTTTCACATGAGACAAAGCTTCAAAATTCTTACCCCCGGTGTCCTTTCTCAAGGATCTTCTGGACAGAAATGAGCTACCAAAATAAAATTGAAACAAAGATGAAAATTCACGGGAAACAAGAAGAGCATGGGAAGAAGAGGTGAGTCCCAGGATGGCGGTGACAGAAGAGGCCACAGTGACCGCTGAGTAATCAGACTTAGGGCTTCCCAGCTGGTGCCAGTGGTAAAGAACCCACCTACCAATGCAGGAGACATAACCGAGGGTTTGATCCTGGGTCAGGAAGTTCCCCTGGAGGAGGGCATG
Source organism: Ovis aries (assembly GCF_016772045.2). Lineage (NCBI taxonomy): Eukaryota > Metazoa > Chordata > Mammalia > Artiodactyla > Bovidae > Ovis > Ovis aries. Next base: position 95,363,143 of record NC_056058.1, read on the forward strand.
GCAACTCGCTCTGGTATTCTTGCCTGGAGAATCCCATGGACAGAGGAGCCTGGAGGGTTACAGTCCACGGGGTTGCAAAGAGTTGGACACAACTGAAGCAACTTAGCATGCGTGCAATCAGACATAGAGGGTACACAGTCCCAATTGAAGCAGGTCAGAGGGCTCCAGGAAATACTGCTTCTGGAAAAATAAATTAACAGAACATTTGATGCACAAGAGTTTGTGGTTGAAAAAGATATGAGCATAGAAAATGAAGCAAAATTAGACCATTCTTTGCATCATAAAAAAATTAAATTTGTGCCAACCCACACACTTTCGATCGATTAATCTATAACAGAGTCAAGAATGTGCTAGTAGAGAAAAGTCAGTCTCTTCAATAGTGATGTGAGGAAAATTGGACAGCTACATATAAAAGATTGAAATTAGAACGTTCTGTTATAGAATATACAAAAAGTAAACTCAGAGTGGGTTAAAGGCCTAAAACGAAAGTGAAGTGAAAGTCACTCAGTCATGTTTGATTCTTTGCAACCCCATGGACTATACAGTCCATGGCATTCTCCAGGCCAGAATGCTGGAGTTGGTAACCTTTCCCTTCTTCAGGGGATCTTCCCAACCCAGGGATTGAACCCAGGTCTCCCACATTGCAGGCAAATTCTTTACCAGCTGAGCCACAAGGGAAGCCCAAGAATATTGGAGTAGGTAGCCTATCCCTTCTCCAGCAGATCTTCCCGACCCAGGAATCGAACCAGAGTCTCCTGCATTTCAGGCAGATTCTTTACCAGCAGGGCTATCAGGGAAACCCTAAAGACCTAAGTGTAAGACCAAATAACCATAAACCTCCTAGAGGAAAAAATAGGCAGAACACTCTTTGACACAAATCATGGCAATATTTTTTTCAATCCATTTCCTAATACATTTCCCAAACCAAAAATAAATGACTTAATTAAACTTAAAAGCTTTTAGACAGCAAAGGAAATCATTGACAAAACAAAAAGACAACCTATTGAATGGGAGAAAATATTTCAAATGATATGACCAATAAAGGGTTAATATCCAATATACATAAACAACATACATCAACATACATAAAAAGTGCTATCAGGAACATGAAAAGATATTCATCACTAATCATCAGTTAAGCTAAGTTTAGTTCAGTCACTCAGTTGAATCCTACTCTTTGCGACCCCATGGACTGCAGCACACCAGTCCTCCCTGAACTCATCTCCATTGAGTTGGTGATGCCATCCAACCATCTCATCCTTTGTTATTCCCTTCTTCTCCTGCCCTTAATCCTTCCCAGCATCAGGGTCTTTTCCAATGAGTCAGTTCTTCGTATCAGGTGACCAAAGTATTGGAGTTTCAGCTTCAACATCAGTCCTTCCAATGAACACCCAGGACTGATCTCCTTTAGGATGGACTGGTTGGATCTCCTTGCAGTCCAAGGGACTCTCAAAGAGTCTTCTCCAACACCACAATTCAAAAGCATCAATTCTTCAGTGCTCAGCTTTCTTTAGAGTCAAACTCTCACAACCATACATGACTACTGGAAAAGGACACCTTGACTAAATGGACCTTTGTTGGTAAAGTAATGTCTCTGCTTTTGAATATGCTATCTAGATCGGTCATAACTTTTCTTCTAAGGAGTAAGCATCTTTTAATTTTATGGCTGCAATCATTATCTGCAGTGATTTTGGAGCCCAGAAAAATAAGTCAGCCACTTTCCACTGTTTCCCCATCTGTTTGCCATGAAGTGATGGGACCAGATGCCATGATCTTCGTTTTCTGAATGTTGAGCTTTAAGCCAGCTTTTTCGCTCTCCTCTTTCACTTTCATCAAGAGGCTCTTTAGTTCTTCTCCTCTTTTTGCCATAAGGGTGGTATCATCTGCATATCTGAGGTTATTGACATTTCTCCTGGCAATCTTGATTCCAGCTTGTGCTTCATCCAGCCCAGTATTTCTCATGATGCACTCTGCATATAAATTAAATAAGCAGGGTGACAATATACAGCCTTGACATACTCCTTTCCTTATTTGGAACCAGTCAGTTGTTCCATGTCCAGTTCTAACTAATCATTATAACTAATCGTTAGGGAAATGTAAATTAAAACCACAATGAGATATTACCTCCCACCTGTCAGAATGGCTACCATCAAAAAGAACACAAATAATACATGTTGGTGAGGATGTGGAGAAAAGAGAATGCTTATACATGGTTGGTGGAAATGTAAACTGGTGCAATCACTGTGGAAAACAGTATGGAAGTGTCTCAAAAAAAATGAAAAGAGAACCACCATTTGAGCCAACAATTCCATTCTTGGGTATTTATATATATATATCAAAAAAAAAAGGCAAAACACTAATTTGGAAAGATAACATGCATGCCAACGTTCATAGCAGCATTATGTACAGTTGCCACAATGTGGAGGAAGCATTTGCTAAAATAGTAGATTTTAGGGGCTCTAATTATGCACAAAAAATGGAAATGTGAGATGATATGTTAATTAGCTTGTCTGCAGTAATCCATTCTCTGTGCATATGGACAGTTCTACCCACCAATGAGTTCCAATTTGTTTAGAAGTCCAACAAAGTTAGCCGAAGTACCCAACTAACACAATCAGTACTGTACGGTCATAGGTTGGTAATATTTTTCACACAAATAATACATAAGAATGAACAAATTCGAAAGTAAAACTTTTTTTTTTCTTACAGTACAGTAGCTTGAAAAGTCCAGTAGTATAGTACAATAGCTGGCACACAGGGGCCAGCATCAAGTGGACAGGCAAGAAGAGTTACTGACTGGAGGAGGGAAAAGAGATGGGAGACGGTAGAGCTGAAGGATTGTCAGCAACAAGAGAAGAAGGGCAAGCTGCGCTTTCACTCATACCTCATGTTGATGGCACATGTCCTGGTTCCCTGCTGGATTCAATTCTATCTGCCCTCTTTAAAAAAAAAAAAAAATACAGTGATTTCTGAGTTGTGTCTTTTTCTTGCCATTGATAGCTCAGTAGCGCTGGATTGTGTTCTGAATGGTTGCTGCAACCTTCACGTGCTATTTTACATTCAGGTCCTGTGCCTCAAAAAACTACCTACCTCCTCAAATATTGAAAACTTCCTTGTCATTCCCTGCATCATGATTCCCTTCAGTTCTTCAGTGACTTCTGCTTTCTCTCGCCTCTCTTGATCCTTACTCTGGGCCCCCACTTCCATCAGGTCTTCGTCATTACGGTATGTGTCTTCATCAGTAATATCTCAAAGCATTTCAGGAAATTCCCGGGCAGCTACCAAGGACACACTTGCAGCCTCGCCCTTTGCTTTCATGTTTTGAAGGTTGGCTGTAGCCTCGAATCGATAAAACCAGCCATGGCCCGCATTAAAAGTCATACCCTCTTATTCTTCACCGTGTCTCCTCTTTAAGTCTTCATAAAGGCTGTTAGCTTTCTCTTGAATCAGCATTAAGTTGAGCAGGACTTGATGCCATTGCATCCGCACACAGAGAAGTTTCCCCATCCAACCCATCACTTCTCACATTTATTTGATATTGTTGTCTACATCATCAGCACAGCAGACTTCATACGTCCCATGATCTTGTCCTTGTTCTTTAGAATTGTTCCAGTGGTTGAATGATTCATGTTATAAGAATAGGCAATGTCTACCATCTTTTCTCCTTATTTCACACTCAGTTATTTTCACTTGGTTTCCATAATTATTTCTTGATGCTTCTTATCTGGACCAGCTACATCACCACTGGTTTTCCACTTGCTTCCAGGACATCCTGGACTTGAAATAAAGATGCTGTACCACTGTACTTTCTAAGTACTGTACAATAAAGTTCACAAAGGTACAACCATCTTAAAAAGGCTGCACACACATTTCAACGTACATCAGATGTGTGAACTAACTTACCTGTTTGGACACACAAACGTGTGTTTGAAAGTTCCCAACTTAAAAGTTCAAATGTACGAGACTTACTGTATGTCAAGTCATCCTGTTGCACACTTTAAATTGCACAATTTTAATTAAAAAGTTTAAGAAATAATTGGTTCAAACTCCTACATGTAACAACTGATGATTAGGCTGTAAAATCAGATAATGGGAATTTGTTTACATATCCCTTTAATTGAATAATGGACACCAAATAAATATGCATGAAAGATTACTTGAGTAAAAAATATCTTTAAGAGAAAAAACTATGGTAACATCATGCATTATTCATGGTATTATTTCTGTTGTTCAGTCACTAAATCATGTCTGACTCTTTGCAACCTTGTGGACTATAGTAAGTCAGGCTCCTCTGTCCTCCCATATCTCCAGGAGTGTGCTCAAATTCATGTCCATTGAGTTGGTGATGCTACCTAACCATCTCATCCCCTGCCTCCCTCTTCTCCTTTTACTTTCAATCTTTCCTAAATCAAGGTCTTTTCCAAAGACATCTCTTTTCTCATCAGGTGGCCATAGTATTAGAGCTTCAGCAATAGTCCTCCCAATGGATATTCCGGGTTGATTTCCTTTAGGATTGACTAGTTTGATCTCCTTGTTGTCCAAGGGACTCTCAGGAGTACTTCTCCAGCACCGCAATTTGAAAGCATCAGTTTTTCGGCCCTCAGCCTTCTTTATATCCACCTCTCACATTCATACATGGCTACTGGAAAAACCATAGCTTTGGCTATATGGACCTTTGTAGGCAAAGTAATATCTCTGCTTTGTAATAGCTTTGGCTAATATGGACCTTTGTAGGCTAAGTAATATCTCTGCTTTTTAATACACTATCATAGCTTTGTGTCATAGCTTTCCTTCCAAGAAGCAAGCATCTTGTAAATTCATGGCTTCAGTCACTGTCCACAGTGATTTTGAAACCCAAGAAAATAAAATCTCACTGCTTCCACTCTTCCCCCTTCTATTTGCCATGAAGTGATGGGACCAGATGCCATGAGCTTAGTTTTTTGAATGCTGAGTTTAAGTCAACTTTTTCACTCTCCTCTTTCACCCTCGTTAAGAGGCTCTTTAGTTCCTCTTCACTTTCTGCCATACAGGTGGTGTCATCTGCATACCTGAGGTTGTTGATATTTCTCCCGGCAATCTTGATTCCAGCTTCTGAGTCATCCAGCCTAGCATTTCACATGATGTACTCTGCATAGAAGTTAAATAAGCAGGGAGACAATATACAGCCTTGAGATACTCCTTTCAAAATTAGGAACCAGTCAGTTGTTCCATGTCTGGTTCTAACTGTTGCTTTTTGACCCACATACAGGTTTCTCAGGAGGCGGATCAGGTGGTCTGGTACTCCCATCTCTTTAGGAATTTTCCACACAAAGGCTTTAGCATAGTCAGTGAAGCAGAAGTATATGTTTTTCTGGAATTCCCTTGATTTTCCCATGATCCAATGAATGTCAGCAATTTGATGTCTATTTCCTCTGCCTCTTTGAGACCCAGCTTATACATCTGGAAATTCTCAGTTCACATACTGCTGAAGCCTACCTTGAAGGATTTTAAGCATTATCTTGCTAACATGTTAAATGAGCCCAGTTGCATGGTAATTTGAACATTCTGTGGCATTGCCCTTCTTTGAGATTGGATTGAAAACTGGCCTTTTCCAGTCCTGTGGCCACTGCTGAGTTTTCCAAATGTGCTGGCATATTGAGTGCAAGACTTTAACAGCATCATCTTTTACGACTTTAAATAGCTCAGCTGGAATTCCATCACCTCCACTAGCTTTGCTTGCAGTGATGCTTCCCAAGGCCCACTTGGCTTCACACTCCAGAATGTCTGGCTCTAGGTGAGTGCCACACCATCATGGTTATCTGGGTCTTTAGGACCTTTTTTGGATTGTCTTGTGTTTTCTCACTACCTCTTCTGCTTCTGGTACTTCCTTACCATTTCTTCCCTTTATTGTGCCTATTGTTGCATGAAATAGCTCCTTGATATCTCCAATTTTCTTGAAAAGATCTCCATTCTTTCCCATTCTATTATCTTCCTCCATTTCTTTGCATTGTTCATTTAAGAAGATCTTCTTATCTCTCCTTGCTATTCTCTGGAACTCTGCATTCAGTTGGGTATGTATTTCCCTTTCTCCCTTGCCTTGCTTCTGTTCTTTCCTCAGCTATTTGTAAAGCCTCCTCAGACAACTGCTTTTCCTTCTTGCATTTCTTTTTCTTTGGGACGATCCTGTTCCTTGCCTCTGTACAGTGTTACAAACTTCCATCCATAGTTGTCCATGTATTCTGTCTGCCAGATTTAATCCCTTGAATATATTTGTGACATCCATGATATATTCATAAGGGATTCAATTTAGGTCATACCTGAAAGGTCTGGTAGTTTTCTCTACTTTCTTCAACTTAAGTCTTAATTTTGCAATAAGGAACTCATGATCTGAGCCACAGTCAGCTCCAGATCTAGTTTTTGCTGACTGTATAGAGCTTCTCATCCCTGGCCACAGAGAACATAATCTCATTTCAGTTTTGACCATCTGGTGATGTCCACATGTAGAGTGGTTTCTTGGGTTGTTGGAAAAGAATGTTTGCTGTGACCCATGTATTCTCTCTATGAGACTCTGTTAGCCTTTGCCCTACTTCATTTTGTACTACAAGGTCAGACTTGCCTGTTACCCCATTTATCTCTTGACTTCCTATTTTTGCATTCCAATCCCCTGATGAAAAGGACCCCAAGTTTTATTCCTGCTTCAAGAAGATCCCCTGGAGAAGGGATTGGCCACCCACTCCAGTATTCTTTCTTGGAGAATCACATGGAGAGAGGAGCCTGGCAGGCCACAGTCCATGGGGTTGCAAAGAGTTGGACATGACTTAGTGACTCACACATGATGAAAATGACATCTTTCATTGGTATTAGTTCTAGAAGATCTTGTAGGTCTTCATAGAACTGGTCACATTCAGCTTCTTTGGCATTAGCGGTTGGGGCATAGACTAGATTTACTGTAATGTTGAATGGTTTGCCATGGAAACAAACCAAGACAGTTCTGTCATTTTTGAGATTGCACCCAAGTACCGCATTTTGGACTCTTTCATTGACTATGAGGGCTACTCCATTTCTTCTAAGGGATTCTTGCCCACAGTAATAGATATAGTGGTCATCTGAATTAAATTTGCCCCTTCTTGTCCATTTTAATTCATTGATTGAAGATGTCCATGTTCATTCCTGTCATCTCCTGCTTTTCCACATTCAATTTACTTTGATTCATGGACCTAACTTTCCAGGTTCATTATTCTTTTATATATATATATAAATTTATTTATTTTAATTGGAGGTTATACCTATGGCAGATTCATGTTGATGTATGGCAAAACCAATACAATATTGTAAGGTTCATTGTTCTTTATAGCACAGGACTTTATTTTCACCATCAGACGTACCCACAACGGACTGTCATTTCCACTTTGGCCCAGCCACTCCACCCTTTCTGGAGCTATTATAGTAATTGCCCTCCACTCTTCCCTGGTAGTACATTGCACACTTTCCAACCTGGGGGTGGCGGGGGGGTGGTGGTGCTCATCCTCACCGATGTCATATCTTTTTGCCTTTTCATACTGTCCATGGGGTTCTCTAGACAAGAATATTGAAGTAGGTTGCCATTTCCTCCTCCAGGGAACCACATTTTTCTGAGTACTCTTCTCTATGACCCGTCCATCTTGGGTGGTCCTGCATGGTCTGGCTCATAGCTTCATTAAGTTACACAAGCCCTTGCATCACAAGGCTGTGATCCATGGAGGGGGCCATTCATGACAGCTTCAAGCAAAATCAAACAGAAAAAAAAAATCAGGAACAAAGCAACCTTTTGTGGAATTATGTATTTTGTATTAATGTTTCATCCAAAGTAAAATTCTCCTTACTAAACCTTCTCTGTGCTGTTTCCAAATTAGCCTTCTGGTTGGTGCCAGCTCAGTATATTACATTTATCTTGAAAACCCTGTTAGTAACTGTTTATTTCATGCCTATAACCATAGCCTTCTGTGTGCTTGCAGCCCAGTTGATCCATTCATTTTAACCATCTTATCAAAAGTGCAGAAATGATAATAAATGCAACCCAAATGAAAAAACTGCTTTCCCCCAATGTGATGTATCTACACAGATTAAGTATCCTCCTCTATGTCAAATGAATGTCATCCTTATTTCCCAAAAGCAATTTTAATATGTTTACCATCATGGGTTATGCATTTCTGAAAAACAGAATCTGGAAACTCGCTTTACTGCGATATATATCATAAAACAGGCGCCAATTCACTCCTTTCTAAGTCTAATCTGCCTATTGTTGCTGAGATTTTCAACTTTCTTTGCAGTCTGCATGGCAGATTTAAGTGAAAGATAATGCAAAGACATATAAAATATTTCACTACATTAAACCTAACTCCCTAAGCATAGCAAGAACTCTTGCATTTCTTAGAAACCTCTACCTTACACTTCTTATGATTTGTTTTGAGATTATATTTTGTGCACTCCTCAAAGAAAGTATTCAGAAACTCAACTAGGGTTTGAGAGATTAATAAATATTGAATCTTCAGTCATAAAAAAAATAGTCATACAGATGTTAAAAACATTTTGAGCATGAACTTTATGCCAAAAGTCTCAGTGATATCATATAAATGGATACTAAGTAGTGAAAAGCTATCATCTTAGCATCCTCTTGTCTGAACGCTTGATCATAATCCAGCAAGTATCCTTCAACCTGTAAATTATTAACTACAGCTAAAAGGAGATTTTGAAATTTCATTGTGACTCATAGTCACTCGTGATTTTTGATATTTGCATAAATAAAACCTTGGAGATTTACATATCTTGTCCTTCTTATGCAAAAGAAGATTGAATGTTTGTCTAAATCACCATACTCCAAGATGTATAGCAAAGGCTGTACTAGGCCAAAATCTGATTTATGTGAAGGAAGTGAGAGAAAAGCACTTATGGCATGAGTAAATATACGTAGAAAAAACTTTGGCAAGTTAGCTCTAAAAATGGACGGGGGAAAAAATAGGGACAGGAAATGAGAGACAAATAGAAAGATCATTGCAAGTTATGGTATAACTTAGACGGTCTAGACGTACTCATTGTCCAACTCTGTCAATTTCTTTCCCAATGAAATGTCCCTGTTTAAAGATAGCTGATATTATGCTGCCTTTAATATGCAGAGTACACATTAAAGTTTAAAGACAAAAGTACATTTGAAAAGCAAATTTTAAATTATTACTAACTGATCAGGTAAATTAATAATGTGGGTATGTGTGAATTGAACCCAGGTCTCCCGCATTGCAGGCAGACGCTTTACCGTCTGAGTCACCAGGGGAACCCATATATGTATATGCATATAAACATATATAGAGATTCACATCCATGAAAAAAATACCAAGTGACTCCTATGCTAAGACAGAATACCCAAATACGAATAAGGCAATGGCACCCCACTCCAGTACTCTTGCCTGGAAAATCCCATGGACAGAGGAGCCTGGTGGGCTACAGTCCCTGGGGTCGCTAAGAGTCGGATGAGTCGCTAAGAGTTGCACAGCTGAGCAACCCCACTTTCACTTTTCCTTTCATGCATTGGAGAAGGAAATGGCAACCCACTCCAGTGTTCTTGCCTGGAGAATCCCAGGGATGGGGGAGCCTGGTGGGCTACCATCTATGGGGTCGCACAGAGTCGGACACAACTGAAGTGACTTAGCAGCAGCAGCAGCAGCAGCAGCCCTACAGTGAGATTCTGAGCCCTGAGCAGAAGCTAGGGAGAAGTAATCATGTTCAGAAGATTCTAACACTGTTGTTGTTGTTGAGTTGCAAAGTCATGTCTGACTCTTTGCGTCTCCATGAACTGCAGCATAGCCAGGCTTCTCTATCCTTCACCATCTCCTGGAGTTTGCTCAAACTCATGTCCATTGAGTTGGTGATGCCATCCAACCATCTCATCCTCTGTCGACCCCTTCTCATCTTGCCCTCAATCTTTCCCAGCATCAGGGTCTTTTCCAATGAGTCAGCTCTTCACATCAGATGGCCAATGCATTGGAGCTTCTGCTTCAGCATCAATCCTTCCAATGAATATTCAGGACTGATTTCCTTTAGGATGGACTGCTTTGATCTCCTTGCAGTCCAAGGGACTCTCAAGAGTCTGTCTTCTCCAGCACCACAGTTTGAAAGCATCAGTTCTTCAGCACTCAACATTCTTTATAGTCAAACTCTCACATCCATACATGACTATTGGAAAAACCATAGCTTTGACTAAATGGACCTTTGTCAGCAAAGGTCAGCAAAGTTGATGCCTCTGCTTTTTAATACACTGTCTAGTTTTATTCATCATAGTTATTATTCCAAGGAGCAAGCATCTTTTAATTTCATGGCTGCAGTCACCATCTGCATTGATTTTCAGTTCAGTCACTCAGTCAAGCTCCCCAAAAATGAAATCTGACATTGTCTGCACATTTTTTCCATCTATTTGCCATGAAGTGATAGGATTGGAGGTCATGATCTTCATGTTCTGAATGTTGAGTTTTTAGCCAGTGTTTTCACTCTCCTCTTTCAACTTCACCAAGAGGCTCTTCAGCTCCTCTTCACTTTCTGCCATTAAAGTGATATTATCTTCATATCTGAGGTTGTTGATATTTCCCCAGACAATCTTGATTCTAACTTGTGATTTATCCAGCCCAGGATTTCACATGATGTACTCTGAATATTAGACTCTGCATATTAATTAAATAAACAGGGTGACAATATATAGCCTTGGCAATATATAGCCTCCCTTCCTGATTTGGAACCAGTCCATTGTTTCATGTCCATTTCTAACTGTAGCTTCTTGTCCTTCATACAGGTTTCTCAGGAAGCAGGTAAAGTGGTCTGTTATTCCCATCTCACTAAGAATATTCCACAATTTGTTGTGATCCACATAGTCAAAAGCTTTATCATAGTCAGTGAAGCAGATGTAGATTTTTTTTTTAATTCATTTGCTTTTTCTATGATCCAGAGCATATTGGCAATTTGATCTCTGACTCTGAGTTTTCTAAATCCAGCTGTACATCTGGAATTTCTTAGTTCACATACTGCTGAAGCCTAGCTTGAAGTATTTTTGAGCATAATCTTGCTGGCATGTGAAATGAGTGCAATTGTACGGTGATTTGAACATTCTTTGACATTGCCTTTCTTTGGGATTGAAATGAAAACTGACCTTTTCCAGTCCTGTGGCCACTGCTAAGTTTTCCAAATTTGCTTGTGTACTGAGTGCAGCACTTTAATAGCATCATCTTTTAAGATTTAAAATAGTTCAGCTGGAATTCCCTCACCTCCACTAGTTTTTGTTTGTAGTTATGCTTCCTAAGGCCCACTTGACCTCACACTCCAGGATGTCTCGCTCTAGGTGAGTGATCACACCACTGTATTTAGCTGTGTCATTAAGAGCTTTTTTGTACAGTTCTTCTGTGTATTCTTGCCACCTCTTAATCTCTTCTGCTTCTGTTAGGTCCTTGCCGTTTTTGTCCTTTATCGTGCATATCTTTGCATGAAAGTTTCCCTTGGTATTTCTAACTTTCTTAGAAGTCTCTACTCTTTTCCATCCTGTTGTATTCCTCTACTTCTTTGCCTTGTTCACTTAAGAAGGTTTTCTTGTCTCTCCTTGCTATTCTCAGGACCTCTGCATTCAGTTGGGAATATCTTTGCCTGTCGCTTCTCTTCTTCTCTTGCTATTTGTAAGGCCTCCTCAGGCAACCACTTTGCCTTCTTACATTTCTTTTTCTTGGGAATGACTTTAACATGTACAATGTTACAAACCTCTGTCCAGAGCTCTTCAGGCACTCTCTACCAGATCTAGTCCCTTGAATCTATTCATCACCTCCGCTGTAAAATCACAAGGGCTTTGATTTAGGTCATTCTTGAATGGCCTATTGACTTTCCCTACTTTCTTCAATTTGAGCCTGAATTTTGCCATCAGGAGCTGATAATCTGATCCATAGTCAGCTCCAGGTCTTGTTTTTGAAGACTGTATAGAGCTTCTCCATATTCGACTGCAAAGAATGTAATCAGCCTGATTTTGATACTGACCATCTTGTGATGTCTATGTGTAGAGTGGCAAATCACTTTGAATACTATGCTCACAAGCAAAACAAAAGAAAAATATCTTTAGAAATAGAGTAACCACATTAATTACAGTTATCTAGCTTCACACTACAGGCATAAATAAGTGAAACATTGCATTTTACTTTATTTTTATTTTTCTTTCCTCATGATCTTTTGAAGCTTTCTGTTTTCAGCTTCTAACAAAACCTAGTTTGTTCTGTGAGATACCTAGAAGTAATTACAATTTAAATTCTTTCATTTTATGTTAAATAATTAATTAATAATTTCTTACACATTTCATAAATACATTTTATTTCTTATTATATTGGGAAGCCCCTTATTATATTAACAGGAGTCAACTGTATCATATTTCAGAAGAAAGCATTTTTTTTCTGTTTTGTTATTTTCACTAGCTTGTTTCACTTTTTAGGTTTCACAAATAAGTGATAATATACAGTATTTGTCTTTCTCTGTCTGTCTTACTTCATTGACCATAATATTCTCCAAGTCCATCCACATTGTTGCAAATGACATTTCATTCATTTTTTGGCTGAATGGTTTTCCATTGTGTGAACACACACACACACACACACACACACACACACACACACACACCATTTCTTTATTCATTCACCTATTGATGGATGGGTTACTTCCATATTTTGGCAATTATAAATAATGCTGCTATGAACATTAGGGTGATGTATCTTTTCTAATTAATGTTTTCTTTTTCTTTGGCTATATGCTCAGAAGTGGAATTGCTGAATCATATGGTTTTTGAGGTAACTCCATACTGTTTTCTATAGTGGTTGCACAATTTATATTCCCACCAACAGTATACAAGTGTTCATTTCTCTACACATCCTCACAAACCTGTATTTGAAAGGTGTGCAATTTCTCAGATTTCTGAAGCTTTCTGCAAGCTAAATTTTATAAGAAAACACTTCTCTTTCTTAATAATTTTATTCTATTTTTGAAATGAGAGATGACTTTAGCATTATAATTTTATAAATGTTTTTGAAATGTATCAACAGATTTGTGTTAAGATTCAGAGTAACACAATGTTATCCTTAAAAATAGAGAAATCAGTATATATATGTGCAAAAAGATAAGAGTTTAACGTTTGAGTTTGTTCATCAGAGCAATAGTTCCTTTACCCCCAGAATTTAACTCCTAAAATAATTTTCAAATCAATTTTCAATTCAATTCACTAGAAAATTTTATTGTCCTGAACATTTTATTCCATACCTCTGTTAGTCCTTCACTCATTTAAATTACAGCAGTAATAATAGATAATGGTCTGTGGTAGGCAGAATTTTGGTTCCTATAACCTTCACCACCCCATTTCATGTCTGTGAATATGTTACACTTCGTGACAAAAGAGGCTTTGCAGAGGTAACTAAAATGCTAATTATCTGATTTAAAATAGAGAGATTATCCTGAATTATCTGAGCAGGTCATGTAATCACAGGAGCCTTTAAAAGCAGAAGGCAAAATAATTAGAAATATGTGGCAGAAGACGTCTGAGAGAATCAAAGTACAAGACAAATTCAACATATGCCATTGCTGACTTTGAAATGGAGGGGCCTACATGTCGAGGAAACAGGGACCTCTGTCCTACAACGACAAAGAACTGAATTTTGTCAATCACCTGGTTAAACCTTGAAGCAGATTCTCCCTCAGAGCCTCAAATAAGAGCCTATGCTGGCCAATACCTTTATTTTAGCCTTGTTAGACCCTCAGCAGAGTACCCAGGAAAACTTACCCAGATTCAGATCTACAGAACTGTGAAATGATAAATGGATGCCGATTTATATTCCTAAGGTATGTGGCAATTTGTAACAGTCACAAGAAAACTAATACTCAACCACAGAGCACCTACTACATGCCAGACAGTAAGCACTTTATGTATGTAAACTCATTCAGTTCAGCTCAGTTCAGTCGCTCAGTCGTGTCCGACTCTTTGTGACCCCATGAATCGCAGCACGCCAGGCCTCCCTGTCCATCACCATCTCCCGGAGTTCACTCAGACTCACTTCCATCAACTCAATGATGCCATCCAGCCATCTCATCCTCTGTCATCCCCTTCCCCTCCTGCCCCCAATCCCTCCCAGCATCAGTCTTTTCCAATGAGTCAGCTCTTCGCATGAGGTGGCCAAAGTATTGGAGTTTCAGCTTTAGCATCATTCCCTCTAAAGAAATCCCAGGGCTGATCTCCTTCAGAATGGACTGGTTGAATCTCCTTGCAGTCCAAGGGACTCTCAAGAGTCTTCTCCAACACCACAGTTCAAAGTCTTCACAAAAAAAAAAAAAAAAAAAAAAAATTATCAAGCGAATGCTGTTTTCTACAAGGAGATTAAACACAGAAGTTGTAAGTAAATTGTGACACAAGTAATAAGAGACAAGGCCAGATTTGAACCTAAAGTCTGACTCCACAGACCGCAATATTCAAACCACAATTGTGCTCCATGGAAATAAGTTTAAGTAACTGTGTGAGATTAGCTTAAAAATAGGAGAACGGACAAGAGTGTGGATTACAGATGGAGGAGAGAGGAGGGGAAGATAATAAAAGCAAAACAGTTAGAAAATTAGAAGAAAAAATAAGAAATCCCACTGTTTTTTTCCAGCACCCTCTCACCAAAACAAGGGCTTCCCTCACAGCTCAGTTGGTAAAGAATCCGCCTGCAGTACAGGAGACCCTGGCTCAGTTCCTGGGTTGGGAAGATCCACTGGAGAAGAGATAAGCTACCCACTCCAGTACTCCTGGGCTTCCTGTGTGGCTCAGCTGGTAAAGAATCTGCCCGCAATGCAGGAGACCTAGGTTCGATCCCTGGGTTGGGAAGATCCCCTGGAGAAGGGAAAGGCTACCCACTCCAGTATTCTGGCCTGGAGAATTCCATGTATATGGAATCCTGTATAGTCCATGGGGCCGCAAAGAGTCGGACACGACTGAGTAACTTTCACTTTTATTTTCACTCATCAAAACAAAATGTTTTAATAATGACTTACTATGAAAATGTAGTTGGCGGCTCATGAATTTTGACTTTATTTACTATGGGTTTTGAGTTGACACATATACTTCCCTCAGTAAATACATTAGAGTGCTTGATTGCCTTTTAATGTTATCTGTTCACTACTCTGGTTTACCCAGTGGATTCAAAGTTCCTTAGGAAATGAATCTGACTTCCACATTCATATCCTAAATACCTTCTCATACCTCAAAATGGATTCTGAGTTTATAAAATGGAAAAAAAAATATGAGATAAATGGTTTTAAAATTGCGCAGTATTATTTTAAAGTAAGGGTAAATATTAACAGGGTTTTGTCAAGAGAACACACTGGTCATGTCAAACACCCTTTTCCAACAATGCAAGAGACATGTCTGCATATGGTCATCACCAAATGGTCAATACTGAAATTAGATTGACTATATTCTTTGCCCCTGAAGATAGAGAAGTTCTATACAGTCAGCCAAAGCAACAACAGCAATTATTCCTCAAATGACATTATTCCAAATTAATTCCTAAGGAGGTGAATCCAGTTACCAAACACATGTCCTCCAAAGACCACTGACACAAGTGGCCCATCCAGTTAGGAAGAGCTCACAACACTTCTCTTTGATGCCTGTTCAGTACTTTACTCCTGAGTTGCATAAACATAAAAATTTAGTTCGTAAATATCTCAGCCTCATCGTGGGAAAGGATAGGACTGCCTCAAATCATTCCATGGATTTTCCCAGGTGGCTCTTCACATTTGGATGAAAACGTCAAGTCCATCACACCTTTCCCTACAACAAGCGGCTACAAAAGTTTTTGTTTGTTTTTTTTGTTTCATTTTTCAAAGTTTTTAAGAGTCACAAACGTCAAGTTCAAATATGCTCCATTTTGCCAGTATTTGCAGGAAGCCCTTTGGTGTAAACAATTACTGTATTTTCTGAGCCTCAGTTCTTTGTCTTCATCATTCTTATAATGCTATCCAACATTTCTAATTGTCAAGGACATTGTTAAAGAATAAATGAGGTAAAGTATGTAAAATGTTTTGTAACATTTAAAGTGCCAAGAAAAAGATATTGTTTATTTCATCCAGGGCTTTTCTGGATCTTTACTTTTAGCTTTGCAATGGCACTCCACTCCAGTACTCTTGCCTGGAAGAGCCTATGGACAGAGGAGCCTGGTGGGCTGCAATCCATGGGGTCGCTGAGAGCTGGACACGACTGAGTGACTTCACTTTCGCTTTTCACTTTCATGCATTGGAGAAGGTAATGTCAACCCACTCCAGTGTTCTTGCCTGGAGAATCCCAGGGACGGGGGAGCCTGGTGGGCTACCATCTATGGGGTCGCACAGAGTCAGGCACGACTGAAGTGACCTAGTAGCAGCAGCAGAGTCTACTGAAGTACAGGAGATTTTTTAAAAAGACATATCTGTGGTACTTACTTTCTATATTTAAAATACTGATTTACTGATTTATGATTGCCAGTTTTTACTGGTTCACTCACTACTCCTTTTTGGCTTTGTTTCTGCTAAATTATGAAGTCTTCAGTATCCTTTCTTGACACAGTTCCCCTGTTTTATTCAAAATCCTTCCCTGTCTTCCATCTCTTGTAACATTCCACCAATCTATCTCTTGTTAAATGAAGTTTCTGAATTTACACGTCGACTTAATTTTGCAGCTTACCCAAATCCTTCCATTTTTTGAAACTTAGTCACACTATTTTGGTTTTGGTGTCTGTAATATATTTTTATCAGACTATATCAAAAGAAGTGGTACTTCTATCCAGAGATATACCAACGTTATTTCATTTTTTACACAAAAATTTCTTCTGTTCTACCTGTGTCACAGAACATTATGAATTCTGCCTCCTCACACTCAGAGATGTTCATAAGGTAAATGCAATCATGTTTCTTAAAACCATTCGTAAGATCTTTCCGTACTGAAAGCCAAGTATTCATTAAGGTAATGCCAGTAAATAAGCCCTAAAATGTCAGTGCAATAGAAGTTAATTGTTTTCCTTGTTTTCTTAAGTCTAGTCCAGTTATTCCCAATGAGTAAGCAGTGTTTCTTTACGTGTAAGTCAGAGACCTTTGGTCCTTCCATATTGGGAATGTGCCACCTCCAGGGACTTTATTATGTTTCGTATCCATTCCGCAGAGAAAAAGCGTGACACAACATTTCCACTCCATTCCAGTAGCAAGAACCAGATGCACAGCCTTATCTAGAGGCAGAGAGGTACCTAGGTACCTAGGTCTCTGACTGAGTATCTGCTTCCAGTGATAATTCTACCCTGGAGAGGACACAAATGTTGGTGGGCGTCCAAATTATTGAATGACTTAGAGAACCAGAAACTAATGTGATCTAAAACCTAAAAAAGCAAGCACCAGAAAAACATTTCCTCTGTAAGTGGAGAAGGGTTAGAAATGAAGACTTTTCAAAAATACATAAGTACAGTCAGGAGACACAACAGTCATAAATGGAAATTATACAGCCAAGTAAGCTAATCAAGCTAATCAAGCTGATCAAATTCTTCAGCGTGAAAGAGAGAGAGCACAGATTACCTCCAGATACTAATTGTATAGCTAGCACATACAACCTAGGGTACATTAATGGGCTGCCTCGTGAGAGAAGTCATGTTACACATAAAAGATTACATAGAGGACAGTTGTTTAACTTTGTATAATGGTCAGGACTTAAGTGACCACCTTTCTCCACATTCATCTAGAATATCAGCAGAGCCTCACCAAAGTCAACTGGCCTGCCCCATGGGTAACCAGGCGTTTGTTGCTTTTTTATGTATCCCTGGTACAGTCAGGTAAGTCAGATAGCAAGACAGCTTTCCCCTGCAAAATTCGCTTCTTAAGCCCCTTAAAAGGCAGCATGTACTTCACAGATTCTTCAGGTTCAGTTCAGTTCAGTCGCTCAGTTTTGTCCGCCTCTTTGTGACACTGTGATCCGCAGCATGCCAGGCCTCCCTGTCCATCACCAACTCCCAGAGTTCACCCAGACTCGTGTCCATTGAGTCAGTGATGCCATCTAACCATCTCATCCTCTGTCTTCCCCTTCTCCTCCTGCCTCCAATCTTTCCCAACATCAGGGTCTTTTCAAAAGAGTCAGCTCTTCACATCAGGTTAATGAGTCCTAAGTTAATCTCTCCAGTACAGAAACACAAGGCTGACACAAAGGATGAGTCCCCTGTTGCTGTATAAAGGGAATATTCTCAGAAGATCCTGCTCATGGATCTCAAAATAGTCTAAAGCTAATAGACTTTAGGTAAATCCAAAGAGATACTTAGGCATGAAATCAGAAGAATACTTTTCAAAACTTGCAAATATTCATTATAAAGGGGAAATTATAGATGTGACCCCCATTACACATATTTGAGTGGTAGAGACACTATGAAAAGATGATTTAAATGCAAACAGTGAGTAGGAAAGTGATCAGATAAATTTTAATATGGGAAAACTCAAGGTAATGCATTTGGCAATAAATAATTCAAACTATAAATAATACAAAGAGTTCTGAGCTAACAGTCATGATCAAGAAAAGAGATGTAGGATGAGTGGAAACTGTTTGCGTTAGGTTACTAGGGTTTTGAAAGGGAACCAAATATTAGGCATCGGGTAATTTTAGTATGTAAGGGGAAAAATCAACAAATTATTACTTCCCTCAAATAAAAGCATGATGCGTCCACACCTGAAATATAACTGGCGGCCACTGGAGCGGCTCAGATCTCCCTTCTAGAAAGAACCTGCTGTGAGGAGGGTACTCTGGGGCCGCATCACAGAGTCCACTGCAGCATGAGTGCCAAGGCCACGCTATGACCAGCCACAGAGCATGAAGGCTTATCTAGAGCTGTTCCATTCCTGCCCAAAGTGGGACTTCTCTAACGGGCAGTCTTCCCTCTAGGGCTACCTATCAGCCTGCCCAGTGCCTTCTCCAAGCTGAATCACGACATGAGGCTCTTCCTATTCCATATTCCTCCTTCCGTAACTCCCTTCACAGGGGTCAGACATACATCACACTCCATCATAATCCTGAGGCTTCTCCCCTTCATCTTCTGTGAACCATTGTCCAGATAAAACTCTCATATATCTAATTCCACTTTGGCACCTGCTTCCCAAGCTGACACAGTTGGCACCCGAAATGATCCCAGTGAAATATATTAAGGTCTGTGGGCTGGTGGATCCCTTAACACTTATCTAGAAGGAGGCACAGAGAGTCTCTGACACAGGAAGGAGCCAAACTGCTAAAAATTTCACCAATGGCGAATAACTGACTCATTGGAAAAGACCCTCCTCTTGAAGGTGAGAGGAGAAGGGGATGGCAGAGGATGAGATGGTTGGATGGCATCACCAACTCAATGGACATGAGTTTAAGTAAACTCCAGGAGTTGGTAATGGACAGGGAGGCCTGGTGTGCTGCAGTCCATGAGGTCACAAAGAGTTGGACATGACTGAGCGACTGAACTGAACTGAACTGATCTGGGAAAATGACCCAGGAGAAGGGAATACTCTTGATGGTGCAATGATTCAGATGTTTGAAATGTATGGTGGAAAAATGCCACTTAAGGACAATGGAATTAGCCAGTTACTTCTGAATTGCACTGACAGTCTGAAGGACAATGAGAAATTTAAATCAGGTTAAAAAAGAGTTAACTGCAAGATGTGTGAACCAGAGGGCAGCTTTTTTTTTTTAAGTTGAAGGATAATCGCTTTACAATGTCATGTTGGTTTCTGCTGTACAACAATACAAATCAGCCATATATAAATATCCTGTCCCACCCACCTACCCCTCTAGGTTGCCACAAAGTGCCGAGTTGGGCCCCCTATGTTATTAATGTATAACAGCTTCCCACTTGCTATCTGTTTTACACATCTTAGTTTATATATGTCAGGACTACCCTTTTGAAGAAGTCCTTCATCTGGTGCAGTGCAAAGACAGACACCGTAGAGGAGTAAGCACAGAATCTAAGAGTTAGGGTCATGGTGCTCCAGAATCATTTAAATGCCCAGCCCTGGAAGGTATGTTATGCTAAGTTGAGAATATTTATGGCCCGGAGTTAAGGGATGGGAAGAACTGGGTTGATGCCCCAAAGAGGGAGGGCGGGGCGGGGAGCTCTGCAGACTCTCCTGAGCCTACGGAGCTTACAGAAGTGACACCACCTCCTGAGATGTGGCACTTTTCCTTTGCACGTGTTGTGACAGAGGCTCCTCCCCTGCAAGGTGGCAAGTGCCCCTGGGAAGCTGTTCTTACTCCCCTTTCTGGCCACCAGCCCAAGCACTACAGTTCGACCCCAATATAATCCAGCTGGTGATGTGCAGGTCCAAATAAGGCAGGAAGTACCTCACACACCAAGGAAATGGCAAAAATTAACAGGCATGGGCCAGCAGGATCCAGAGGAGTCTCCTGGAATTGGGTTTTGAAGGTGCTTAGTCAAGGGATCCTGAATATAAGACTGAATGAACAGTAATTTATTGAGTTGCAGACATTGTCTTGTGACACAGATTCAATAAATCAGCAAGTACCCACAGGAAATAGGGAACACTCTATCAGGAGGGCTTTAGAAGCTTGGAGAAAGTCGTGGCCCAAGCTGAACAAAGTTAAAATCCCTGAGTTGACATGAAAGATAGTAGAAGATGGAATTAAAGGAAATCAGTCCTGAATATTCACTGGAAGGACTGATGCTGACGCTGAAACTCCAAGACTTTGGCCACCTGATATGAAGAACTGACTCGTTGGAAAAGACCCTGATGCTGGGAAAGACTGAAGGAAGGAGGAGAAGGGGACGATAGAGGATGATATAATTGGGTGGCATCACCGACTCAATGGACATGAGTTTGAGCAAGCTCCGAGTTGGTGATGGACAGGGAGGCCTGCCATGGGGTCTCAAAGAGTTGGACATGACTGAGCAACTGAACTGAACTGAAGAAATAGGCATATGGGAATGAACAACCAACCCAGGACTATGCTCCAAGAGAGGGCTCACAAGACCCAGTGTTCACCAAGGCCAGCAGCAATGTACTGTGGAGGGGAGGACCAGCCTCAGTGGGGACCACCTCTGCTGCCCAGGGCTGACACTGGGGGAGGTGGGCATTGAGCCTGGCTCATTAATAGCCAAGTGGACAATAGAGGCCAAGAGGTGGCACTTAATGGCAGAAGCTATGGGGCCACTGTTACCATGACAACTGGCAAGCAGCCATGGAGAGTTAACCCACAAAGCCTTGGGAAAATGGTTAAAGACTGTCACAGCCTTGGAGATAAACAGCCTGACGGCAGTGAAGCTCCTTAATCTCTGACAACAGTGCAAGGGTAGGGAGCTGAGGGCAGTCATGCCAGTAAGAAGTCACAATTCCTTTTCGTTTCCTAATTCTGGGTCAATTTTCAGAAACAGACTCCACTGCCTATCTCCCAATTCTATCACAAGTCTATACAGTAAAAATACACCTAATGTTCATAGAGGGATCTGTAGCCTTTTACTCAGATGACTGACTCCTGGAAAAAGTAGTATCCAACATTTTAAAGACTATTGGATACTACATTCTGAATTGACATTGATAGGTGGAACCCGAACCATCATTATCACACCTGATTAGAGTGGGACCCAGGGAATAAATGGAATCTTTGATGGCTCAGACGGTAAAGCATCTGCCTGCAATGCAGGAGACCCAGGTTCAATCCCTGGGTTGGGAAGATCCCCTGGAGAAGGAAATGGCAACCTACTCCAGTACTCTTGCCTGGAAAATTCCATGGACTGAGGAGCCTGGTAGGCTACAGTCCATGGGGTCTCAAAGAGTCAGACACAACTGAGCGACTCAGTCACTTTGATAAAATCCAACTTAGTACAGTGGATTTATCTGCTATAGTGGTCCCAGCCACTGAGTCCACGGACACTTTAAGTAGTTATTAGTTTTGAGTATAGTTAGGATTCAAAGTTAGACTATCCCTCACATTGGATCCTTGGAATGTGAAATAAGCACTGTCACAGTGGATGAAGCAGAGTGAAAGCCTTTAAAGCTGCTATTATTTCTCAGTCAAGAAAGTAAATCTAAACAATATCACTTCATGGAAGGATGGCGGAGATGATTGTTGTCATTAAAGAGCTAAATATTTTAAGACTGCAGCTTCTGTCATACCTTTGCGTAATTCACCAGTCTGGCCACTGCAAAAACTGAACGGATCAGGGAGAATGGTTGCATTCTACCAGAGCACAACCAAGTGTTAGCCATGATCACAGCTGGAAGACCAAACATGGTTTCATGCTAGAAGAGATTAATAAGACCCCAGTTAGGAAAAAAGTTCAAACACAATTGCATTTACAAGAAATAGACAAAAATATCTGTGTAGCTTTATCCCTGGGCTCTGTTAACTCTATTGTGGTAGCTCTCCTGCCTTCCTCATAAATCGGTTGGTAAAGAATCTGCCTGCAAATGCAGGAGACCCCGGTTCAATTCCTGGGTCAGGAAGATCTGCTGGAGAAGGGATAGGCTACCCACTCCAGTGTTCCTGAGCTTCCCGTGTGGCTCAGCTAGTAAAGAATCTGCCTGCAATGTGGGAGACCTGGGTTCGATCCCTGGGTTGAGAAGATCCCCTGGGGTCGCAAAGAATCGGACACAACTGAGCGACTTTGACCTTCACTTTCACTCCTGCCTTCTGTCGTAGTATCATTCAAGGAGATACGGGCTGTCTAAACGTTCCACAGAAAGTCACATTGATCTGTTGCATCAGTGGCTTCAGGCAGGGTGAGCAGGAGATGGCTGGAGCCTCAGAGGCCTTGGTCAAGCACCTGTAGTCAAGAGGGTGAGAGAGAAGTTCTGTAAAAATTCAGGGACTCCAAGGTGTCAGCATCAGAAGCTACATAATTTCTACTGCCATCCCTGAATGTCCAACTTGCTATCGGCGCTGAGTCTCCAATGTAGCTCTAGTCCTCCAGGAGACCAGCAACTCCCTCAGGCAGTCTGACTACCTTGGGTCTCTTTCATCTTGAAAGGACTGGCAGTTTGTCCTCACAGAGAAAAATACTGATTTCGGGTATGAGTGTGCTTTACCTGCCCAGGGATGCTCAGTCAGGACCACTGTCTAGTCTCGGAGAGAGTACGTGACCCACAGACGAGGAAACCCACACAACAAAGCAAAAGTCTGACCCTGGTCAGTAGGAAGAGGTGCCATTCTGAGCTGATGGGGACAGAGCGGGGGGGACAGGGGGAACCCAGGTGACCTATTTGGGTCTCTCTGGATACGCCCTCACCCAGCTGTGAGTGCGCGCATTCAGCAACCCCAACCTGACCTGATAAAGGAGTGACTAGCAGGGCTCAGATCCCTCAGGCTAACTACAAAGACTTAACAAGACCGAACAAGGTGCATTTTAATCAAACTGTAGGGGAGGGAGACAGCAAGCCCCTGTTGCAGACTTGAGGCCAAATGAAATTATACAACTGTTTTCCATCCTCCTAACCACCATCTTCTAATTTATCCTACAGAAAGAGGAGTCCCAGGAACTGGGGAGAGGCTGGGCCCCAAATGCAGGTGGAGAAATGAGTCTGTGTGGCACAAAGGGGAATTATGGAAGCTGTGAAGGTGAGTTACTCTGATCTTCCAGAGGAAATCTGCCCTGACTGTAGGTAGTGATAACCCCAGTGGCTACCCAGTGGGCTCCCTCACAGCACTCGCACGGAGACCATGCTCTTCTTGGACAGCTGCTGGGCCGTGGTGGAGCACAGTAGCGATGCCAGACTCGGACCATCCCTACCCCTGGGAAACTCCTTTAATGGGCCACTTTGATCCGACCTGAGTGTGACTTCTTTCCACTTGCACTGCAATGTGTGGCTATGCCTCCGAATCCTCCTTCTTCCCCTCTCTGCCTTCTGGTTTCAGACCTGCATCCTGGTCTGAAGTTCTGCTCCATCTCCCCTTCTATTCTTCACAGGCATTTCCTTCAGTTGATCTCTTGCACATATAACTTCATCTAGACTTATTACCAGGGGTTCTGAACTACACCATAAACTTTCCATTTCAGTAATTTTACACAAAGAAAGCTTGAGGAGGTCTAGATTTAGAAGGACAACCAGAACGAGCAAGAGTCATAAAACTGCTACGTTAGTAAAACATGAAGCTGTAAAGACCGCAGAGCCTGAGAGTCGTACTGATTGAGAGCTGCGCATTCAGGTGACACGTGAGTAAATCCTCCAAACACAAGCAGCTAGCTGCAAGGTTATCTGAATCTCAACAATGGGTCAAAGAGACAGGACAAAGAAAGGGACAGAAGGGTGGTGGGTGAGGTAAGACTGGAAAAGATCTCACAGAGAAGTCCCTCAGGGTAAGCAGCCATCCCCATCCTGATATCTTGTGAATCAAAAGAGGTGGTAGGAATAACAGGTATTGTACTTTGCAGAAAATAATGGCAGAAGTCTAAAGATCCCCAAAAAGCTTTGGGACGTTAACAAGTGACCATAAAGTACCAGTAAGAGCGCCTCTGCCACTCTCCCACGGCCTGATCTTTGGAGTGTTGTTAGCAAGATAATACTGTCCCAGATGGGCGTGCATCTGGCCTGGTCTCCCAATTCCTGTTTATGTCCTCGATACGAACTCTGTGATCTTTAAGTGAGTCTCTATCTTGAGGAGTTGGACACAACTGAGCAACTTCACTTTCTTTCACTTTCTATCTTGAAATCAACTCATAATAAAAATATGTTTGTTTCCCATTAAAAACGTGCATAGATATATAAGAGAATTATGTGTGTGATTATGTGTATACTCAGTCAATCCAACTCTCTGCAAACTCATGGACTGTAGCCTGCCAGGCTCCTCTGTCCATGGAATTCTTCAGGCAAGAATACTAGAGCAGGTGGTGTTTTATCCTCCAGGGGATCTTCCTGACCGAGGGATCAAACCCTAGTCTCCTTCGTCTCCTGCACTGGCAGATGGATTCTTTACCACTCTGATACTATCACCTAACTTGTGGATTATTTGAGGCCTCAGCCTAAGTATCTATAGTTAGAGTGGACACCTTTACATTGAGAATTAACTTAAACTGTGTTTGTTTTACATCGTCCACAAAAAAGCCGTCCAGTAATACCTATTCCTTATCCCCAAATTGGTCTAAATCTGAATCTATGATTTAAGCTGACATGGGAAAATATTTTGCAATTTGCTTAAAGAATATCAAACCTAACCAAGGGCTCCATTTATTTTGTTTTTCCTTTTGCACAAAATAAACTTGATTTTGTAGTAGTTTTATGTATTTTGGAATCATGAATCATTTACTTAAATTAGCTTCAATTTCATTACCTTTCTATAATCTGAATACATAATTGTTCGAGTTTATTTTTAACTTACAAGGAAACTCACAAGGGCAAGTTTGGCATTTCTTCACTTGTTCTGAGTTGTTTATATGATCTGATTCAGTTACTAAGGCTTAGATCCAGTTTATGTTCAGAGCTCTGGCTTGGGGCTTTCTCTTGGGCCTCTGCCTAGTCCTAAGGGGGCATGAAGAAAGACATTATGTTCATGTGATATAATGCAAAACCACTGAGCTCATCCAAGGTGTCAACCTCGGGGGCTAATCCTTGCTTCTTCCTTCCCAATGTGTAAAAATAAACATCCCAATCTCCGGCTTCTCTGATGGAACTAGGCACAAGTTGTCAGCTGATTCCTTTGTTCCTAAACATTTTTAATGACTGGAAATAGCAGTTTTAGCCTCATCTTGAAAAGGCAGCCTGTTTTATCCAAACTATTTTGAACAATTCCAAAGCTAAAGATATGGTTTTAAGTTTCAGAGTGGCAGAAATAAAAAAATAAATTAATAAAGAATATCAAAAGAAAAGGCTAGATCTTTGATGTGAGCTTTGAGAAAAATTGACCAATGAGAATTCCAGGTTAAATAGCGCAACTCTAGCATTATTTTATTCTTTCTCAACTTGCTTCTTGGGAAGTTTTCCTTGATCACCTCTACTGTGCTAGATTCTGGAATATACGATAGTGCTCAATTCCAGTTGGAGACTGCAAGGTCTCACTGGAAATGCTAAGTTAGTACACATGAAATATATACAGAACCAGTAAGGGTGAACAGCCTGCTGCTGAGTTTAAGGGTAGCAGGTGTTTGGAAAAGAAGAGAGACTGAGATCAGTGAAGATCAACATAATAAAAAACATTTATGGAGGGAGTGGTGTTTGAATGAGGCTTGAAGGAAGAACAGCAGGAGTTGCTGCTGCTGCTGCTGCTGCTAAGTCGCTTCAGTTGTGTCTGACTCTGTGCAACCCCATAGATAGAAGCCCACCAGGCTCCGCCATCCCTGGGATTCTCCAGGCAGGAACACTGGAGTGAGTTGCCATTTCTTTCTCCAATGCATGAAAGTGAAAAGTGAAAGTGAAGTCACTCAGTCGTGTCCAACTCTTCATGACCCCATGGACTGCAGCCCACCAGGCTCCTCCGTCCATGGGATTTTCCAGGCAAGAGTACTGGAGTGGGGTGCCATTGCCTTCTCTGACAGCAGGAGTTAGCAGTAGGCAAAGCAGTTAGAGGCAGTGGTTCTGTGAGGAGACAGAGTTTGGCCACCCTGCGCTTTGGGGACCTATGGGGCTCAGAGAACTGAGATACCTTACCTTTCTAAGCCTTATTTTCCTCATCTGTATAATGGTGTTATTACTATGAATAGAACCTACTTCGTAGTTTTGTTTCTTTCATTTTAGAGAGTGGCAGCGTATATGAAAAGTTCTTGGCTATGAAAAGCATTTATCAGCAGTAGACAGAGAGATGGGGACATAGTGAGGAAAGAGAGTAAGTCAAAGAACAAAGACGGAATGAAGCTTATACGCAGATCTGTTTGGCCACAGTATGTGTAAGGGAGCCTAACAGAAATAAAACCAGAAAGATGCAAAGAAAATGAAGTCACTCAGTCGTGTCCAACTCTTTGTGACCCCATGGACTGTTGCCTACCAGGCTCCTGCATCCATGGGATTTTCCAAGCAAGAGTACTGGAGTGGGTTGCCATTTCCCTTTCCAGGGGATCTTCCCGACCCAGGGATCGAACCCGAATCCCCCACATTTTATGCAGACGCTTTACTGTCTGAACCACCAGGGAAGATTAAGTTAAAGCCGGACCATACCAAAAGAGCTTAGAAGCTTGATATATATATTCATATATTCATTGAGAAAATAATAAGCATCTACTGTGTCCAAGGCATTATGCAAGGTCCTGGGGATTCTATGGTGAAGAGACTAATATCATTTCTGCCCTCATGGAATGTCAGTCCCTTAGGGAATATAAACATCAAAAAGGGAAAGTACAAAAGTTTTGAAAGCCTTTATATTGTTCTTGATCTTAAAAAGTTGATATTAGGAAAAAAATCTTTTTTTGACCATAAAAATAATTAACACCAAACTGTGAGAGATAAGGCACATGATTAGATATGACACACAACTCTCGGAGAGAAAAAAAAAATCACTCTTGTATACATAGCATTAGTCAATCAGTTGGATAGGAAAAAAATCAATTAGATCTGTAAAGCCAATATGGGACTTCATAAAACTTTTGACATCATGTATACACAGCTTCAGTTAAAACCCTTTTGAAACCTGTGTGTGTGCGTGTGTCACTCAATCACATCCAACTCTGTGTGACCACATGGACTACAGATTTCCAGACTCCTCTATCCATGGAATAGATATCCATGGGATTCTCCAGGCAAGAATACTGGAGCGGGAAGCTGTTTCCTTCTCCCCGGGATCTTCTGGAACCAGGGATTGAACGCAGGTCTCCTGCATTGCAGGCGGATTCTTTACCATCTGAGCCACTTTTTGAAACCTGTACTACCAGCTTTATCTGTCCTCAAACTTTGGGCTGGCTCAATCAGTGTATTCCTAGTTTTCTGGTCTGAACCTGCTTACACTATGGCTAAGTGTATATCACCCCTACCGCTTACGATGCCTTTCTTTATCTCATCATGATTTTGTCTTTCTCCTTCACATTTTTTTCTCTGTGGTATAAGAGGGTGTTTGGCCAAAATCCTTTTTCCTTGCACTTTTGCTTTCTAACACAACTCAATTCAAATAACACGAGTTATATTTCTACCACTGAAAATCCACTAACTTAGATTTTATTCTCCTGAGGTATTATCTTGCCATAAGCCTGGAGGTTAAACACAAGATTATAGAGTTATAGTTGATTAAATATTATACCCTTATATTCTATATATCAAAGCTAATTTCAATCCCAGGTGGCTGGTTCGCATAAACAGTGCCTTTTAAAGCAGATCCTCTGTATTAGTCAGGATATGCTAGTTTAACAAAAAACACTAACCTTTCTGTGACGATGCAGTGAAGGTCTATTTCCCACACACAGCGCATGACCCACGTGCATCAGGGGGAGTACTTGGTTTGTGGCAGTTACTCAGAGGCTAAGGTAGATAAAGCATCTAGCTCCCTGCATGCTGAACTTGCAGAAGAGCCTTCCAGTCTTAGCAGGGCAAAGAAGAGAGGAGAGGACCGTGCATAGGCCCTTTCTTTTATGCTTTAGGTCACAGGTGACACCACTTACTTTACTCTCATTTTTTTGGTCAGAGGATGATAGATGTTTATCTAACTTTAATGGGGCAAAGACATGCAATCCTCCCACGCTCCCAGAAGGATTGACATACCGGCAGTGTTTGTGAGTAATGTCTATCATATCCTATGAGACAAACAGTTCTGCCCATTTAAGAGACATGCTCCACAGAAATGCCATTTGTTTATAGCAGAGACATCTAAAGTGAACTGAGCTGCAACATTTAACAATTCTCAGGTCATTTGTCACCTAGCAACTTTCTGTCAACCTCACTACCTCAAACATTCCCATTTCTTAAAAAACTCTCCAGTAAATTCTCAAACAGCCCCGAATACAGAGGTTGAACATAGCTCCCCAGCAATTTTTAAGAGGAATGACAGCCTCATGACACTGACCAGATTTCCCCATCATAGTCAGAGAGCATCTCCTCTTCTGCTAATTTACTTCAAGAGGCTTCAACAGCTTTTGGACAAATTCAGTTTCTGGTTTGTGCTAGGAGAGATTACATGACTCAGATTATTTAGGCTCTCCTTAATTTTGCTCTGATAATGTTCCCATGAACCTGGAACATTAAAAGAACTGTTTATCATTTTTAGGGTGATTGTTTTTCTAAAAGTTGGCATGGGGCTTACTCAGAGTCATAGGTAATCTGAAATGCATGAATCATATCAAAAGTGACATTGCTACAGCTAAAAGAGGGAAAGCCAGTAAAGGGATTTAAAATGAAATTCTTTAGCTCACCACTGGTAACGTAAAACTCAAGTATAATCATGTTCGTTAAGAGCTTCAAATTTAGGGATACAAACTATATAGACCCCTTTTCAGAAAGGACCCTATCATTTTATTACGCTCTTGCTTCAGAGCAGGTGTATTTGCTTTATCCTTAACTCCTATTGTTTGCCTCGGTTTGGGTTATATACATGTCAGTTTCATGCACCATGATGTAAACAGCTTTGCTAGTGATAATCACTGTGGTCTTTTTATAATGACTATAAAGTGATAAAAATTATACTTTGCACTATGTACTTTTCTTCTAATCAGCTCAAAGCTTATGTCATAATCAATATGATAGCTTTTATATTGCTGTCGCAGTCTTTCATTGACATTCTAACACAAGCACCTGTCATAAACCAACTAAAGAAGAATGAGGCCATTATATCAGTCTCATTGATTCAAACTCAGTGAAAGTGGCCCATATGTCTCTAAGTCTTTTTTTTTTTTTTTTTTGTCTCTAAGTCTTTTCAGCACTTTTCAGTTAGGACTTAAAACTGTTTATTGAGAAGAAAGATGTATTGTAATTTTTCTTATAATGTATTTAAAACATAATACTTCTGCTCCTATTATAGAAATATGTAGCCACTGAATATCTCTTAGAAGGATGAGTTTACTTAAAGATTTTTTTTCCTAGAAACTGTAGTGGGTGCTACCTTGCCTACCCCTTTGGTGTTAATTGGTCTGAAAGGAGATTCCACTGATGATCTCTATCTAAATCTCTCTGAGTGAAACACCCATATATCCTAATCTACCCATTTTCCTTGACTCAGTTTATTTAACTATCTTAAGACTAGTAATCACCTGCGTGTTGGGATTTTATGTCTTAATATGGACCCTTTCCATGCAGAGCTTAGTATAAAGATTTGAATGTGTTGTATGCAGACTGTTTACTGAAGGATAATCTTGAAAACAGGAGTGAAAGAGCAAGGAAAGTAAGATAGGAAATATATAATGCAATATATGTAAATAAATGTATTTGGTACAATTTAACCAGAGCATGCAGAGTGTGTCTCACAATTATTACAGTAGAAAAAGGGGAGGGCAAGTATATCCACTAACTCATCTTGGACATCAACACCCAGCTGTTCCTGGCCTGGTTTTGTCCATAGGCTGAGCAGGAGCTGTGGTTCTGGAGAGCATCTCAGGTAGAAAATGTGTCTGCATGAGGAGGCTTTGGTCCAGGATGTTGTCAGCCTGCAGCTAGGAGTGTATAAAAGTGTGCCCTGCAGCTGTGGCTAAAATCAGAGGTAGGCTACAGGGTGGGACAGGAAGCAACAGAATAAATTTGGTATTCATATTAAATATTTAAAATTGACCCATCATATCTTCTTATGAAGCATATTGGCCTGCACAAACTGAAACCATTTTGAAAAATGTACGAAGAACTTTTGCGACCTGCTACCCAGAAATTATGATTTAGGCCTTAGAAATGTTAGATACCGTCTTGTTACTATAGTTAAGAAACCTGTGCATAAACCCATTCTTTCCAACATGCCTTCCCTTTAAAATGTATATTTGATACCCTTTGAGCATAATTAAGGAGAAAGACTTTGCCCATCTCAAGGACATCTCCGCCTACACCTGTGCTGTGAGATACCCAGTACACAGACTGTGAGCGGAGAACCCTCTTCCACCTGGCAACATCCATCCCGCTTCCAGAAAAGTAACAGAGACACACGTGGCAGAGAACACTTAGTGCGTTCTATCAAATTAAGGTGTATTTTTAAACCTTTATTTTGTTTCGCTCTGGGGAATCGATTAGGAATTTTTGCAGTATTTGTAGTTCACTTATTGGTACAACCTTGTAACAAATATTTGCCTTTGTTGTGTAGATCATGAATATCTTTTAAACTCCCGAGGCAGGGACTTTATTTCATTTATCTTTGTATATCCCAGCACCTAGCCTGTAGAAGATAAATATTTGTGAAATATAAAATTGCCTTCATGACATCAAATGTCATGAAGGAGAGAAAAAGTCAAAAAGTACTGCTGAGTAATCGCTGTGCGAGGAGTGTTTCATGTAGATTAGCTCATGTGATTCTCCCAAAAACCTTGAGGTAAGTACTATTATCAACCCTGTCTCACCCATAGGAAAGCTGGGCCTATATATCAAGGGAAGTATAATATCTGGACCGAGGCCATAAGGCCAGTTAGTTGTGGACTGAGGTTTTAAATCCAGGCATCCAGACAGCGATTTTTTGCAGAATATCCTTGTAATAGTTATCCTACTATGGAGAAGGCTAGAAGGAAGGGGACGGTATCTAGGATCTGTGAAACCGTTCTCTGATGTGAGATAACGTCCTTGCTGAATTCATGCACTTCTGGCCTTCATTGTGCCCGCTCACACACCTCTGTCACTTTCTCATCCAACTGTACCTCCCCACTCAGTGCACACCTTTCCCTGAGTCACCAGCTCCTCCCACAGATCAGTGTAGGCCATGGGCCAAAACACTTTGAGACTTTTACACTCACTTTATTGTCAATTTAAATTCTTGGTGTTCCTTTGCCGCGCTTTTTAAAAATTCCTTTCCTTCATCAGATTAGCCCGGTTATCTCCTATTATCCTCAAAAGGAAGTACTGCTTATAGTTACAGAAGAAGAGCAAAACACTAA
The DNA here is from genome assembly GCF_016772045.2 of Ovis aries. Lineage (NCBI taxonomy): Eukaryota > Metazoa > Chordata > Mammalia > Artiodactyla > Bovidae > Ovis > Ovis aries. Next base: position 95,395,095 of record NC_056058.1, read on the forward strand.
AACTGCAGGGCGGGGGCACCAGCTCTGATTGCTACTGTGCCTTTTCTTCTAAAACAACATAAGTCAGTGTTTACAAGCATGAGCCAGATAGCCCATCAGACAGCCTGTATCCTATTTCTAGCCCTGTTCTATGACCTTGGGCAAGCTATTTTACATTTCTGGGCCTCCGTTACCTCATCTGTATAATGGGCATAATATGGGTATCTATCTTACAGGACTATTCGGACCATTAAAAGAGTAATTATATTTTAGTAAAACTTAGAGCACAGTGCCTGGCATGTAATGACCCCTATAAAAGAATCAGATAAAGAAATATACTCCCATCCAGAAGTACAGGCTGGATATTCCATTGTTAATCTGAGCGTAACCCCATGAATAAATTCTTTGAACAAAGAGGACTCAAACAGTCAGCAAAAGCAAAAAAAAAAAAATGTTAGCTATGAAACACACAAAACAACATAAATTCTCATGTCCCATTATCAGTATGTGATTGCTTAGATAAACTACCGTAGGTTCAGCTCAGTTGCTCAGTCACATCCGACTCTTTGCGACCTCATGGACCGCAGCACTCCAGGCCTTCCTGTCAATCACCAACTCTCAGAGCTACCAAAACTCATGTCCATTGAGTGAGTGATGCCATCCAACCATCTCAAACTCTGTCACCCCTTCTCCTCCTGCCTTCAATCTTTCTCAGCATCAGAGTCTTTTCAAATGAGTCAACTCTTCGCATCAGGTGGCCGAAGTATTGGAGTTTCAGCTTCAACATCAGTCCTTCCAATGAACACTCAGGACTAATCTCCTTTAGGATGGACCGGTTGGATCTCCTTGCAGTCCAAGGGACTTTCAAGAGTCTTCTCCAACAACACACTTCAAAAGCATCAGTTCTTTGGCGCTCAGCTTGCTTTCTAGTCCAACTCTCACATCCATACATGACCGCTGGAAAAACCATAGCCTTGACTAGACGGACCTTTGTTGGCGAAACAATGTCTCTGCTTTTTAATATGCTGTCTAGGTTGGTCATAACTTTTCTTCCAAGAAGTAAGCATCTTTTAACTTCATGGCCGCAATCACCATCTGCAGTGATTCTGGAGCCCAGAAAAATAGTCTGACACTGTTTCCCCATCTATTTGCCATGAAGTGATGGGACCATATGTCATGATCTTTTTTTCTGAATGTTGAGCTTTAAGCCAACTTTTTCACTCTCCTCTTTCACTTTCATCAAGAGGCTCTTTAGTTCTTCTCCACTTTTTGCCATGAGTGGTGTCATCTGCATATCTGAGGTTATTGATATTTCTCCCAACAATCTTAATTCCAGCTTGTGCTTCCTCCAGCACAGCGTTTCTCATGATGTACTCTGCATATAAGTTAAATAAGCAGGGTGACAATATACAGCCTTGATGTATTCCTTTTCTTATTTGGAACCAGTCTGTTGTTCCATGTCCAGTTCTAACTGTTGCTTCCTGACCTGCACACAGATTTCTCAGGAGGCAGGTCAGATGGTCTGGTATTCCCATCTCTTTCAGAACTTTCCACAGTTTATTGTGATCCACATAGTCAAAGGCTTTGGCATAGTCAATAAAGCAGAAATAGATGTTTTTCCAGGACTCTCTTCCTTTTTTGATGATCCAGTGGATGTTGGCAATTTGATCTCTGGTTCCTCTGCCTTTTCTAAAAGCCAGCTTGAACATCTGGAAGTTCATGGTTCACGTATTGCTGAAGCCTGGCTTGGAGGATTTTGAGCATTACTTTACTGGCATGTGAGATGAATTTATTTGTGCAGTAGTTTGAGCATTCTTTGCCATTGCCTTTCTTTGGGATTGGAATGAAAACTGACCTTTTCCAGTCCTGTGGCCACTGCTGAGTTTTCCAAACTTGCTGGCATATTGAGTGCAGCACTTTCACAGCATCATCTTTCAGGATTTGAAACAGCTCAACTGGAGTTCCATCACCTCCACCAGCTTTGTTTGTAGTGATGCTTCCTAAGGCCCACTTGACTTCACGTTCCAGGATGTCTGGCTCTAGGTGAATGATGACATCATTGTGATTATCTGGGCCATGAAGAGCTTTTTTATACAGTTCTGTTATTCTTGTCACCTCTTCTTAATATCTTCTGCTTCTGTTAGGTCCATACCATTTCTGTCCTTTATTGAGCCCATCTTTGCGTGAAATGTGTCTTTGGTATCTAATTTTCTTGAAGAGATCTCTAGTCTTACCCATTCTATTGTTTTCCTCTATTTCTTTGCACTGATCACTAAGGAAGGCTTTGTTATCTCTCCTTGCTATTCATAGGAACTCTGAATTCAAATGGGTATTTCTTTCCTTTTCTCCTTTGCTTTTTGCTTCTCTTCTTTTCACAGCTATTTGTAAGGCCTCCTCAGACAGCCATTTTTCTTTTTTGCATTTCCTTTTCTTGGGGATGGTCTTGATCCCTGTCTCCTATCACAATGTCACAAACTCCATTCATAGCTCATCAGGCACTCTGTCTATCAGATCTAGTCCCTTAAATCTGTCACTTCCCGTGTATAATCGTAAGAGATTCGATTTAGGTCATATCTGAATGGTCTAGTGGTTTTCCCTACTTTCTTCAATTTAAGTCTGAATTTGGCAATAAGGAGTTCATGATCTGAGCCACAGTCAGCTCCCAAAAAGCCTTATTTGCCTCTAAAGTTTTCTCTTTCTCTCTCTCTTACCTTCTTTCTCTTTCTCCTTCTCTCTGTAGCTGTAAACTGTTACTTCAGACTTTTACTATTCTACTTCCTATGCACACCTCCAGAGTTAATTTATTGACAAGGTTTCCTGGGAATTCACTGGAGACAAAGATGACATCAACATCTATAGTACAAGTACACACAGTGCGATCCCTGTGGTGTCATATTCCCTCATAAACACCGACAGGCAGGACTTGTCCTCTGTTCTTATCTCTTTTCCTTTAACATTGACTGCCCTCACCACCTGCAAAAAGAACACCTTAAAAAGATTAATTATTAATTTGCTAAAAAGTCACTTCAAACACTCCGAAAGTCAATGTAGGAGGGGGAAAACCCCCATAACTGGCTGAATAGTCACATTTGACATTGACTTGATCATTTTATTTATTCTTTTTTTCTGTCTTGAAAAACTAAAGGGCAGTTCAACTTTATGACATCTGATATACAAGTGCCTAAGAGTTTAAGAATGTGCTGGTGTTAAAATATTTATTGGTTAAATCTGACAGTCACGTTTATAGTCTTATCTCCAAAGACCTGTGAAGCATATATTATTAAATGAAATATCTATATTGGGAAGTTTTGTTACCAGAATACATAATTTTTTAATTTAGTTTCTTTGCACATACTTGTCCTAAGCTAAAGAATTTCAATGGCTTCCGGATTTTCAACTATTTTTTTTTAATGTCTGTGGAACTGAGTATGCAATAAATCATTGTGATTGGCAGTTTTGGCATTTCACAGAGGTGAATCTCTAGCACTAACTGTGGGACTCAAGAATTTCAACACAGGATATCAAGCCTGTCAGACATTATGTTTTCCATTTTTTGAAGCAAAATATTGAGTCACCTTGGCCCACTTGCTCTGTCAAGTAGCTGTAAAAAGTGACCTAAAAATCATCAGCTATCAAATATTTATAGTATGGGTATTTGGGATCTTTTCAAGCTCCAAAGAATTTAGTACATCTGACAAATATTTTTGGTGCCTAAAATGTACAAGATACTGCCTTACTCTCTCTTAAGATAAAACAAGCAGCCAACAAGAGCTGACATTTACTGGTACTCACTCTGTGCAGGGCACTGTTCAAAGTATACACAAGTCATTAATTTGCCCCACAGCCCTATAAGAAGGTGGCATTTATTTCTCCCATTTGAAAAATAAGAAAACAAAGCCCAGAGGGGAAAGCAATTTGCTAGAAGTCACATGTCTCGTAGGAGGTAGAACCAGGATTTGAACCCAGGCTATCTGAATCTAAAGCAGCTCTAATCATTTTATTCTGGCCTTTGAGAAGTTTTAAGTATAATGGGAGGAAGAAAAGATGTAAGGTAAAATATATAAATAATCATAGATCACACCATAAGATGTAGCAATAAAAATGTTATGGGGTAGAAAAAGGGTTTGAACCCATTTTTATCAGAACTGAAACATCTTATTAAAGAAAGTGGCATATTGATTGGCACATTAGGGGTGGTTAATATTGAAAAATTTAGAGCTGGCTCAAGGTTTTCTCAGTGGAGGGAAAGGTCAGAACTGAGACACAGAGATGAAGAGGTAGGAAGCACGGTGGGAGAGCAAATGGTTCAATATGGTACATTTGGAATACAGAAAGAGCTTAGTGATGAGTCAACCTGGAGAGGTAAAGTTAGATTTTAAGCAATTGAAGAATATTAAATACTAGCTCAAACAGCTTTGCAATGCCGAGGTATTAGAATTTCTAGATGAGTGAAATGATTAAAGCACTACTGGGAAATATTTATCTAGCACTGGAATTTCAATATGTTTATCATTTATTCCATTTTTAGTTTCAAGCCATATGAGGTGAAATATCTATACTAGGAATAGAAAATAGGAAGAAAAATGGAGATGAGAGGTACTTTTAGTAAAACCAAGATGGAACTAGTTACTATAATGCTTATGAAGTTTAAGTGAGTGCAGGGCAGAAAGTGAAGAAGAACTAAAGAGCCTCTTGTTGAAAGTGAAAGAGGAGAGTGAAAAAGTTGGCTTAAAGCTCAACATTCAGAACACTAAAATCATGGCATCCGGTCCCATCACTTCATGGGAAATAGATGGGGAAACAGTGGAAACAGTGTCAGACTTTATTTGGGGGTGCTCCAAAATCGCTGCAGATGGTGATTACAGCCATGAAATTAAAAGATGCTGACTCCTTGGAAGGAAAGTTCTGACCAACCTAGACAGCATATTAAAAAGCAGAGACATTACTTTATCAACAAAGGTCCATCTAGTCAAAGCTATGGTTTTTCCAGTCATGTATGGATGTGAGAGTTGGACTCTAAAGAAAGATAAGTCCAGAAGAATTGATGCTTTTGAAGTGTGTTGTTGGAGAAGACTCTTGAGAGTCCCTTGGACTGCAAGGAGATCCAATCAGTCCATCCTAAAGGAGATCAGTCCTGGGTGTTCATTGGAAGGACTGATGTTGAAGCCGAAACTCCAATACTTTGGCCACCTGATGCGAAGAGCTGACTTGTTTGAAAAGACCCTGATGCTGGGAGGGATTGGGGGCAGGAGGAGAAGGGGATGACAGAGGATGAGATGGCTGGATGGCATCACCGACTCAATGGACGTGAGTTTGGGTGAACTCTGGAAGTTGGTGATGGACAGGGAGGCCTGGCTTGCTGCAGTTCATGGGGTTGCAGAAAGTCAGACACGACTGAGCCAATGAGCTGAACTTGCAGGATAGATCTGGAGAGAGAAGAGCTTGGGGTCAATGATCCCTGATTCCTCTCCTTGGGCCACCCTTGAGAATCACCAGAGGCACTTTCGATATCTCAGTGCTCAGGACACATCCCAGATCAGTTACATCAGAATCTCTGAGATTCCAATCCAAATGTCAGTGCTTTTAAAACTCCCAGAGAGATGTTAGTGCACTGCCAGGGTTGAAAACTGCTGCTCTAGTAAGTAATATAATGAGACTTTGACCTTCAGGGCTGATGTGAGAATGGAAAATAGGGAAGGAATCTGAAAGATAGTTTGAAAGAAAAATCAATACTGCTTTTTGAAAACACTGGGAAAATTGTTCCCAGAACTCCATTCCTTTTTTTTTTTTTTTTTTTAAAAAAAAGGCCCTTTTCACACACGATATACAAGTTTGGAAAATCTGACAAGCTTAATCAGAACGTGAAGCTTCACTGACAATGAGGCAAAAGGGTGCCCAGGGTGCGTGACTCATGCGATAGCGCCTCACTCTCCTGTCTCCACCTTGGAGTGACTACGGTCTCTCCTGTTTCCTTAAAGGGATTTTAGGAGCATCATATGCAATGATACAGACCGGAGACTCGGAGGAAAAGGCAGCACTACATTCCTGTCAGCTATTAGTTTAAATAGAATCACACGGAGTAGGTTCACATTTAACTCATAACTACTCCCCTGGGGTGATAAACTAACCTCCTGATTCCATGGTGTAAATCGCCTTTTGAAGGTGTTTCTTAGTTGAACCTCAAAGTTTAGATCCATAGGTTGTGCTCACCGCTCGGCCAAGAGTTGACCTTTTTGCTACAGCAGAACCAACAGAAACATAGGTTGACGGTCATATAGAGAGTCCGTACTGGTTACTTTTAATTGAATAAGTGGCTGGACATTAACAGCCAAGAAGTTTGCCCTGATATCTTTGTGGTTATTTCCCATGTTTTACATGGTCATGTTCAAACTGGCTGGAACAACAGGGCAGTTACAGTTACTCTACCCTTTGACTGCTGACCATTATTACTCTTAAAAACGGTTTCAAATAAATTCTACTGGGCTACCAAACTTTAATTAATCAATTTTCTGTTGTGTTTTTACCAGCACATGAGGGAAAGAGATTAGAAAAGGGACAAAATGAGTTGGAACCGCTCCCTTTAAAACTGCAATGTGGTTGCAACTTGCCTCACGCCATTACCCTTTGAAATCATAACCAGTCTCACAATTATGAATATTAATTATTTTATCCAGTACTTTATGTTCCCAACATGCTTTTCAATCACATTTAGTTAATCCTCATAAAATCCCATTGAGGCATGCTAGCGTTAATATTCTCATCTTATAGCTAGAGAAATCAAGGTTCAGAAACATTGAAAACAACTTACAATTGAACAAGCTAGTTGAAAGGTGAGATTTTAAAGTCTATATGACCTTTTTTTTTTCACAGCTTACTGTCCTCCCTAAGAAATTTTCATGTTAAAGTGCTCACTGGACGAGTTTTCTTTCCTGTAACTCCAGAGCCTTATTGGGCCAACAATCTTTACATTTGGTAATAGATCCATTAAGTAATCAATGATAGAATTTATAAAAGGTTACTTACGATCTCTGCAATTCAAGCATCTTTGTTAAAAAAAAAAAAAGTACTGATCCAAAAAAATGAGACACTGGGTCTAAGATAATTCCTGAATCACACACTGCTTCACATTGTGAAAGTGGTAAGAAGCAGAAAGCCAAGTGATGGGTCCAGGCCAAGAAAAAATTTATAGATGTGTGCAGGGGAAGTCAATGTTTTATGTTTTGCCGTATTTTCCTGTTTCTTCCCTCTCAACTGTATCAGTGTTTAACCAACAAAATTTATCTATCTGACATACTGTTATTGGCAGCCTGCTGTGGGTCAGGCACTCCGTGAAATACTGGAAATATACAAGGACGTATAATAAATACACATTCCAGCCCTGTGGTTCACAGTTTAGTAGGGGAGATAGATACATATTCATGCTGAGTGGGAAGCAAGGTAGGGCTAGAAAGTTCAGTTCAGTTCAGTCGCTCTTGCGACCCCATGAATCGCAGCACTCCAGGCCTCCCTGTCCATCACCAACTCCCGGAGTTCACTCAGACTCGCGTCCATCGAGTCAATGATGCCATCCAGCCATCTCATCCTTTGTCGTCAAAAGAAGTACCAATTAACCAACTAGAGGAAAAAGGAGATGCCTACAACAGAAGCTGCGACAGTCAGGTCTTCTGTGAGTGCGTAGGAGTTGCCGAGGAGAGAACGCAGCGCGTTAAGGGAGGAAAAGAAAAAGCGGCATTCTTCCTATGGTGCTTGATTGCATTCTAACAGGATACCAAACCATACCTAGAAAGAGCAAGCAGTATTTTCCTGATCTGGGGTCTTCTCTGCTATTTTTTGTTTGTTTTTCCGAATTGCCATCCGTATTCAATAGCTCATTATCCATTTTTCACAGCTCACGTCTAAGTAGTCAGGAACTGCAGAAACATAGTATGTTTAAAAAGTGGACAATTCTGAAGTTGGGAACCTCGAATTCAAGGTCACCAGCTGGAGGGAAAAGGAGAGAGAGAAGAAAAGAGAGAGAAGCAGGGACTGGCCCTGATATTTACAAAGGAGTGCTCTTGGATGTGATCACATTTGGACTGCGCCTTAAGAGTTTATTGTATCAAATGGATTACTAGTTGTGGAAGTGCTTTGTAAAATGAAGAAACTACAGAAATAAGTGCCATTATTATGGAGAGTGAGCTTCGGCCTTTAATAGAGATGGGTCCCCCTCTTGCCAGGTCCGAACACAGCTGTGCTCTAGAGCTATCGGATCTGAAGGGAAGACAGAGACGAGAGGTCTGGGAGGATTTGAAAGACCGTGTGTGTGCATGGGCGTGTGACCTCCTTTAGCTCTGTTGCATTTCAGGGAGAATTTCCTGTGCCTGTTCAGCCGTAGCCTGCCTTTCCTGCAGGATATCAAGCTCCAAGTTTACAGTTGCTATCAGGGAGCCTCTTTGTTTGAACAAAGCCTCATTTGTTAGGAAGTGTCACAGATCAGCATGTATCAGATGCAAGATTGAATGTCCCTCAAGCACAAAGACATGCAAAGCTATGCCAGGATACCAGCAATGGGGTTTTTCACCATGAGAAAACAGATGGTCAGAGTGAAAAAGGCCAGTCTTTATGGCAAAGAAATTCTTCCAGCCCACACCCCCACCCCCCAACTCCCCCCTCAGCCCCATTTCCCCGTTCACCCTCCTCCCCCTACTCCTCTTTCACTCCATTGCACTGACGGAAACATTCGATATGCGGCAACATCATCCGATGTTTGTGTCTTTTTAATTAAACCAAGAGATCGGGAATAGGGACGCCCTTGTCTTTGTGGAGAGATGATTTCAAAATGAAGATAATAGAACCTCTTTCTCTGCAGGCTTTCAAGAGGCTTGTGTGTAATTTGTCCTTTGCAAGAGCAATCAAAGATAACCGGTGTGCAATTGATTACGGGCTTTGTGTCCTTTTAATTACTTGTTTCTACACACTGGTTGAGTTACATGCTGAAAGAAGATCCATCTGAGTTCTTTCTAAGCTGTAGTGCTTTCTTTTGCTTACATGGTTTAATAATAAAGCTATTAGTAAGCCGCCACCACGTAGAACAATCCTATCAGACTGGGATGGATCTTGATTCTTGCCTTTCTTTATTCTTCTAATAGGCTATTAGATGTTTTTATGGAAAACATGGCTAAAGAATGCTACATCATTGCTTAACTATACAAAAATATTCTACAATTTCAGGAGGGTACAGTCTGCCTTATTCCCTAAGTAGAGTTTACAGGGCAGAAGGATTAGAGCTTATATAACATGTTTTCAGTTCTTTTTCATTGACAAAGACATTTTTCTTTCTCTTTACTGAATACTGTCTATCAACTGATATAGCTAAAGTCTCTTGAAAAACCATAGGAAAAAAAAATTTCAAGGTTAGCACAATGTATAGATCAGATTTTTGTATTGTTTGTATTCCATGTACTGAAAAATGTTGTCAGGTCAGTAAATGCCAGATGAGAATATACGAACAATTTTATTACTATTTTATGTTCTCCACCTAGAAGTTGAGAGAGATTTAAAAAAAAAAAAGGGGGAGCTTTCTAATAATAGAAAACTGATTTAATGTCTATGCCACTATTTACTTACCTACTACTAATTTATGCCCTAGAGAGGAAGAAAAGCTAAAAGTTGTAACCATGTAAAAGAAATCCACTTAATTTCAATATGTCGCTTCTAAGACTACAGCAGCTGAGACAGGAAATGAGTGGAAAGCTTAGCAAAGTGTGCGACCCCCACAAAGGACACTAAATTCGGGGGCCTTGCCTCCTGTTTTATCAGATCTCCATAGACAGGAGCTCCCTGCAAATGGTGAAGCTAATCCACACTGCGGGGAAACCTGTAAGCTTGGATCCCCACCCACCTACCATGCTCTCAGGTCCTGTAAGCATCACTTCTGCTGTGGCATTATATTCCTCCTCCTCCCCAGAAATGCTCTCTACTTTACAGGCCTGTGTCTGTCTACAAAATGTCCTCAGCAACATGGGAAATATAGAAACTTACCTTCTTTTAAATATGCTTCCTTCTGCCAAAACAGCTTGCAGTCTATGCAAGGAAATAAGTCTTGAACAAGTGAAATAGTCAATGAAATAACAAGTGAACATGTGTCATATGATCCTACAACCCAACTCCTGAGCATATATCCAGAGGAAATTATAATTTGAAAAGATACATGAACCCCGTCGTTCATTGCAGCACTGTTTACCATAACCAACACACAGAAATAACCTAAATGTCCATCAACAATGAATGGATAAAGAAGATGTAGTACATATATATGATGGAATATTACTCGGTCATGAAAAGAGTGAAATAATGCCATTTGAAGCAACATGGATGGACATAGAGATTATCATATTAAGTGAAGTAAGTCAGACATGGAACAACAGACTGGTTCCAAATAGGAAAAGAAGTATGTCAAGGCTGTACATTGTCACCCTGCTTATTTAACTTATATGCAGAGTACATCATGAGAAACACTGTGCTGGAGGAAGCACAAGCTGGAATCAAGATTGCCAGGAGAAATATCAATCACCTCAGATATGCAGATGACACCACCCTTATGGCAGAAAGTGAAAAAGAACTAAAGAGCCTCTTGATGAAAGTGAAAGAGGAGAGTGAAAAAGTTGGCTTAAAGCTCAACATTCAGAAAACGAAGATCACGGCATCCAGTCCCATCACTTCATGGCAGATAGATGGGGAAACAGTGGAAACAGTGTCAGACTTTATTTTTGGGGCTCCAAAATTACTGTAGATGGTGATTGCAGCCATGAAATTAAAAGACGCTTACTCCTTGGAAGAAAAGTTATGACCAACCCAGATAGCACATTGAAAAGCAAAGACATTACTTTGCCAACAAAGGTCCATCTAGTCAAGGCTATGGTTTTTCCAGTGGTCATATATGGATGTGAGATTTGGACTATAAAGAAAGCTGAGCACTGACGATTTGATGCTTTTGAACTGTGTTGTTGGAGAAGACTCTTGAGAATCCCTTGGACTGCAAGGAGATCCAACCAGTCCATCCCAAAGGAGATCAGACCTGGGTGTTCATTAGGACTGATGCTGAGGCTGAAACTCCAATACTTTGGCCACCTCATGCGAAGAATTGCCTCACGTGAAATCCACTGCAGAGGGGCATGGCAACCCACTCCAGTATTCTTGCCTGGTTAGAATTCCATAGACGGAGGAGCCTGGTGGGCTTCAGTCCATAGGGTTGCAAAGAGTCAGACACGATTGAGTGACTAACACTTTCCCTTTCACCTACTGTATAACACAGGGAACTATATTCAATACCCTGTGGGAAGCCATAATGGAAAAGAATATGAATAAGAACATACATATGAAGCACTTTGCTGTACAGCAGAAATTAAGACAACATTGCAAATTAATCATACTTCAGTAAAAGAAATTTTTAAAAAGTAAACATGATGAATTCTAACTTAGAAGGAGTTCAATACACGAAAAGCAGACAAATGAGACCTCAGACTAAGTGGGATGTAAGCTGTGCTGAAGTATAAATAGGTATAGAGAAGATTGGGAAAGGAAAAGAGAAGAGAAAACATTCTCAAATGAGGCTTCATGAGGCAGTCATGAGTAGAGCAGGAGGTATGAATAGGAAGAAGTGGAAAATTAAGAAGCGCTGATAATATCAGCCCTTCAATTACAAAGATTCTTAAATGTCAGCCATTCTTTTTTAAAAAACAAATATTTATTCAGTGCTTTCAGTGTGATGTGTTGAGCTAAGTACTGGAAATGATAAAAGGAGCAAGATATAGTTTTCGTCCCCATGAAAATCACCATCAGATGGAAAATACAAGCTCAGCTTTTCAAACGTCATAAATTACTGTGCCATTCCAGCAGAGTTTCATAGCTAAATTAACAAAATAATACTGTTTAGTCGGTATGTTTCTCTTATACCAAGAATAGTGGATTATGTCTCTGATAGCTATAGCACATAAATATGTTATGCTCCTCCATGTTGGTTATTAGTTCAATTTTATGAATCTTATCATGTTCCTCTTTTGTTTCCCTTTCCAACTGCTTGTTTTTGTCAGCATTTTCTGTCTCCATTATCACAGAATTTCATTTAGCATTTACTGGATCTCTTCTCTGATGATTAGGGGCTTCCCTCGTGGCTCAGACAGTAAAGAATCCACCTACAATGAGGAAGACCTGGGTTTGATCCCTACTTTGGGAAGATTCTCTGGAAGAGGGCATGGCAACCCATCCAGTATTCTTGCCTGGAGAATCCCCGTGGACAGAGTAGCCTGGCGGGCTACAGTCCGTAGGGTCGCAAATAGTCGGACACACCTGACTCACTAACACTTTCACTTACTTTCTCTGATGTTTCACATTATCAGAGTTCTTCCACAGGATTCAGCCGTTTGTACATTTCCTAAAGATTTTATTAAACACACACATACCCCAGATTCTTAAAATGCTGAAGCGTTGATGTGATAACCACAGTAATCTGATCTTTAGGGAACCACACCTAAGCATTATAAATATACAATTTAATGAGATATATGTCTAAGCACTGCATTTATATAGTTCTATAATAGAGTTATGATTTAAGTACTATGAGAGTTGGAAACGAAGGGGCAACCAGCATGAAAAACGTGGAGGTAAATTTGATATAGATAAATTTCTTTGGGTGTAAAATGAATGTTCATATAATATAATCTAAAAACAGATACTAGAAACTCCTATCTCCTCTGCATCTCTTCCTTTGATGAATCTTCTGAATTATTTAGAAATGCAGCATTTTTTATTTCCTTCTCTTTCAAATGCCCGCCCTACAGACCGTGCGTTGTCAGTGGGCTCTGATGCAAATCGCTTCACAGCAGAAACCACTCCACCATTATACTCTAATTTGCAGCCAAGCTGGCTTTCAGCTGGTGCCTTGTCCTTGGACTATCATTCACTGTCAGGGACTCTCCAGGGTGCACCAGCTGTTCTCTTAACAGAAAGGAGGAGGGAAGCAGTCATATGTCACTGATTCCCAAAAAGAGCCTGCCTTGACTACCACGATTCCTCCTTGGTTCCGGGACTGATAATCATGTGCCCAGGATCAGGGCGGCCTCTGGGCAAACTGATGAAGTACATGATATTTTCCTTAGTTAAACATCTCTTTTCCTTTGGCCCTGCTTTCTACCACGTCTCAAGCTGGACTTGGCCGTTCCAGAACTTATTCCAGCTACCATCCCTGGATAAAGATTCAATCTATTAGAACAGTGATTTTCAACTGAAGGGTTAATATTCATCCCCAAAGTATACTTTACATGAGTGGAGTGGTGTAAAGTCTCGCACACAATTTCAGGTAATTTATAAGGCTATCCTTGAAGCCAGCCTAGGATAAGAACTGCTGCCTTAACCTTCTTTCCTGTTTTCTCTTTCTTCCTCTCTCCATCTTTTTCCCCATTTTCTCACATCTCATTCTCTGATAAGAAAAATGTTCCAATCAAAATCATGAGAAAGTGTTCAAAAGGATTTTCACTATATTTTTGAAAGCTAATCTGCTTTTTTAGGAAAGTGTAAGTAAAATAACTGAAAATAGAGCTGGTTAAAGCCAAACTTCAACTAAAAGGAACCGTGGATTTATTTCTTGTATATCCTCTGCCCACATAGCTGCTGTCGAAACGACTGCAATAAACTGGTCTAATGAAACTTTGGGTATAGCACATAAGGAGTTCTGAAGAGAAATTTCACATTTTTCTTCTTTTTGAGGGTAATTAAATATCAATTTAGAGAGACTAATGGTTAAAATTTGCTCCCCTCTGGACTGAGCAATGGTGATTCAATTTTAACAGCTGCCAACTGCCTCCCAATGATTATGTTTTCAAGAAGCAGCATTTGTTTTATAGCACAGCTGTAGGTGGTGCTTGCTTATCTGTGGGCAGGATTCTGCAACAGCCAACTAGGAATCGCCTCTCCTCCTATGACTTTCAAAATGTCTGGGGCCTTCTCCAGGAATGGAAAAAAAATTTTTTTAAGGTTAGTAAGAGCACAGCATAGGTAATACATGTACAAAATAATTGAGAGCTAAAGGAAAACATAAAAAAGGAAAAAACATACAATACTATGTTGTCATCCCATTCTAATATCCCCAAAACTAATCATTATCATGGGCTTCCCAGGTGAGACAGTGGTCACCTGTGCTCCAAGGACTCCTGTCAATGCAGGAGACACGGGTTCAATCCCTGGGTCAGGGAGATCCCCTGGAGAAGGGAATGGCAACCCACTCCAGTACTCTTGCCTGAGAAATCCCATGAGCAGAGGAACCTGGCGGGCTCCAGTCCATGAGGTAGCGAAAGAGTCAGATGTGACTTAGCAACTACAGGAAAACAGTTGTACATAACTTAATGACTCAACAACAACCCTAGGCATCTCATTGGAGTATTTCATGAGATGGATTAGCTCCAAAATTCCATAAGATGGATTCACTCCAAAATTCTGATGGGTTTACTCCAAAATTCTGATTAATTCCTCTTGATAAAATACTTTAAATGATCTTATCATTTCTGTACTAAACTTTAAAAAAAAAAAAAAAAACCATTCTTTTTGAGCAATTGCATTGGCTAACGTCTTAGCCAACCTTGGATCTTTGCTAGGATCATTAAAAAAAAATAGATGATCATAAAGCTAAAAAAATCTTTCTTGGCCCTTGAATGGAAATTTTGCAATGTGTGAAACAAAATCAGGCCATGTCGGTCCCATATCCCAAAGCAAAAATGACAAAAATGTATCGCTATGTCCCCCTTGATGCCTATTTCAAACATTGCTAATTGTTAATATTTTCTGCTTAGCCGAGACACAGTGTCAGAATGCTTCTGAACATAGTTACACATGCATTCAAACCAGTTGTTTGAAAGTGACAGATGAGATAAGGCTCATTCTCTATCTCTGTCCTAAATCATTGATAGAATCCCTGGGCCATCGCAAACACAGTAGAACTACCTGTCTAACACTGGATTGAGCACAAGGGTCCAATGTAACTGCCTCTCTCTTCCATAAGACAGAGGCTGGGGGGGTACACCCCAGCCTGTGGGCCAAATCTGACTGTACTGTTTTTGTATGAAAGTCTACTAGAAAAAAATGACCATACCCATTTGTTCACGTGTTATGCATGGCTGCTTTCCCTGCTTTGAATTGCATAAACCAGAAATTCCACTAGCTAGGTCCAGGTGGGTCTTTTCACTTTTATACAACAATGACAGGTATTCCAGAACTTTGGATTCTGATTTGCCACCTTGGATATTATTATCTCCTCCAAGGACGTCAAAAGTGTCTATGTTACAAGAAAGCACAAAATGAAAGACTATTGGATTATAGATCCCAGTGGTATTTGTATGTTAAGAGCCATGAAACCATGTTCCTAGCGCTGAAAACAGACATGGAGTGTGATATCAGTGTGATATCAAAGGCTCTAGTCTCTTCCCCCTCCCCCGCTTCCCATCAGCTCTTTCCCCAGCATGGAGATTCAGGCTTGGCTTGTACATGTTCTGGAGGCTTTTTCTAAGCAGAGAAAATTACTCCCCATGAGTTCTCTGGTCAAACACCATGCAAAACCTATGTGCCATTCCTGCTGTAGCCAGCTCTGAGGGTTGCTAAAGCCCTGATAAGGAGGTATGCCTGTTAACACAGCATGAGACTGCAGTTATAAATTTTTATATGTAAGCTGCTGTACATGGCTTCCCAGGTGATGCTAGTGGTACAGAATTGGCTTGCCAATTCAGGAAACACAAAAGACATGGTTTTGATCCCTGGGTGGGGAAGATTTCCTGGAGGAGGAAATAGCAATCCACTCCAGTATTCTTGCCTGGAAAATTCCATGGACAGAGGAGCCTAGTGAGCTACAGTCCATGGGGTCACAAAGAGTCAGACATGACCGAGAGAATGAGCACAGCCTATATACAAGCTGTTATATGGAGCTTCCCTGGTGGCTCAGATGGTAAAGAATCTGCCTGCAATATGGAAGACCTGGGTTCAATTCCTGGGTCAGGAAGATCCCCTGGGGAAGAGAATGACTACCCACTCCAGGTTTCTTCCCTGGAGAATCCCATGGACAGAGGCTACAGTCCATGGGGTAGCAGAGTCAGGCATGACTGAGCAACCAGCACAAACTGCTATATCCATTTATGTTTGCCAACTCTGATAAATCTAATAATTCTTTCAATAGCATTCAAACAATAAAATGTCTTGTTTGTTACCTTTATGAAGCATCAAATCAAAATATTTCCTTCAGGAGCTTTAAGACACAAAAAAGAGAAAAGGGTGGGGTCAAGTGGGGAATTACTGTTTCTTGAGCACCCCCTCTATGCCTTGAGCTTTATGCTTTCCTATGCGCAACTTCATTTATTCCTCATGGCATCCTGTGACACAGAAATGATTATTTTATTGAAAGTTTCCTGACATGGATGAACCCAGCAGACAACTGGTCACAACATTGCTGACTAAACTAATGAAACCTCACTTAATGTTTTTTGCAGAGTCTGAATCCTGTATCGCTGTGGAGTGCCATAGATATTTTTGTTGCTGTTATTCCAAAATTCTGATATCAGCAGAGAAGGAAATGCAGGGAATAGAAAAAGAAAGGGGTCCCAAAGTCTGTTCTATACATCTGTGTCTCTTTTGCTGAAACGAATCGCCAGTCTAGGTTCAATACAGGATACAGGATGCTTGGGGCTGGTGCACTGGGATGACCCAGAGAGATGATATGGGGAGGGAGGTGGGAGGGGGTTCAGGATTGGGATTGGGAACTCATGTACACCCATGGCGGATTCATGTCAATGTATGGCAAAACCAATGCAGTATTGTAAAGTGAAATAAACTAAAATTAAAAAAATGAATTAATACCAATAGTACACAATCTCCTCAAAAAAAAAAAAAGAAAGAAAGAAAGAAAAAGAAAGAGGGAAAGGTAACGAAAGTGTTGGCGAAAGAGGCGGTGGACAAAAACCTTGGGAAAAAATTTAAAAGTTATATATTTCTCATGCTCAAGCTTATTGTTAAAGCATATTCCCAAAAGATAGCCCCATCTCTAGCTGAGGAACCAGACAAAACCACACGCGTCAGCTATGAGCAGATGTATATTCCACAATGTGTGTTGGGAGGATAAAAGTCCTTTGATGGCAACTTTAAACAATGCGGCAGCCTGATATTACTTAATTCCACCATACCTGACGTGCATAGGACACATTTCTGAGAGGTTTTGCTGTGGCAAGAATAAAAGGATCCCAAACAGGAAATTCCTGCTGGGGTTCTGTAGCTGGGTCTATTGTGAATACTGCAAAGTCAGCTTAGGCAGCCTAGCATTGTGGAATGGCTAACTGCTCACAGTATGTCTGTTCCTTTGCAAACCCATGTGAACTCACCACAGAGGGTGATGTTGCTGGGACTGAACTCTGCACATAACAATGAAGACTTAACAGCAGTCCACTGTAGGGGTAACGAGAGGTCAGGGGCAGCCTCTGCCTCTTTAAGAGGCATTTTCCAACTGACTGGCAAATGCTCGGCATTTCAATCCCTGCTTAGCAAGGAAAGGAAATGAACTGCAACTGTATTCCACAGAGTTTTAACTATAGACAGACTTGGTGGATATCGTTCAGATTCACTCAGCTTTATTCTATATATTCTTCTACCAGCTTAATTTGAAAGCAACAGCCTTCAACAAAACCAGCACAGATAACATTCAAATAATTTGACTGTTTTTGCTTTTTCCCAGCTGCACACGTTTCAGAAAAGGGCAGAGTCAATGATATGATGGTATACTGGAGATTTTTCTTTTCTTTCTTCAATCCAGACTTGGCCAATCCAGATTAGCAGTTAAACTGTTTTCTTTTTAAGACATTCCCAGAATTCACTGATCCCTAACAACCGTTGTTTCTCTGCACCACCCTTCTAGCAGTTACAGGGAGTGGCGAACAGCTTGAGGTCTAGAGACAAACCATCTGAATTCACATTCTGGCTCTGCCACTTTGTAATCTTGGGCAATTAATTAGCCTCTATAAACCCCACTTTTACTCATCTATGAAATGGGGGGATTCTGACTTGTAGGGCTTTATGAAGTTCAGTGAGTTAATGCAATCAAAGCATTTAGCTGAGAGCCTTGAATAGAAAAAGAAAAGCTCCCTCCCCGCCGCCGCGCTCTGTCCCCCAATAATGTGTGCTGTGTGCGTTGCAGGGGTGAGGGGTGCTGCTGCTGTAATCATTTGTTCTAATTGTCACAGTGCTTTACGATCCCCTTTTTAAAAAGTCTTACAGAAACTTATTTCCCCTTTAAATTCGAACAGTAGGCAGGGTGTTCTTTAGAGCTAAAGATCATAACCCAATTCCCCTTCCCATGATCTATGACTCCTACCTAAACCATTTCTAATAGTGTTTCCTAGTTCCCCAGGAGTCCAACAACAGGCTGTTACTATTTCCTTCCCTCTTGCAATGCAGTATCCTTCCCTCTAGATCTAGCAATAGGAAAAACTATGTAAGAGGGAAAAGTACGGGTGAAAAAAAAAAAGAGAGAGAG
This sequence comes from Ovis aries, assembly GCF_016772045.2. Lineage (NCBI taxonomy): Eukaryota > Metazoa > Chordata > Mammalia > Artiodactyla > Bovidae > Ovis > Ovis aries. The sequence continues at coordinate 95,413,612 of NC_056058.1, forward strand.
AAAGTAAAGAAAACTAGATATATGCTATGCTTACTTGCCTTGTTAAAAGATTAGTATACAATCTTATCCTGGTATCTCATTGTGGTGATTGAGATTAACCATTTATTTGATACTTAGGTCCCTTGCATTAGAAAAAGAAAGAAATTATAATTCTTTTACCTTCAAATCCTATTTTAGTACAGCTATACATACTTTTACACTTAGTACTTGATAAACTTTAAGCTGTTGGGTGGGTTTAATAGAAAACCGGATCTATTTTATTTATTTATATATATTTTTTGGATCTATTTAAAAAAAACAAGTCTATCCCTAAAAATAACACCACCCGCTTCTTGAGGCTTTCTGCATTGAGTCACTTGCTTTCACAAAGCAATGCCTTCTGCCTTCAGTCATTTACTTTGGGGTATTCAATCCCTGCAATTCTTGATCAGGGAAAAGAAAAAGACTGTAAATCATGGCGAATAGAGAAGAAAAAAAGAAAAATGACTCTGATGTGCTGAAGACTTCTGTGTGAAATGCCCATCATCCTCTCCATTCACTCTGAATTAAGCAAGTGGTGCATGACATGAATGGAAGCTGGATCAGCATAAGGAGGTCTGCAGTCGTGCCCATCTGGTATGCAGGTGTTTGCACAGAATCTCCGCAGCCAGACTTACGGGGGGCGGCATTTTTGTGGAGCTGACTCCACACTAGGACAGAGAAAGAAAGAGAGGGGGACCACACATTATAATAAGTGATGCTATTCTCAGTTTACCACCTACCTTCAAAGAGTTGTCCTGAAATTTCATCTCCATCAAGATATCTTAAGAAACTTTGTAAAAATTCAGAGGCTTGAGCCCTTCCCAAGAGATTTACTTTCATTATATACCTATGGCATGTTCTGGAAACCCGCTTTCAACCAACATTCTAGGTTATTCTAATATAACTGTTCTTTAGTCTCTATTTTCAGAAGTACAGCTTTAGGACACAGAATACAATGGATAAAGAACGTCCAGAAAATAAATACTTCTACAGTTTATAGCCATTCTCATTGTGTGAATATTGCCTAAATAATGCCTGTAGCATTCACAAACATATTAGAATATTTAACCAGAAAACTAGGAAAAAAAGTGTTCACACAAGCTCTGAATATTATAAAACCTTTTAAAAGTAATGTGTGTCCTTATTTACTAGGTCCAATACCTACAAAGGGATACTAAGCACAAGTCAAGTTTGGAACGCTAGTGACTCCTTAAACCTATCATAAACCTTGGCCCAATTTCACTTGATTCTTTTGGCAATTGGTAATATATCCTGTGTATTGGTGTTTATTATCTTTTTTTAAATCACTATCAAATATGAATGAATGTCCCCTAAAAATTCTTCTCTGAAATAGCTCTCAACAACCAAGAACCACTCACCTACCTACTCACTTATCCCAAGATTGGGAAATAGAAAAGATGACCCTAAGAAACATTCAAAAACCAGATTATACAAGTATCTTGAATCAGGTTGAGTTTAGACTTTCTTCAGTGGGTGATGGGAAATCATTAGAGGAACAGCATGATCACAGTTATTTCATGGATTTCACATAGACTATAAACTTTAAGGGTTTTGTGATAAAGTATATGAACAGATTCTGCTGAAAATAAAAAGGTTATGTATTAAATAGCATGTTGATATCGTAAAATTACAAGTCATTAATTATTCAGACATATATACTCCTCCCTCATCTAAAGTAAAGAAAAAAAAATAGAATGTAGCACTTCTCATTAGCCTTAAGAATACATTCCTAAGAGTAATGTCCATTCAATAAATATTTATTTCGTGCCCATATTATGTTAGGCACTGTGCTGGATGTTGAGAAGAAAAACAAGGAAGCTGTCCACTCTCAGGGTGTTTACAGTCTACTGAGGCAGACATTGAATAAATAATCAAACAAGTTGTGGGGTTTCTACATGTATCTTTGCTATTCCTGCTATTCCTAGCAGTATGATGCTTTGATTTCTTTTCCAACGGAAGGCTTTTCCATATTCCTTCTATTTTAAGGACTCCTAAGCAATCATCAGAGGTCTCAAACTGCCTGCAGACCTATTTTTTTTTGGCCCATACAATGCTGAGGTCCACTGGGTTTTGTTTTTTGTTTTTTGTTTTTTTTAATTTCAGTTCATTTCCAACATAAAACATAAGCTTCCAATTTCTCTTGAATATTTGACCCTACTGAACCTCAGTTTCCACAAGGCAACAAGTGTCTGGAGCTGAGTAGCAGCTGCCCTTTTCAAAAGTAATATGTTCTGTCCATTTGGCCAACTTTAAGCCCAGTCCCTATCACTTCCTGACATGCAGATCAAGAGTCTGCTGGCATTGATCATCTCCCTTGAGTTGCTAGTTTTCTTACCTTGGCTCAGTTCCCTCATCAGCATTCTTTACCAGACTCTCCTAGACAGTCGAGTTTGCAACTGCCACTCTGCAGAGAAAAACTTGGCGATCATTTTACACAATCCTCTTCAGATTGTTCCTTACCCTGGTTCTTCTGCTCATCAAGTCTCTAGACTAAGTACATAATCAGATGTTGTTCAACACTCATTTTATTTCTTTAACTATTTCTTCAACTTTGCAAGAGAAGAAACTTTGCAACTTTGTGCCTTTTTCTTAAATCCGTTTAGTGCACACAAACCGGATTGCTCATTGATTAGCCCTGAATATGACCTATTTTCTGTTACATTTCTTACATCCTGCTAGAATCTCTCCATCTAGAAGACATGCCAGCTCTCCAAACTCTGACTGTCCACTTGCATCTGCCCTCAGGTCCAGTTCAACTCCACTACCTTTTCCCCTAGAGCCATCCAGACTTCTCTAGCCTCCCCCTGTGAGCTGTCACACTCACCTGGACCTCTGTACAATACTGCTTTCTAGGTGGCTCAGTGGATTAAGAATCCGCCTGCAATGCAGGAGATGTGGGAGACGCTGGTTCGATCTCTGGGTTGGGAAGAATCCCCTGGAGGAGGGCATGGCGACCCCACTCCAATATTCTTGCCTGGAGAATCCCATCGACAGGGGAGCCTGGCGGGCTGTGGTCCAGAGGGTCGCAAAGAATCGGACCTGACTAAAGAGCCTGAGCACACACACACTGCTTTCTCTCTGTGAGCCTCTTGAAAGCGGAATCCTGTCTAATTTATCTTCCTTTTCCCATTAGCAGAGTGCCAAGCAGAAAGCACTAATCATTTGTACAATAAATGAAGAGAGATTCTACTTGAAGTTAACTGTAAAGCAAGGAGCTGAAAGTATGTAACTCCCTCTAGGATACGGATGGTTGTTTTCAACGCTCAAGCTGCACAGATGTGTGCTTGTTTGGGGCCTTTTTTTGTATTTGTTTGACCTCTTACTCCCAACACTTGCTTTCCCATACATGTGTCCAGTGGAAACATGCTCATTCATTCCATGTGTTTTGCCAGTTCCTTATTTAATAATCTAGTCCAGTAGATTTTCTTTTTTTTTTTCATTAAAATGTTACACAAAACAAATTTAATTCTTGGTTCTAGATTAGTGCCATAACAAACTTGGGGATTTTTCTTATTTTTACTTGACTATAAGCCCTTTAGGGTAAGAACACTTAGCCACCATGTCTTACCATATCTTATATACTATGCAATAAATGTTTTTGTAATAAGTGTCTTTATTTTTAGAATCTGGACATTGAATTCTCAAGCCAGAATATATCCTTGTAATTTTGGAATAGGTATTACTTTCTACCCATTGTAAAGGCAATGTACTTTTCTCTAAAATGAAAAAAGATAGGCAAAAGTGTATGCAGAGACATTAAATTTATTAACCAAGTTTTGACACAACTAGTTAGTGTAATCATCTGTACTATTTAAGTTGTGAACAGAATGAGCAGAAAATAGAAGTGCATTTTGAAAAGTGATCTTGTATAACCACCTGCTGCTCTAGGCAAGGGTGTCCTGAAGTCTCCAGTCATCCATTAAGCTTCTCAATTGGCCCTGCTTGAGAGCTATGTGCCAAAGCACCGAAGGTGCACATACAAAATTTCCATTTGCCATTTAGCAGTTTCACTCCCAGGGTCAAAGGAGATTAACTGTTTCTTTTTCTAAGGCAACCTTTCAACCATGAGCTTTCCTCCAGCAGGGCTGCCTCCATGCTCCTGATCCTTACCTTCTATGTCAGCCCAACACATTTTTATTTTATTTTAAAATAAGAGTAAATAGATAAAAATAAAGACAGTTTTTTCTTCTAGAGAGTAAGATTTCAGAGCCTAAAGAGCCTGCAGGCAGATCACCTACAACTACCAAACTTAGTCATAGGGTCCAACTTGGCAAATTGCAATGCACAAGCCTGTTTTTTCAGTTCCAACCTGTTTCATATTCAAGCTAACCCAGCTATTTGCCTTATTCCTAATTCCATGGGGAAACCAAAGCCTCTCTGGCTGAATCCCAGACACAACGCCCTCTATTCAAGGCAGAGCTTCGGTCTGGCATTGAGTAGAACACCTACGCTGAGAGCTGCCCCTTCGGTTATCCCTGTCACTAGACACTCTGAGTGCCTGTCGAAAGCACCCAGTCCAGGCCTGTTTCTACCGATTGCTGTCCCCTTCTGTTCTTAATCCAAAGCTCATTTCCTCTGTCTTTGCTGTTTCCAGGCAGATTCACTTGTTCTTTCTCTCACAAACCTAGGCAACCACACTGTGTCTTGGGCTCATTTCCTGATGTCAATCAGCTTCAATGCCCCTTAATCTTCTGTCAATAGATGGGAAGACACTTTTTGATTGGTGGCCAAACCTTTGTGGTTCTAATCTAAGGGATAAAGAGGTGAGCAAAGGCTAAAAGGAGTTTAGGAGGCATTAATGTACTTTGGGTAAGAAAAGTGAACGCAATGTAGAATGGGGAGAGAAATAAGCCACTAAGTTTAGAGTGTTAGTTATTCAGTCTGTGTAAATAAAAAGCAGACTCTAAGGCAGTATTTCTCAAAATGTGATTCAAGGGAACACCTATCTTAAAATCATTTGTGGGAAGGTGGTGTGGGGGAGGAGAAAAGACTGCTTGATCCAGTCCTGGACTCTACCCCAGGTTGAACTGAAACCTCTGAATATCTACTAAGAATACGAGTTTTTGATAAGTTCCCAGTTCTTTTTGTAATGCACTTTCAAATTTAAGAACACTGTACACTTGTCTATATTATCCTTTGAAAGTAGTTCTTTATTGTCTTCTGGATGAGTGTTTAATATTTAAGTTTTTTCTATACTTAGTATAGTATTTAATAGATGCTCTTATGCTCAGTTGGTAAAGCATATGCCTGCAATGAGGGAGACCTGGGTTCAATTCCTGGGTCAGGAAGTTCCCCCAGAACAGGAAATGGTGATCCACTCCAGTATTCTTGCCTGGAGAATCCCATGGACAAAGGAGCCTGGCAGGCTACACTTCATGGGATCACAAGAGTCAGACACGCCTTAGCGTTATCTTTTTCTTTCTTTTCTTATAGGCACTGGAAGACATAGCATAGGATGAATGGGAAAATTCCTTCTTTGTGAATCTTACATTCTAAAGGGAAAACAGAGACCTGTAGTCATCACAACAAGAAAATAAAATGAAAATTAAAGAGTTTTAGCCACTTCCTGGGGAACAAAGGTTACACACACACACACACACACACACACACATAAGTGTATTAATATATATATATATTTGTATGTATTTCTATATTCACATATAACAATAAAACATACAAGAAAAAGTTAACAATATTTAGAATGATTAATGTTCTTTCGATTTCCAGAAGTTACTTTAGAATACTACTGCAGATTCTTCTAAAGTCTTTTAGAATATAACTTTAAGGGCTTGTGTCTAGGCTATAAAATATATATCTGTTTGCACTGAGAGAAAAATTCTTACTGACAAACATAAATCTTAATTCACTCCATCACACAGCAGCACCAAGAGAAAGCCTGTGAGCCAGTAGTCACCAGGGCGCATGCCCAGAGTAGACACGGGCTTGATGTATGCACATGGCTGCTCCCAGGCTTCAGATTAAACCCTTACCACCCAGCCAGCCCTAGACTCACTTGAGGTTGCTGGTTCTACACTCCACCATTGCACTACTGACATATAGCAGAGTCACGAATGTATTCTTCTCCAGATTTAAATAAAAATTAGTGTGGGGAGGAGGTGAAAGCATAAAAGCATCTGCTTTTGCTTTTGCAGCCTCACTCACCTTTGCTTTTACACAAAGACATGTTTCATTTGGGAGTGTGAATATATGCGTGACCAACGTGAACGCTGAGGACGTTAAAATCAGCTGGCAATCCCTGGACCATTTCAGCTGTGTTTCTACTTCACAGGGCCTCTGAGGGACTGCTGGGAGCAGGTGTGAAGCTCCAGTTTATTAACAAGTTAAGTCAGTGTTGCTGTGCATTTTGAGATGCCTACTAGACTGACCAGTCTCAATGAATATGGAATAGCACTGCACCAGAAAGACACATAAAAAATTGAAATACTACCATTATTGCTATTAGAAACAGCACCTGTTGGATGTGTACTATATTCCAGGCATTGTGCTACGTAATTTAGAAGCATCATCAGGTTTATTTCTTTAGATAAATTAGTAAAAGTAATTTTTTCTAGATAAGGAACATTGAAGTTACAGCTGTGAGAATCCAATTTGTGTCAGTTTCTAGTTGTCTTCTTCATATGTTAGTTTAAATTCCTTGCTTTGCCTTCCCAACAGAGGTTAAGATCTGGGCCCTGCCTGCTGACTACAGTATAACCCATGAGGCTTGATTATCCATGAAAAGTTTCAGAAGGCTATCAACTCCACCACAGCAGGTGGAATGTCAACATTTATTTCTGCTGTGTTTTGAGATGGCACAGAAGGAAGGAAATAGAACACAAAGTATTAATGTGAGACAGAATTAAAGAAACTAGTCCAGGCCTGTAAATTTTACTTAAAAACAAAACCAAGAGGACCAAGGATGTCATCTGATTTTATATGTTCTCCCGTATCTCCTTTTGTATTCAGGCTATTGCTCAAACCATATAACTTTTTTTTTTAGCCACTCCTCACGGCATGTGGAATCTTAGTTCACTGACGAGATATCCAAACTGTGCCCCCTCTAATGGAAGCTTTGATTCTTAATCACAGGACTGCCAGAGAAGTCCCAAGGCATATGATTTTGATGCATGGTTCCTAGTCAAATAGAGTTCATCTGACGTTTTCATCCTTTCTAGAACATTTTGCCTATGTAACCAGCCTGCTGGACAGGCTCAGAACTGCGAGTAATTGTAACTGTGGCTGGATGGAATGGATTTTATAACTTGGAGGTGTTATGTTTGGCTGCACTAAAATTGCATTACAGCCCTGGGATAAAATGAAGGTTTACCGACAAAAAGAAAATATATGTAAATAACGACTCCCATTATTCTGACTCATGTTTGTATAAACTGCATACAAAAAAAAAAAAAGCTTTTCCATTCACAGTTGCTATAGGGGAGAGGGAAGGGGGAATACAGATTTCTCACAAGTGGATTTCTGATCATTTAGCTCATTATTGAAAGATGCATAAAGTCCTTTTCTAAACCTTTCTCATTCCTTTTATAAATTAGGAGAGTGGTTCAAACCTGAGTGTGCCGAGGAAAGTCAAAGAATCCAGCCATCTCCCACCAGAAGAAACAATGGAATTCATTCTGAGAAGGCTGGAGAAATGTGTGAGTAATTTGCAAATATCTGAAGGCCTATCATGGGGGGAAGCCCAGACTCGTACTTTGTTCCCAAGGCACAACAATGATAACTAAGTGTTTCAGTTATTATGGAGTGCCCACCAGTATCAGGCACCTTGCAAAAGCTTTAATACATTATCTCTAATTTTTACATCAGCCTCTAAGTAGATAAGATTATTGCATTTTATAAGTGGAACCAAGGCTGGGGTGGGGGCTGGTGGCGCAGAGTTTTTAAGTTGCATATCCAAAGTCACACTCTGAGTAACCGACAGAGATTTTGATCCAGATCTTTCTTACTTCAGTAAGCCATGGTTCCGCCTTTCCAACTGCTCGGGTCAAAACCCTTGAAGTCACCTTTGAGTCCTCTTTTTCTCTTACACCCTACATCTAATCCTTTAGCAGACATATCTATTCTATTTTAAAAATGTATTAAGAACTGAAATAGTTCTCACCACCTCTGGTGTTTCCAGCTTGCTCTAACCTCTTACCCTTCAGCACACACACATCCCACCTGAATTATTACTGGTAGCTTCCTCGGAACTGCTCTCCCAGTCTCTGCCCGTGGCCCCTGCTGGCCTCCGTGTGACTTTGCAGCTGGAGTTCTCCTTGAAACACTAAGTTCGAGTGTATCACTTCTCTGTTCATAAGCATCCAAGTTCAATATGGATGAAAGTCAAGGGTATAATTACAGTTGTCTGCACAAGACCCCACTAGTCTGGTTGCTGTTTCCCACCTCCTTGTCATTCCTTAAATCCGTGGCTTTTCCACCCACTGCACTGTCTACTTGGCATTCTGTTTCCTGAAATGTCAGCTCCCTTTTACCTCCTTCAGGTCATTACTCAAAGCCACCATCTCAGCAAGGCTTTCCTGACCTCTGGATTTTAAATCACAGCTTGCCTACTGAACTTTTATCATTAACTTCAGATACACAGATGACACCACCCTTATGGCAGAAAGCGAAAAGAACTAAAGAGTCTCTTGATGAAAGTGAAAGAGAAGGTGAAAAAGTTGGCTTAAAGCTCAACATTCAGAACACTAAAATCATGGCATCTGGTCCCATCACTTCATGGCAAGTAGATGGGGAAACAATGGAAACAGTGAGAGATTTTATCTTTCGGGGCTCCAAAATCACTGCAGATGGTGACTACAGCCATGAAATTAAGAGACACTTGCTCCTTGGAAGAAAAGCTATGACCAACCAAGACAGAATATTAAAAAACAGAGACATTACTTTACCAACAAAAGTCCATCTAGTCAAAGCTATGGTTTTTCCAGTAGTCACGTATGGATGTGAAAGCTGGACTAGAAAGAAAGCTGAGTGCCAAAGAATTGATGCTTTTGAACTGTGCTGTTGGAGAAGACTCTTGAGAGTCCCGTGGACTGCAAGGAGATTTAACCAGTCCATTCTAAAGGAGACCAGTCCTGGGTGTTCATTGGAAGGACTGATGCTAAAGCTGAAACTCCAATACTTTGGCCACCTGATGCGAAGATCTGACTCATCTGAAAATATTTTAAAATTTAAAAAATAAAAAACAACAACAACAAAAAAAAAAAGAAAGAAAATACCCTGATGCTGGGAAAGATTGAGGGCAGAAGGAGAAGTGGATGACAGAGGATGAGATGGTTGGATGGCATCACCGACTCAATGGACATGAGTTTGATTAAATTCTGGGAGTTGATGATGAACAGGGAAGCCTGGCATGCTGCAGTCCGTGGGGTCACAAACAGTCAGACGTGACTGAGCAACTGAACGGAACTGAACTACTGAACTTTACTTTTTTCCCATAGCATTTATTACCATCTAAGAGACATACATACTTTTTTTTTTTTTTTTTTGCTTTTCCGATATCTTCTTTCCAAGAACAATATAAGTTCTTTGAAAGCAGGGATTTTGTTTATTTCTGTTTACTTCTTTCTTCAGTTCAGTTCAGTCGCTCAGTCATGTCCAACTCTTTGCGACCCCATGAATCGCAGCACGCCAGGCCTCCCTGTCCTTCTTTCTTATTGGCATCTACAATGTCTGGTACTTACTCAAGTGAAAATGAAAGTTACTCAGTTGTGTCCAACTCTTTGTGACGCCATGGACTATACAGTCCATGGAATTCCCCAGGCCAGAATACTAGAGTGGGTAGTCTTTCCCTTCTCCAGGGGATCTTCCCAACCCAGGGATCGAACCCAGGTCTCCTGTATTGCAGGTGGATTCTTTACCAACTGAGCCACTAGGGAAGCCCGAGCATACTTACTAGGCATTCCATAAATGTCTGATGAATACATAACTATGTCTCAATGATGTCGGAATCGAACCTCGGAGACCAAGTTTCAGGTGAAGTAGGAAAGAATAGCTTCATTGCTTTGCCAGGCAAAGGCGGACATAACAGGCTCTTGCCCTTGAAAACTGTGTGTCCCAACCCAGGAGAGTTTGGTGAGGAGTTTTATGAAAATGACTCAAGGGTGGGTTTGCTGGGTTGGGAACATACCCTGGAGAAGGGAAAGGCTACCCACTCCAGCATTCTGGCCTGGAGAATTCCATGGACTGTATAGTCCATGGGAACACAAAGAGTTGGACAGGACTGAGTGACTTTTGCTTTGCTGGTAAGGTTAGGATCTGTGCAATCCTTATTGCAAAATTCAGACTTAAATTGAAGAGAGTAGGGAAAACCGCTAGACCATTCAGGTATGACCTAAATCAAATCCCTTATGATTATACAGTGGAAGTGAGAAATAGATTTAAGGTCTAGATCTGATAGATAGAGTGCCTGATGAACTATGGAATGAGGTTCGTGACATTGTACAGGAGACAGGAATCAAGACCACCCCCATGGAAAAGAAATGCAAAAAAGCAAAATGGCTGTCTGGGGAGGCCTTACAAATAACTTTGAAAAGAAGAGAAGTGAAAAGCCAAGGAGAAAAGGAAAGATATAAGCATCTGAATGCAGAGTTCCAAAGAATAGCAAGAAGAGATAAGAAAGCCTTCTTCAGCGATCAGTGCAAAGAAATAGAGGAAAACAACAGAATGGGAAAGACTAGAGATCTCTTCAAGAAAACTGGAGATACCAAGGGAACATTTCATGCAAAGATGGGCTCGATAAAGGACAGAAATGGTCTGGACCTAACAGAAGCAGAAGATATTAAGAAGAGGTGGCAAGAATACACAGAAGAACTGTACAAAAAAGATCTTCACAACCTGGATAATCACAATGGTGTGATCACTCATCTAGAGCCTGACATCCTGGAATGTGAAGTCAAGTGGGCCTTAGAAGCATCACTGCAAACAAAGCTAGTGGAGGTGATGGCATTCCAGTTCAAATCCTGAAAGATGATGCTGTGAAAGTGCTGCACTCAATATGCCAGCAAATTTGGAAAACTCAGCAGTGGCCACAGGACTGGAAAAGGTCAGTTTCCATTCCAATCCCAAAGAAAGGCAATGCAAAAGAATGCTCAAACTACTGCACAATTCTACTCATCTAACATGCTAGTAAAGTAATGCTCAAAATTCTCTAAGCCAGGCTTCAGCAATATGTGAACCATGAACTTCCTGATGTTCAAGCTGGTTTTAGAAAAGGCAGAGGAACCACAGATCAAATTGCCAACATCCGCTGGATCATGCAAAAAGCAAGAGAGTTCCAGAAAAACATCTATTTCTGCTTTCTTGACTATGCCAAAGCCTTTGACTGTGTGGATCACAATAAACTGTGGAAAATTCTGAGAGAGATGGGAATACCAGACCACCTGACCTGCCTCTTGAGAAATCTGTATGCAGGCAGAAAGCAAGAGTTAGAACTGGACATGGAACAAAAGACTGGTTCCAAATAGGAAAAGGAGTACATCAAGGCTGTATATTGTCACCCTGCTTATTTAACTTATATGCAGAGTACATCATGAGAAACGCTGGACTGGAAGAAACACAAGCTGGAATCAAGATTGCCAGGAGAAATATCAATAAGCTCAGATATGCAGATGACACCACTCTATGGGCAGAAAGTGAAGAGGATCTAAAAAGCCTCTTGATGACAGTGAAAGAGGAGAGTGAAAATGTTGGCTTAAAGCTCAACATTCAGGAAACAAAGATGATGGCATCCGGTCCCATCACTGCATGGGAAATAGATGGGGAAACAGTGGAAAGTGTCAGACTATTTTTTTGGGCTCCAAAATCACTGCAGATGGTGACTGCAGCCATGAAATTAAAAGACGCTTACTCCTTGGAAGAAAAGTTATGATCACCTAGATAGCATATTCAAAAGCAGAGACATTACTTTGCCGACTAAGGTCCATCTAGTCAAGGCTATGGTTTTTCCTGTGGTCATGTATGGATGTGAGAGTTGGACTGTGAAGAGGGCTGAGTGCCAAAGAATTGATGCTTTTGAACTGCAGTGTTGGAGAAGACTCTTGAGGGTCCCTTGGACTGCAAGGTGATCCAACCAGTCCATTCTGAAGGAGATCAGCCCTGGGATTTTTTGGAAGGAGTTATGCTAAAGCTGAAGCTCCAGTACTTTGGCCACCTCATGAAAAGAGTTGACTCATTGGAAAAGACTTTGATGCTGGGAGGGATTGGGGGCAGGAGGAGAAGGGGACGACCCAGGATGAGATGGCCGGATGGCATCACCGACTTGATGGATGTGAGTCTGAGTGAACTCCTGGAGTTGGTGATGGACAGGGAGGCCTGGCGTGCTGCGATTCATGGGGTCGCAAATAGTCGGACACGACTGAGCGACTAAACTGAACTAAGATACCTAGTTTAATGGTTTAAGAGAGCTATTCCTTCATGATACATTGTAAATATTCATCAAACATTTCTGAAATGAGGAATAATGTTATCTTTACTATTCTTCTACAGGATACCATTTTTTTTTTTTTTTTGTCCACTCTGACGCACTGAGAACTTTCCACACAAGAACAAACTTGTGTGACCAAGTAGTTCAACCTGGAAAATTCTCAGGATATTACTTTTGCATACATGTCTGTATGTATGTATGGAAATTTCTGGAAGACCAGTAACTCATTCCAGAGCTAGAGAATGGGTGTGAGAATAGTGACAGAGATGAAAGATGTCAGCATGACTTGAGTTTAAGGTCAACCCAGGAGAATTCCTGGCCCAGGGGTCCTAGGAAGGGTAGATATGATCCCAGCTAATGGTATTTGCTGTTGAAAATTTCCAGTTCAGAGTTCTGTGTGACTTTCCAAGGAATAACACCTGTCTCTCCAGCAAAGGGGGGAGGGAATGAGTAGGACTATCTTTCACATCAACAAATCCATCATAGTAATTTTCTCCATACAGAGCACAGATTTCATGTCCCTTTAGCTGAGACTTGAACAAAAGGAAGGGGTGACAGCATCCAAGAGAGAGGATTTAAAACATCTGCTAGAAGTTCAACTGCTTAAACATACACAGTTAAAACCTATGGCTGTGGCTATCGCCAACAGTCTTACCAACGTAATTTGGCACTTCAAACCAAGGTAGCAGGAAATGCTTTCTAATTCTTCAGTACTAGGTTTTTTGTTTGTTGATATTTCGGAAAAAAAAAAAAAAACTGCAGGAGATAGAAAAAAATGCTGAAGACTTCTATATAAATCGTTCCCCTTATGTTTACATGTGACTGCCTCGCCGCATTCATCCAGTGACATTAGTCTGTTTTCCCTTTGCAAGCTCACCATGGTTATAAACACCATAAGGAACAGCATTTTTTCCACCATCACTATTCCCAAAATAGGCTCAAAGCAAACGCGTTGCAAAGACTATATACCCTGAAAGTTTTCTTAGCACCCTGACTTTTAAAAAAATGACTTCTATTATTAATGATAAAAATTGGTGGCCACAATTTCCTGGATTGGCTTTATTAAGCGACATTGGAATGGATACCTCTCAAAGCAAATGGAATGTGTCTTCTCTCTCGTCAGTGTTGCACTGGTTAGGGGCCTCTTCCTTGGATGCTTTACCCAAAAAAGGCTAATAAGGGAATTTGAAGCCTTGAGTTTTCTTGGCAGTGCAGTCACCTGTTTCCTGTCATAATGAGTTGTCCTTTGGGTCTTCAGCTCATTGCTTCTTGACAGCTCACTCCTGTCATGCGAGTACATTTTCAGAATAATTGTAGGCAACTGAACCACATTTAATCTGTGAACATCAGCGTGTCCTTCATGACACTTACACAGAGAAAGCTAGGCTACCTCCCTTGTCAACATTTGAGGCGTTTAGTTAAAACCAATTACTCACTGAAAATTTGTGAATTATGAGAAAGATAAAGCTTTCCAGTAGAAAATACATCTTAAACAGCCTCAGTTGTAAGAAAAAGCTCTAGTTTTAAAAAGAATGCCAGATAATATACTTGGAAGGTGTGACAGAACAAATAAATAATCACTTTGCAAACTTAAATGAAATTACTGCTGTAGATAAGAATTATCACGTGATATTAAAACTGTAGCGTAAATTTATAGAGGGATCTGACATTTGTGAGGTACCAGAGTAACAGCACACAGATGATTTTCTGACAGCAGGCAGAAAACGTAATATCATAGTTGGTGATCGGGAAGGCATTAACATGCCTAGTCAAAGTGATACAAATGATGGGAAACTGGATGGTGTGTGCCCCCTAATGTAATACAGTAATACAGCTAGTATACACCCCTACCAAAACATTTACTGTGATTTAAATGGGTCTTTCCACAAGGATGCAAGACAAATCAAACAAAAAAAAAAAAAAAAAGGAAAGAAAGAAAGAAATATTCTACAGAACAAATGGCCCTTTCTTTTTGTCAAGTCAGTGTCGAAACAAAGGACTCTTCTCAATTGAAAAGGTTTAAACTGACACACACCCCCAGATACAATCTGCTTTCCTGGATTAGATCCTGCTATGAACACACCAACAAAGAAAGGACATTTTAGAAACAATTTTAAGAAATTTGAATAAATATTAAATAATGATTATTGTTAACTTCATTAAGTGTAATAATGCCATTTTGATTATGTTGGCCATGATCTTCTTTTTTACAGATATTTGCTGAAGTATTTATGAAGCAGGATATCACAAAGTCTATAATCTTCCTTAAAATATATCTGTAGAATAAAATCGGTTGAAAGGAAGAAAACAATGAAGCACTTTCTTCGGAATAAGTAAACAAAAGCAGCAGGTGGTATTTTGTCTTCAGATGAAATAGTTCTGGCCTAGGATTTCCCACCAGAACTTCTAAGTCTCCTCTGCAGCGTTAATATTGTTTTAAAAGAATGATAATTCTTTTCATAAATTGAACATTTAGTCCTTCTTTATTCACTGTTTTTCAAAAAGAAGGTAGAACACACAGTAGGAAAGCATTGTTTCCATTCAATCCCTTCTTGTATTTTAAAACTGTAGTTCGCAAAGAGTAGTCCTCAGAGAAACAGCATGAGCATCACCTGGAAACTTGTTCAGTTCAGTTCAGCCACTCAGTTGCGTCCGACTCTCTGCGATCCCTGGACTGCAGCACGCCAGGCCTCCCTGTCCATCACCAACTCCCGGAGTTTACTCAAACTCATGACCATTGAGTTGGTGATGCCATCCAAGCATCTTACCCTCTGTCGCCCCCTTCTCCTCCCACCTTCAATCTTTCCCAGCATCAGGGTCTTTTCCCATGAGTCAGTTCTTTGCATCAGGTGGCCAAAGTATTGGAGTTTCAGCATCAGTCCTTCCAATGAATATTCAGGACTGATTTCCTTTAGGGTGACTGGCTGGATCTCCTTGCAGTCCAAGGGACTCTCAAGAGTCTTCTCCAACACCACAGTTCAAAAGTTAGGAACACGAATTATGGCCCCTCACCCTAGGCCTAGAGGATCGGGAACTCTGGGGCTGGGTCCTGAGAGCTGTGTGTGTGAAGCCTTCCATGTGAGGCTGATCACACAGAGGTCTGACAGCCCTTGTTCTAGAGTTCCCATTTCTCCCCACGTCATTCACTTAGTTACTGCTAAGTGGGCCTGTATATTAGAGAGAAAATTAAGGAAGACTCAGAATTATAGGCCCAGCCAGTGTTCTTGCCTGGAGAATCCCAGGGACGGGGGAGCCTGGTGGGCTGCCGTCTATAGGGTCACAGAGTCAGACACGACTGAAGTGTTTAGCAGCAGCAGCAGAATTATAGAACTGATATGTAATTTTAATACTTCTCTGTCAATGTCTTTAGCTATGATTTGAGAAAGTAAGAAAACAATACTTGTTACTCTGGCTGTTCCATTATGCTTACAACACAATGTTTTGGAGCATTATTTTAAACAGTAGATATGTTCTGTGTAATCATTAGCATACTTTCCAGACTCCAGTAGAGTCTTCTGCTGCAGGATAAGAGAGGGTGCATTTTGTGGCAACACTATAAATTATCCCTGCCCTCAAACACTTCACAAGATTCCAACTAAAGGAAACTTGCCGCACACCTATTTACAGGGCTCCCGTTCTCTGCTGGTCTGCCCTGTCTCCCCACTCAACAGTGCATTTGAAAGACTAGTGACCACGTCTAAATTCTGTAAAAACCCACTGCGTCTCATACATGACTTCTGGGTACTCAGCAAATGTGAGGCACTGTGATGCTGATGCTTTCCAGGTATCTATGGGAAGTCAGAGCTCTAAGCAACCCCATAATACCATCACTGACTAATGTGCCGAGCTAGAAACTTAAACCATTGTGTCTGACAATGCCTCATGCAGGGCTTTGACCCCTGGACTTCCCACCAACTGCAGAGAATGTGTAATATAGAATTATAGTTCAATCCTCATGTCAGAAGTTTAGGGACACGTTTAGCTTTTTGATGTTCATATAAAAGGCGTCTGGGACTAACTAAAATCAGATACTATCCATGGTACCAAATGGCATTGAACAAGGTTTGTGTTAAAGCATGACCATCCTGGTTCCTTATTCTGTTCTTTCAGGAATGAGAGTCTCTAAGGCTGCCCGTAAACCACAGGCACCAGTCCTCATTGCCTGGGAATGTGTGATGCTCTGCACAAACCCTCTATAAGACCACCTGGGAAACAGCATTCCCTTCACATATCCTTCTGTTTAATTACAATCACAGTAGTTAATGAGAACATGCAACATTGAAGGCAGATGTCAAGAGGGGCAAAAAGAAAAAGGATATTAAATAATCCTGATGCAAGAAAATTCAACTTAAGTATGAAACAATGAAAAGGAAATAAGTAAATGAAACTTGAGAGAGAAGCCACCAGGGAAAGGACAGCAAAGGTAATAATGAGCTACTGCTCTTGACAGGATCCACGGCACAGTTGCCCTGTTTTTACTCTTTGGTTCTCTATTCTGCAAATGCGCTTATGGAGCTAATTATAATATGACCATCTGCCCCATACTATATATAAGCTTAAGAAAGGTGTCCCCACCTTCTAAACATCTTCTATCTGAAATCACAAACTGCCTACAGAAGCAATTACTGTGTACATTTGCATATATGTAAATATGTATACATACATGTAAATATATGTATACATGTATTACACATATGTCTATACACATGTATCAAAAAGTTTAAAGCACAACATTAGATCAGGTAGATATGGATTTGAATTCCATCTTTGCAATTTACCAGTCCTATGATAGATGACAGGCAGTTACTTAGTCCATGTAAACCTTAGATCTCCCCTCTATAAATGAACTGGGAGTTTGGGGTTGACGTATCTGCACTACTATTATAAAATAGGTAACGAAAAAGAACCTACTGTAGAGCACAGAGAATTCTAGTCAGTGCTCTGTGCCGACCTGAGAGGGAAATCCAAGAAAGGGGGAAGGCGTGTATATGTGAGGCTGATTCACTGTGCTGTACAGCAGAAGCTAACGCAACATTGTATAGCAACTGTACTCCAGTAAAAATTCTGAAAGGTTTATGAGGATAATAATAACCTCCACCAGTATTGATCCAAGGATTAAGTTAGATAATATATGCTTAAAGATTTTTCACAATTTCTAATAGAAAGTCACTACTCAGTAAATGGCAGTTATTAATGTTAATGTTTTATAATCCTCTCTGTCCGCTGAAATTTCTCCACTTGCTTTCCTTGTTCTAACATTACAAACATTAAAACCTAAACTTTTTAATATCGAGCTTGATTATTTTTATGTTTATTGCAAGGCATCACTAATATTAAACTGGAAAAAAATACACCATTATAAATCACATATTTGCCCCTCTTGCCACATCTCTCAGTTACTGTTAGTAATTTGCCACTCTTCTTCAGACAGCATTCCTATGAATGATGGTTAGAACTGGTTGGGAGATCATTTATCTGTGACCCACAGTGCAAAATGAATTGCGTGCCTGGGTTGGCTTCAAATGTAAACCAAAGAACTCTGTGTTTATGTGTATGTGTGTCTGTGTGCATGTGTGTTTGTGTGCAGGTGTGTGTGTGTTTGTGAGAGAGAGAAACTGAGAGAAACAGAGAGACAAAGAAAGAGATAAGAGGGGAAGAAAGGGCAGACAGAGATACATTAAGAAAAAGAATCAATGTCATAATTACTTTATACCCGGAAAGTTTCAAAAGTATCAATTAATAGAAATGGGTGCTACTGCTACTGCTAAGTCACTTCAATCATGTCCAACTCTGTGTGACCCCATAGACGGCAGCCCACCAGGCTCCCCCATCCCTGGGATTCTCCAGGCAAGAACACTGCAGTGGGTTGCCATTTCCTTCTCCAATGCATGAAAGTGAAAAGTGAAAGGGAAGTCGCTCAGTCGTGTCCGACTCTTCGTGACCCCATGGACCGCAGCCCACCAGGCTCCTCCATCCATGGGATTTTCCAGGCAAGAGTGCTGGAGTGGGGTGCCATTGCCTTCTCCGAGACATGGGTAAGAATGGGTAAATAAAAGTCGAATAGAATAGGTAGATATAAATTGTAGAATAGGCAAATATAAATTATATTTACTTCATCCTGCAATAATGCTTGGAATAGTTTTGCCTTATATGTGAATTACAAGTGTTTCAAGAGTAGCAGCAAAGGACAGGGCAGAGGGAAGTGAAGGAGAGGAGAGGAAGGGAAAGGAAGGAAGAATGAGCTCTTCAATGTTCCTGGCCTTTCTTTCCTCCGCTTCTCCAAGGGGATCCTCTTTTTCTCTGTACAGTTTCTCACCCTCATCCTTCCCCAGAGGACTGGAGATGAGGGAGATTAAGGATGGTGATGCGTACTCTCGAGGAGGGGTGTGGAGAGACAGAAGTCTAGAGGCTGCAGGAAGTGGAGAAAGGGAGGAGACTTAAGGAGCCAAGGAGAATTGGGAAGGGAGTTTTATCCAGAGCACGGAGGAGAGTCATGCTGATTTCAGGGAGAGAGAAGAACAGACACATCTATAATAGGTTAAGAGAGTGGAGATAAGAAAAAATAATTCTTCAAGAAATATCAGGAAAGACTTCCCTGGTGGTTCAGGAGTTAAGAATCCACACTTTCAGTGTAGAGGGCGAGTGTTCGATCCCTGGTCTGGGAACTAAGATCTCACGTGGTGTGTGGTACAGCCAAAAAATTAAAATATATATGTATACATGTAATATATATGTATATATAATATATGTGTATATATGTATATGTGTATATATATATACACATATCAGGAAAGAGTACATGTCTTCCTCACAGTATTTTGAGAAACTCAAGTTTTTTAAATTGTTTTACCTTCAAATCTCCTTGCTGTTGCAATGTGTTTCCGTGATCAAAACGCTCTTTTAAAAGGTAGGTTTCAGTGTGCTTGCACAGTTTTAATAACTTCCTGTGTTTTCATTTGACTGACATGCAACTTCCCCCCAATAGATATTTCTGTTCACTGAATTTTCTCAAGTGTTTTCTCTGTATCTCTCATCAGTTCGCCATCCTAGGTATGAATGAACAATTCTCCTTTGCTGTTGTCTTAAAATCTAGGAAATCATCAGATACTTTGTAATCAGGTTCTCATTAAATTGAACAAGCTTAATATACACATGTGCGTGCCTGTTTGGTCATTCATGCTTGTGAGTATGTGCCCTTGGATGGGAAAGTAAATTGTCACATAGCCACAAGAAGCTCTAGTCAAACATGCAGAACTATTAAGGATCATAATCAAGAGAAGTCTCATACTTTTCAAAGTTACACCTTTGCAAATGTGAATACTTGATTAATACAACAAATAAAAGCAAAGAAACAAGTTAAATGCAGGTTGTGTGGTCCCAGGATTTCATGAACCTAGCCTTGATGGAAGGAAGAAAAAGGCAGCAGAATCAATGAACACTATTTCCTACTAAATGGACTTCGTTATATAGATTTAGTTAGCTCACTAACACGTGTCTCAAAAAACGACTCATCCTAGAAGAATGTGCATATGTGTGTGGAGGTGGGGATGTCTAATCAACATATTACAGGAAATCATTCTGATTAAAAGCATTGAATTTGAATCCTGGCTCTCTTAACTAGTCAAATTATATAACATTATTAAATATATTAATAAAATTAATTTCAGATAATTGTTATGAAGTTTAAATTGCAGGATTTGTAAAAAAAAAAAAACAAACCTTGATATGTTATCTGCACATAGAAAAGAAACAAAAAATAATCAATCACAAATACTTGTATAGCACTGACTGTGTGTTGAACTCTGGTCTAAGAATTGTATATATTAACATGTTAAATCCTCACAACAAATTTACAAATCAGGTACAATTATTACCTCTGTTTAACATGTTTAACATGAAGGAACTCCTCCAAAGCTATACGGTTACAATATATTAGAGTTAGGGTTAAAACTCAAATTCACTGGTTTGTAAAATCTGTGTACTAGACTATCTTCTTAATAAACAATTACATTGTCATTAATGTGTGAAATAAAAAGGTATGTGCTAACATGAACACTGGGTTCCCTAAACTTTGCAGCTATATACATACACATATACTGAAGAACTGGAACTTGTGCTAAATTGCCTATAAACAGTCAGGCCTGTTTTTCTTTATGATGGCCCCATAAACTACTACTAGGGTGCTGAAGAAAATATAGATTTGAAGCAGTAAAAATCAAGACAAAATGAAAGACCTGACCAAAGCTTTAAAGCTGCTTTTGAGACAGATAAATAACTGTAGCCTTTTGTTGTGTCTTAAAAGCAAACTAAGTTGGTTTTACCACACAAAACCGTCTCATTTTTAAGTTGTAGTAAATAGTCCTTGAGCCATTGACACCCAGATTATATTTTTTAAAAATAGTGTCAGAGAAGAGAGTCTATTCCATAGATGAAAATATACTATTTGGGACATATTTTTACTAAAAAATATTATTTATCTGAAATCAAAATCTAACTGAGTGTTCTATATTTCATCGAACAACCCTGGAGTCAAAATAAACGTAATTTAAGCTTTAGAGATTAGCATATATGGCATTTATGAATTTTACCAATTTTTTAAAATTTGAGAAATTTGTTCTAAAAAAAGAAATAAGCTTACATCTTATGTCTTTTGGTAGAGTTCACCCTCTCCATATTTTTAAAATAGACATCAGAAGTCATGAACAAAAATTAGCAGGATAAATAAAGCTTTACGCTTCTTTAATGTTTCTTCAAAGAAGAGCTCAATGTACTAGATAAAAAGTTAGACTTTGAGATTCCTATCCATGAACTTCATCCTCAACTTGACTAGTTCTTTCTGGACATTAAGTTAATTCCTCTCAATGCCACGAGAGCCAATTTGTCATCTTGAGATAGACAAAACAAAACTTTACATACAAAGAAATAGCTCTGCAAAGCAGCACTGTACACCATGTAGCAATATAAATTAACAAGAGGGGGGAAAAATGTATCCTCAGAAGGAAAAAGGGAGGAAAGAGAGGATAGCAGGATGGAAAACCTCAATTTGGTCAGTAGAAACAGAACTTCCTTGAGTGTCATACACTGAAACTGAAATAGGAACTAGGCTGGTTGTCATCCTGCGCATTTCAAATGCTGTTTTCTGAGTTTATGATGTTAAGCAGGTTAAGTAGGTCCATTTTTCACCCATGAAGATCTGTCATTCAGCCAGAGCAACTCCCAGCCAAAACTCCCATTATTGTATGCCTGTCCTTTCGGGGAGACATCATCTTTTTCAAAACACAAGGGAGCCACATTTTGGGCTCTGTGTCAGGCAGCTGTTCTGTGAAGAGAGGGTCTCCTGCTGACAAATAACAGAAACCTTTTGCCACGCTCTTGCAGGTGCTTGCTTATGCGCTGGCAGGAAGAAGTTTCTGATCTTTAACGTATGTGTAATGGGCTTACTGTTCATCTGGTGAAACACCACAAAGTTTGACACATTGACTGTAAAAGGAAAGAACCGTGTCTTCTCAACTCAATTAGCTTTGCATTCTCACCATTATTAGTGACATTCGTAATATATAGTGTATTCTGAAATTGGTTCCAGGTTTTTTTTCTTTTTTGAGGATCTTAGTGGAACACGTCTGGCTGCATAACGAAGCATAAGTCATGGTAACCATTCTGTATAATGTTATTGCAATGTTGGTACCAAAACATCTATGATGGTGTACTAGAAAAATACTCATCTATTCAAGGGTATCCAAGTAATTAACATGTGAAAAAAAGTCAAATTCCACAAAGGCTGTCTGCAAATCTTTTTCTCTTCCTCTTTTTTCATGATGCTATTATCTTAAACACTTTAATTATAGTTACTCTTTCCATCTTTTGTATTGTTCCTCTCACGCATTTTAATTGTACATAATTTTTAAATGGGGCTTCCCAGGTGGTGCAATGGTAAAGAATTCACCTGTAAAGGCAGGAAAGATGGGTTCAACCCCTGGGTCAGGAAGATCCTCTGAAGAAGGAAATGGCAACTCACTCCAATATTCTTGCCTGGAAAATTCCATAGACAGAGGAGCCTGGCAGGCTACAGTCCATGGTGTCACAAAGAGTTGGACATGATGAGCGGCTATGCACACACAGCACACAAGTTTTAAATGCATTCTGAACAATCAATATTCAATTATACTCTTTCATCTGTTCATCCTCTCTTGTGTTCTTCATACCTTCCATTTCCGTTTCCATCTGAGATCATTTTCTTTCTACATAAAAAACTTCTGTTAACATTTGTCTTAAAACATGCCTGCTGATGACTAATTTTCTCAGGTCATGTTTTCTAAAAGATATTTTTTAAGCATATTTTCCCGGGGATAGAATTCCAGATGGAAGGTTTTGTTCGGCTTTTCTTTCAGCGCCTTAAAGCTGTCACCCCATTATTTCCTGTGTCTGTTGTTACTCTTGCTTCTCTGAAGGTTCAATGTCTTTTTCTCGGGCTGCTCTTCTTCTCTTTGGCTTTAGGAGTTTCACTGCTGTGTGTCTAGTTAGTTTTTTTTTTTTTTTTAATCCTGTTTAGGGTTCACAAATCTTGACTCTTTGAGTTAATGTTCTTCAATTTTGGCAAAGAAAAACTCTGTCATTATTTCATTTAATATTGCTTCTGTCTCTCTCTTCTACTGGTACTCTAAAGATACACGTATTTTAGAACTTGCCACTGTAGCCCACATGGATCTAAGGCTCATTTTTAATGTATTTTAGGGTTCCTTCTATTTGTTTAAGTTTATGGATTTTATTATAACCTATCCTCTTAGTTCCTAATAACGAATTTTTTGGATCCTTAATCTTCTCTTCTAATCTTTACATCTGCCACCAAATCCATCTATTGAGTTCTCTCCTCAGTACGTCTTAAATTCTGATCACTGTCTCTTTGGCAGTAGAGAGTAACACAAATTCTGATCTGCTTTTTAGTGTTCTTTGCTTGTGTTTTTATTTCACTTTTACCCTTATTTAGCATCAAAATTTGGTAAATAACTTGAGAGTGAAACAGCCCTGTGTTTGAAGCTTCTTTGATCTCCAGTTTCATCAAACTGTTTTCAAGTCTTGCAGAAGCTCTGCTGGTGTTTCTGCCATCAATTATATAACCAGCGTGTTCATCTTCTTGCCTACACCAAGAATTAATACCTATACCCAGATGCAAAATATCCCTTCTCTGGATTATTAACCCTTCCAGGTCTTGTTATTCTTTTAGCAGTCCTCAGATGCTTTTAACAAATTATTTTTACATTCCATTTATTTATTCTAGTCTTGGTTGGCCACAGTCACTTCATTCTACCTAGAAGTTTAAACTTTTATTTATTTAGTTTTATTTATTTAGCAACAGTTTTTGGCCCCAACTTTCATAGAGAGAACAACTTTTTGTTCAACATTCTTGTGGAAAAAAGCATACCTCCAGTTATTCCTAAGCACAAGGGGATCAAAACCGTGTTTCTGTTTAGAATGTTTTATTTTTCATGGATGTATTTTCTCAATAGCAGATTCTGCTTTTAATTGTGAATAGATGGAACAAATTACAAAAAAGAGAATTTTTACTGTCAAAATTTTACTTTGTTTTTACACAGGAACTTACTTTGTGTAATGTAGCTAAAGGTTGACTTAGGAGATGCAATTTTGAGACTATTATAGTCAAGAATCTAGTCAGTGAGACCATAATGAGATGTAACTAATTTATAATGAAAACGTGCCAATCAAAAAAGTTCAGCATAAACAATGGCAACTTTATTGTCACTCAGTAAATTTGTGAATAAAATTGAGTGACAATAAAGAGAGTGGAAAAGTTGGCTTAAAAACTCAATGTTCAAAAAACTAAGATCATGGCATCTCATCCCATCACTTCATGGCAAATAGATGGGGAAACAGTGGAAACAGTGGCTGACTTTATTTTCTTGGGCTCCAAAATCACCACAGATGGTGACTACAGCCATGAAATTAAAAGACACTTGCTCCTTGGAAGAAAAACTTTGACCAACCTAGACAGCATATTAAAAAGCAGAGACATTACTTTGGCAACAAAGGTCCATTTAGTCAAAGCTATGGTTTTTCCAGTAGTCATGTGTGGATGTGAGAGTTGGACTATAAAGAAAGCTGAGTGACAAAGAATTGATGCTTTTGAACTGTGGTGTTGGAAAAGACTCTTGAGAGTCCCTTGGACTGCAAGGAGGTCAAACCAGTCCATCCTAAAGGAAATCAGTCCTGAATATTCATTGGAAGGACTGATGCTGAAGCTGAAACTCCAATACTTTGGCCACCTGATGTGAAGAACTGACTCATTTGAAAAGACCCCCTGATGCTACGAAAGATTGAAAGCAGGAAGAGAAGGGGATGACAGAGGATGAGATGGCTGGATGGCATCACCCACTCAATGGACATGAGCTTGAGCAAACTCTGGGGTGGAGGGTGGGAGTGATGGACAGGGAGGCCTGGCGTGCTGCAGTCCACGGGAGTCACAAAGAGTCAGACACGACTGAGTGACTGAACCGAACTGAACTGTCACTCAAGATGGAATTGAGAGAAAATTAACAAATGTCTAGTAATTCTTATTTCTAAACCAGCAGTATGAACTATTTCTTTCAGAAAAAAAAAAAAAAAAGAAATAGCATGACTCTAGATCACCTACAAGTTTCTAGGTTAATGAATCACTGCTACAGGATTTTTTTTTTTCTCTTCAGAGAAGGGCAAGAGCTTGTTACCCCTGAGCTCATGAAGAATTATATCATACCTTGTTCCTAAAAAGATTCAAAATGACTTACAGAAACAGAAAGTAAAAGTATATTTCAAAAGAATAGAAAGTATCAGGGCAAAGAAAAAAATAAAAAGTATAATTAGATGAAGCTAGGGAAAGGTAATGTATGCTATAAGGGTCAAAGCAAGGAAGCTATAGATTTTTTAATCATTATGCTTCATTCAAGCAAATAACACTCAGATTCATCCTTTTCTCTCCATTGACTTAGTGTTAAATCAATCACTGGAATTAGATCTAATGTTTATGGTTCATTTCCTACAGTTTGAAAAAAGAAATTCCTAAATAGATTGGAAAGTGGTCTTTAAGATTGCCTACAACTTTGTGATTCTGTAATTCAGGCCAATTCTGAATGCAAGTGTAATTAAGACTTACCTATAAGATATGCTATGAAGAGGGACTTTCTGTTCCAAATAGCCTTCTTATACCCCAAAATTTCCTTCTCCTAAGACTTGGACTGTATTAGATGTGCAGTTTATCTAATATCTAGTGGTTAACAAAGCCTAAATTGAGAAATAAGGGATTAAGAGAATTAAGATCCCTCCTAAATGCATATCTGTGATTTAGAAAGATGATGCTCATTACCAATTGAGCACTCTTGTTTATTAATCTTAACTCAGAGAAGTCTCTACTGTACCCTACAAATTTCAGTTGCTACCATGAACCACCAACAAACCCAGAGATATGGGGCATTAAGTACCCACTCATCACATCCAACCAGTTGAGACTTCTTAATAATCTGATTAAACACTTCAGTATAAACCAATATTTTGATGAAACAATTAAAAATGCTTAGCATGAATGTCCATCAAACTTTGTAAGACTCTGAAGATGCATATGGTATACTGTATTCAATTTTGGGTATCTTGCATTAAACGGGTTATGATAAAAAGTTGTAAGCTGAGAAAAGTGATAAGGAGAGCAAATAATCAAAAAACTGTCTAAAGATACTGAAAAGATTAGGAATGACAAAGACAAAAAACATTTGTGAAAACAGTTACTGTCAGCATTAAGTTAAAGGATGATCTTTCGGAAGACAAAATTTATTTCTTCTCTGCTCTTCCACAGACAAATAAAAGAATAAAGATGAATAAGTAAAAATAAAAGAAACATTCATTTTAAATCCATTTTAAAACATTTTTTTTAACATTTTAGAAGAAACATGTAACGACAGAATGGGTTGTCTTATGAAGCTGTGCCCTTTTTGTCATTGAAAGTATTCAAGCAGAGTTTGAATTATCCATTCCACGATTCATTCATTTAATAAATATTCATGCAAGGCTATTATGTTCAAGATGCTGTGCTGAGACTGTGGGAGAGATAAAGATGAATCAGACTGAGTTTTTCTGAGATAGTGGAGCTAAGAATTAAATTGAATAATCAGAAAACAAGGTAAGAAAGGAGAAGTGCCATAGAAGATATATTAATAACATATAGAACTGAAAAGGAGGGAAGCACAACTTCCAGTTCATGGATGTGGGAAGAGTATTCTGTCCTCTACAATCCATTCTCCACAGAGCAGCAGAAAATCAGTTTGCATTACACTTCTGATCAAAACTCTTCCGACAGATTTTTGTTGCACATCCAGAGTCCTCATACTGGTTTCTGAGTTCTGCTTGTCCCCCGTCTCCCACTCGCCGTGGACCAGCACAGTAGTCTCTTTCCTGAAACACACCAATCTTACTCATCCTCCAGCCTTTCTTCTTGTCAGCTGACCACACCTTGGTTGGGCTGACAACTTCTTATTCTCCAGTCTTCAGTACCCAGATCATTTCCTTCAAGGAGCCATCCTTGAGCTAATAATGCTCAATCTAAGTTAGCTGAGGGTGCTTTCCTTTATCTTCCATCTCTGTATACTGAGGACCATTTCGTTTTCTGCCCAGAATTATCGAAATCTGAAATTGCCCTTTCTCTTGTCCATTTACTTATAAATCGTCTATTATCTTTCTAAACTAGAATGTAACAAGAGTAAGGATTTGTCTTTCTTGCTGTTGTGTCTTCAGCATCTAGATTAGAACAGTGCCTAACGCACTGAAAGTATACAATAAATACTTGCTGAAGGTTGAATAAAGAGTAATTTGCACAAGGGGGAGTTTAGACAAGGATCTTTAGCACCTTCTAACTGTTATATTATGATATCAATTCTCAATGCTAATTCTTCTCAACTAGGTCAGCCTTTTTATTAAGTCTGGTATTTTGGTCATTGCTTACTCCTGCTCTGTGGAGACTCATCAACTTTCAGGTTCAAATGAAAATGTGTGTCTAGGTCATTTTTTCAGAAGTCTTCCTAAATTATGATTAACTTTTCTTTTTTGTGTGTGAGGGTGGCTTTCCCTGGTGGCTCCGATGGTTAAGCGTCTGTCCACAATGTGGGAAACCCGGGTTCAATCTCTGGGTCAGGAAGATCCCCTGGAGAAGGAAATGGCAATCTACTCCAGTACTATTGCCTGTAAAATCCCACGGACAGAGGAGCCTGGTAGGCTACAGTCCATGGGGTCGCGAAGAGTCGGACACAACTGAGTGGCTTCACTTTCACTTTTCTTTTTATAAATTCCTAAAATGTCTACCAAACAGCGATACTTATTTTAGTCTTATTTTGATACTGCTTGCCCTTGCTTCCTGTTTGGTGAGTGCAGGATGGTCTATGCTAGCTCTAGCTAATGGAAATATAATAGTGAAGTTGCTCAGTCGTGTTTGACTCCTTGCAACCCCATGGACTGTAGCCTACCAGGCTCCTCCATCCATGGGATTTTCCATCAAGGGTACTGGAGTGGGTTGCTGTCTCCTTCTCCAGGGGATCTTCCCGACCAAGGGATCGAACCCGGGTCTCCCACATTGCCGGCAGACGCTTTACTGTCCAAGCCAGTGTAAGCCATATATGTAATTCTTTAGCAGCCACACTACAAAGAGGTCAGAAGAAATAGGTGAAATTAATCTTAATAATATATTTTAGTTTAACCTAATGTACCTTAAATATTATTATTTCAACATATAATCAATATAAAAAATTTTAATGAGATAGTATGTACCAAAAAATCATGCTTAATGAGAAAATTATTTTATACTGTTTTAGTATTAAAATTTTAAGTAGTTAAAATTAAATAAAATTTAGATTTAATTACACTAGCTACAGTTCAAGTACTCAGCTCACTACATATGGTTAATGGCTACATTTAGGTCAGCACAGAAATTCACAGCTAAATGGCGGATGCACTGGTCCAGGGACAGCCCCTTCAACAAAGCATTCAGTCTTTAGCTGGTAGCTAAATTAATGAATAGGATACTATTTAATTTTTAATAAAATGAGAAAATGAATGATTTGCATTTTCTGCATACATGTGCTTAATTACTAGTGTTGCTAGGAAACAGCATTAATGAGAGCAAAAACAGCACTAAAAAATAAAAATACTGATGTATTTAATGAATGTCATGAGACTACGCTGCTGTGCTAAAAATGCTGCTGTTCTGCGTCATCAAGCAAATTTTAATCAGGGGGAGAGTTAAGTCAGGACTATCCTACGCCTCTCGAGATTTTACTTCCTTCTTTACACATACCAAGAGCTCTGTTAAACGTAGTTGGAGGTGTGGCTTCACCATTTGCAAGCACCAGCCATATGCCTCGTACTCTTCTGAATGTTTTGGAGTCCTCAGCTCCTCCTTGCACAGCAAACCCTGGGTAATGTCCTCATTTCAGAGATGAAGTAATTAGGACTCAGAAGCTACTGGCAATTCACACTGCTAGGAGGCAGAAGCAGGCTTCCTAGATGACTCTAAAGGTAAAGAACCCGCCTACCAATGCAGGAGACGCAAGAGACACGGGTTCAGTCCCTGGGTGGGGAAGATCCTCTGGAGAAGGGAATGGCAACCCGCTCCAGTATTCTTCCTGGAGAATCCCATGGACAGAGGAGCCTGGCGGGCTACAGCCCACTGGGTCGCAGAGAGTCGGATACAACTGAAGCAGCTTAGCAAGCACACAGTAGGTAGAAGAGCTAAAATTAAAAGGGAAGAAAATTCAGTATGCGTTGCATTTTAAATATGTTAAAAAGGTGGCCCAACTCTTTAAAAAGAAGTGGGAAAAAAACTGATGAAAAAATAAACTCTAGCCTCATTAGCCCCTTCCACACCAAACCATGCTGAGCTGACAGATCCCTGGCCAAGAGGTAAGCTCTGATCAGAAAGGGATTCTTTCTCTTCTCTGCAGCTCCCCTGAAACATACAGATGTATGAATGAAGAATCCAGTGAGATTATTTACGGAGGAAAGCAGAAGTGGAGAGGGAGCTGCCGAAAGTCATCAGCTTAAAGGTCCCAAATATGTGCAATCTGAACCTAATTGAGTCACAATACCATGTTCCTGCCAACATCACTGGGACAGAATTTACCCAGTCCCAATATGCAATGCAAGCAGAATTCCCTTTGAGGGATTTTTTTCTATTAAAATATATATATATTAATCAAGATATACTAGCCACAGACTGTAATGAGAGGAAGAGAGCAAAATGTCAGCTATCTTTGGAGAAAATAATTTATTTAATAATAATCTGTTTAATAATCTATAAAATAATCTATTTAATAATAGATGAAACTTCCCTCAGACACAAAAAAACACCAAAACATCTTTTAAAACAACCATGATAATATTTAGTCAAAGTAAAATATGGCCACAAATGATCATTATGGTAGATTTACTTTTGAAAAGAAGGTTTTATCATTTTATAACCTATTCAATAGCAGAATTTATAACCTACCTTATAGTGGATTTGATTTTTAAGGATCTTAAAAATCTTGATTCTTTTCCATGTTATTCTATAGCAGAGATTTTTTCTCTCTCTCTCAGTAAGTTGGGGGTTTTTTTCTAAACGTTTTTCTGGGATCTTCTCCAGGACACCACCCTCCACATACACTAGTTTAGGTTGTGTTTTTTGTTTTCTAAATGTCAAATTAATCCTGTAGTCTTTATTTCTGAAAAAAAAAAAATTCTGGTAATGATGATAATAGAGACCCAAGTACTTGTCAGAGATGGAGCTGGTTTTCCCTAGCTCAAATACCACCAGAAATGGATTCCATGTAAAGAGGATTCTAATGTGGTAGTTGGGAATGTCTACTGAGGCTCCCTCCAACTTTCTATTAATATTATTTTTACAGTACTATCAGGGCACACAGGAAGTATTTCATCATATCTGTACCTTATTTTATATTTCTTTGTCTCCCAAATAAATTCACCTGTGTGGCTTAGCTTGAAGAATACTGTTTAAGGGAGGAAGACATGAATTTTAGTCTCAGAGCCTCAAGGATGCTGTTGAAGAGACCACTCCAATCACATGGGGATTCTAAAGTTCTTCCTCTCACCCTTCACTAGAAAGACAATTTGAGATAAAATCCTCAAATTGTTTTTTGGAAAACAGGCAGAATATAAATTATAAATGAGTTCAAAATAAATAAATGATAAAAAAATGAGCTGTACTGAGAAAGAATTATAAACGGAGATTCTAGAGTAATAACTTAGACTGTGGCTTCCCTGGTGGCTCAGACGGTAAAGCATCCGCCTGCAATGAGGGAGACCCAGGTTCGATTCCTGGGTTGGGAAGATCCCCCGGAGAAGGAAATGACAATCCACTCTAGCACTCTTGCCTGGAAAATCCCATGGATGGAGGAACCTGATAGGCTACAGTCCATGGGGTCACAAAGAGTCAGATACCACTGAGCAACTTCCCTTTGGCTTTCACTTGGTGATTGATAAGAAAACTGAAAAAACCACAGACTATCCTATTTTGTGAAAGTGCTATTTTGTGAAAGTGTGAAAGTGCTGCACTCAATATGCCAGCAAGTTTGGAAAACTCAGCAGTGGCCACAGGACTGGAAAAGGTCAGTTTTCATTCCAATCCCAAAGAATGGCAATGCCAAAGAATGCTCAAACTACCACACAATTGCACTCATCTCACACGCTAGTAAAGAAATGCTCAAAATTCTCCAAGCCAGGTTTCAGCAATATGTGAACCGTGAACTTCCTGATGTTCAAGCTGCTTTTAGAAAAGGCAGAGGAACCAGAGATCAAATTGCCAACATCCGCTGGATCATGGACAAAGCAAGAGAGTTCCAGAA
This sequence comes from Ovis aries, assembly GCF_016772045.2. Taxonomy (NCBI): domain Eukaryota; kingdom Metazoa; phylum Chordata; class Mammalia; order Artiodactyla; family Bovidae; genus Ovis; species Ovis aries. Next base: position 95,444,959 of record NC_056058.1, read on the forward strand.
AAACATCTATTTCTGCTTTCTTGACTATGCCAAAGCCTTTGACTATGTGGATCACAATAAACTGTGGAAAATTCTGCAAGAGATGGGAATACCAGACCACCTAACCTGCCTCTTGAGAAATCTGTATGCAAGTCAGGAAGCAAGAGTTAGACCTGGACATGGAACAACAGACTGGTTCCAAATAGGAAAAGGAGTACGTCAAGGCTGTATATTGTCACCCTGCTTATTTAACTTCTATGCAGAGTACATCATGAGAAACGCTGGACTGGAAGAAACACAAGCTGGAATCAAGATTGCTGGGAGAAATATTAATAACCTCAGATATGCAGATGACACCACCCTTATGGCAAAAAGTGAAGAGGAGCCAAAAAGCCTCTTGATGAAAGTGAAAGAGGAGAGTGAAAATGTTGGCTTAAAGCTCAACATTCAGAAAACGAAGATCATGGCATCTGGTCCCATCACTTCATGGCAAATAGATGGGGAAACAGTGGAAACAGTGTCAGACTTTATTTTTGGGGGCTCCAAAATCACTGCAGATGGTGACAGCAGCCATGAAATTAAAAGACTTATTACTTATTAAAAGGCTTACTCCTTGGAAGAAAAGTTATGACCAACCTAGATAGCATATTCAAAAGCAGAGACATTACTTTGCCGACTAAGGTCCATCTAATCAAGGCTATGGTTATTCCTGTGGTCATGTATGGATGTGAGAGTTGGACTGTGAAGAAGGCTGAGCACCGAAGAATTGATGCTTTTGTACTGCGGTGCTGGAGAAGACTCTTGAGAGTCCCTTGGACTGCAAGGAGATCCAAGCAGAAGGGGGGGGGGGGGAGGGCGGGCAGAAGGGGGCAGAAGGAGAAGGGGACGACCCAGGATGAGATGGCTGGATGGCATCACGGACTCGATGGATGTGAATCTGAGTAAACTCCAGGAGTTGGTGTGGACAGGGAGGCCTGGCGTGCTGCGATTCATGGGGTTGCAAAGAGTTGGACATGACTGAGCGACTGAACTGAACTGAACTGATCCTATTTTATATGCCATTTTTGGATATATGCAAGAAAAAAATCTCTAATGAGTCAACGTAAATATTTTGGGTTAGCTTGGAAGGACCATAGTTTAGTAGATTATGTCAGACTATTGATGAGATAGCTTTGGAACAATCTGGTTCCTTTTAGTCAACCTTGGAGTTTACTTGGTCATAGAAATTACTTTGGCTCCTTTGGGAAATCTGCTTTGGTTGGTCTGGGCTGAGACACAGAGATCTACATTTTTAAGAGACTCTCTTAGAAAATATTAATGATCAGGTTGGTTTAAACAAACCTGTTTTACATTGCAAAGAACCAGTGATCTTCCAGTGTTAATTTGGTTCCTGAGCTTCTTTGTCACTTTGAAAAAATACTCTTCAGTGGTCACAAGAACTCTAGTCTGCTTGAAATATAACTATGAAATAGTCAAATTTCAGTGGGGAAATAAATCTTAGTAAATCTTGTTTAGCTTCATTTGCATAAATGAGCACCATCACCCACCTATGCCACCTCCCTCTAGCTAATTGCCTCATGTAACCCAAAAAAACTGTTCCTAACATTACAGTCACATCAGACTAGAGGTGACTCTACCAAGAAAATCACTCTTAAGGTTTGACCTGAAATAGTTTACTGACTTCTACTTTGTATTTAAATAGCTCAGTTTTTTAATATAAAAGCTGAACAGCAATTTAGGAGTTGTTGGTTGTTGTTTAGCTGCTAAGTCATGTCTGACTTGCGACCCCATGGACTATAGCTCACCGGGTTCCTCTGTCCATGGGGTTTCCCGGGCAAGAATACTGGAGTGCGTTACCATTTCTTTCTCCTGGGATCTTCCTGACCCAGGGATCAAACCTGCGTCTCCTGGTCCCCTGCGTTGACAAGCCATCCCTTTACCACTGAACCACAAGGGAAGCCCTGCAAATTAGAAGCAGCTGAGTGCAGACATTTTCCACTTGCACTGTCTCTCTCAACTGGAAGGGTAAAAAGGTAGGCAGCATGGGAGGCCTCCCTGAAGTCACTTCCCCAAACTCAGCAAGACAGCTTCAGCCTCTTCTGCCTTGTCCTGCCCTCTCCCATCTACTTTCCCACGAAAGATTGTTTTGCTGTTTGTCCTTCAGCTTCCCATTCCCTCTAAGCTCCCTCCACCAATTTGCAAAGCTCCTTCTCTAGGAGTTTTAGCCATTTGCCCTCCAAATGTGTTGTCCCTCGACAATGTCGCCCTGTTCCTCCCTGACACTGGGCCTACGCTGTGTTCTGCCACGTTAAAGTGACTCCTAACAAGTGTTGTAAGCAGTAGATAAGCCGCAAATACTATCAGAGGCAGCATTATCATACGTTGTATTTGAAATCATAAAATCTTATCTTTGCTTTCTCACAAGAGGACCATTATCTCCATTTTCCACATGGGGAAACTATACCCAGATCAAGTGACCGGCCTCTTTCAAATCAGTAGCAAGCCTGGAACTGGTGCTTACTTCTGTTCTCTGGTTAGCCCATGTGCCTGTCATTAAAACGTTATTTCATTCAAGAATTATTTACTCTTTCTTCCAGATCGTTAATAAAGACATTACACAAAGCCAGACCTCACACTGACCCTATAGTCGACACATTGCCCTGAGTCATTTGGACTTGTCCCCCAGCCAGTTCTCGGTCCATGTGGCAGAGCCCATTGCAAAGCCAATGCTAATTAGGTTGGCAAACAAGATTTATTGAGATACTGTATCAAATGCATTACAAAAATATAAATATATGTGTGTTAAGGTACATTCATTGTGCTCGCTAAGTTTTTAATTCTATTGAAAAAGCTATCAGGACTGTCTGGCACTATTTGTTTTTATAAATCTGTTCTTTTACAGCAGAGCTTTTGATTCCATTATCCTCTCAGCGTTTCAATCTTAACAGTGGTTCTGTTATTTTTTTTAAAAAAGGATTGATTTCACAATGGGAATTTGAGTACAGATGCCTTATTCCAAGATGATTATTAGTGAAATTAACAATAATTAACCCCATAAAAGAACACTGGGCCAAAGAGAATTGTAGTCATCTTAGTAAGTGTCTTGGGACCAGAATTAGGATTTCTGATTTCCCATCTCCTTCCTAGCACTAAACAGCATGGTTTCACAGAGAACTAAGCTTGTAACTGTGTCCTCCAAATGGAGCAACTATAATTCATGTCTGATTTTTTGTTTTCCTATGGTTTCCACTAAGTTATGTTTATTTTATTTTTTTTACCCTAGAATTCATTTTACTTAACTACTGCATATGAATCTTTGTTGATATACTATAAAACTTTACCTGCATATTTTTTAACCTGGTTAAGTCATTTGTTTGACAGAATTCTTCTATCTTTTAGTGAAAATTTAAAATGTCATAAAAGGCAAGGAAATTCCGTTTAAACCAAAGTCAAAGTGGTCTCCTGATGACTGCCCTAAAGCATATTTTATATGAATGGAAATTGGGTCAGCTAGGAATTAAATTAACAACCACCATATTTCCTTAACCACAATTGCATAACCTTATGTCCAAGATATTCACAGCTGAGGACTTTACCATTGACTTGCCAAAAAAATGCTGTGCACATACAGTTTTTGGCCTGCTTTAAGAAAGGTCCCTTCTGGGCGGGCTTTTTTATTTTCACTATTGGTCTGAACCATTTCACCAGGACTATCCACTGTACATATGTTCTAAGTAACACAAACTTTAAAATTGTAATACCCATCAACTAAATGGTCATGCTGGAAAACAATAGATAATTAAAATGTGGGTGTCGTGTATAAAGCTCTTTGCTAATCAATGGAACTCTTCATTAGAGTGAAACCAGTGATGTATCTGGTATTTTGATTTTTTTATTGGAAATATAATAAATGGTATTTTAAAGGGTTTTAAAATCTGCATGGAAGAGAAACAAACTAAATTTTAGCATTGAGTAAGGGATTCCACAACTTTAACTATATATTTTTAAATATATTCATAGGAATCATTTTATATGTGCAAGTCAATGAATTCATTTCTTTATAATTACAGGCATAGCAACAATTACGAATACATATTTAGGTAGTATCAATTAATATGAAATGATATTTACATGCAAGAAAAATGCATGATTCATGTTTCAAGAGTTGCTTGTGGGGTCCTGTTCTGATGAGTTTGCTTTTATGCCTCAAGGACATTCTACACAGACAAGTTTACAGTTGCCCTAGACTGAAAAAAAGACTGACTGCTTTATTATTAGCAACAAACATGTGTGTGTTCCTTTAAGGGTATCAGCTGCTACAAGAACAAACTTGCACACTGATTTCTGAGTTTAGTCCTATGTGGCAATAAAAGAGCTTTCTCTAAACTGATTCTTATGAGTTTATATTATGCCATCGTTTTTATTAACTGTTGAAATATACAAATTAAAAATTCATAAAGTGCAAACATGAAAGTAATTTCATATATATTGATATTATCAAGGTCTAATTTAGAATGTCATTTACATTTCTAAGTAATATGGATTCGCTATTAATTAATTTTTGTTTTCAAGTTTCATAAGAGTATGATGTGGAAAGTGACTCACATTTCATATATTGTGAGCAGAAAAATCTTATGAGAGCGTTAAGTACTAATTTTTTTAGCATTTCCTAGGTTTTGCTCTGTGCAAATTATATTCCATATATATCTTGTATCACAACAAATCTCTGAGACCCAATCTATTATTATTCCCATTTCACAGATGAGGACTGTGAGGCACAGAGGTGTGAAGTAATTTGTCCTAAGTACACAGCCAAAAAAGCAGGATCTTAACACAAACAGTTTTTTGCAGAGCTCTTCCCCTGAACTCATGTTGAAGATAAGATAGGTCAGTAGGTGAGTGGTTCTCAGAGTTGGGCAAGGGTCAGAGTCACCTGGAGGACTCACTGAAACACAGATTGCCAGGTCTCCTCACTTGAATTTCTGAGACAGTAACTCTGGCCTGAGACCTGAGAATCTGCATTTCTAACAACTTCCCAGCTGATGTGATGCTGCTGGTCTGAGGTCTATACTTTTGGAGTGACAGATGTGAGTGATTCTGGAAGGCAGGAAAATGAGATACATACAGAGATTTCAGGAGCTAAAGATGCTACCTTGTGACTGAAGAAAGAAAGGTGGGGTGGGCGGTGGGACCCCAAGAGAGCAAAGCAAAATGTTCAGGTGGAGGCAGTCTGGGGAAGAGGAGCGCCTGAGCTAGGGGTCTGTGCCAACGTGCGAGTCTGTGGCCAGGAAGAGAGAGCAGGTGGGAAATCCTACGAGGAGACAGATGCCAAACCAAGGAGGAAATTTTAAAGAGGAACACTGAAAGAGCCACAGCAATTTCTGCTTAAAAACTCAACCTTGGGGAAATATTTGACTTTCCTAAAGCATGGTGCCCTCATAGCTCAGTTAGTAAAGAATCTGCCTGCAATGCAGGAGACCCTGGTTCAATTCCTAAGTTGGGAAGATCCACTAGAGACGGGATAGGCTACCCAATCCAGTATTCTTATGCTTCCCTGGTGGTTCAGCTGGAAAAGAATCTGCCTGCAATGCGGAAGACCTGGGTTCGATCCCTAGGTTGGGAAGATCCCCTGGAGTGGCTCAGAGGTTAAAGCCTCTGCCTGCAATGCAGGAGACATGGGTTCGATCCCTGGGTTGGGAAGATCCCCTGGAGAAGGAAATGGCAACCCACTCCAGTACTCTTGCCTGGAGAACCCATGGACAGAGGAACCTGGTGGACACTCCAGTACTCTTGCCTGGAGAATCCCATGGAGGGAGGAACCTGGTGGGCTACAGTCCACAGGGTCACAAAGAGTCGTACACGACTGAGCGACTTCACTCACTCACTCACCTACTCCAGTATTCTGGCCTGGAGAATTCCGTGGACTGCAGTCCATGGGGTCCAAAAGAGTCAGACACAACTGAGTGACTTTCACTTTCACTTTCAAAGCTCAATGATACAGCGAACAGCAGACAATAGTGGCAAGGGCATCAATCTGGGAGGCAGGATGATGACCCCCGACCCACCCAGCCTGCCGGATCCTGTGGCAGCCACTTGCCCTCTTTGAGCCTCAGTCTCCTCAATCTACATCTTATTTATTCTAGTTTATCTCTAAAGCCCTTCTTTACTTTAATGGTCTAAGTTTAAAACTGAGAGGGATGGTGGGCTATGACTTCCCAGTATACTTGCTTTAAAATCTGTTTCTCTGTTACATCTGTGATGCTTATAAACTGATCATCCCATTACCCAGTCTGAGTTAGAATGGAGGTCTATGAACTGTATCAATGACTTCTTATTTGAATAGGTGATGTTTACATTTGTCTCTAGTTTTGGTTTGAGTCTTCAGGTAGCACTGCAGTTAGATCGTGATTTATTTTTAGCAGCCAGAAATGTTATGTGTGCTACCTCTCAGGCCTGCCTTCTATGTAGAAGTCTGGGAGAGCCACCAATACGGTCAATGGGAGAAGTGAGATGCGCCAAGCTTGTTTTCTTGACTGTTAGTTGACAGAGGCCACTTGGGGGCATGTTTCATTTACTCTCAAATTAAGATGGCATGCCGTGTCTCCTGGTCACCCAATTCTTCGTATTAAAGAGTCAGGGTGCTTTTTTAAGTCAATAGGAGAGAGAGGTGAGTTTATTTCCCTGTATGGAGTCTCAGAAGAATTCGAGAGAGGGATGTTCCAGCTGCAGGACATGCAGAGGAATGTTGGGGTGCTCACGCTCCTCTTGACCTCCCTCCTGTAGGCGTTCTCTTCTCTCCAGGATGAGGCTGGTAGCCTTTCAGTCTCTAGTTCAGCCTCTCTTCCTGTACTATTTTTAATAAACCCCAACGGTGTGTTATAGTAGAGCTTGAGCCTGCCCTCGAGTTTCTGAGCCAGAACTTCCTATTTCCAGCTCTATGTTCAACCTCTAATATATGGTTAGGCAGATGGAAGAAAGTCATGATGGTGACTCTGTAGCACATACTTTTTGTAGGGTAGGGAGTTTGCAGTACTTTTTATTTTTTGAATATAAAATTGTGATCCAAGAGACAGAAAGTGGCTTGCTCTAGGTCATCCAGAGAGATAGCAGTAGAAGCAGAACTCGAACCTGGATCACCCTCTTTAAGCCTAGAGAGCCTCTGGTGGACCCCTTCTCTTGGACGTTGCTACTAGCAAAGGTTTTCCTGTTGTACTAGTTCCTGCCTGGGGCTTCCCTGGTAGCTCAGACGGTAAAGCGACTGCCTACAATGCAGGAGACCTGGGTTCGATCCCTGGGTTGGGAAAATCCCCTGGAGGAGGAAACGGCAATCCACTCTAGTACTCTTGCATGGAAAATTCCATGGACGGAGGAGCCTGGTAAGCTACAGTCCAGGGGATCGTAAAGAGTCGGACATGACTGAGCACCTTCACTGCTAGCTTCTACTTGAACACATGCTCACACATGCATTTGCACACTTTCACATACCCATAGTCATCACTCACACACTCTCACACTTGTGTAACTTCAGGAATACAAGAACACTCACATCTCAATGTGGCCTGCCGCTGAGGGCCCAACTTGTTTACCCAGATTCCTTTTGCTGGATCAAAGTGATCCACACGGGAAATGAAATCTGATTTCAACACCCAGCCAAGAGTTTGAACCAGGACTTGGCCTGTATGGGATTTTCCTGGGGAGGCTCTGACTCTGGTTTTCCTGGTGCTCGGTTAAGTGGCAGACAGAAACAAAACTTTCAGGAGAAAGTGATCAGAAAAGAAAATCCAATGGCAGGATTCTAAGATCAAGTGGTCAGAAGGGAGCTGGTGCCTGGGAACCAATGACAGAAAAAGTGCATTTTAAAGGCAAGAGTCCAGTAACTGAACAGTTCCAGATTCCAGAAACCAAACCCATGTACGTAACAGGGAGGCAGGCACAAGGAAGTGGAAGGTCCTGAGGTCTCTCTGGTATCAGAGGATAATAGGAGCGAGGGTCCTATCCCACAGCTCGATGCTAACCGTGAAGAAGATGGCTCAGGTGTGGCTGGATTTGACCGGCCTTTGAACCAGGTGACACTCTGTGCTATCTTCTGTGGCAGCTTGTGACATGCAGGGTCTTCACCTCTTCCTTGCACAAAGGAAACAAATGGACTAGACTTTAGTCACCCAAAAGTGGCGAAACCTAAAGAACACGAGGATGTTATAATTAATTCCTTTGTGGCAGTAACTACTGCAGGGCTCCCCTGGTGCCTCAGACGGTAAAGAGTCTGCTTGCAATGCTGGAGACCCAGGTTCGATCCCTGGGTCAGGAACCATAAGTCCCTCTCGCCCCCCGCTTGCAGCCTGATAAATGTCACCCAGCTAAGTTAAGGTTTCCTAAAGGTGATCTCAATTCTCCTGGGCAAACAATGAAGCCTCACAGGAAAGCACCTGACATCTGTGTGAGAGCAGTCTAGACCACATTCTCACAACCTCCCAGAAGCTGAATGTCAGGTTTATCCAGACTTGGATCACAATGATCACTGTACATAGCTCTTAATTAATCAACAAATTAGTCAACAATATGCAGATAGGTAAGATAATTGTTTGGCATGCCTATCACCTTCTCTCTTTATGTAGTCTGTCTTAAGTCTAGGCAAAGTGGGTGGCCACAGGCCAGATGAGATTTAAGCAATACAGGGCAAGAAAGGACACTGCTTCAAGTATAAACTCTGCCCACGATCGGGACACAAACAATGTACCATACATAAGGGTGTAACTATTCCTTTACCAATAATAATGCCGGGAGTTTCTCACCCTACAAAGAATGCATTTACATTTAATCTTGCAATAGACCTTCCTAGAAACATTTTTGCTAAGAGTCTGGAAAACAACAAACCAGCGTGGCCAGACTTCAGGGCCAATGCATATGCCAGCAGTGAGTTTGCAAATACAGAATCTTCCCATTTTGTCAAAAGAAAGTACAGACCTCTTAGAAATAAAAAACAAGTACCATTTCCTGATGGAACTTGGCTTTTCTAAACCCATGTCTGGACTAATTCGCCAATGAAGTCTTTGTATTTTAATACTTGAAAGGCAGAAGCAGACTAAATAAGTTATATCTCAGGATTGACCCAATATCCTAACTGTTATCTCCACACCAACCTTCACTTAAGGTTAGATTTTGATATGAGTCTCCTTTGATCTTTCTACATCAGTCGGATAGTGAATCAGTTCTCAGTGTTTACTTTGTAGTAATACGATAATAAAAATATTGTAGCCACTTTGCTTTACTGTTCAGACTTTCTCAAAGAAGTAATCCTAATGTCAACTGGGTCGTCAAAAATGCCAAAGGGTTTTACCAGCTGTTCATGTATCGATCACATGAAACACCTATCCCTAGAATTACTTCTCTATAAAGTGAATAAAACAGCAATGAATTGTGGAATATTTTTTTAAATCCCATGTTGAATCTGTGCAACCATCAAACATACAATATCGTGTTTCTTCATAGCATTCAATAAATTTTTCCTAAGGTGCCTTCTGTGTTCTTGTTGCAACTTGTATTCACTGTTTTTGTTTTGTTTTGCTTTCATTTGCCAAAACATATGTTACTGACCATTTAAGGCAAAACAGCCCTGTGTGTAGAATCCCACATGACAAATGCTTGCATTTCAATTAAACCCAGATCTCTTGACATCTTTATGCATCTGAGCCCCAGCCATCTGAGGGTAATTCTGTCAGCCCCCTACCCCCACTCTTGATCAGTGTAAGCATTTCTATTCTTAGACTATGAAATATGCGCCCTAAGTGTCGCGGGAAGGATTGCTGGCTTGTCACAGCTGCAGCCTGCTGGGGAGTACTTTGTGTGGACCACGAGCAGGACTTTCCAGCCTTCCTTCCCAGCTGCGCCCCTCTGAATGGGAGAAGGTGGACCCCCGGCTCATCACTCCTCTTTGTGCCCTCACACCAAACCTGAAGGGCTGAAAAGAGGCAGGCTGGGCTGGGAAGTACAGAGGCCAGTTTGTTCCCACTGAGCGAAACAATAGTTCAAAAAGGAGACCAAATAGTTGTTCTTCTTACACTGCCTGGAAGGAAGACAGAGGCCATTAAATGAATGAATCATTCTTTGGGAGCTTCTGTACCAGGTTGATAACCGTATTTGAATCAAAACTGGATAACTCTAGGGATAAAATTACCTGAAAAACGTTAGGTAGAAGACACCAGGGGGAAAAAGCCTTAAATAGCAGCTCATTTTTATTTGCTGGTGATTGACTTGGACTATAGTCATTTGGTGACTCCCAAGTCTGTTTAAATGGTGATTTTCCAGTGTTTTTAAACCAACAAAACCCAGGTATTTGTATTTCTGTACTAGATTGTGGCTTAATTAAATAATTTTAACTTAAAGAAAAGACATCTATTTTTTTTTTTAATTAAAGTCCACTGCTTCCAGAATCAATCAGAAATAACATAAGAACAGATGAGAAGTGAGGCATGAGAATTTTCATTTGGGTTAAAAATAAAAGAATAAACTGAATTTTAGTTGTAGGAACCACTGCTGATATGTTTCATACCATCTAAAGCCTGAGAATTACACCACTATTTATCCTAATTCAAGCTGTCAATACATCATAGAAATCCTCATGGAAAAACCCCAGAGATTCTTTGTTCTAGTTACTTACAGGACATGGGCATTATTCATTTTCTTTATTAAAGAGTCCAAAATTAAAGAGTCTAAAATACAATTTCTGCAACAATCAAAAAAGATAAAAGCCCTCCAGTTTTTCTTAACTCTTTCCTAAGGCTTCCCAGGTAGCTCTGTGGTAAAGAATCTGCCTGCCAAAGCAGGAGACCTAGGTTTGATCCCTGGGTTGGGAAGATCCCCTGGAGCAGGAAATGGCAACCCACTCCAGTATTCTTGCCTGGAAAATCCCATAGATAGGGGAGCCTGGTGGGCTACAGTCCATGGAGTCACAAAGAGTTAGACATGACTTAGCTAATGAGCATTCACACACACAAACATTTCAAAAGGTTGTAGGAACCAGTTTATGCACCCCTAGTACAGATCAATCAAAATGTAACATAGGTTCCATAATGATATTAAAAGTGTCCTTAGACTTTAACACTCTTTGAAGAGAAATTATTCTAACTCAATTCGTTGACTGAGTTTGCTCTGGTATCTGAAGCCAAGTTTATTTTTGTTGGAATACATATAATTTTGAGAGACAGAAAGTTTCATTTGTTTTTATTATTAGATGCCGCAACATACTTTGGGTTCAAGCTGTTCGTTTGAAGACCACTTCTGCCTTCCTTTTTAGAGTAAAATTTTTTCCAGATACTCTGCACCTGTTTTCACAGTGCCATAGTCAGAACATTTTCTCTGCTTAATATTAGTTGCTAAGCAGAATATGTTTCAGTGCACCAGCTGTAAAGCTGTCAATCAAGCAAGCATTGCAAGTGTTTGGTAATCTGATAGCACCTTAAATTAACAGCCATTCTCTGATATCCAGCAATAGATGCTAGAATATTCAATTTGAACAGAGTCGAGCTTTTTATTATGTGAAATAAGAGATGTGATGAAAAAAGTCTGAAATCTTTAATATGTCCCACTGTTTCATTGGGGTTCTTGTTTGAGTCTTTTAATCTCTTTCCTAAGGCCATTCTATCATGAACGGCCATGTTCACAAAGGTAAAAAGGTTTTATCAACAGCAGATGGGATTCCTTTCACATACTAACAGAATAGCAATTTATAAAAACACATTTTCACTTCATTTTACTTAAGAAAATGTGAGGTCCAACCCAAGACTCTTAAATTAAAATTACTTAGGGATTTTTATTATTAAGTTAGTTGATTTAATTTACTTACTCTTGCCAAATATAGGGCAACAGGCAAAGGACGTACAGCATTTGTAAACTCTGGTTTCAGGTAAGGGGTGCTTGGCACAGTGAGGAAGGGTTGGGTAGAGATTTATTAGACATCGTTCAGCTTCATAGTCAGGATGGGACTACATGGAGAGCTTTTGTGTGTGAGCACTCCTTGAATACTGATTATGAATGTGCATTAAACAATCTCTGTGTGACTTAACAGAAAATGGACTATAGGAAGCTGTTCCCCTTATCTTGACTCTCAAGAGATACCAATGCAGAGATTATACAGCGGAGCAATGCTTATTATAATGGAGTTTGGTACTGTGTTTGTTAGTACCTGTACATTTTCCAATGGATTTCATGTGACTGTGATAAAGAAACAGTCCATGATAGCTAAACAAAGGAGTAGTCATTTCAGTTTACGTTTGAACTTCCACTCTTCTGTACAATTCAAACAAAGTCATATCCAGCTGCTTACTTACTCCAACCATAAAACACTGCTTTATCATCTACTTCTGTGGTATCTTTAAATATACTATATAAACCCCTGTAATATGAGAAAGTCGAGGTTTCAGTTGCATCAGAATCAGGAAATACAGGGTTAGGACTGCCAAAGCAATTTAAAGTCAGACACCCACTGCCCCATTATCAGTAATATAATAGTGCCTTTTATTTTATAAACTCATAGTTTATTACCATTTGTGTTACAGTATGAGCATCTGGTTATGGGTGATAGACAAGATGGTAAACCTGGGGAGAACCATTCCCCCTTAAGACTGTAGTACATTCTGATTCATCTTTTTGCACTCAGAACCTCCTAGCAGTGTAAGCTTGAGACAGCTGTGAGGCTCTTTTCATCGAACGCATCAATCCCAGTACCCACAGTATTTCATGTGGAACATGGCCTCCAAGTTTAACCAAATCATTAACCTCAGAGAGAGAAAGGCCTTTGAACATGAATGAGTATTTTTAGTAGCATTTATGTGATTATATCCGAGCACATAAGAAAGTGCTCAAAGAAAAAATTGGGGGAATACAAAAAAAGCATGAAAAGAAAGGTAGTGTTTTACATTTTGCCGAATATCCTTCCTACGCCTACATTTGTTTCTACATCTCTACCTTCCAAAATAGGCATGCTGTTGAATCAGTTTGTGGGCTACTTCTTTCAGTTGTTAATATTTTTGACCATTTTTTCTCCACAATAAATATTTTTTTAATAACAATCATTTAAGTCTACATAGTCCATTCTATGGATATAAAATCATTTGCTTAACTACTCTCCTATTTGGGGGCTTCCAAAAAATATACCATTATAAATAAGGCTACCTTGTACCAACTTTAATTTTTTTAGAATTTAGAATTTTTTTTTTAGAAATAGACATTTGTATGGGGGGGACAAGCACTTTTTTAAGATTTTTGATAGTCATTATCATATTATCTTTCAAAAAGTCTAATTTGTACCAATTTATTCCCAGCACATGGAGAAGGAAATGGCAGCCCACTCCAGTACTCTTGCCTGGAGAATCCCATGGATGGAGGAGCCTGGTGGGCTACAGTCCATGGGGTCACAGAGTCGGACATGACTGAGCGACTTCCCTTCTTTTTATTCCCAGCATAAGGTTCCTTTAAGTGGAGCCATTTATGGGAACTTTCATGCTCATATTTAAACTTTTTCAATACATTGAACAGTTGTGTCTTATCCTATATTATAAATATAAACAGCAAAAATGGTGGAAACAACATCTGAACTTAGCCTTTCCTTCTTTCACCGAATGAGAGCAACCTATTGAAGTTGCAGTGGAACAACGTACCTACTACCTCCAGGTTGCTATGATTTAATTTCTGCCTTAATATCCTGACTCTTAGGTACACAGGAAAAATTTCCTTCAATTTGTAAAGGTTTTATTGTTGCTGTGTCATTTCTCATTTTCTACACTGAGGGCAGCACGTGAATGATTCTTCTTTCTTCTTCAAGCTACCCAAGCCCATAGAGGTGAGGCAAAAGTAGGCAATTTGGCAAAACTATCCAATGCTCAGCTGACACATGATTGCTACACACAGAAGTGAAGCAGGCAGGCGAGTTTGCACTTCGATTGTGGGTGTTCCTTCTCTGCCCTGCATGTCCACCAATCAGTCTGTGGGTGCTGTGAGATGACTGTGGTCTGCATGCTGGCCCCTTGCTCTCTCTCTCTCCTCTCCCCTTCTTCCCCTCCCTTCTACTCTCCCTCCTTCAACTCCTTTCTTCCTCTCTCCATCTCTTTTATGAGGAAAGAGGCACAAGAAGGAATGCAATCTATGAGAAAACACTCCAGTGAAGGTAGATGATGAGCAGCAGCTGCCTGGTACCCAGAAATGCACAGATCAGACCTGTTTTGTTTTGCTCGTGAACTAGGGTGGATCACAGCCCTGGGCATAAACTTAGAGATAATGTTTCTTTTTTAAAACTTTTAAACAGATAGGGAGAGAAACTTGGTCATACAAAGGTACCAGGGGGCTGAATGAGTGCATTCACCAAGACATTTGTGCCTCTAGACATATATGTGTAGTTACCTTCAATCTATCAAACATGAAGTAAAATGATATATAGCTAAATGGTTGATAATATAAAACAGAAAATATAGTACAATATTGAGATATTTCTATGACTATAATCTCTTTATCTTATTGGAAGTACATATAGCCTTCACTGTATCTCTTTGGCATAGAATAACTGAGACTGGTAGTTTATGTAACCTAAATCTGATCTTTAAGCCAACAAGTCATATTTTTGGTTGATCATTTCTCAATGTATTGAGAAATCCCTATACGTTTCTTTCTGAAAAATTAGTATTTTATTTCCCTTTGTGTTACATTTCAGCCAAGTTCCCACAGTCTTCCCTTTTTATTAACTGTGGAGATATTCCAACCTATTCACCCTGGTAAAGGAGGCGGATTTTCAAGTTGTTAGTCTAATAACAACAGTTAGTCTAATTACATTTTAATGGAATAAACATTATTGTTGGAGTTTTTTGTTTTTTGTGCAGAAGCAGAATTTTAACCCTTACAATGTGCGAGTCTTGAATTGGTGGCTGTTGCTATTTGTGAACTCCAAAGACCTCTGCATACGCACGTGTGTGCGCACACACACACACACACACACACACACACACACAAACTTGGGTAGTTAAGAAGAGCTCCTGTTTGAAAAAAAAAAAAAAAAGGGATGTTTGGTCAGTGAATATTCTAACTAAAGACAACCAAATCAATCAAAAGTCAGCAATTTTCTCAGGCTCCATTTCCCTTCCTGCCAATTAAGTCCCAGGAAAGCACGCACACTCACACCTGCACCTGGGAATCCCAGGAACTCCATGGCCCGAAGCATCTTTCCCCAGAAAAGAGCTCACTCGGAGCTCTTCATGCACACAGGCTGCAGTTTCCTTTCATTGTTTTGGTGGGGGTAGGGGGGGCGATTGGTTTCTTTTGAACCCCAGGTGCAGAGAGTCAAGTTAATCATATTCAGTTCAAAGCACTTGATCACCAGTGATCTGTGCAAGGCCCCTTGCACTGGAGTATTTATTCCCTGTTGGCCTCATTGTTTCTTCCATATTGCAGGAAGCTATTCTAATGAGTCTAACACATATCTTTCTAGTATAACAATGATATATAAGACATTTGATACGTTTGTGGTACCATTTTGTTAAATTTTTAGAACATCTATTTCTTTCAGCTCTGAAATGTTTCAAAATACATCCTGCGCGCCCACCTTTATTTTTAAAAAAGCCTCTTGCTCCAACACTGTCATTGTTAGAAACAAATTAATCCCCCTGTGTGTCTTCTCTATCTAGAGCTAGTCTGCCTCTACTCACCTAGGATGAGGCCCAAAGTTTTCGCTCTCATTTTTTCCAGCTCTCTCATCGTTTAGGACTTTACAAAAATATAATTAAAATTGCACAGAATACTCATGCATGGATAGGGCTTGGAAACTTCAAACAGACTTTTCTTTTTTATTATGCATATGTTTATTTAGAAAAATTTGTTTTTCCCTTCTCCCAGTAAAACCACTAAGAATATTGTTACAATCAATATTTTCACACACTTTTTTCTTCTTTAAATTTGATTTATTTTTAATTGGAGTATAATTGCTTTACAATGTTGTATTAGTTTCTGCTGTACAACAGTGTGAATCAGATGCATGTATGTCTGAACCTCCCTCCCACCCAGCCCGCATCCCACATTTCTGGGTCATCACAGAGCATCGAGCTGAGCTCCTTGTGTGATATAGCAGCTTCCCACTGGCTATTTTAGACTTCTATTTTACACATGGTAGTATATGCATGTCAATTTTTCTCTCTTGATTAGTCCCACCCTCTCCTTCCCTCACTGTGTCTACAAGTCAGTCAAATGGGCTTTTCTTAATAAGCCATATTTATCATTATTTTTAATGGGCTTGTTCTTCCATATCCACCCCAGTGTGGTTAGATGGTTGGGAAAACAAAGAGAAAAGTGCATGCTCTTGAATCCCTTCATCCTAGTTAACGTATTAAAATTTAGGGAGGGGGGGGAAACTGTTAGAGAACAACTCAAGGCAGTATTTGATTAAGAGCCAAATTTCTTAAAACTTAATTTTTTTTTAATTTTAGTGAAATAATTGGGATCCATATGGTCAAATTAATCTTCACTGTCCCCTCTCCCCTCTTCTATGCTAATCCATTATTAACACTAATTTACAGATGAGGAAATAGAGACTTAAAAGTAGTTCTTACTCATGGCCATATAGTTATTAGGACATGAATCTAGATTTTTTAGCTCCAAAGTTCATGCACTAAAATGGGTTCTCCAACAGTTTACTAATAGGTTCAAAATTTGGCCTGATCTTATAGGTATGTCTGCCTTACTCTGGTCCTCATTTATGCAATAATCTTGGCCCATTCTGTGTGCCAGGTGCTGCTTTGTGTGAATATTGGAGTCGGAAGGATTAAGTGTCCAAGTCTTCTTGAAAGAGCCAAAGGTCCGAGCAAAGCATGCCTTACTTATTGTCCAAGCCCAGACATTCTTATTCAGATGAAGTCTAGTAAAGTACACATCAAGAGCATCCTTAATGAGGGAAAATATAATAAGAAAGACTAAAGAATAATAAACAGAAAATTGCACCCCTTTTTTGGTTTACCACAGGTCCCACTGCTTTTTCTGCACAATGACTCTCCCATTCCTACTGCAGACTCGCCACTGATTGGAATCTCCTATCTTGGACTTACTCTCCAAACTTTAGATCAAATATGATATACTAGTACACATCTATTATCATGATTGGGCTAGCCTGGTGGCTCAGTGGTGAAGAATCTGACTGCAGTGCAGTAGACTCAGATTCTATCCCTGGATTGGAAAGATGCTCTGGAGGAGGGCATAGCAACCCACTCTAGTATTCTTGCCTAGAGAATCCCCATGGACAGGGCCTGGTGGGCTACAGTCCATGAGGTCACAAAAGAGTTAGACATGACTTAGCAACTAAACAATAACAGCTATCATAATTATCCAAAGTGATTACTTGGATTTTAGCATCTAATTCCAAATTTTATAGACCTAAAAATGTATTAAAATCTGCTTCTGATGAAAAGGAAGACTTCCTCAGATCCACGTAATGATCTATTTGTTCCACTCCTGGAAAAAATATATTAATCAGAGTCTATAGTGCAGCAACAAATTAAGGTCAGGAAAGTGCCATTTTGAAAGTTATTTCCTAGATTTTTGTGAACACACCCTAGAATTTACTGCAAATGAAGCCACAGTTGAAATTCTTAGCCTGTCTGATGTCACCAACTAGATTACCCTATGTTATAAGCAGCATTCTAACAAAACAGACACAATACGGAAACAAATGCTAGGTCAAATGGCTCACATGGGTCGCCTCCAGGTCACCCATCCACATGAGCAGCATTTTCTGGTTTGGTTCAGTGCTGCCCGGAGGTACACATTAACTTTAAAGAGAATTACTGAAGATTTCCTCAGAAATGAGTCCAAGCAATTTCCCTTCTTTCTTCATTTGTAATGTGTTGACATTAATTAGTACCTAATTCCTGGAGTGTGTTCAGGCTACAGCGACGGACAGAAAGGAATGATTTCTGGGCAGATGAGGCACACAACCTCCTGGCCCAGTTCCAGAGGACGGAGGTTCAGCCTGGCTGCCATCGGAACTGAGTCTTCATCAGACTGGGTCACATTCCTCACTAGGGCCCAGATATCTTAAAGAGAGAGTAGGAGCTGGTTCTCGTAGTAATAGTCATTCTTCCTGAAGAAACTCACCATACCCTGAGTCATTGTCCAAGAGCTATGAAGAGAAAACTCTGAGTCATTTAATGATGATTCACAGTGACTGAGCAAGTTAGTCAAAAGCAGATCTGACTCCAGGTCCCTCTGTCTTTATGTGATTTTAATTTTACATATGTGTTCAGGTATCCCTGATCCCACATCTGCACAAGAAGCTTCTATGTTTCAATGAAAATGAGCATTCTGAAGGGTAGCTTCATAATATCTCCTAGGCTATTACTGAGAATTAAAGTATGGAGGGAGACTGAAAGAGTAGTACGGGATATTGCCTGCACATTGTGTCTTCGTCTTTAGTTGTTCTAAAAATTAATTTGTCCAGGAAGTCTTCTCCCTGGACAGAGAGCTGTGATATGCTTGTGCCATTTCAGAAATTCACTGGAAAATGTTATTAAAGGCTACCATTTGACCTTCTCTTGATATTTTATCATCTTCACTTCAAAATATATTTGACTATTAGAAAAATAGAGAGTTAAGAAATTAAATGGTGAACATGAGGGAAGACAACCAAAATCGTATTTTTTTAAAGTGAGTATGATTACTACTTAATATTAGTAGAGCTAATATTATTAGAGCTTAATAAATGATACAGCAGTGAGCAGCCCAGAATAGTAGAAATACACAGCAACACAGAGACTGAGTTGAATAAGGTAAAACTAACTGAGATTTACCTAACTTCATTTATGAAAATTAAAAATGCAAGTGCAGGAAACAACCATATACATTTCACAAGGACACATACAAAGATACATAACGAAAACATTGTGTTATTTTTAGAGGAAAGAAGGAACTGGGCCTGGAAAATAAGACAAAAGAGGAGTAAGAAACAGAGAGGCTTCCCCAGGACCAGTCATTATAATGAGCTGGAAGTAGAAGGATACTATTATCTCAATACCTGATGTATGGCAAAATCAATACAATATTGTAAAGTAATTAACCTCCAATTAAAATAAATAAATTTATATTAAAAAAATTGTCACACTAATCATCCCAAGCAATATAATCACTTAAAACTTCTGACTCTCAATATTAATCCCACTCTGTGCTTTAGGATAATATTTTATTAACAAGTACATCACAATGAGTCTTTACATATTTAGGATAAACTATGAACAGTAATAGTCATGAGTATTAATGTTATGACCATTATTGTTCATGACATATTCTACACACATAAAGTAATTTTACTACAAGGATGCTCCAGAGCAATGTACAGGAAAGAAGGCCAGGACTCCACTGTTGCACACTGCCTTTTTGGATGTGATCTAAGAAAAACACAGATGTTCGTGCAGTAAGAAAATAAAGTCTTTGAGCATATGTGATTTTTTTTTGCGTTTCTTTCAGCTCTTTTAGTTTTTTCTCATCTATTAGAGAAGTATTAGCTAGACTCGATCCACATTCAAGCAAAGGCAAAATTATCTATTCGCTTCCCAGCCAAGATAATTAGAATATGCTGGTCAGAATATAACAAGAAGGGCTTCCATGATAGCTCAGTTGGTAAAGAATCCACCTACAATGCAAGAGACCTCAGTTGGATTCCTGGGTTGGGAAGATCCGCTGGAGAAGGGATAGGCTACCCACTCCATTATTCTTGGGCTTCCCTTGTGGCTCAGCTGGTAAAGAATCTGCCCACAATGCAGGAGACCTGGGTTGGAGACCTGGGTTGGGAAGATTCCCTAGAGAAGGGAAAGACTACCCACTCCAGTATTCTGGCCTGGAGAAGTCCACAGACTGTATAGCCCATGGGGTCACAAAGACTGGACATGAGTGGGCCACTTTCACTTTCTTTTTCTCCGGTTGTCTTCTCTCTAGCCCACACTCCAGTGTGAGTGCTCAAATTCATACGTAGTGGATACCAGTAGCCTAACATGAGTAACTTGCCCAGAGGAGAGGGAAATAGTGATGCTATTAAAGCAAGACTTCATAGCAATTATGAAAATGTAATCTCCTACAAATTAATTTTTAAAACAACTAAAGGATATTTTAAGAACTAGTTTTGGTTGTGTTTCTTTTCTGCATGCTTTGCATGAACAGTTTAATACTTTAGTAGCCTTCAGATTTTATGAACCAAAATAAAATGCTTGTAAATATACACCCGTGGAGACCTCCATGCTGAAGCTGCCTTTTAGGAAAAAAAAAAAAAAAAAAAAAGCCTGAGTACTGAAAGTGCAGTAGATCTGGTTTATAAATGGTTGAGTTTTTCATGGGGATGGGTAATCTATCATAATGGAACATTAACTTCACTTAAAAAGCATGCATTTGTGGTTATTACTTTATGACACCATTATAATCTTTACTCCTAGTATTGTTATTCTGCAATTAGAATGCGAAAATACTGTGGAGATAAATGACAAGAGTTTAGTTGCCAGTTAGTTAGGGTCTACAGTTATTTGCCATTAGATTTTTAAAGCAGCATAAAAAGAAGGCTAATATTTATCATTGTCAAAGAAATGTGAGCTAGATTCACACAGAGTAACTTTTAATTACAAGAGATTGTATTTGCTTTCTACAGAATCCATTTCAAATGGAATGAATGAAAGAGTTCGTCCGTTCTTTTTTTAATACCCTTTGACTTGGGCTTTCTTCCTGAATGAGGAATAGGAGTTGGCTGGGATGACGTGTGGCTGAAGCTAGTGACCTGAATGAAGTGAAGGGAAGACAGCCCCAGCACCACCCACACTGGAGTTAGAAGTTATTTTAGGGTAAATGGAAAAAACTCAGGACCTTCATCTTCCTCCTAATGCAAGTTAGCATATACAAATGCTTTTCACTTAGATTACTGATTTAGCCATTAAATCTTTATTCAGGAGAATTCTAATT
Source organism: Ovis aries (assembly GCF_016772045.2). NCBI lineage: Eukaryota > Metazoa > Chordata > Mammalia > Artiodactyla > Bovidae > Ovis > Ovis aries. The sequence continues at coordinate 95,465,902 of NC_056058.1, forward strand.
ATACAGCCAATCAAAAAACATTTATTAAGCACTTACAATCAATAACCGACTCAAAGGGGAACAAGTGTGAGCAAGCTCCAGGAGTTGGTGACGGACAGGGAAGCCTGGTGTGCTACAGTCCGTGGGGTTGCAAACAGTCAGACACAACTCAGAGACTGAACTGAACTACAATCAGTAAGTCATTGTTCTAGTCATTAGAGCCATCTTTCTCTAAAGTGTGGTCTCCAAAACACAGGCAAGTGAGATACTAGAAATACCGCAGAGAAATTGATGGTCACCTCCCATCCTAGTCTAAATAAATCAGAATTTTGGAGGGTGGAACCTAGGAGTCCAAATTGTTAAAAGTGGTCCCAAATTATTTTGGGAACCCCAATTTAAAAATGCGATACCTGCCATCAAGACCTAATAAAAAGATGGGATTGCAGATATGAGACAGCACATCCTGACTAATGATCAATGAAATCTGAGGAGCAATGATTTGTGTCATGTCTAAGGTAAATAATTTAATGATTTGTGCGTATGTGGGGTAAACAATGTAACTGACAGTGCTATTAATTTCTATTCTCCTCTTCTTCTGGCATGCAAACCCTGAAACCTCCTGTTGAGTTGGTGGTATCATTTAAAATGTTAGCATCTCTACAATGAGTAGAACCTTCTTGCAGTCCACACTGGATATGTAACATGAGCAAAAATACACTTTTGCTGCTTTAAGCCACTGAGATTTGGAGAGCTATATGTGACTTCAGAGCTATATATGTAACTGGATTTTCCGGACTAATGTACGCACACCTTTCAGCATAACTAGATTTTCCTGACTGATGTAGATACACCTTTCATTTTTTTTTTCTCAGTAGAGAGGATCATTATCATGTGTCCTTTACCTCAAAAACAGGCAAAGTTAAAGTGTTAGTCGCTCAGGCTTATCCAACTTTTTGCAACCCCATGGACTGTAGCCCACCAGGCTTCTCGGTCCATGGAATTCTCAAGGCAAGAATACTGGAGTGGGTTGCCAGTTTCTCCTCCAGTGGATCTTCCTGACCCAGAGATCAAACTCAGGTCTCCTGCACTGCAGGCAGATTCAAAGAGTTAAAGAGGAAATACAGAATCAATTGGACATTCTAAGGACAGAGGAAACTCCAAAGAATAATATCATAAATAATAACATTTACTAACTCCATATGTTAGACACTGTGCTAAGAGTTTTCCATGTGAAGATCTATAGGTTGAACTTGCCAGAAGTCGAAGCAAAAGCAAAGATCCTGAGACTACAGTGAGTTTGGCATATTAGTGAAACACACACAAAGGCCTGTGTAGCTAAAGAATATTGGAGTGTGGGGCAGAGCTGGTAAAGGATGAGGATAAGAGATGGGATTAAAGAACTTGTCAGGGATCAGATTACATAAACCTTGTAAACTATGGGAAACACTTCAGATTATGTTTTTGGTGGCAGCCATAATAAACTTTTCAGCAAAAAAATTACATGACATGATTTACACTTCCAAAAGACCGCCCTATGTCCCTCAGGGACATTGGAGAGGAACACAAATTATCAAATAGAAAGAGAGAAAAATGAATTTTCCATTGAATTTCTTGGGTTTAGCTTTTCATCTTTGGTCCATTTTATTTGCATGCAGTATATAGACATATTTAATCTAGGTTTTATAAAAGTATTATTTCTCCAAACTTAACATTAATAAAAAATGCTTGTCTTTGTGGTAGAATCCCAACAATACTTTTTGCTTCATTTAAGAAATATTTGTAAGGTCTTATTATGTGACAGATAGACACTGTGGTGCAAATATAATTGAGACCATTTATCACAACCCTATGAGGAATCTCTCCAAGCTCTCAAATTCCTACTTCCCAAGACTATGTTATTCTCCTTCCAATGAATCTGCTCTTTGTTTCCAGCTACCACCAGTCCTCTTCATTTATAGACTTGACTGTAAATTCCTCAACTTTCTTGGTTCTTTGTCCCTCTCTGTTTAACACCATTGATGTGACCTTGACAAATATTTATCCCTTTTGAACTGTCACAGAGACTTGGCCCTGCAGGACTTGAGCTTCTTTTTGTCATGGTCCATGAGCCGGGGAGGAAGTTCCCAGGGGAGTATGGAAGAAACAATCAGATCCCCAAGTTAGACTGAGATCCTTAACGATCTCAGTTGTACTGTAGAATAAGAGAAGTATAAACAGTTTCTAGATTTTGTCTCATGCCAGTGAGTCACATGACCAGCATGATTCCCCGTTTATGGGGGATGGCATAGTCAGAGAACTAAGTCCACCATCCTCTTCAGGTATCAGGAGACCAACGTTACATCCCCAGGTTATTTTGGATAGGGAAAGGTACAGCCATTCACAGCTTATCAAGACCGAATCGGGAAGTCATCCCTTTCATCATTATGTGTAAATATATACAGGCAATCCTGGCTTTGCACAGTTCCAATCTGCACATTTTAGTTAGCATTGTTTAGTTGAAAACACTGCTCCCAGACAACCTGGCTCACATTTCCAGCATCGCAGGATAGTAACTGTAAGTAACTGCGTAAAGTACAATCAAACATGACTGCTAGCTCTTCAGTCCACAAATCACTCATAGACACGTATCCTGACCGATGACCAACAATGTCACTTTGTTTAAAGCCTGTCAGTGAACTGGTCACTGCACAGCTGTCATTCGGTTGGTTCACACACAGACAGCAAAGCAGGTAGTTGTGTTGCCTCCTCATATTCCAGTGACAAGTCCACGTGACATTTTCCAAAAATGGATCATGAAAGAGGAAACTGGCAAAAAAAAAAAAAAAGATGAAAAATCCTGCTCTCTTATGTTTACCTTTATTTAATATGTTAGTAATAAAAATGAACATCGAAGTAAGCATTAAATTCTTTTTTAACTCTCTCTGCCATTCTTACTTGCTTTGCTTGCTGTCACAGACAGAACATTTCCTAACAAGTTAGACATCTCTGATGGTGCTGAATCTCTAAAAATATATATACGTTTAGAAAGATCTGCTTTTTCATAATAGAGCTGAAGCACACAGGAGTTTAGAAGCACTCCTTGAGACTCAAGATGCAAAAACTCAAATTTCCTTGCATCTAACTTTTAACATGCCCAATCCCTTGGGGATGCCCCACCCAGCCATTGCTAATGGATTGACGAAACCATCTGTGCAGCGTAGATGGTATTGCCTGTATGTGATTAGTCAAAAAGAGTTGACAAAATCCACATGGTTAAATAAATCAGGCAAGTGGTAACCAAGGCACAGATGTTTACAATCTTCCTGCCCAGTCATACAAACATAATCTGTCAGGAAAACAATGCATCTTGGACTGCCTCTCACATTCGGACACTTGAATTTTAAAAAAGAAAAACTATTTGTTGAGCATTTACTATGCACCAAGTCTTATCCTTAACAATTTCATTTTCCAAGTAAATCCTCACAAAAATCTTATAAATAGGATACCATTATTTTTATTTTATAGATTTTATAAGAAATTGAAGCTCAGAAATATTGAGTACTCATCCAGGGTCAGACACCAAGTGTGCATAAAAGTAACAATGATCAAGAACACTTGGCTATGTTTGTGGTTCTTATGCCTACTTATAGAACTATATTACTTATGTAAAAAAAAAAAAAAGCCCTTTTATCTGCAAACCACCAGCAAAACATAACATGATAACTCATAGTGAAACAAATAAGTGGCTGTGTGTGAAATATGTATTCTGGAAAATCTGACAGATATGTGTTCATTTCATTAACTTCTTACATCATTTCCAACTGCTTACAAGAAAGCAACAGATTTAATTTAAAACATGAAAAATTTCGCACTGGTTTTAGGAGCAGTTTTGGATAAAATTTGACAAAAATAATGAGAAACATTAAGGGGCAATTAAAATAACATTTTAGCTTTACTAAATAAGGAAAATGATCAAACCAGAAATACTATTTTAACCAGAAATCGTATAAGAGCAAAATTACAAACATCATTCGTTTTAGACAGTTCGATGTATCTATCTCCCACCTCCCTGTATAGACAAAATTCTATCATGGTTGATGATTCTTACTGAAGACATTGCTCCTAAATGTTCATTACTGTCATTCTTGCTGTGGCTGTTGGTCCTCACCGCAGCTCAAAGCTCGATTTTTTTCACCTTGGCCTTCCATCTCTGACCTTTCAAGTTTTCCTGAAATCAAATTGCCAAACCCTGTTTGCTCCTTGCAGAGTGTCTCCTAATTCCTCTAATGTGATTTAGACTGACAGGGCTGAGCTGCAACTTTCAATAATATATCTGAGGATGAAAAGAAAGGTGGCCTGAGGGACACCGCAAGCAGCTTCCAACTGGACAAACCCCAGCCCTGGGTGCAGGCGCCATGTTGCTACTCTTTTGCATCTATGACTTGTTCTTGGCCTCCCGTGCTGGATGCTCCCGCTTCCAACTCTGTGGAGTCAGATTATTTTTATTAATAATAATAACTAGTATTTACAGAGTGCTTGTTACACGCCAGGCATTTTGCCAGGTGATTTTATATGGGCTAACAGTATTTATCTCATAAATTAGATATCTGTGGGCTTTCTGCATTTGGGGAGATGAATGCATTTACTCAGTGTCCCAAATAGTGACTAAGGATAAAAGAAAAAATTACTGTGTTCTCATTTCTCCTTCATTCTCTCTCCAACTGACTTTATTGAACATCTACTATGTGTTAAGGATTGCACTAGGTATAGATCTTGGGAGCAGAAACATACAAATACTGCAATGCAAATATATTAAGAAATACATATGACTTGCATGCCATAAAATTCACCTTTTAAAGATGCACAACTTGATGACTTTTGAGTATATGCACAGTGTGCAATCATTTTATTCTAGAACATTTTCATGACTCCCTAAAGAAACCGTATACCTGTTAGTGATCACTGCCAAGCCCCTTCTGCCCCAGACTCTGAAAACTGTTCATCTATTTTCTGCCTCTTAAGAATTTGTCCATTCTGGACATTTCAAATAAATGAAATCATGCCCCCCAAAAAAGAAAGGAAATATGTAGAAAGCGTAGAAAGCAATCACATTTAAGGACTTGGTGCTGTTTTAATCTAAGTAAGTTCTTTAAAATGTATTCTGCTTTCTCTAGCCTGCTTCATACTGGAGTTCTATGATGAGATGACCCAGGGAATTTCTATCATCTTGAGTCTTCTTGCTACAGAGGAATCTAGAAAGATCTGAATAGTGTATACGTGTTAATCAGTCTCATACTCAGTCTTGTATTTGAACCCCGCTCCCAGGCACTCCTCTTGTTCAAAATCGGCTGCCACTCACACAAATAAACTATGTTTCTGAAGAATATTTATGAATGTGTATAAATGATCACATGTATGGTATATAAATGATACACCACGCAGAAAACTGTATATAAGTTATATGATTCTATGTTCACTTGGACCCCAAAAAGAAAACAACCTGTATGCCCACATATATTCAAAGAAAAATATCAGGAAAAAGTAAGAAGAAAATTAGGAAGAAGCTAGGAAAAGTATTAGGAAGAAATTAAAATATTAGGAAGATTGAAATAACTGGAAATTTTATTTCCCTCTAATTCTATAATTCTACCTTGAACAAGCCTATTATATAACCATTTAGGATGAAGAATGATTATAAGAAGTTCACTTAGAAAAATATAGATCTAATTATTGTTTTATGGAGTTAGCATAGAACCAACATATAAGTTTAAATGGTATGGCTATATTGTTTTCAAGTAATTTCATTGTCATTGTTGAAAATGTAAAAGAAAACAAAGACAAATAGGCTTTGTTTAATTAGAAGCGCCAAACTGTAAACAGATCTTATTCATTCTCTGGTCATTAGACTTGAATTCACACAAATATCTCATAAACTACCTACTGGAGAGAAAAGGAGGGAGAAGGTCCCTGAATGCTCAGAGAGATGCTTAAACACCCTCCTCTTTTGAAGACTATCATTTTCCCTAAGGCTCTTCTTTTCCAACTTCCTTTAAGAGGAATTTAGAATCTTCTCCCCACGCACAAACATTTCTAAGAACTCATATTTTTTAAAATGTTCCGAAACTCCATTGTGAGGAACTCCATTGCATAACTGTGAATTTAATTTAAAAAATCATTGAATGCACCCTTGAAGGGCTTCCCTTGTGGCTCAGCTGGTAAAGAATCCACCTGCCATGCGGGAGACCTGGGTTCAATCCCTGGGTTGGAAAGATCCCCTGGAGAAGGGAAAGGCTACCCACTCCGGTGTTCTTTTGAACTGTGGTGTTGGAGAAGACTCTTGAGAGCTCCTTGGACTGCAAGAGATCCAACCAGTCCATCCTAAAGGAGATCAGTCCTGAGTGTTCATTGGAAGGACTGATGCTGAAGCTGAAACTCCAATACTTTGGCCACCTGATATGCAAAGCTGACTCGTTGGAAAAGACTCTGATGCTGGGAAAGATTGAAGGTGGGAGTAGAAGGGGATGACAGAGAATGAGACTGTTGGATGGCATCATCGACTCAATGAACATGAGTTTGAGTGAACTCCTGGAGTTGGAATTGAATAGGGAGGCCTGGCGTGCTGCGGTTCATGGGGTCACAAAGAGTAGGACACGACTGAGCAACTGAATTGAACTGAACATGAAAATATTAGACTTACTTAAGGGTACGTGAGAAAAAATGCATTTTTATTTTTATTTCACAAGAACTTGGCTAATGACACAAAAAGATAGACCAAGAGCAGGGATGTATTCCACAAATCTGGATATGGTTACATCCTCCAACCATCCTCATAGTCCAAGGCTTTTTTTCACACTCCAGGGAGGTTTGTGTCAGAATAACAAATGAAGAGGACTGGATCGCCACAGACTACTTATACTTCATTTGAAGTTTCTATCTAAGCTTTTTTTTTTTTTCCCCTAGACTATTTGGATATCCAAAATGAGTTTTTGTTAACAGTAAATAATTATCTGGATCTGAATGTTTAAAAAAAATGTACTGTCTTCCCAGCTAAAATTTCATACTGGTTTTCCACTGATAAAATTATTGAGATTTTTGTTTCTTTTCCTACATATTTTGAAAAGTGGAACTAGTGAGAATCGGGAAACCAGAAAGTATTTAACCTTGAAAACCACACTCAAACAAAATCATATTCAAGTCTCCTCCACATTTTCACCTGCTTTGAAGCTCTCTTTCACAGCACAAAGATTTTACCAGAGGATGTTGAAGAGCTTATCTGCTGACATGCTGTTAATCCTGTTTTATCAGCATTGCTTCTTTGGTGCAACAGGAAGAAAATTGTATGATATTTCCCTTTTAAAGTCCAATCCTTGTTACAGGTTTTGTGTTCTCTCTTCCTTGACAAAAATACTCTTTTAAGGAATGCAGACTTCTGTGAATCTAAATGCAGTGGTGATAAAAACAGTGTTTATGTTGACTCTGGGACTCCTCATCTGGACAAACAGGGACGTAAGGCTGGCCTTTCAATACAGGAGGACACCTGAGCATATCCTTTCAGGGAAATCCTATCTCTAAGTAATCCCTTCCTGTGCTGGAGTACTACAGCTCTATTTAAAAATGACTCCATGCTGTATAAAAATAGAGCATGTCATTTCGTGCATATATGGGCTTACCAGGTGGCTCAGTGGTTAAAAAAAAAAAATCCACCTGCAGTGCAGGAGACACTGGTTAGATCCCTGGGTTGGGAAGACCCCATGGAGAAGGAAATGGTAAATCACTTCAGTATTCTTGACTGGGAAATTCCATGAACAGAGGAGCCTGGAAGGCTACAGCATGAATTCACAAAAGAGTCAGACACAAGTTAGTGACTAAACAGCAACATGGAAAAGAGAACTCAACTGGGCCACAGAAGATCAAGTTTCAATCAGGAATGATTAGTTTCTTCTAATCAGCTACATGACTTGGATCAAGATACAACTTCTTGAGGTTCCAGGGGTTTTTTTTTGCTTAGAAATGAGACATTTGTATTAGATGACCACTAAAGTTCTTTCAAATTCTAATAACTTATATGAAGCTTAGAAAGGGAGCTCTTCTATCAATTTCTTAATTATATAGCTTCGAATTGTATTGGAAGGAAATATAAAGTGGTTTTTAAAAACTTTTTTAATTTGGAACTATAAAACATGTAGGTAAGAACATTGGTATGTGGCAGTGATAAATTCTGTGATATCTTTTGTTCAAACAACTGTTTAAAAGAATTCCAAAAGCTTGTTTTTTCCCCTTTGCTCCTGAAGTTCACGTACAATCTTCCATTGCCAGAAATAAGGGAAGAACAGACTCTTTAGTGATTTGTTTCAAACTGGTCATATAAAACCCTAACGTTCTATAAGGCCCTTCAAGGATGTTGCAATTATTTGATCTGAATTTCACATTTTAAAATGTTTATTGTAAATTATATAAAATGTGTATACATTTATTTGAAAAAAAAAATGTTTGCTTATTCAACAAACATTCACAGAGTACATATTACCCGTTGAAAGAGTTTAAGGTCTTAGGATTCAGAAAAGAACAGAAACAGACAAAAATTTTTGCCCTTTATTAAATTTACATTCTAGTGGGTAGCAAAGAAGAAAATTAAAATAACCAAATTGTATAGTATATTAAAATTTTATAAGGGCAATGGAGGAAAATTATACCATGGCTGCAGAATGAATCGAGAGGTTTGAGTAGACCTGTCTGAGAAGGCCGCAGTTCAGTAAAGATATGAAAGACGTGGGCAGGGAGCCAGGGGGGACATTTGAAGCAAAGATCCTAAGGCAGGAGCATGCTGGAGAGTGGGAAGGGAAACCAGGCTACCAGCACTCTGGAAGAAAGGGACATAGAAAGAGGAGGCGGAGACAGAATAGCGCCCTATGGGTCATCAGACCTCTGACCACAGTGCCTTCCAGTGACGCTTAGGCACTTCGTTTATGGGGAGTTTTCCTGTATCCCGGGTTCCCCTGTGGCTCAGCTGGCAAAGGATCCGCCCTGCAATGCGGGAGACCTGCGTTCCATCCCTGGTTTGGGAGGAGCTCCTGGAGAAGGGAAAGGCTACACACTCCAGCCTGGAGAATTTCATGGACTGTATAGGCCATGGGTCGCAAAGAGTCGGGCACGACTTGAGAGACTTTCACTTCACTTCCTGTATTCTCTTCGTAAACATTTGAATATGGCACTAACACCAATTAAGATTTTAGTTCTGTACTTGTTCAAAATCAGACCTACACCTGTCTGTTCAAGCAAACACTGTACATTTTATGACAATTAATGTGGGCTGAGTTAAATTACGTGCTGAACAAGGCTTAGGTATGTCTGTTTATGTCACTTTTCCAACAATAAGTAAATCCAGAACATATTGTTTCCTGCGTTCATGCTAAGTCACTTCAGTTGTGTCAAACTCTTTGTGACCCTATGGACTGTAACCCACCAAGCTCCTCTGTCTGTGGGATTCTCCAGGCAAGGATACTGGAGTAGGTTGCCATGCCCTCCTCCAGGGCATCTTCTCAACCCAGGAATCCAACAAGCCTGTCTCTTGCATCTCCTGTATTGGCAGGCGGGTCCTTTACAACACATCGGTAACACTATGTTATAACAACCTTAACCATCATTTTTAGTTTAGATTACTTTTAACCTGACTTATATTTATTGATAAGGAATGCAAACTATTTTCAAAATATTGTTATCCCATACTACTCAGAATTAACAGTATTATTTATATCTCTTTAAAGCTTCCAGTGAAAATTTTTAAAAATATGTTAAGATTTCACAATAAGCTGCTACCTTTCACAATCATTTTTTTTTTCCTCACTGAACAGTGAAATATACTTCACCTATAAGTTGGGTGTTAAGTCTGCAAATATTAACTAGACACCCAATATTAAGTTATTGTCTTCATTAAAGCAGGCTCATGTATCTTATATATTGAATTAATAATAACTAAATGCTATAAATTTGAAATTATGAAATAAATTTAAAGTAATAAAATTGCCTATTTATCTGCTGAATCGATGTAATTTTTGCAGATTTGGTGCCTATTATGAAATGGATAAAATATATATGTATTATATATAAAAGAAATGGATAAAGGTGATTCTGCAGAAATCATGAGTGCAAGCAGATAAGAGAATGTATTCTTTCCTTTTAACTCTTTATTTATTTATCTCCTCATGTAAGCAGAAGAATGAATTTTTCATTAAAGACATACATAAACACACACATGTATATGCACACATATGTATATATATATAAATACATGTATATCCATCCTTACCTAGATAGATGATCAATAGCACACATTAAAAATTATTAACAATTTGTAAACTTAGATGAAGAGTATGTAGGTGTTTATTGTGGTATTTTTTTTCAACATTTCCACAGGCTTGGAATTTTTCAAACCAAAAAATTGGGGAAAACAGAGAGAGATTGGTGTCACCGAACAAAACAATCTGAATAATTCTGGCCTCGGAGTCACTTCTGAGATCAGAGGGATATTTGCCCACATTATTCACCAAATGAGACTGATGAGCAGCATTAGAGAGTCAAGAAAGCCTAAAGCAGGCTGTAGAATGCCTGTGGAACCAATTATTTACCCTCATCAAACCTCAGGTGAGTGGATTTTGTTGCCTTAATTCACTTAAAAAAAAAAAAAAAAAAACCCTAAACAAAAATGTGAAGCTCTCTGTCCAAACACAAGAAAGAGTTTTAGAGCACATGGAATTTAGCACCAAAGAAATTATGAGCTGATATTTGCTCACATTTGTTATATCTATTTACTCATTCTAAAAAAAAAAAAATGACTTTTGTAACAATATCCTTTGAATTCACAAAAGAGCTTAGCTGATCCTGTAGATTTGGTTGTGATAAGTACAGGGGTGAAGCAAATACACATTTCAGAAGCCTAAGCTACAGCTTGTAGGAAATATAGGCTCTTGGCTTTCTACCCTCATGGTTGGAGAAAGAGATTTCAAATACTGTACAAGTCTCAACTGCCCAGAATTCAGCATTTATGTTTACAATAAATGCGTTTATGTTTAAGTAGAACTCTGGTTTCCAATTCTAGCCTCCCCCGTGATGTCAGGTATATCTCTACATGTCCCTGGTTCACAGACAGTGTTTTAACTGGCCTGTTAGTACTCAAAGGGTCGTGAACTAGAGCCATACCAGAAACCAACTGAAATGGGCATTCACCTCGCTGGCATTTCAAGGCTGAGATAACAGTGGAACTACTGAACAATAGAACAAGCCCTTTTTTCCTCTCACCAGTGAAACAAATCTCACAATATGAAGATCAAGCACTGCTAGACGTAACAGATACCAAAGAGCTGAAACCCCTTAACAGCAGGTGATATCAGTGAGGTTTGTCTTTTGAAAATGTGTTAGATCCTTTTAGGACTATGGAAACAACTTCTGGTTCTTAAGGTGATGCTGATAATACTTTGTCAGTCCCTGTGATATCTAGATCGACGTTAAGTAGTTTATAAAGCATCTTGAAATGTTTGAAGGTTAAATTAGTTTCTCCTCTAAATTGCTTGGTGTCAATTGTAGTTGTGATAATTGGAGATTTGTTTACTCAGTTTGTGAGAAATACTGGCTAGTATTTCTTGCCTCTTGTAAAGCTCAGAGAAGAGGAGGCAGCCACAAACAGTCCTTTACAACAACCCCAGACACTAATCAAAGTATGTGTCTTCAGAGTAGAAGAGATTAAGTAGATCATTAGTTTTCAGGCTATACTCAGACAGCACTTAAAGAATGCCCTTCATTTTAGTATTTCCCAATCTCTTGGATGACAGTTTGGTCCTTCCTTAGTTAGTTTGTTTCTTAAGAAGGGCATTTTTGGAACCCTCTTACACTGTTGGTGGGAATGCAAACTAGTACAGCCACTATGGAGAACAGTGTGGTGATTCCTTAAAAAACTGGAAATTGAACTGCCTTATGACCCAGCAATCCTACTGCTGGGCATACACACCGAGGAAACCAGAACTGAAAGAGACACATGTACCCCAATTTCATCGCAGCACTGTTTATAATAGCCAGGACATGGAAGCAACCTAGATGTCCATCAGCAGATGAATGGATAAGAAAGCTGTGGTACATATGCACAATGGAGTATTACTCAGCCATTAAAAAGAATACGTTTGAGTCCGTTCTAATGAGGTGGATGAAACTGGAGCCGATTATACAGAGTGAAGTAAGCCAGAAAGAAAAACACCAATGCAGTATTCTAACACATATATATGGAATTTAGAAAGATGGTAATGATAACCCTGTATGCAAGACAGCAAAAGAGACACAGATGTAAAAAACAGACTTTTGGACTCAGAGGGAGAGGGAGAGGGTGGGATGATTTGGGAGAATGGCATTGAAACATGTATACTATCATGTAAGAAATGTATCGCCAGTCTAGGTTCAATACAGGATACAGGATGCTTGGGGCTGGTGCACTGGGATGACCCAGAGAGATGATATGGGGAGAGAGGTCGGGCGGTGGGGGCAGGTTCAGGGTTGGGAACTCATGTACATCCATGGTGGATTCATGTCAATGTATGGCAAAACCAATACAGTATTGTAAAGTAAAATTTTTTTTAAAAAAAAAAAAGGGCATTTTCTAATAAAATTTTGTGGAAATTTTCCACAATTCCAAGGCAAGCATAAACCACAAATCCTGCCAATTACCCATATCAAAAATTGTTTGTTGTAGTGTTCAATTAACCATCAACCACAAATTTTATGTTTGGGAGAAAGAAGACAGGCTTTCAATTCTTTCTCTTTCACTGGCTTTGCACTTTTTAATTCTACTAACAGTAGATTTTTGCCAAGTTGTGAATAAAATTGAATTTCCCAGTAGACAGAACTTCAGAAGTTCGGTTAGACTCATTCTGACAAAAGGTTAGACTGGTCACTACGCAGCCTTTTAGGTACACGTTCTGAAGCTTTTCAGGTTTGTCTTTGCAGTAGGGCTAATAAACTGTTGTCCTTACTGGAGGGAATCTTTCCTCCCTGGTTCTAATCCCATCACTCTTTAATGCAGCACCATCCCAACCACTCTGAATGGAAAGCCTTCTCCGCATGTTTCAACATTTACAAACTGACTGTATGAGTTCAGCTCCACTCTTAAGGAGTTATCTTCAGTGAGTTTGTGTATGTGCTGGTATAAGGACAGGTAATTATTCTTCAGAATGGACAATATGTTATTAAGTAATCTAACACGCTATATGACCTACACTACAAAAATTTCTAGTGTACTATAAAAAAAGAATTTCATGAAAATGAAATATTTTTACCACCAATATAATTCCAAAAGAAAAAGAAAAGTGAGTTTTTGCTTGCACTATTAAATCAGAATAATAAATCTTTCATGAGTATAGCATTTGTGATTTTAGCTTATGAAAGATCGTAAGGGCATTTGCTCATTTTCATTACATGAAGTTGACACTATAATGGACGATGTATTTAGGTCACAATAATAGCTAATATTAACTGAGCACCGAAGGCCGCCAAGCCTCTATGAACTCTGGGTCTTTGTATCAACCTCACTGAATTAAATCTTTTACTGTCACAATTGTGCAAGTGAAGAAGCTGAAGTCTGGTGAGCTGACAAAACAAGGGTAATGGGAAAGTTACTCCAAGAGAAAGTGATTCCTGAGATCTTAATTACCGCACTGACTGTGTGCCACAGACACTCTTCTGGCTAAGGCTCACATTTTCTCACAGTTCACCCAAGTTTCCAGTTGTATCAGCCTACTTGGAGTGCCACAACCGAATGTCGTAGACTGAGTGCCTTTCACAACAGAAATGTGTGTCTCACAGTTCTGAAGGCTGCGAAGTCCAAGATCAAAGCACCAGCAGGTGTCAGCTTTCATTCTGAGGCCTAGGTTCTTGGCCTGTAAGCAGCTTACCACTCACTGTGAGCCCACAGAAACCTCTCTGTGAGTCCATGGAAAAGGAGAGAGTGAGGGAGAGCTCTCTGGGGCCTCTTCTTATAAAGACTCCGATCCTATGCCCCATCAACTTGAGGACCCACCCCCTCTGACCTCATTTAACCATAATCACTTCCTCAGAGGTCTCATCTCCAAATACAGCTGGGTTTCAACATATACAGGCTTCCCTGGTGGCTCAGACAGTAAAGCATCTGCCTACAGTGCGGGAGACCCGGGTTCACTCCCTGAGTCAGGAAGATCCCCTGGAGAAGGAAATGGCAACCCACTCCAGTACTTTTGCCTGGAGAATCCCATGGATGGAGGAGCCTGGGAGGCTACAGTCCATGGGGTTGAAAACAGTCAGACACGACTGAGTGACTTCACTCACTTGATCAACATGTAAACTGGGGATGGTAGAGGGGATAAAACTTTCAGTCCATAAGGACAGAGAACTACTTACTGCATTTCCAGAAGAAAATTATTCCAAGTTCATCAACATGTTAACCAATCGGTACTTCTCAATTGCATAAGCAAAGAAATAAAACTGAAGTATCACAGGGTACTGCAGTCCTCATGGACAGAGATTAAAGAAATGATACTCTTCATTGCTTGTATCAGTTTAGCCAATTAGATGAACAATGGCTGACCTTTGAAGGGAGCTCTATCAGAGACCTAAAGACAAAGTTCAGGTAAAACATCTGAGTTGTTGGGAGGTCAGCTCTGGTGAGACTCTAGATAAACCTGTAGTATTCATCAACCTATAGTGTTAAGTCCATACCTTTACCCTGCCTAGGATATGCTCTTTCACTAACTATGATTTTAAAAAAAAAAAAAAAAAAGCATTAATCTAATCACATGTCTAACCTAGGAACCTGTGTATTTATATGCTTAGAGAGGAGATTAGTACACAAGTTATAAATAACAGAGATAAGAAATAATCAGTTGCAGCATTTTCCAGTACTGTTGTTTATACTTCTTTTTTTAATTAAGCCTAACAACACTGAATGGTTTACATGGAAAAACAAAAGAATAAGAGCAAGCATGTATATTATATACAGTAACTGAATACAAAGGAAGGTAACTAGAAATAAAACTCTGAGGCCTCCATAAAAGCCTGTGCTCTGTTAGAATTTCAACTGTGACATGGTTCAGCTCCTACTCAATTCATTATGATCCTCACTGCCAATATTTTTCAATAGCACATTGAAGCATACCACAGTATTTGAAACCATAGCCTATCAATAATACTGCTCACACAATGGTGAATCAAGATAAATGTTATGAATTTTCTCAAATATTTTTTCCACTATATACAGTGAAAGTGAAGTGCTCAGTCGTGTCCGACTCTTTGCGACCCTATGGACTGTAGCCTGCACCAGGCCCCTCATTCCATGGGATTCTCCAGGCAAGAGTACTGGAGTGGGTTGCCATTTCCTCCTCCAGGCGATCTTCCTGACTCAGGGATTGAACCGGGTCTCCCGCATTGCAGGAAGATGCTTTACTCTCTGAGCTACCAGGGAAGCCCTATATACAGTAGCTATATACAGTAGCAAGCCAGTCAAACAGATATCTCCAGCATCTATGCAGTTAATTTAGGACCTTAGGGGAGTCAAAGTCTCTATCAGCAGATACCAAGTATTTCACAATGAGACATACCGTAGCAGCCTCCTGCTCTTGTAGAATTTCACTGTGAGGAATGGCAAATTGACTGAACTTGTAAGTCATTAAATAGGAGACAGAGATGATACATGGATCGATCGATCGATGGATAGACAGACCTCTTTCCTAGTCTACTAGACTTACAATTCAGTGGCACTTGAAAAAATAGCACTTGTTTGTGTCAGAGGCGAAATAGTTTTTCCTTTTGGTAAATGGATTCACACATTTTGTTTTTTTCTTTCTCCCTATTTCTTTATCTCACTTCACTGTGATTGTGAAGCAGAGCAAAGTGTCAAGGAATATCATGTTTTGGGGAGGAATATCATTCACACACCTCCAACCTGCTAACCCTTTCCCAATTAAACTGACATAGTACTTTTCCTTTTGGAATACATGTGTTGGAATCAAATGAATTGCCCCAAAAAAAGGTTTTTGTGCTTTGTTCTATTTTAATGCCATTCCCTGTGTCCTGACTTCTGTTTATCTTCCTGTCAACGTTCTACACTTACTTTGGCATTTCTCCTAAACAGCAGGCAGGACTTCATAGGAATGTCAGCCCGCAAGTCAGTTGAGGTAAACCTGGCCACTGCCTCCTGGTTAGGACTTCTTCAGTAACCATCAGATCATGTCATCTACTGCCAATCAGACAGAAATAACCACAGGATCCCCAAAGTGCCCTTCCTTTGGGAGGATCACCATCCCTCTTCCCATTCCTCTCTGTTAGTCCTTTCGGATCAAATGTCTGACTTCATCAACCCTGTATTATCTTCTTCTGCTGGCATAGGGATGCTTTTGGTAACTAATCCACTGATACTATGGAATGAGACACTATGAATAATATTATTTTTATATCTTCTAAAAACTACATTTCCTATAAAATTAAGATTACTAAACTCTATCCAAATTCCATACATATTTACCTTGCAGCATATTAATAGATATAAGAAATAGTCTCTGCCCATAAAGTAAACTGCAAAAGTATTGACACTATAACACATGGCAAGAATATAAAAGGTATGCAAGTTTCAGCTGATATGGAGCTCAGCACAAAGGAGAGAGTAATTTTAAGTGGAAGAACTACCATTATGAGGAGAAAAAAAGTATATGAGCAAGTTGTCAGCAAGGGATGAGAATTGAGGAGGATAACCAAAAAACTTGTTACAACTCAGAGAGAACGGGTAAGGCATGGAAGAGGGAATTTTCAAAATGCATTTTGTGAACTATAAATAATTGCATTTTGCCTCACAAACAAAAGTTTCCTTTAGGCCAGTTTTGGGTCTCACATGTTATGCCCAGAACTTTCACTTTATTCTGGAGATCAGTGGTTCCCAAAAGCTAGCCATGGTTCAGCCATGGTTCAGCCATGGTTTATGTCCTAAGTTTTCACTGGACTGAGGAGAAATGAGAAGAATCAAGACAGTTTTTAAGGCTTTTCTTTTTTAATGAAGCAAAATGTATTCAATTCAAAGGTCTTTATTCTGAAATTCTTTCCACTTACATTTGGAACTAAATGCAATTGCTGTTATGAAGTGATGGTAAAAATAGATAAGGCAGTTTTGTAGGAGCTCTAACATTCTTACTTGGCAAGATAAACATTGAAAACACTGTTTTGAGCTCCCTAATATATTTTGTTTCACTGGTCCATGAGATCCAAACTTTGGGGGGCACTTCCAGAGGTAATATGAAGTCTTGGAAGGGGGACAATGTGATGGAAATTGTTCTTTAGGTAGCATAACTCTGGAAATAATAACATCTTTTAGAAAGAAGGGAAAAGGTAGGGAGGAAGGCCCTAAATGAGACAAATAACAACAGTACATAAGGAAGGTCGTTAGAAATCTATGGCAAGAAGCAACCAGAATCTAATCCAGGACATCAATGAATTTAAGTTTTTATTGGTATGTAGTTGCTTTACAATGAATGCTGTGTTAGTTTCTGTTGTATAGCAAAGTGAATCAGCTATATATATATATATATATATCCCCTCTCTTTTGGACTTCTTTCCCATTTAGGTCACCACAGTGCATTAAAGTTCCCTGTGCTATACAGTAGGTTTTCATTAGTTATCTATTTTATTCACAGTAGTGTATATAAGTCAATCCCAATCTCCCAATTCATCAAACCCCGCACATTGACTTAATTGAAATAAATCAGTGGATGTAAGTTAGAATCTACAGGACTGGTAGTTGAGTGAATATATAAGCTAAGATTATAGTCTGAGACATTGGGCTATCTGTACCCAAAAAAATGAGAAAGAAGGGCCGAGATTTGGGAATGATCTGGGAGTGTGAAATTGGCAGAATGTAAAGAGGTGCACTTGGGAGTCCTCTGGATGAAGGTCAGAGCTGAGAGAACTGTCGGAGATGAGAGGGTGGAATTGAGAACTCGGAGTGGACAGCACCTCCACCCCTGGATTCTCCTTCTTTAGTTTAGCTCCTCTATTGAGGGGGTTCAAAGTTGACATTTATCTTTCCTAGATGTATCCTGATCAATGAACTTTGATTTTTATTGTCATTATTTCCTTATCAGTCAGCTTCTAAACTATTATTTTGAAAAATCTCATAGTTTCTCAAGATTCTCTTGACTAGTACGTTTCTCTGTTACCAGGAAGTTCATTTAAGTTCAACATCATATCAAACTGGGGTGAGCTGAAAAGTTACAAAATAGCAGTTATTGAGCCTAAAGGGATTTAAGTCTTTTCATCAACTATAGAAAAAGAGAAAGAATGAAATTTGAACTAGAATGACCCTTCAGTATACAAGAAATTATATAGTTTTGACAAAAAAAAAATGGCACTCAGATTATGAAGTTCTTTGGAGATTTTTTTTGTTTTGGATAGTGGGGTTGTGCACAATTTTTGTGTTTTTTAATGGTAAAAAATAGCTAGTATTTATTGAGCATTTACTATAGTCAAGTACTTGACAAGTCCCTTGGGACTGCAAGGAGATCAAACCAATCCATCCTAAAGGAAATCAATCCTGAATATACATTGGAAGGACTGATGCTGAACTGAAGCTCTAATACTTTGGCCACCTGATGCGAAGCGCCAACTCATTAGAAAAGACTGTGATGGCTGAAAAGATTGAAGGCAGGAGGAGAAGGGGACGACAGAGGACAAGACGGTTGGACGGCATCACTGACTCAGTAGACATGCATTTGAGCAAGCTCTGGAAGATGGTGAAGAACACGGAAGCCTGGCATGCTGCAGTCCACGGGGTCACAAAGAGCTGGACACGACTGAGTGACTGAACAGCAACCTCACTTAATCTTTACAAAAATCAATCAGGTAGATAATTATAATATAGTCTTCTTTTGAGTAATAACAGCTACACAGAGAAGATAAATTACTTGTCCACTTTCACTAGGTAGGAAATGACTGAGCTGAGATTAGAATTAAATTATGTTAGTTAGGCTTCTTTTTTTTTTTTTTTTTGGCAAATGACAGAAATTCCAGACAAAACTAGTTTAAGGAAATTGGGAATGTATGCGATCCCATAACTGAAATGTCTAAGAGCGGAACAAAGGCTAACTCCAGAAGGAGCCCAACAAGGACGCGCGCAGTGAGATCAGCATATAGTATCCCTCTCTACATCCTTACTCACAAGTCTCTGTGTTTGCTCCGTTTTCAAACAACCTCTCCTACTGCGATGTCAGAATGTCTCCAACAGATCCAGGCTCACGGTTGGGCTCAACCAAGACCAGCAGGAAGACACAAGTGTCTCTTGCCAAGTAGTCCCAGGAAAAGCCTCTTTCTCCTTTTGTTGGCTTTGGGTCACAAGTCTCCTTCTGAAGGAATCACTGCAGTCTGAGCAATGTTATGCCTTAAACGGCCAAGCCTAGAGACAAGGGTGCAATAATCCAGGATGCTTTTAATGGAATTAGGGCACATAGATCCTAGGGAGCATGATCAGTAAATATCTCTAACAACTGAACTTTCTTGCCAGAGAACCTGAGGTGTTTAACTCTGTCCTTTCCCAGCTAAACAATGAAGATTTGTAAAGAACAGAGATGAGATTGTGTGTATTAAAAGGAGGAGGGCACTGCTCTTGGAGCATCCTTCACGATTCTTTAAAAGTTTGCTATTCACAACTACTAATGCCTTGTTTGAGCTTCCCTGGTGGCTCAGACGGTAAAGTGTCTGCCTGCAAGGCGGGAGACCCGGGTTCGATCCCTGGGTGGGGAAGATCTCCTTGTTTGGGGGAAAGGCATATGGGAGAAACCAGAGCTGTTTCTTCCATGATAACAGCAGGGATAAACACAATCCTCCAAAGATACTTCCTTTGGGGGGACAAGAAGGAAGGAGATGGACATTGTACGTTTGTCCTAGTTCATTCTGGAGGTGACTCAAAAAGAGATGCAGGCCTCAATTTCTCCCTTCTAAGCCAAGGGAGGGTTTATACCAGAGTCCAGCTTTAGATTCCTGTCCATTTAAAAGATTTTCTTCCCTTTTCCCCCTAATACAATGGATTTAGATTGAGGTAGTTAGGCATTAGTGCCCATTCTCCATCTATCCTTTTAGAGCTGGTTAAGAGTCCACAAAAGAACCAACCGCATTTTTGTAACAGGTTCCTTCAGTAAGAAAGGGACCAAAAAAACATAAAAAGAAAGCTCTGATCCTATTTATGATTGTCTCTTTCTATCTCTTTAGGAATATTAACTTGCTGGTTCCCTCTTTACTGCAAAACCGTCTTTTTCCCTTTAATTTCAACTGACTCTGACATGTTATGGTAAAAAGAGAGTAAAGTATATGGATGCTTGTTATTTCATGGATATATTAAGGAAATGGTTTATGATGCAATTAAATCCCAGCACGTTGTGCTTAAAAGGAAAGAGGAAACACTCTTTTGGACCATCCCCTAGTAGTAAAAATTCAGCCAAAAGTCTATTACTTCCTTTTCTTTCAGACTTTAACTTCCTAGCCAATATTGCCAGACAAACGAAGTAGTTCATTTCTGTCCTTTATGTTGAAGTGAATGTAGAAGAGTCTGTACTTCAATTAGCTGAGTTTTAAATGAGAATTGAAAAGCCCGTGTTCTTTTATAGTTTCAACACCTCGTTTAACACTTTGTTTAGACTTAAAGATCCTGTAGGAGTATAGAACATATACCTTGGTACTATTTATACAAAAAAATGTTCCTGTTGAGAGTTAGGCATAAGACAGATGATGAACTGGATACAAGATGAAAACTGAGCTATAGTTTCTCCTTTTTTTCCAGAAGGTTGTCTCATACTATTGACACAGTATTATGAAACATTTCTTTTGGGGAGCATTTTATTCTCAGTCTTTACTTTTCTCTTCCTGAATGCTTCCTGATATTGAAAAATTGAACTAAGATTTCTCAAACGAGAAGGAAAAGAAAATAATGATAATATGGGTTCCTACGCTTCACTTTTATCGTTTTACTCTCAGATATAAATGCTAAATAGTGAATGGCAAACCACTCCAGTAGGCTTGCCTGGAAAACCCATGGACAGTGGAGCCTGGCTGGCTACAGTCCTTGGATAGCAAGAGTGGGACATGACTTAGCGCGCAAACACCACAGGGAGCTTGAGTCTCCAGGCTGGCTCCATCTAGCTCCCGTCTCACCCTGTGGGGTTGATCGCCTTTTCCCTAGAGCATGTCCTTCGACTTTCCCTGCTCTGTTGCCTCCTGTGACACTGATGCATACACCAAAACTTCTGTGCTTATTGAATGAATAAGTAGAGCATCAGAAGAAATGGATGGCCAATTCAGCTGGGGCTTGATCAATTTGCAGGCAAAGTCATCAGGCTTTAAGGGCTCCAGCAAAACTGGGGCACCAGACAGAAAGAGAGAGACACAGAGAAAACAAACATTTCTGCCTTGATGAATTTACTGACAGTTCTAACTTCTGCCAACAGAACATCTTTAAGAAGCTATTTTAATTTCAAAATGCATATGTTTTTTTATGACGTGGATAAATGAGAGGATATATATATATATATATATATATATATATATATGAGAGGATATCACAATGCTTTTAGAGCTTAAAGTCCTCTAAATTAGGATGTTCAATTAGCTCCCCAAAGCCAACTTATACCTAGAAAGCTTCAGTCTTTTATCCTGATTCTTTTGAAAAGACCCTGATGCTGGAAAAGATTGAGGGCAGGAGGAGAAGGGCTGCGGTTCATGGGGGTCGCAGAGTCAGACACGACTGAATGACTGAACTGAGCTGAATTGAACTATCTCCTGGGACTAAAACAAAGTCATAATTGGGACCACAGAGTTCCCTGGAGGCAGCTTCTTGCACTTCCTGATTTCGGTTTCCTGGGACATCTTATATATTATCACAAGGTTTGGGATCCCTATTATTGCAACTTAGCAATTTGATTCTGGGGTTTGGGCTCGGGTATCTGTGAAAGTGAAAGCCGCTCAGTCGTGTCTGACTCTTTGCAACCCCAAGGACTACACAGTCCATGGAATTCTCCAGGCCGAAATACTGGAGTGGGTAGCCTTTCCTTTCTCCAGGGGATCTTTCCAAACCAGGGATCGAACCCAGGTTTCCCACATTGCAGGTGGATTCTTTACCAGCTGAGCCACAAGGGAAGCCCTACATGATGGTTTTCAAAATTCAGTGGGATATAGCTAGCATTAATATTTTGTAAAATACAGATTTCCAAGCCCAAACTTCAGAATCAAATTCAGTAGCTGGAGGGTCAGGTCCATAAATTTGATCATAATGTTAACACTGGCATTGGTGTTTTAAGAAAGCTACATCTTATTTAACTATCAGTTCAGTTCAGTCACTCAGTCATGTCTGACTCTTTGCAATCCATGTACTGCATCACACCAGGCTTCCTTGTCCATCACCAACTTCCAGAGCTTTCTCAAACTCATGTCCATAGAGTCAGTGATGTCATCCAACCATTTTATCCTCTGTCATCCCCTTCTCCTCCTGCCTTCAATCTTTTCCAGCATCAGGATCTTTTCCATGAGTCAGTTCTTCATATCAGGTGGCCAAAGTATTGGAGCTTCAGCTTCAGCATCAGTCCTTCCAAAGAATATTCAAGACTGATTTCCTTTAGGATAGACTGGTTTGATCTCCTTGCAGTCCAAGGGACTCTCAAGAGTCTTCTCCAACACCAGAGTTCAAAAGCATCAATTCTCTGGCGCTTAGCTTTCTTTATGGTCCAACTCTCACATTCACACATGGACTACTGGAAAAATCATAGCTTTGACTAGACAGAACTTTGTTGGCAAAGTAATGTCTCTGCTTTTCAATATGCAGTCTAGGTTGGTTATAACTTTTCTTCCAAGGAGCAAGTGTCTTTTAATTTCAGGGCTTCAGTCACCATCTGCTGTGATTCTGGAGCCCAAGGAAATAAAGCCTGTCATGGTTTACATTGTTTCCCCATCTATTTGCCATAAAGTGATGGGACCAGATGCCATGATCTTAGTTTTCTGAATGTTGAGTTTTAGCCAGGCTTTTCACTGTACTCTTTCACTGTCATCAAGCTCTTTAGTTCTTCTTTGCTTTCTGTCATAAGGGTGGTATCATCTGCATATCTGAGGTTATTGATATTCCTCCCAGCAATCTTGATTCCAGCCTGTGCTTCTTCCAGCCCAGCGTTTCTCATGATGTACTCTGCATGTAAGTTAAATAAGCAGGGTGACAATATACAGCTTTGATGTACTCCTTTTCCTATTTGGAACCAGTCTGTTGTTCCATGTCCAGTTCTAACTGTTGCTTCTTGGCCTACATACAGATTTCTCGGGAGACAGGTAAAGTGATCTGGTTTTCCCATCTCTATCAGAGTTTTCCACAATTAATTGTGATACACATAGTCAAGGCTTTGGCTTAGTTAACAAAGCAGAAGTAGATGTTTTTCTGGAACTCTCTTCCTTTTTCAGTAATCCAATGGGTGTTGGCAATTTGATCTCTGGTTCCTCTGCCTTTTCTAAATCCAGATTGCATATCTGGAAGTTCTTGGTTCACGTACTGTTGAAGCCTAACTTGGAGAATTTTGAGCATTACTTTACTAGCATGTGATATGAGGGCAATTATGTGGTAGTTTGAGCATTCTTTGGCCTTGCCTTTCTTTGGGACTGGAATGAAAACTGACCTTTTCTGGTCCTGTGGCCACTGCTGAGATTTCCAAATTTGCTGGCTTATTGAGTGCAAGACTTTAACAGCATCATCTTTTAGGATTTGAACAAGCTTAGCTAGAATTCCATCACCTCCAGTAGCTTTGTTCATAGTGATGCTTCCTAAGGCCCACTTGACTTCACATTCCAGGATGTCTGGCTCTAGGTGAGTGATCACATCATTGTGGTTATAGATCTTTTTTGTATTGTTCTTCTGTGTATTCTTCCCACCTCTTCTTAATATCTTCTGCTTCTATTAGGTCCATACCATTTCTGTCTTTTATTGTGCCCATCTTGCATGAAATGTTCCCTCAGTATATCTAATTTTCTTGAAGAGATCTCTAGTCTTTCTCATTCTATTGTTTTCCTCTATTTCTTTGCACTGATCACTGAGAAAGGCTTTCTTATCTCTCCTTGCTTTTCTTTGGAACTCTCCATTCAAATGGGTAAATCTTTCCTTTTTGCCTTTGCCTTTCATTTCTTTTCTCAGCTATTTGTAAGGCCACCTCAGACAACCTTTTGCTTTTTGCATTTCTTTTTCTTGGGGATGGTACAGCCTCCTGTACAATGTCATGAACCTCCATCCATATTTCCTAAAGCACTCTGTCTATCAAATCTACTTTCTTGAATCTATTTGTCACTTCCACTATATAGCTGTAAGGGATTTGATTTAGGTCATGCCTGACCTATGGTCTAGTGGTTTTCCCTATTTTCTTCAATTTAAGTCTGAACTTTGCAATAAGGAGTTCATGATCTGAGCTACAGTCAGCTCCCAGTCTTGTTTTTGCTGACTGTATAGAGCTTCTTCATCTTCGGCTGCAAAGAGTATAAGGTGAAGTCGCTCAGTCGTGTCCGACTCTTTGCAACCCCGTGGACTGTAACCTACTAGGCTTCTCCGTCCATGGGATTCTCCAGGCAAGAATACTGGAGTGGATTGCCATTTCCTTCTCCAGGGGATCTTCCCAACCCAGGGATCAAACCCGGGTCTCCCGCATTGGAGGCAGACGCTTTAACCTCTGAGTATAATCAATCTGATTTCGGTATTGACCGTCTGGTGATGTCCATACGTAGAGTCATCTCTTGTGTTGTTGGAGGTGGGTGTTTGCCATGACCAATGCGTTCACTTGGCAAAACTCTGTTAGTCTTTTCCCTGGTTCATTTTGTACTCTGAGGTCAAACTTGCCTGTTTTTAACTATATTATAAACACAAGAATATAGAAGATGAAATGATGATGATATTAAAATGAAATAGAAATCTCCTACAGAGTGACTAAATTGTAATAATGATTATTTGTGATAATGAGCTACAGAGTATGAATCTTGAAGTAAAAACATAATTTTTGAATATCTGGCTTTCTTTATACTGATCATAAAATTTTAAAAATTCATTCCCTCCCACACACAGACATTTCTGTTTCCTTCAGAAACCAACCAGCCAGAAATATCAATATATTTCAAAGAGTTTTATTTTAGATGCAGTTCAAAAGGAGGGCAAAGCTAACAGCAGAATCCTTTATGGGAGCTAACCTTATATGAGAGAATCTAATAAAGGATGCCATGTAAGGGAAAAAAAAAGCACCCTGAAACATTTTCAAAGACACTGCACAAAAAGAGCAAAAACTAACATGACATAAACAACCTGTATTGATTACATTTTATCTTAGAAATATTAAGATCTTGAGGATAAATGAGATTTGGCTGTGTTGATCCTCCCAACCTGTGAATTTCAAATATCTAAATATCTGCTGCATGTAACATCCCTACTTCTGCCCCTCTGAATAAGTCATGCTTACTGATAGTTGCTGCTGTATTTTTGTGTTATAAAATTAACTTTTTACCACTAAATACAAAGTTCCAGGTGAATGAACAGAGCTTTGAGAAGTTTTTTTAGACCACAGTCTAGCAAGCATGCCATATAGATGAACTCTGACTTGTACGAAAACACTGGTGAATTCTCTGAAACTTGTCAAACCGTGACTTAAGATGTTCTTTCTACTATGAAATATATGATGCCCTTGATTTTGATAGTCTAAGTGCATTATGCAAATGAGATTTACTTTGCGTGAAAAACTCACTGCCGTGGTGGTGCCAGGGAGCTTCAGTTTCAGGAACAGCAGTGCTAACCGGCGAGTCATTTGGATGCTTTGATTCAGTGGCCTCTTATCTATGAGTGTAAATCTGTGTGACAGACAGTGCCTGGTGAACAAGGAGGAGCCTGTCTTCACAATCTTAGATCCTATTAAAGTAGATTAGGAAACAAAAACCAAATATTAAACAGAAAAAGAACACAAATAATTACAAGTTGTAAAAGATACTGCAGAACAGGACACTATGAAAGAAAATAAAACTGCAAAGGGCAGAAGAGGTCCTGCTTTTCACAACATGATTAGGAAAGACCTCTCAGAGTAACTGATATTTAACGGAAACCTAGAGGATGATAAGAAGACAGCCCTTTGATGAAAGGGAGGAAGAGATTTCAAGGTGGACACTCAGTAAGTACAAAGAGCTTGCAACAGGAAAAACTTGGCCTCATAGGGAAGTGTACGATGCCTAATGTTTCTACAGTATAGCAAGTAGGGCACAGACACAAAACGAGATTAAAGAGATAGTCAGAGGCCTGATTCAGAGCCTGGAAACCATGGTGTAAGGACCTTGGAACATATTCCAGTGGCATGGGGACCTACTGTGGTGAGTTTTAAGTAACAGCAGCCAATTGTACATTTTTTAATGTTCAGGTAGAGTAAGAACTACTTCATCCAAAGTTCTTGGGCTCCTCCATCAAAATGAAAAGAGAACAAAGCTTATCTTAACTACCATATGTCCCCTCTTCTGTTTGTAACCTCTGTTCCCTTGCAAGGAAGCTAGTCTTACATCCCTGTCCACAGATCCTGCCCAAAGAAACACTCCCTACACTCCATACCCTTCCCTCACAGCCCGTACCTGAAAAGTTTTTCTCTCTGCTTATTTCTTCTGGGTCATAGCCACTTCTATCTTTCTTCTTTATTTCTGTCGTTTTTCAAAGAGCCTTATCACAGTGCATACTGTCTGCGAGCCTATTTTACTCTCTGTTCCACCACCAGACTATAAGCCCCATAAGGACAGGAATCATACGTGACTTGGGCAGCATTATATCCTTGGGCAAAGTGGCTGGCAGTGCTGAGTAAATGAAAGAATTTATGAATCTTCCCTTTGGCTATTGTTAACAGCAATCTGTGTTACGTTGAAAACTTTGACAATTGTTACTGCTCAGCCTTGATATCAGGATAGATTTTTCATTTGCTTTGTACTACCAAACTGCTACAGGGACACAGAAACTATACTTGCAGCTTTAACAGTAGCCCAGTCTTTCTTTTGCTGATCCGTGTTTCTGAATCATAGGTAAAGTAGACCCTACTAATCAACAGTATGAAAATTTCTAAGAATCCTGTGCTAATATAATCGTGATGGCTATTTCAACCAGCTGTCGATGGGAATATGGAAAAGGAATTAGAAAAAAAGAAACATATAAGTTTTCTTATCAAAAAATGGAACGCACATGGTTAAGAAGATACAACATAGTATATGCAAATTGAAATCCCTGTTTTATTCAAATAAAGCAACCATCCTCTTCTCGATCAATATTTTCTCATCTTCCTCCGAACTAAAACAACTTAGAAGGATAAATAAGAGGGCACTGCTCTCCAAAGCACCTGACTTATCAGGCCTTTTAGTAGAATGAGAAAAGCAGACACAGTTAAAGCCCAACAATCACTGTACAATTTTCAGTCAATCATTATCATTGATCTTTGCTTATGAGAACAATGAAAGTTTCACAGACTTAGCTATTTCATTGAACTAATTTATAGTTAAATTAATTTTTTCATGAACAGGTAAAATGCACATGCATTTTTTACACATAACCTAGGTAAAATATTCCCAACAAGTATTAAAAATACATACAGTCTGGCCATAGACTATCTTATACACAACCAGTATTCAACAAAGACAATGTGATAAATAAGGAAATGGTTTAACATTTCACAATATGAAGTTAAAACTCTAAATGTATTCAGATAAGTCAGAATGTTTCACACATATATGTTTTTAATATATTCTGCAAGTCAGTAAGACTTGTTCTATACATGTACCATTACAAATTGGAGCATTTGAATATGCTTACCTCCTACAAATATTTCTGGAATTTTTTCTGCTAATTTTTATAATAACAGTTCTATACCATATTGACCAAAATTATGAAAATGACTTACCCACACAAATAAACTGTTTATGTAAAGAAGCAGCATTTTCCATAGTATAGCCTGAAGAGTCAACCCTGGGATTTCTTTGGAAGGAATGATGCTAAAGCTGAAGTTCCAGTACTTTGGACACCTCATGCAAAGAGTTGACTCATTGGAAAAGACGCTGATGCTGGGAGGGAGAGGGGGCAGGAGGAGAAGGGGACGACAGAGGATGAGATGGCTGGATGGCATCACGGACTCGATGAACCTGAGTCTGAGTGAACTCCGGGAGTTGATGATGCACAGGGAGGCCTGGCGTGCTGCGATTCATGGGGTCGCAGAGTCGGACACGACTGAGCAACTGAACTGAACTGAACTGAACTGAGCCTAAAGAAGGTGAATCATTTCCTGTTTAGATAGATCTGTTCAGAAGAAAGGATAGGGGAAAACTTACCAACATGATTTCAGCTTATCATCTTTTCAGGGAACTTCATTAATTTAAGAAGTAATAAACCTCGAATTAAAATAAATAAATTTATATTTAAAAAATAAAATAAAAATAAAGTTCAAGTTCAAAAAAATAAAAGAATACTTGTCTTTACAGCTCTCAGGGTTCTTCCTTGAAACTTTCAGTCATGGAAAATTTTCAAATGATCTTTATTTCAAAATTAATCACTGCTATGAATTAGAATATTAGGGAGAAACAAACAGGTCAAGGTACATATATGTTAACAAGTTTTTGCTCAGGTTTAACACCAGAGAGATGACTGGCAGTAATTAGGTGCAGTTTAAGAATTCTGAGATATTAAAAAAAAAAAGCCTTAAAAGATTAGTTGCAACTTGTCATGGAAGGACTTCCTTATAATTACATGAAGCATAGGATCTGACAGAAATCTTTCCTTTGTAATTTAATAGGCAAAAACCTGAACATAAAATGTGCACATGTCCATCAGAAGCCTTTTAGAAGCATTTTAGCTAGTTGGTGATAATTTGATTTGGACAATATTAACTGCTAATAAGTTATGGAGAGAAAAATCTCCTAAGGATGTTGTTTTACACGATAAAATAACATTTGAAAAGCTGAATCAAAGCTCAAGGGGAAAAGAGAGGAAAGTGGGCTTTAGAACGTTGGTTTCTTCTCCTATAATAATTGAGCAGAGCCAGTAATGAACCCTGAACAATGTTTGTTTGTATTAGGAGATATATCTTGAAATACTCTCAAACTTACAGAAAAGTTGCATATAATTACAAAACAAAAAATCTTTTTTTTCCAGAATCATTGCCTCAAATACCCAATGGGTAGCTCCTACAAACAAGGATGTTCCTTCACTAGATAATCACAACACAACCATCAAACCCAGGAAATTAACACTGACATATTACTGTCGTCTTATGCTCATATCCTATTCCTGTTTTTCCAATTGTCTCAGTATTACCTTTTATATTAAAAGAATCACATATGACATTTACCTTTTGTGTCTTTTTAATGTCATTCACTCTAGAATTTTTCCCAGTCTTGCTTTGGCCTTGACGATCCTGGCATTTTTAAAGACTGTTGTTGTTTATTTGCTAAGTCAAGTCTGACTTTTTGCAACCCCATGACCTGTAGCCTGCCAGGCTTCTCTGTCCATGGGATTTCCCAGGCAAGAAGACTGGAGTGGAGGGCCATTTCCTTCTCCAGGGGATCTTCCTGACTCAGGGGTTGAACCCACATCTCCTTTATTGGCAGGGAGATTCTTTGCAATCTGAGTCACCAGGGAAGCCTTTGAAGATTACAGATCAGTTATTTTATAAAAGGTCCTTCACTTGGGATATTCTGAAATTTTCTCCTTATGATTAGATTTGGATTATACATCTTTGCAGAATGATACTGCAACCTTTTTACCCATTGCATTAATGATATACTTTATGAGAAGCTTCTTTTAAACTATTTCTCATCATATTTTAGTGCATTCATTTTATATCAGAATAGATTTGTTCATCACAGTCTTGTCAGTGGCTTGCAACCCATTAGTATCATTATTTATATTGATGTTCAGTTCACCCCAAATTTACTTAGTGGCAGCCCATTTCAGCTGGATCCTGAACCCTTCTGATATGTCCTTATCATTTTTGAGCACATCCTTACTTTATGGTACAGGATATTTCAACACCATCTTGTAAACCCCTCCTCCAAACCCTGGAATCAGACATTCCATCCTTATAGTAGAAAATAATGTTTAGAAATCAAGATCTGGACTTTGTATGTGCCACTGTCTATTGGGCAGTTACTCCTCCCAAGCCCTCCTAGTGGACAAAGCTGGGGAACACATATGGGCATGTTTGTGTACTTGCTTATATTGCAGCCATGAAATTAAAAAACACTTGCTCCTTGGAAGAAAGGTTATGACCAACCTGGGCAGCTTATTAAAAAGCAGAGACATTACTTTGCCAACAAAGGTCCATTGAGTGAAAGCTATGGTTTTTCCAGTGGTCATGTACGGACATAAGAGTTGGACCATTAGGAAAGCTGAGTGCTAAAGACTTGATGCTTTTGAACCGTGGTGTTGGAGAAGACTCTTGAGAGTCCCTTGTACTACAAGGAGATCTAACCAGTCCATCCTGAAGGAGATCAGTCCTGGATATTTATTAGAAGGACTGATGCTGAAGCTGAAACTCCAATACTTTGGCCACCTGATGTGGTGAACTGACTTCATTTGAAAAGACCCTGATGCTGGGAAAGATTGAAGGCAGGAGGAGAAGGGAACGACAGAGAATGAGATGGCTGGATGGCATCACTGACTCAATGGACATGAGTTTGAGTAAACTCTGGCAGTTGGTGATGGAGAGGGAAGCCTGGCATGCTGCAGTCCATGGGGTCGCAGAGTCAGACACGGCTGAACGACAGAACTGAACTGAACTGAACATACTGAAAACTGTGTGTTTGTACAAACACCTTGTTTTTTACAGTTTCTCATCTAACATCATAAGGTTCATCCTAGTTTTTTTTTCCCCTTTTGTATTTGTAAGTTCCTTTTCCAACAGTAGGGGCTTCCCTGGTGGCTCAGACAGTAAGAATCTGCCTGCAATGCAGGAGACCCAGGTTCAATCCCTGGGTGGGGAGATCCCCTGGAGGAGAGCATGGCAACCCATTCCAGCATGCTTGCCTGGAGAATTCTGTGAACAGAAGAGCAGGCTATAGTCCATGGGGTCCCAAAGAGTCAGAAATGACTGAAGGATTAACACTTTCACTTTCAAGACAAAAACAAAATTTCAAATTAACCAGATATTGATAAAAGAAAGGATTATCTTGCCTGGAATAGCCAGATAATTACTTTAGTTCTCACAGTATAAAGTGTTCTTTACCACTAGAATGTCTTCCCTGCTCTGTTAAAAGAGCATTATCTTTTCAATTATCAATTATCTTTTAATATCAGCTCTGACAATTTGTAGTACAAATATTTTCTGCCAGTCCAAAGTTACAGGTACTTAAGGATTCTAAAAACCTGTTATTAGAGAAAGTAGTATTGCAGATGTGTTGCTTCTAAAGGCAGGCCATGGATTTAATTCCAAGGATTGAGAACCCAAATAATTTTAATGGTTTCTTTGACTGGGAATCAAAAGTACAAGAATTATGGAAGTTTGTTGTCCGGTCATGTAGAATTGTCCTCGTGGTTAACTATAATATGGCCTATTAGCATCTAATGTTCAGCTAGAATAAATACATCCCTTTAAAAAATACAAATATTTTACACTATATAAAGTCTTTTATCCAGGAAGATGTCATCAATATATTAGGATAATTCAATCTCTAAGAGAATCTTCATGATGATGAGCAAATCTTTCATGGAAAATTCACCCTATTTTTTCAGTCTATGAATTATTTGTTAATATATTTAGTCTAATTTGTTTCCATAGACTTTAGTTGTCAAGAAAAAATGGGCAGGGAAAGAGTAAAAAAGGACAGGAGAAAAAAATAATAAAACAATAGTGTACATTAGTGTTGTCTATGATGTGAAATTGTGCTGGAATAGTGAAAGAGCTTCTCATTGTTCATTCACTGAAAGATCCAAAGAACAATCCTTTTCGCAACTTTTTCTTTGACAAGCAGAAAATTTTTTTCTGATTTTGGAGAACCTAGCTTTCATCAGTGACTTTTAAATATTTAAATGCAAGTATGAACGAGAATTGGTTTGTTTTGTTGTTTTCCACTAAACAGAGGCTCTTTTAGTACATACTACAGGCCTGCCATTTATGTCATCTCCTTGTAACTCTTTCGATCTTTAAGCTAAGTCTGAGTTTATTTCTTCATGATAAGCCTCCCTCAACCCACCTAAGGCTCACACAGAGCCCTTCGATTTGCTGAATCATGTTTCTGGAACTTGTACCTTCCATTGAGATTTTTTTAGTCCCATTTTAAAGTGTGAAACTGAAGTGATTTACTTTTTAACTTGAATGATTAAACAGCATTTGCAGGTGAATTAAATTTTCTCAAATAATAGGAAATAAACTCATGATGTTAATCTCAGAGTTATTTTCCCCAGAGTCATCCATGTTTCCTCTTTCACTAATTTCTTCCAAATCTAATCAGTTCCTGGGTCTGGGCCAATCTGTGTTTTGAATATCTCTTGAATATGTTCTAAATTCCCTGTCTTCTCTTAGTATGGGCTCTCATCACTTCTCACTTGACTCTCTCCATTCCATTCTTTGTATGACCACCAGAACAGTCTTAAAGCCACAAGTCTGGTTATGACAATTCTCTAAAAACCCTAGTGTCTCCATAACAAGATGTCACCCACATGTCTACAGGTGTGCATGCTCAGTCATGTCCAACTCTTTGTGACCCCATGGACTGTAGTCCCCCATGCTCCTTTGTCCATGGGATTTTCCAGGCAAGAATATTGGAATGAGTTGCCATTTCCTACTCCATTTTATTAAGCAGATCTTTCTGTCTCAGGGATCGAACCTGCATCTCTTGTGTCTCCTGCATTGACAGGCACGTTTTTTTTTTTTACCACTAGCACTACCTGGGAAGCCCATCTATGGGTATAAAATTTAAAAAATAATAAAAACTACATCACAGGCTGTTACAGTCAGAAGGGATGTGTCCTTATGATACATAGGGAGAACCACCCAGTTCACATTTTCAAAATGAAGACACTTTTTTCAATTTGACTTATGTTTGGAAGTTGTTTCACTTTACAAAAAACAGAAGGACTTAAAA
This sequence comes from Ovis aries, assembly GCF_016772045.2. Classification (NCBI taxonomy): domain Eukaryota; kingdom Metazoa; phylum Chordata; class Mammalia; order Artiodactyla; family Bovidae; genus Ovis; species Ovis aries. The sequence continues at coordinate 95,498,995 of NC_056058.1, forward strand.
TTCCCTTTTCCTCTGACTCAATACAGTTAGAGGAGAAATAGTAGTGTTCTCTAATTGAGTGGACAGATATGTAGAGCTACAGAAATATGAAGTAAAAATGGAAGCTTTTTTCAGTAACTTGAGGTACACATTTCATAAATTGTGTTGGGGGCTTGCAAAACTTCCCTAGGAAATACAATTGATAAAAACTGTTCTTACCTCAAGCTTTAGAACTTCTATGCTGCTGCTGCTGCTAAGTCACTTCAGTTGTGTCCGATGCTGTGTGACCCCATAGACGGCAGCCCACCAGGCTCTCCCATCCCTGAGATTCTCCAGGCAAGAACACTGGAGTGCGTTGCCATTTCCTTCTCTAATGCATGAAAGTGAAATGCGAAAGGGAAGTCGCTCAGAAGTGTCCAACTCTTAGCAGCCCCATGGACTGCTCCTCCATCCATGGGATTTGCCAGGCAAGAGTACTGGAGTGGGGTGCCATTGCCTTCTCCATTAGAACTTCTATAAAAATACCAATTCAAAGAAACCACAATTTCAGAGCACACCAATGTGGAACTATCAGAATAGACAGAAAAACAAAGTGTTTAAAATCAATTCTATAAAAATTAGAGCAGAAAAGAAACGTTTCCTTGATTGTACCTAACGAAAGCTTTTGTCAGTTCTCTAGAAAAAATATTTCAGCTTCGTATGTATGTACATGTATATATATGTACATCATATGTATCATGTACATATATATGTGTGTATTGTATGGAGATCAAACCAGTCAGTCCTAAAGGAAATCAACCCTGAATATTTATTGGAAGGACTGATGCTGAAGCTGAAGCTCCAATAATTCGGCCACCTCATGCAAAGAGCCAACTCATTGGAAAAGACCCTGATGCTGGGAAAGATTGAAGGCGGGAGGAGAAGGGGGTGACAGAGGATGAGATGGTTGGACGGCATCACCAACTTGATGAACATGAGTTTGAGCAAACTCGGCGAGATAGTGAAAGACAGGGAAGCCTGGCGTGCTGCAGTCCATGGGGTCACAAAGAGTCAGCCACGACTGAGTGACTAAACAACAGCAACAAAAATATGTCGTTGGACCATTTTATAAACTGCATATAGTTCTCATTCCATAGGGTCGTCAGTTCTTTTTTTTTTCAGTTTTGCTTTGTTTTTTTATTTTGTTTTGTTTGCTTTACAATATCATATTGGTTTTGCCATACATCAACATGAATCCGCCACGGGTGTACACATGTCCTGTCGTGTTCATAAAATATGCATAGTAAAATCATTTTACATATTGTTTTGGATAAATGATGAGGGTAGGTAGACCCTGCTGGAAATTATAGTAGAAATTCTGGGGCCCAGAGTGAACAGACAGGTAGGCTTCCTTCTCCTGATGTAGACAACATCGGTTCTTTGTAAACACAGAGCTCATTCAAATCTCTGGGCCTCTGCTCACGCTGTAGCTTATGCTTGACAAAATCAACCCCGTCGTAAAGGCCCCACTCAAAAGTCACGCTGTCTCTGACTGCTCCCTGAACTACCCTCTCTAGCTTCATTTTTCACTGCCCATGAATCCCATTGCCCTTTGTGCATTTCTTTGTAGTGTTGGCCATGATGCACTGTAAAAATGGGTTTATTAGATTAGATGGGGAGGGTTTTGAGAAATACTCTGGATTTTCGCAGTTTTTAGAGCTTAGGGTAATTTTTAAATTTTGGTTCTATGTTTCCTTCTAGTAAATAGGACTTTCTCCTCAAAGGGGCATCTCCTCTTTGTTAAGAGTGTAAGAATTCTGGGAGACATATAATCCACAGAAAGTATGGAATCTAACCCTAAAAAACTGATGGACAAATTGTGAAACTAACAGCAAAAGTAGAGCAAAAAATAACTCTATGGACGTTTAAAAAATTACACCCCTAAACAGCTCTTCAGTTAAAAAGGAAACTGTATCAGACATCTGTGTACTTCTATAACCTGTGGGCATCCTCTTAATGCAACCACCCTTTGGTAAGCAGTTCCACACAAGCTTTGGGTATATTCAAGTATATGCACCTGAGAGGACTAAGGCTTGGATCACCTTTCGTTTACCTCTCTTCCTGTCCTAAGACTTCTCTGATGCTGTGGTATGGATGTGATATATTTTTCTTTACTTAGTTATGTTCAGGCTTAAAGCTCAAGGAACTTAAGCCCCATAAGACTAGTTTTGAGCTATTTAAGATTGGGAGCTGATGGTAAATCATGTATCCACATTTAATCTGCAGGTGGACAATTCTAAGACATGATTTAAAAGGTTCCTCAAAGGGCCGCATGAGGTTAATCGCCTTTGCGCATTTTGATAATGTATCCTGATCTCGGTATTTTTTTCTTCCTTGTCCACTCCCACTGTTCCTCATTGTCGTTGTTCAGTCACTAAGTTATGTCCGATTCCTTGCAACCCACGGACGACAGCACACCAGGCCCCCCTGTCCTCTACTGTCTCCCAGAGTTTGCTCAAATTCATGTCCATGGAGTCGGTGATGTTATCTAACTATCTCATTTCCTACCACCCCCTTCACCTTTTGCCCTCAATCTTTCCCGGCATCAGGGGCTTTTCTAATGAATCAACTAGTTGCATCAGGTGGCCAAAGTACTGGGGCTTCATCTTTTGCAGCACTCCTTCCAGTAAATATTCAGGGTTGACTTCCTTTAGGACTGACTGGTTTGATCTCCTGGCAATCCAAGGACTCTCAAGAGTCTCCTCCAACACCACAGTTCAAAAGTATCAATTCTTTGGCACTCAGCATTCTTCATAGTCCTCATCAGTTCAGTTCAGTTCAGTCGCTCAGTCGTGTCCGACTCTTTGCGACCCCATGGATCGCAGCACGCCAGGCCTCCCTGTCCATCACCAACTCCCAGACTCCACCCAAACCCAAGTCCATCCAGCCATCTCATCCTCTGTCGTCTCCTTCTCCTCCTGCCCTCAATCCCTCCCAGCATCAGAGTCTTTTCCAACGAGTCAGCTCTTCACATCAGGTGGCCAAAGTATTGGAGTCTCAGCTTCAACATCAGTCCTTCCAATGAACATCCAGGACTGATCTCTTTTAGGATGGACTGGTTGAAACTCCTTGCAGTCCAAGGGACTCTCAAGAGTCTTCTCTAACACCACAGTTAAATTTTTTGGTGCTCAGCTTTCTTTATAGTCCAGCTCTCACACCCATACATGACCACTGGAAAAACCATAGCCTTGACTAGACAGATCTTTGTTGGCAAAATAATGTCTCTGCTTTTAAACATGCTGTCTAGGCTGGTCATAACTTTCCTTTCAAGGAGTAAGTGTCTTAATTTCATGGCTGCAGTCACCATCTGCCGTGATTTTGGAGCCCAGGAAAATGAAGTCATCTACTGTTTCTGTTTGCCCATCTATCTCCCATGAAGTGATGGGACCACATGCCATGATCTTTGTTTTCTGAATGTTGAGCTTTAAGCCAACTTTTTCACTCTCCTCTCTCACTTTCATCAAGAGGCTTTTTAGTTCCTCTTCACTTTCTGCCATAAGGGTTGCGTGTAGTTGCCCGATATGCTACTGGTGATCAGTGGAGAAGTAACTCCAGAAAGAATGAAGAGATGCAGCCAAAGCAAAAAGAACACCCAGTGGTGGATGGGACTGGTGATAGGAGCAAGGTTCAGTGCTGTAAAAAGCAATATTCCATAGGAACCTGGAATGTTAGGTCTGTGAATCAAGGCAAATTGGAAGTGGTCAAACAGAAGATGGCAAGAGTGAGGATCAACATTCTAGGAATCAGCAAACTAAGATGGACTGGAATGGATGAATTTAACTCAGATGACCATTATATCTACTACTGTGGGCAGACACAACACAAAAATACCCCAAAATTAGTAGTGAAATTTTAAAACTAGCTTTTTAGAAAAACTGATAAAATAATTCCTATCAATTATATATTATCAAACTTGTTAAAGCTAAAAACTAAAGGGATTGCCACAATTTTTAACACATTCATTTTTCTTAAATAGGAAGAAAAGTCATGTTGTTGTTAGTTGCTAAGTCATGTCAATCTCTTTCGAACCCCGTGGATTCTAGTCCACCAGTCTCCTCTGTCCGGGGGATTTCCTGGACAAGAATACTGTAGTGGGTTGCCATTTCCTTCTCCAGGAGATCTTCCCTACCCAAGAACGGAATCCACATGTCCTGCTTGGCAGGCAGATTCTTTACCACTGAGCCACCTGGGAAGCTTAAGAAAAGGCATGCATGCTTCTAATACCCACCCTGCAATCTATACTAACTGCAAACAAAGCAGTGGACTTGCCTTGTGCAAGGGACAGAGTAAAGAATAAACTGCCAAGGGGTAAAAGGGTCCTTTTACAGGAGATAGAATTGTTCTGTATCTTGATTATTGTTGTAGCTTCACAAAAATGTGTCTCTCTCAAAGCAAGTCAAATATGTGCAATTTATTGCACTTAAATTACACCTCAGGGCTACCCTGGCGGCTTAGTCAGTAAAGAATCTACCTTCAGTGCAGGAAGCCAGGGTTCAATCCCTGGGTCAGAAAGACCTCCTGGAGGATGGCGTGGCAACCCACTGCAGTATTCTTGCCTGGAGAATCCCCATGAACAGAGGAGCCTGGAGGGCTATAGTCCATGAGATCTCAAAGAGGGGGACACGACCGAGGGACTAAGAATGCATGTAAATTACACTTCAGCAAAATTGATTTTTTTGAAGACAAATAGAAATAAAATTGGGATGGATAGTACCTTCTTCATGGAATTTTTATGGGTAATATATGAGATAATGTACTGAATGCACTTACAGTGACTTACAAAAAATGTTGTTATTTTTTGTCATCATCATTATTGATATGACTAAGAGTAATCAATAAGTCTTTTGTATGCAATGAGAAGCTGAGTCAGTAAATTATAGGTACATTTCTTTGCCTTCAAAGAAAAGTACCTGTAGATCTTTTTCTGGTACTTTTAGATTCTTGTTGCTTGCTGAAAAAGAAGGCAAAATAGTGCCAGGTTTTCTCCCATCAGCTCCTAATCATGAACAAAAGTAAAAAGTGTTACATGTTTACGTTATCCTCTCTAAACCTTCTTATAACCCACTAATAGACCAAGAACACAAACACTGCACATCAGAATGATATCAATATATTTCTTCCACTCCAAAGTCAATCAGGAACTAAGCTAAAGAGGGCCCCAGAACCATATAAACATACCTGAAATTAAAAACACTTATATCCAGACCATGAAAAGTTAAAGATTAAAAAGGTTAGGAGGTAGTTAATTAAGAACAACACATATTAAAGATATTTCTTCAAGATGAAAGGGTTGGTTTTTTTTCCTTCTTCTTTTTGGTGTTACGTGGGTTTGAAGTCTGTTCATTGCTTATATGCTTGAAATCAAATTTTACAGGCTTTAGGAGCTATGGTTCCTTGAGTGTTCCTGAAAAAAAGAAAACCTTAAAGACCCGAAATAAGCCACAGTCAGTGTCTTTCCTACTGGATATGAAAATCCACAAGAATACTTAATACAGTTTCTGGTCAGTTTTCCTAGCCTGGTTTCAAAAGCATCAGAAATAAACTATAGGATCAGAGACGCTTTGAATGTAGACAAAGGCCTTAGACACAACTTGTGGGAACAACATTCAAAAACTTAATGCCAAAGTACAGTGTGCATGAGTAAACATATACTTCAAGTTTGTTTCTGTATAGGTCAGCATTTATTACGAGAATATCTGTGGCTGACTGAGTTAGAGGCAGGAAGATTGGGGAGGGGAGGGGAAGGCCTTCTAGAACTGGGAGAAAACAGAAACTTCTGGACTGTCTGTCATCTTCATTGCTTTTTCTCTTGCTCAGGCATTCCTTTCAGAATAAGATATTACTCAGGGACGTCTTGTGTATCCAGCAAGAGTACAAGTGGATCCTGTTCCTTCTTTCAGTATATGATTAATCTGTTTGTCTTTTGAAGACGTTCCGCCTGGGATCCATCCAAAGTATTTTACATAATTATCCAGCACTTCGTCTGATGTATGAGGACTCATAAAGACAAAGAAATATTGCAGTTCTGAGTTGGCATTCCCAGAGCCATGTCTTGCAGGGTGATGTCCAAGCTGAAAATCAGGAAAGCATTCCTGGATGTGATAGCTACTAGGCAGGAACACTCCTAAAAGGGATGGGGTGGGAGGTGGGGGCTAAGAAACTTTGCCAACTGAGTCATTTAAAACCAGAATGGAACTGGCCCTGGGGGACACTAGACACATCAGAAAAGAGGCTGCAAACCCCAACCAAATGAGCCTTTTCTTCTCTAATTCTTATATTCCTTTTGGAAATTTGTTCTTATTAATAAACTGAAGACTGTTAAGTAATTAACAGCTTTGGAAGGAATGATGCTAAAGCTGAAACTCTAGTACTTTGGCCACCTCATGCGAAGAGCTGACTGATTGGAAAAGACTCTGATGCTGGGAGGGATTGGGGGTAGGAGGAGAAGGGGACGACAGAAGATGAGATGGCTGGATGGCATCACTGACTCGATGGACATGAGTCTGAGTGAACTCCGGGAGTTGACGATGGACAGGGACACCTGGGGTGCTGCGATTCATGGGGTCGCAAAGAGTCGGACACAGCTGAGCAACTGAACTGAACTGAACTGATAGCTCAGTTGGTAAAGAATCTACTTGCAATGCAGGAGACCTTGGTTCGACTCCTGCATCAGGAAGATCCCCTGAAGAAGGAATAGGTTACACACTCCAGTATTCTTGGGCTTCCCTTGTGGCTCAGCTGGTAAAGAATCCACCTGCAATTGTGGGAGACCTGGGTTTGATCCCTGGGTTGGGAAGATGCCCTGGAGAAGGGAAAGGCTACCCATGCCAATATTCTGCCTTGGAGAATTTCATGGACTGTATGGTCCAGGGGGGTCGCAAAGAGTCGGACACTACAGAGCAAATGAACTGAACTGAACTGAACTGATGATCCAGGGGGTCATAAAGAGTCTGACAGATTTTCATGGTGATATACTAGAATTTAGTAAAGCTTCTCTGGAAGTCTTTTATTTGTATAGCAACAAAAGCTTTTAACCAAAATTGGAACATATGGACTGAAATTATCTCTAACTATGGGACCAGCTGTTTAAATTCAGGCAATATGGTCACCATAGATAGCTGTTAACTAGAGCTATGCAGAGTCAAGCAGCAAAGTAGTTGTGGATGTCATCAAGTCCACATAAGAGCACTACAGTACTTCACTCACGGTGGATTTGGAGAAGGCAGTGGCAACCCACTCAGGTACTCTTGCCTGGAAAATCCCATGGACAGAGGAGCCTGGTAGGCTGCAGTCCATGGGGTTGCTAAGACTCGGACACGACTGAGCGACTTCACTTTCACATTTCACTTTCATGCATTGGAGAAGGAAATGGCAACCCACTCCAGTGTACTTGTCTGGAGAATCCCAGGGACAGGGGAGCCTGGTGAGCTACCATTTATGGGATCACACAGAGTCAGACACGACTGAAGCCACTTAGCAGCAGCAGTATGCTAAATTCCTCAGGCTCCTTCCATGATCATTTCAATCATCTTAGACCTAACTCCAAGGGTCTACTATGGCATTATGTTATAAGAAGAAACATATATTTGGTCTTCACCCCCCTTTCCGTACAAGGTTCTAAATCACTTATAATTTCCTGGGTGATAGGAGGACTTTGTTTAAATGTTTTATCTTTGTTCCAGTTCCTGACATAAGAGCTGCTAAAACCCATGGAATTTCCTGAGTGAGAAATCATCTTTTCTTCTTCATAATAAGCCCCTTAAATCATACCTGAGTTTATGCTAGTGAGGTGACTCTTGGTGGACCCTTAGAATCCACCAAGCTTCAGGATAGAAGCTGGTTGCCAAGGAAACCAACCATGTGATTAGACAGTTGGAACTTTCAGTTCCACAACTCCAAACCTCCAGGCACTATAGATTGAGTTAATCATCAATGAAAGAAAAATGAAAGTGAAGTCGCTCAGTCATATCAGACTCTTTGCGATCCTATGAACTGTAGAATGATCTCTGTTCGTTTCCAAGGCAAACCATTCAATATCATGGTAATCCAAGTCTATGCCCTGACCAGTAACACTGAAGAAGCTGAAGTTGAACAGTTCTATAAAGACCTACAAGACCTTCTAGAACTAACACCCCCCAAAAGATGTCTTTTTCATTACAGGGGTCTGGAATGCGAAAGTAGGAAGTCAAGAAACACCTGGAGTAACAGGCAAATTTGGCCTTGGAGTACAGAATGAAACAGTGCAAAGGCTAATAGAGTTTTGCCAAGAGAAAGCACTGGTCATAGCAAACCCCTCTTGCAACAACACAAGAGAAGACTCTACACATGGACATCACCACATGGTTGACATCGAAATCAAATTGATTATATTCTTTGCAGCCAAAGATGGAGAAGCTCTATACAGTCAGAAAAAACAAGACTGGGAACTGACTGTGGCTTGGACCATGAACTCCTTATTGCCAAATTCACTGAAATTTAAGAAAGTGGAGAAAACCACTAAACCATTCAGGTATGACCTAAATCAAATCCCTTATGACTATACAGTGGGAGTGAGAAATAGATTTAAGGGACTAGATCTGACAGACAGAGTGCCTGAAGAACTATGGACAGAGGTTTGTGACATTGTACAGAAAAAAGGAATCAAGACCATCCCCAAGAAAAAGAAATGCAAAAAGCAAAATTGCTGTCTGAGGAGGCCTTACAAATAACTGAAAAGACTGGAAGCAAAAAGCAAAGGAGAAAAGGAAAGATATAAGCATCTGAATGCAGAGTTCCAAAGAATAGCAAGGAGACATAAGAAAGACTTCCTCAGTGATCAGTGCAAAGAAATAGATGAAAAAAATAGAATGGGATAGACTAGAGATCTCTTCAAGAAATTTAGAGATACCAAGGGAATATTTCATGCAAAGACGGACTCAATAAAGGACAGAAATGGTAGGGACCTAACAGAAGCAGAAGATATTAAGAAGAGGTGGCAAGAATACACAGAAGAACTGTACAAAAAGATCTTCACAACCCAGATAATAACAATGGTGTGATCACTCACCTAGAGCCAGACATCCTGGAATGTGAAGTCAAGTGGGCCTTAGGAAGCATCACTACGAACAAAGCTAGTGGAGGTGATGGAATTCCAGTTGACCTATTTCAAATAGTGAAAGATGATGCTGTGAATGTGCTGCACTCAATTTGCCAGCAAATTGGAAAATTCAGCAGTGGCCACAGGACTGGAAAAGGTCAGTTTTCATTCCAATCCCAAAGAAAGGCAAGGCCAAAGAATGCTCAAACTACCACACAATTGCACTCATCTCACACACTAGCAAAGTAATGCTTAAAATTCTCCAAGCCAGGCTTTGGCAATACGTGAACCATGAACTCCCTGATGTTCAAGCTGGTTTTAGAAAAGGCAGAGGAACCAGAGATCAAATTACCAACATCCACTGGATCATGGGAAAAGGAAGAGAGTTCCAGAATAACATTTATTTCTGCTTTATTGACTATGCCAAAGCCTTTGACTGTGTGGATCACAATAAACTGTGGAAAATTCTGAAAGAGATGGGAATACCAGACCACCTGACCTGCATCTTGAGAAACCTGTCTGCAGGTCAGGAAGCAACAGTTAGAACTGGACATGGAACAATAGACTGGTTCCAAATAGGAAAAGGAGTATGTCAGTGCTGTATATTATCACCCTGATTATTTAACTTGTATGCAGAGTACATCATGAGAAACGCTGGACTGGAAGAAGCACAAGCTGGAATCAAGATTGCCAGGAGAAATATCAATAACCTCAGATATGCAGATGACACCACCCTTATGGCAGAAAGTGAAGAAGAACTAAAAAGCCTCTTGAGGGAAGTGAAAGAGGAGAGTGAAAAAGTTGTCTTAAAGCTCAACATTCAGAAAACTAAGATCATGGTATCTGGTCCCATCACTTCATGGCAAATAGATGGGGAAACAGTGGAAACAGTGGCTGACTTTATTTTTCTGGGCTCCAAAATCACTGCAGATGGTGACTGCAGCCATTAAATTAAGATGGTTACTCCTTGGAAGGAAAGTTATGACCAAACTAGACAGCATATTAAAAAGCAGAGACATTACTTTGCCAACAAAGCCCCATCTAGTCAAGACTATGATTTTACCAGTGGTCATGTCTGGATATGAGAATTGGACTATAAAGAAAGCTGAGCACGGAAGAATTAATGTTTTTGAACGTGGTGTTGGAGAAGACTCTTGAGAGTCCTTTGGACTGCAAGGAGATCCAATCTGTCCATCCTAAAGATCAGTCCTGAGTGTTCATTGGAAGGACTGATGTTGAAGCTGAAACTCCAATACTTTGGCCACCCGATGCAAAGAGCTGACTCATTTGAAAAGCCCCTGATGCTGGGAAGCATTGGGGCAGGAGGAGAAGGGGACGACAGAGGATGAGATGGTTGAATGGCATCACCAACTCAATGGACATGGGTTTGAGGGAACTCCGGGAGTTGGTGATGGACAGGGAGGCCTGGCATGATGCCGTTCATGGGGTCACAAAGAGTCAGACACAAGTGAGCGACTGAACTGAACTGAACTGAACTGTAGCCTACCCATTCGTGGAATTTTCTAGGCAAGAATGCTGGAGTGGGTTGCCATTTCCTTCTCTAGGGGATCTGCCCGACCCAGGGATTGAACCCGGGTCTCCCACATTGTAGGTAGAGGCTTTACCATCTGAGCCACCAGGGAGGTCCTTTAATCATCAATAACCAATAATGTAGTCAATCATGCCTATATAATGGAACCTCCATTAAAAACTGTAAACCGTGGTGTTTCTGAAATCTTCCGCAGTTGTCAACACACTGCGTTGCTGGAGAGACGATGTGCCTAGAGTGGGCACAGAAGTCTCTCTTGTCCCTTGCCCAAGCATTTCCTCTCTTTGGATGGTCTTGAGTGGAGTCCTTTATAATAAACCAGCAAGAGTACATAACGTGTTTCTCTTAGTTCTGTGAGCCCTTTAAGCAATGTATTGAACCTGAGGAGGGAGTGGAGGGAGTGGGGGATTTAGAGCCCACGAGTGAGAAGTAAGGTATCCCAGACTTGTAATTGGTGCCCCCAAATGAGGGCGGTCCTGTGGAACTGATCCCTTAACCCGTGGGTCTGTGCTGACTCCAGGTAGTTGCTGTCAGTGCTGAATTGAAGCTGTCTAGGGGAAGGCAATGGCACCCCACTGCAGTACTCTTGCCTGGAAAATCCCACGGACGGAGGAGCCTGGTGGGCCACAGTCCATGGGGTCGCTAAGAGTCGGACATGAGCAACTTCACTTTCACTTTTCACTTTCATGCATTGGAGAAGGAAATGGCAACCCACTCCAGTGTTCTTGCCTGGAGAATCCCAGGGACAGGGAAGCCTCATGGGCTGCCGTCTATGGGGTTGCAGAGAGTCAGACACGACTGAAGCGACTTAGCAGCAGCAGCAGCAGTTGGTGTCTAAAGGGTTAGAAAATGGGTTAATGTGAAAATAGAAACCCTCTCATTTTGCATAACAAATAGATCATAGTGTCTCTTTAACTTAGTCTCAAGGTCCTCAGTAATTATTAGAAGTAACACAAATGGGGACAGGAAGATTCACAGAAGCAGGCATATGTACAGCAAAAAGAAGTGGCAATCACGGATCAATAGAAATATAGGGAACTCTAAAAAAATTGTGGTCTTTTCATCGTATTATGATGTCTATACAGTTAGGGGCAAAAAAAAAAAAAAAAATTCTGCAAGATACAAGAATCCTGAAGAGTCTCCTAGAATACAGAAGAACATTATGATTAAGGACGCAGGCTCTGGACACAAAAGTTGTGTGTAAATTCAGGTAGATGTCTGGCACCTACCAATGCCCCAGGTCTCAGTCTTCTAAACTATAAAAAAGGGATAATAGTAGTATCTACACTATAAGATTGTCCTGATAGTTATATGGTGCATGCTTAGAACAGTGCCTAGCACATTGTAAGCACTATGTAAAGGTTAGCTTTGATAATTATGTATGTACATGTAAACACAAGAGTTTGGATCATAATAATAATTACACCATAACTTTGCAGAGTGCTTCAGAAGAACCCTGAGAAGTAGGCAGGACAGACATCATTATCACACCCTGTCTCTCATTTTGCAACTTAAAGAAAGCCAGCTCATACTTTAATTAGCATCTTGTCCAAACTGTGAAAGCAAAACAATATGGTATAGATTAAAAACTGAAATTATGTGGTTCCTAATTCATTTTTAAGATGTACCCATTTTCAAAAAGTAATTGAATTAAGAGATTTTTGTTACTATTGCTTAAAGGAGTAAGGTGGGCCTATCTGGAAAAAAAAAGTCATATATGTGATATTATCTCCGAAAAGGAGTATATCAAGGCTGTATGTTGTCACCCTGCTTATTTAACTTATATGCAGAGTACATCATGAGAAACACGGGGCTGGAAGAAGCACAAGCTGGAATCAAGATTGCCAGGAGAAATATCAGTAACCTCAGATATGCAGATGACACCACCCTTATGGCAGAAAGTGAAGAGGAACTAAAAAGCCTCTTGATGAAAGTGAAAGAGGAGAGTGAAAAAGTTGACTTAAAGCTCAACATTCAGAAAACGAAGATCATGGCATCTGGTCCCATCACTTCATGGCAAATAGATGGGGAAACAGTGTCAGACTTTATTTTTTTTGGGCTCCAAAATCACTGCAGATGGTGATTGCAGCCATGAAATTAAAAGACGCTTACTCCTTGGAAGAAAAATTATGACCAACCTAGATAGCATATTGAAGAGCAGAGACATTACTTTGCCAACAAAGGTCCATCTAGTCAAGGCTTTTTTCCAGTGGTCATGTATGGATGTGAGAGTTGGACTGTGAAGAAAGCTGAGCGCCAAAGAATTGATGCTTTTGAACTGTGGTGTTGGAAAAGACTCTTGAGAGTCCCTTGGACTGCAAGGAGATCCAACCAGCCCATTCTAAAGATCAGCCCTGGGATTTCTTTGGAAGGAATGATACTGAAGCTGAAACTCCAATACTTTGGCCATCTCATGTGAAGAGTTGACTCATTGGAAAAGACTCTGATGCTGGGAGGGATTGGGGGCAGGAGGAGAAGTGGATGACCGAGGATGAGATGGCTGGATGGCATCCCTGACACGATGGACATGGGTCTGAGTGAACTCCGGGAGTTGGTGATGGACAGGGAGGCCTGGCGTGCCGCGATTCATGGGGTTGCAAAGAGTCGGACACGACTGAGCGACTGAACTGAACTGAACTGAATGATACCATAAGAAAGAAGTGGCTCATGTCAAAACGACATATACTATATACTTTATTTTTGATTATTTGTTTTGGCTTCTAAGTTTAAAAACACTTCACACTTTTCTATCACCTTACCCAAAGATTAGTACCCTAAATTTCAAACAAAATTCTGAACTCAGAGATGCCCCATAGTGGGAAGAATTAATAATTGATCATTGGCTTTATTACTTACATAAAACTAATTGGGGAAAATCAAGAATCTGTACTAGAGCACACTATCTAGTCTTCATTCAAATTAGTCAGTCTAAATCATATGATATGTATAGATTTATAAGTTATCAAAAGTTGTTAAATAGGAAGTTTAGTAAATAGCAATACCCAACAATATTTGAGGTAACTATCATTAGCTGCCACACGGGAATCCTAAACACAAATTTAGCTGGACAAGTCTCTAAATAAGTTGGCTTAAGGAACTTAAGATTTGAAGAGATTAAATTTCTCAAAAAAAAAAAAAGACATTGCAAAAGCTGTGATAATAAAATGGTACCTGGCAATTTAGTAAGCTTCCAAATAATATTAGTTACTGTAAGAATTATTAGTATTATTGGACCGCAGTATTACTGTCCATGTTTCTCTGGGCAAGTGACATCATATTTCTGGGCCTTATCAATAAAATTTGAATAGTAAGAATATCTGACCCTCTTTTTCAGGCTTCCTGTCATGACTGAATTAGAAGCACATGTGAAAGTGCTCTGTAAATTCAAGAACATGTAGTTGCCAACTTATTTTAATGACTTTAGAAGTAGTTATTAAAGTTTTCAGATCAAATGCTATATAAATAAAATAGTACTTAAAACTGAGGTATAGGAAAGAAGGAAAATAAAAAATACAGATCTCTTAATGCAAGGAAACCAATATGGATAATGAGGTTACAGATTTAAAGAAGACTTTGAGCTGCGCAGAGGGAAGCAAAGAATTAGATCTCAACTCAGAATATCCAGTAGTTATTGTGTTATTGTGTTTTGATAGCTTTATTCATATGATGACATCTGTCGTCTCTCTTCCCAAAGTGTCTTCAAATATCTGGCTATGGATGCCACTTCTTGATTTTTAAGGCTATTGTAGGCTAATTATTTAAAGATACATAGATAAATAGGTACATGGTAGATAGATATGAGAGAGAGATCCAGAAAGAGAAATATCTTTCCATCATTTAAATTTGGAATTTTCTAAGGGTAGTAAATACATGACTCAGCCTGTCTATCAAAAATTTACTACATTAATTCCCTATTTCCATAATAAAGAGTCAATTTGTTATTGTTCAGTTGCTCAGTCATGTCCGACTCTTTGTGACCCCATGGACTGCAGCGTGCCAGGCTTCCCTGTCTATCACCATCTTCTGAAGCATGCTCGAACTCATGTCCATTGAGTCAGTGATGCCATCCAACCATCTCATCCTCTGTTGTCCCCTTCTCCTTCTACCTTCAGCCTTTCCCAGCCTCAGGGTAGAGAGGGTAGCTGTTCCCTTCTCCAGGGGATCTTCCCAACCTAGTGATTGAACCCAGGTCTCCTGCATTGCAGGTGGATTCTTTACCATCTGAGTCACCAGGGAAGACAAAAGAGTCAATAGGTATGCTATAAAACTGATATGCCTGTATTTCAGTATAGTACTTAAAATCACAAATACAACTACAAACAAAAAATCTAACACAATTCATGAAGCAGAAGGGAAGAGGAGGTATTAAACACTGTAGTTATGTTAGGTTTATTATCTTTTGTAACAAGAGACCAAATGATCTTGTCCAAAGTTAAAAATCAAGAAATAGAGCATATCATGTACTCTTTTAATGTTACTACCAAAAGAAATCAAAGGACTAACAGATAGTAGCTTTACCCTCTAGGAATAAAAGCTTGAGTTGAGGGGTAAATAGCAGCACTGGAAAGGAAAATTTTCCTTCTTACATTGATACTTCTATATTATTTCTTAAATAAAAGAAAATTGGTTAATTTAAACCATGAATCCTTTTCAGTTCAGTTCAGTCACTCAGTCGTGTCTGACTCTTTATGACCCCATGAATCACAGCACGCCAGGTCTCCCTGTCCATCCCCAACTCCCGGAGTTCACTCAAACTCATGTCCATCGAGTTGGTGATGCCATCCAGCCATCTCATCCTCTGTCATCCCCTTCTCCTTCTGCTCCCAATCTCTCCCAGCATCAGAGTCTTTTCCAATGAGTCAACTCTTCACATGAGGTGGCCAAAGTACTGGAGTTTTCAGCTTTAGCATCATTCCTTCCAAAGAAATCCCAGGGTTGATCTCCTTCAGAATGGGCTGGTTGGATCTCCTTGCATTCCAAGGGACTCTCAAGAGTCTTCAACACCACAGTTCAAAAGCATCAATTCTTTGGCACTCAGACTTCTTCACAGTCCAACTCTCACATCCATACATGACCACTGGAAAAACCATAGCCTTGACTAGATGGACCTTAGTCGGCAAAGTAATGTCTCTGCTTTTGAATATGCTATCTAGGTTGGTCATAACTTTTCTTCCAAGGAGTAAGTGTCTTTTAATTTCATGGCTTCAGTCACCATCTGCAGTGATTTTGGAGCCCCCCCAAAATAAAGTCTGACACTGTTTCCACTGTTTCCCCATCTATTTCCCATGAAGTGATGGGACCAGATGCCATGATCTTCACTTTCTGAATGTTGAGCTTTAAGCCAACTTTTTAGGAGTAAGCGTCTTTTAATTTCATGGCAGCAGTCACCATCTGCAGTGATTTTGGAGCCCCAAAAAATAAAGTCTGACACTGTTTCCCCATCTATTTCCCATGAAGTGATGGGACCAGATGCCATAATCTTAGTGTTCTGAATGTTGAGCTTTAAGCCAACTTTTTCACTCTCCTCTTTCACTTTCATCAAGAGGCTTTTTAGTTCCTCTTCAGTTTCTGCCATAAGGGTGGTGTCATCTGTACATCTGAGGTTATTGATACCCCTCCTGGCAATCTTGACTCCAGCTTGTGTTTCCTCTAGTCCAGCGCTTCTCATGATGTACTCCGCATAGAAGTTAAATAAGTGGGTGACAATATACAGCCTTGACGTACTCCTTTTCCTATTTGGAACCAGTCTGTTTTTCCATGTCCAGTTCTAACTGTTGCTTCCTGACTTGCATACAGACTTCTCAAGAGGCAGGTCAGGTGGTCTGGTATTTCCATCTCTTTCAGAATTTTCCACAGTTTATTGTGATCCACACAGTCAAAGGCTTTGGCATAGTCAATAAAGCAGAAATAGATGTTTTTCTAGAACTCTCTTGCTTTTTCCATGATCCAGTGGATGTTGTCAATTTGATCTCTGGTTCCTCTGCCTTTTCTAAAACCAGCTTGAACATCTGGAAGTTCACAGTTCACGTATTGCTGAAGCCTGAATCTTTTTAGTGACCCCTTTTAGCTTCAGGCTAAATTTTGAGCTTCTTGGAATGTCTATTAAACCCTTCACGATCTGACCTCTTTCTACAGGCTTTCTTCCCTGCCATTTCTCACATCAAATTTTTTCCTTCCCACTTAACCATCTACATGCAGTACCTCTTCTAAACATGTCTTCTCTTTCTTCTGTGGCTTATCTACCTCTTCTCTGTGATGAACAGTAAGAAATATATATGATAGCTTGACATATGTATACCTAGATACATACACATAATAGAATTGCAAAACACAGTACTCACCACATTCACTGCCTTCTGATGTTTTCTGTTCCATTCTATTTTATTTTTAAATGTCAGTCCTGACCATTTTTATTTGATACTTATTTTGTGAACCATGAACCATCACCAGTTTCACTGCCTTGGCACCTTCTGATTCCTTAATGTACATTCTGAGCACTTGCTTACTGCCCTAGGTGAATTAATTCCAGCCTCCAACTCTCAGCAAAAGCATCATCTCCTCTGTGAAGCCTCCCATGAGCAGGAGCCAGATGGAACAATCTCTTTCTTCCCTATAATCTTCTTCTATTGAATTCTCATTGCATTACTACTGTAGTATTTTCTGTGATAATGTCCTTGATGCCCTCTTCCACTAAAGTGTAATTTGTCTAATACTGTCTCATACAGTATTAAATGTTAAATCCCTGGCATATTATAGCATGTGTTCATCAGATATGTTATTTTAGTATTGAATGAAAAAATCTGTCAGTTTGAAATGAAAGCAGGCCAATTTAACGAAGAATCAATTTGCCAAATGACAAATTCATCAAACTTACTAATTTATCAAACATTTAAAAGAATATTTAAAAATGTATTCAATATGTATAAACACATTATTCTTATTATATTCAAATTAGTTGTTCCTCTACCAAAGTACTTAGAAAGTTCCACCACCTTCTTTCACTCTCTGCTAACAGACATTTATGCTAAACTCTGTGCATCAGTATCTCTGTCCACAGTTCGGCTATACCACTTCACATTTCCTGAATGAGCTACAATCTAGTAATATAAGGAAAGATAGGGGAATATTTCTCCTTTTTCCACCATTCTCCTACAGGCTTGCCAAGGCAAACGGGACAAATTGGAGGGTATATCACAACCCCTGTGGAGGAGGAAATGGGTATTTTCTCTATAGTAAAAACTATAGACTTTTCCAGTGTACAGCACATAAACAAAATCTGAAGCAGTTGTGCAGTTGTCTGTACAATGGTGGGTGTAATTCAGAGAGGAATACATACTGAATATTTATTTCCCTTTTCCGGTCACCAGTTCAGTTCAGTCGCTCTGTTGTATCCAACTCTGCAACCCCAAGGACTGCAGCATGCCAGGCCTCTCTGTCCATCACCAACTCCCGGAGTTTACTCAAAGTCATGTACATCGAGTCCGTGATGCCATCCAACCATCTCATCCTCTGTCATCCCCTTCTCCTCCTGCCCACAATCTTTCCCAGCATCAGGGTTTTTTCAAATGAGTCAGCTCTTCACATCAGGTGGCCAAAGTATTCAGATTTCAGCTTCAGCATCAGTCCTTCCAATGTATATTCAGGATTGATTTCCTTTCCTGTCATATTTAAATGAATTACTATTTATTTACTCTCTAGCAATAATGCTATTTGGAAGTTTTTCTTTACTAACATCAACCTTCCTGTTTCAATACTGAATATTCTGTCTACTTTGTAATTGTTTTTTCACATGCACATATTTCCATTGGATGTTTATGATGATAAACTCCCACTGTGTGTTCATTATGGCAAAACCCTGTCCAATCTTCCAGGTCTTCCTTTGCTAATGTGTTACCTGTGGATGCTAAGACAATGCTCATTGATGACTGCTAAACGCAGTGCAATTAAAGATAAACCTTAGTAAGTATTCAGGGGCTTCCCAGGTGGTGCTAGTAGTAAAGAACCCTTTTGCCAAGTCAGGAGACATAAGAGACATGGGTTCGATCCCTGTGTGAGAAGATCCCTTGGAGAAGGAAATAGCAACCCACTCCAGTATTCCTGCCTGGAGAATGCCTTGGACAGAGAGGAGCCTGGCAGACTACAGTTCATGAGGTTGCAAAGAGTCAGACACAGCTGAAGTGATTTACCATGCGGTAAGTGTTCCAACAAGGTAAACTTTCTTTCAACATTAAGGAACAATATTACCTGCCTAAGGTATCTTATTCTCTTCTATTTTAGAATAGTCATCTGCTTGCCTTCTCTGATCTGAACGTGATCTCTGTGTCATCTCTTGCTGTTCTCTGGGCAAGACAGAGAGAGGAGCTGTTCAGAGGACCTTGGGAGGTAGAGTAGGAGGAGAGAATGATCGAGAAGAAAAGCCTTAAAATTTCAAGTATCGACAGAGGACGAGATGGTTGGATGGCATCACCGACTCAATGGACATGGGTTTGAGTAAACTCCGGGAGTTGGTGATGGACAGGGAGGCCTGGCGTGCTGCAGTCCATGGGGTCACAAAGAGTCGGTCAGCACTGACCAACTGAACTGAACTGAACTGAATATGTTCACAAGAAGGAGTTATGTTCCAAAAGTCGAGGCTGAGCAGTAAAAAAAATGATAGATATTTTCCAGCTGTAAGTGCACCCAGGGAAACCTCCTGATCTGTGGTTCCCATAAAAAGATGTGTGAGAATCGATGATTCAGCAGATTTAAAGAGCTTATTTCCCTCAGCTCAGCTCAGAGGTTAAACTTAATGTCAAGTGAGGTTTGACTGCTTTTCCAGGTGCCCAGGACATCTTTGTAAACAGAGGAGTTGGAGAGGAATACAACTCATTTATTCATGATGTTAGCAGGACTTAAGCATTTTCACATGTGCCTGGACCAGAGGAGCTTAGAAAAAGTCTGACCAAAACCAACATGGTTTCTGGAGAGGTCTCTTCTCTCACATCAAGACCACAGACACTTAAGGTGAATTCAGTTTGAGGTAGTAGAAGGAGCAATTTCTTTTACCAAGCTGGAGAGATGAGTATAGGACATTTTAGGAAGGTCTAGGAAAGTGGTACCTCCAGATACCCCTGAAAAGACAACCCATGCAACAAAGACTAAAAAGCTCCCTTTGGGAGGAAAAAGATAAGTTTCTTCCTGCTAATGCAATTGTTTTTAACACTTGGGTCTCTAACAATGAGAAATGTTATAATTGTGTTCAGTGTAAGAGAGAAGAAATAACATGCCACAGACTTGGGAAAAGATAATTAGAAGGAATAGAAAAATGTTAGGACAAGAAATGGACCTTTTTTAGGCCTGACTCTTACTGGGTTTCCCTGGTGACTCAGATAATAAAGAAATGGGCCTTTTTTGTCTTCAGTTAGATATTTTTTAAGCTAAAGATTTCTCTTCTAGAAAGCATTTGACCTTCTCTGCTCTTTAGATTGGCTCTTACGTGAGCTAACACTACTTTTAATCTGTAACAGTTGTGCGGTACCCAAGTTCCCTGATAGAGTAAAATTTGTGGTGTTTCATCTTAACTTTTACTTGTGAATAGGATAGTATTTGTTTTCCAGAAACTTTTTGGAGGGGGGCAGATTCTCTTTTTATCATAAATGACACTGATGAATATCAATTCCTTTTACCTACTTGCTTGATGTCCAAAGGAAATAGCTTTCAAAATAATCTTTTTTGTTGTGAAAAAATATGCATCACATAAAATTTACCATTTTACTTGTATAGTTCTGATGCATTAAGTGCATAAGCATTTTGTACAACCAACACTACCATCCATCTCGAGGAGTTTTTTTTTTCTTTTTCTCCCCCAGTTTTATTGAGATATAATTGACATTTAACATTGTATAAATTTAGGATGTACAGCAGGCTGATTTGGCATACTTATATATTACTGAGCACACATATATTATGGAATGATTACCACCGAAGTGCTAGCTAACATTTCTATCATGTCACATAATTACCATGTGTTTTTGTGGTGAGAACATTTATGTTCCACCCTTTTAACCACTTTCAAGTATATAATACAGTGTCATTGGCTACAATCTCTATGCTGTATACTAGAGCTTCAGAAACAGTCATCTTATAATGGAAAGTTTATGGTCTTTGTCCAAGATCTCCCCATTCTCCCTATCCCCAGCTCCTGGCAACCAACACTCTATTCTAAGTTTGGCTTTTTCAGACTCCACATATACGTGATTATCATGTAGGATTTATCTTTCTCTTATGTATTTCACAATTTCCTCAAATTTCATCCACTATCACAAATGGTATAAATTGATATTGAAATAATGTAAGCAATTTAGTTATACACAATGGCCATGATACTCTGAACAACCTGCTCTAATGAAGTTTTGATGAACAAAATATTTAAAATAGAGTCATCTCTCAGTATCTGCAGGGGATTGGTTTCAGGATCTCCTCTGCAGATACCAAAATCTGCAGAAGCTCAAGCTTCTTTTATAAAATGACACAGTACAGACCACCTTCCACATCTGTGGATGGGAAACCCACAGATATGAAGGACGAACTTTACCTAAGAAGAGTAGTATAAGTCATTTAATTCCCAAAGTTTGTTTTCATACAAAAACAAAAATAAATAAATACAAAATCCAATGGACATTTCATATATGTTACTCTCTTCAAGCATTACATGCCTTTTTCTTAAAATTTATAAAATAAAGTTTCAGTTCAGTTCAGTCGCTCAGTTGTGTCCGACTCTGCGACCCCATGAATTGCAGCAGGCCAAGCCTCCCTGTCCATCACCAACTCCCAGAGTTCACTCAGACTCGCGTTCATCAAGTCAATGATACCATCCAGCCATCTCATCCTCAGTCATCCCCTTCTCCTCCTGCCCCCAATCCCTCCCAGCATCAAAGTCTTTTCCAATGAATCAACTCATCTCATGAGGTGGCCAAAGTACTGGAGTTTCAGCTTTAGCATCATTCCTTCCAAAGAAATCCCAGGGCTGATCTCCTTCAGAATGGACTGGTTGGATCTGCTTGCAGTCCAAGGGACTCTCAAGAGTCTTCTCCAACACCACAGTTCAAAAGCATCAATTCTTCGGCCCTCAGCCTTCTTCACAGACCAACTTTCACATCCATACATGACTACTGGAAAAACCATAGCCTTGACTAGATGGACCTTAGTCGGCAAAGTAATGTCTCTGCTTTTGAATATGCTATCTAGGTTGGTCATAACTTTTCTTCCAAGGAGTAAGCGTCTTTTAATTTCAGGGCTGCAATCACCACCTGCAGTGATTTTGAAGCCCAAAAAATAAAGCCAGCCACTATTTTCACTGTTTCCCCATCTATTTCCCATGGAGTGATGGGACCAGATGCCATGATCTTCATTTTCTGAATGTTGAGCTTTAAGCCAACTTTTTCACTCTCCTCTTTTACTCTCATCAAGAGGCTCTTTAGTTCCTCTTCACTTTCTGCCATAAGGGTGGTGTTATCTGCATATCTGAGGTTATTGATATTTCTCCCAGCAATCTTGATTCCAACTTGTCCTTGTGTTTCTCATGATGTACTCTGCATACAAGTTAAATAAGCAGGGTGACAATATACAGCTTTGACGTACTCCTTTTCCTATTTGGAAGCAGTCTGTTGTTCCATGTCCAGTTCTAACTCTTGCTTCCTGGCCTGCATACAGATTTCTCAAGAGGCAGGTCAGGTGGTCTGGTATTGCCATCTCTTGAAGAATTTTCCACAGTTTATTGTGATCCACATAGTCAAAGGCTTTGGCATAGTCAATAAAGCAGAAATAGATGTTTTTCTGGAACTCTCTTGCTTTGTCCATGATCCAGTGGATGTTGGCAATTTGAACTCTGATTCCTCTGCCTTTTCTAAAACCAGCTTGAACATCTGGAAGTTCACAGTTCACGTACTGCTGAAGCCTGGCTTGGAGAATTTTGAGCATTACTTTGCTAGCGTGTGCAATGAGTGCAATTGTGTGGTAGTTTGAGCATTCTTTGGCATTGCCTTTCTTTGGGATTGGAATGAAAACTGACCTTTTCCAGTCCTGTGGCCACTGCTGAGTTTTCCAAATTTGCTGGCATATTGAGTGCAGCACTTTCACAGCATCACATTTTAGGATTTGAAATAGCTCAACTGGGATTCCATCACCTCCACTAGCTTTGTTCGTAGTGATGCTTTCTAAGGCCCACTTAACTTCCCATTCCAGGATGTCTGGCTCCAAGTGAGTGATCATACCATCATAATTATCTGGGTCGTGAAGATCCTTTTTGTACAGTTCTTCCGGGTATTCTTGCCACCTCTTCTTAATATCTTTTGCTTCTGTTAGGTCTATATCATTTCTGTTCTTTATCGAGCCCATCTTTGCGTGAAATGTTCCCTTGGTATCTCTAATTTTCTTAACGAGATCTCTAGTATTTCCCATTCTGTTCTTTTCCTCTATTTCTTTGCACTGATCGCTGAGGAAGGCTTTCTTATCTCTCATTGCTATTCTTTGGAACTCTGCATTCAGATCCTTATATCTTTCCTTTTCTCCTTTGCTTTTCACTTCTCTTCTTTTCTCAGCTATTTGTAAGGCCTCCTCAGACATTTGCTTTTTTGCATTTCTTTTTCTTGGGGATGGTCTTGATCCCTTGTCTCCTGTACAATGTCACTAACCTCAGTCCATAGTTCATCAGGCACTCTTGTCTATCAGATCTAGTCCCTTAAATCTATTTCTCACTTCCATTGTATAATCATAAGGGATTTGATTTAGGTCATACCTGAATGGTCTAGTGGTTTCCCCTACTTTCTTCAATTTAAGTCTGAATTTGGCAACAAGGAGTTCATGATCTGAGCCACAGTCAGCTCCTGGTCTTGTTTTTGCTGACTGTTTAGAGCTTCTCCATCTTTGGCTGCAAAGAATATAATCAGTCTGATTTCGATGTTGACCATCTGGTGAGGTCCATGTGTAGAGTCTTCTCTTGTGTTGTTGGAAGAGGGTGTTTGCTATGACCAATGCGTTTTAGCAAAACTCTATTAGCCTTTGCCCTGCTTCATTCTCTACTCCAAGGCCAAATTTGCCTGTTACTCCAGGTGTTTCTTGACTTCCTACTTTTGGATTCCAGTCCCCTATAATGAAAAGGACATCTTTTTTAGGTGTTAGTTCTAAAAGGTCTTATAGGTCTTCACAGAACCATTCAACTTCAGCTTCTTCAGCATTACTGGTTGGGGCATAGACTTCATTTACTGTGATATTGAATGGTTTGCCTTGGAAACGAACAGAGATCATTCTGTCACTTTTGAGATTGCATCCAAGTACTGCATTTCGGACTCTTTTGTTGACTATGATGCCTACTCCATTTCTCCTAGGGGATTCCTGCCCACAGTAGTAACTATAATGGTCATCTGAGTTAAATCACCCATTCCAGTCCATTTTAGTTTGCTGATTCTTAGAATGTCGATGTTCACTCTTGCCATCTGTTTGACCACTTCCAATTTGCCTTGATTCATGGACCTGTCATTCCAGGTTCCTATGCAATATTGCTCTTTACAGCATCAGACCTTGCTTCTATCACCAGTCACATCCACAGCTGGGTATTGTTTTTGCTTTTGCTCCATCCCTTCATTCTTTTTGGAGTTATTTCTCCACTGATCTCCAGTAGCATATTGGGCACCTACAACCTGGGGAGTTCCTCTTTCAGTATCCTATCATTTTGCATTTTCATACTGTTCATGGGGTTCTCAAGGCAAGAATACTGAAGTGGTTTGCCATTCCCTTCTCCAGTGGACCACATTCTGTTAGACCTCTCCACCATGACCCATCCCACACGGCATGGCTTAGTTTTATTGAGTTAAACAAGGCTGCAGTCCTAGGGTGATCAGATTGGCTAGTTTTCTGTGATTATGGTTTCAGTGGACATATACCCCACATCCAAGGTAAGAGAAACCCAGGTAAGATGGTAGGTGTTGCAAGAGGGCATCAGAGGGCAGACACACTGAAACCATTATCACTGATCATCCTAGGAGGTTGCCAAAATGTTATACACACCTCAGCTACTATAAAGAATAAATCATAATTCAATGGGTTCATGATAATATTATAAAGTATATTTTAGGGAACTAAAAGGAAATTTCAGCATCTAAGGAAGCAATCCAGGAGCAATACCTTCTACTGAATCATTTTAAATTCATATAAGGCGTATTATGCGAGTTGGTCTTTGTCAAGCTGCCTTTGACAGTGAATGGAATCAAGCTCATGAAGGACTAATCAAACCTTGATGGGAGTGGGACGCTCTTGAAATAAACTCCTCCCCTGGGTTTTTAAGGCATCGGCTCTGGCAGATGAGACCCGCAGTCAATCAGACGTGTGATCGCATCATGTAAACGACACCCGCTGGACTCGCCTTATTTGCTCTTATGAAATTCCTGTCAGTTTTGAGACATAAATAATTCAAGCAAATGGCTTTGAACACCAGAGACTGCCAATTATTATTGTGTCACCAACTCACCAGCATTTGTGTGGATCACCAGAGTATTTCTTTTAAGAAGTCAAGACTTCCAGACTCAGAATAAGCTCTACAGTAAAGGAATTCTCTTTACCTCTAAATTCTTCCAAACTAGTTTTATTTATGTTTTGAAAGCAGAAATGGAAATTTATCATTTACAACACCTTTTATGTCTCTTGATTCCACTGCAAAAGTTCAAATATAATAGAGTTGGGAATTAAATAGTACAAGCAATTACATCAGAAAAAATGGAGCAAAGCACTTTCGGTATTTTTAAAAGAACCATAAAATTCCCAGAGTACAGTCAACACATTTACGAATTCAAGAGAGAGAATTACAATGCTTACATCAGCCTAATAATTGAAATGAATCCAGCATTTCCATTTTAAAGCCACTAATCCAAGAATAAAGGGGAGATGAAACAAACTCAGGCAGCTATAAAAGAGCTATGTTTGGGACTGAGTGTTGTGGCTTTGCCTCAGGTTTAGGGTTACTTAGGATAGACTCAGAAGTAGGCTGCAAAGTCAAGTTGCTTTCCTGATCCTGTCTCCTTTGTCATTAGACTCACAATGAACAATGGTGTTGGTGTTTCTATCACCAACTCTATGTAATAAGAATTTTATTTTGACTCATTCTCTTCTCTTTTTTCAGTTCTCCACTGTGCACTGTAAAACACTATCAGAATGCTTTTCTTCTTAAACTGTAAAGTACTACGCCACAAGTCCTGTAGCCTCAGCTAGCTACAAAAACAAATCTGAAAAATTAATGGGAGCATGCCTTCCCCTTGAAAACAAGCAACTTCCAGAGCTGAAGCTACTTTGTTTTAGTTCTTCTCTTCCCATCTCCAAAGGAGGGGAAAAAAAGAAAGCTCCAGACTCTGAATTAGTTTTTTGCAGTTTTAATTGCTGTTCTGTGGTGATTAAATACAGCATCATGGAGCACTCAGACAGTCAATAAGTCATTAGTTTCATCAAATGTTTTGTCATACCTAAGAGTCAAATTCAGTGATTATTGTTACCAAAGTTTTAGTCACTCCAGGAAAAACCACATTTGGTGTTTTTGTGATGATTTGTGATGTTTTCCCACAAGTTTTCAGTTACATCAGTATTTTCTTCCCTGTTAAAATTTGGAGATAATGCTCAGATTTAGGATTGCCAGATTTAGCAAATAAAAATACAGGATAAATTTGAATTTCAGATAAGCTTTTGGTGTATATATATGCATATATGTATATTCATATATGTAAGTATATGCTATTGTTGTTCAGCAGCTCAGTTATGTCCAACTCTTTGCAACCCCATGGACTGTAGCCTGCCAGGCTTCTCTCTCCTTCACTGTCTCCCAGAACTTACCCAAACTCACGTTCATTGAGTCAGTGATGCCATCCAACCATCTCATCCTCTGTCATCTCCTTCTCCTCTCACCTTCAATCTTTCCCAGCATCAGGGTCTTTTCAAATGAGTCAGCTCTTCGCATCAGGTGGCCAGAGTATTGGAGTTTCAGCTTCAGCATCAGTCCTTCCAATGAACACTCAGGACTGATCTCCTTTAGGATGCACTGGTTGGATCTCCTTGCTGCCCAAGGGACTCTCAAGAGTCTTCTCCAACACCACAGTTCAGAAACATCAATTCTTCGGTGCTCATCTTTCTTTATAGTCCAACTCTCACATCCATACATGACAATATGGGAAAACCATAGCTTTGACTAGACGGACCTTTGTTGACAAAGTGGTGTCTCTGCTTTTTAATACACTGTCTAGGTTTGTCATAGCTTTTCTTCCAAGGAACGAATGTCTTTTAATTTCATGGCTGCAGTCACCATCTGCAGTGATTTTGGAGCCCAAGAAAATAGTCTCTCACTGTTTCCACTGTTTCCCCATCTATTTGTCATGAAGTGATGGGACTGGATGCCATGATCTTAGTTTTCAGAATGTTGAGTTTTAAGTCAGCTTTTTCACTCTCCTCTTTCAACTTCATCAAGAGGCTCTTTAGTTCCTCTTCACTTTCTGCCATAAGAGTGGTGCCATCTGCATATCTGAGGTTATTGATATTTCTCCTGGCAATCTTGATTCCAGCTGTGCTTCATCCAGCCCAGCATTTCGCATGAGGTACTCTGCATAAAAGTTAAATAAGCAGGATGACAATATACAGCCTTGACATACTTCCTTCCCACTTTTGAACCAGTCCTTTGTTCCATGTTCAGTTCTAACTGGTGCTTCTTACAGGTTTCTTAAGAGATGGGTAAGGTAGTCTGATATTCCCATCTCTTTAAGAATTTTCCACAATTTTTTGTGATCCAAACATAGGTAAGTATATACTTATACGTATATATCAGTATAAGTGTGTTCTGTGCAATTTAGGACACACACTAAAAAGAATTCGTTGTTGATCTGAAATTCAAATTTAACTGAACAGCCTGAATCTTAGCTGGCATTCCTACCTGATGACATCACTGTTAAGCAGACCAGTGAAACTAGAGAGGAAGGCTGCAGGTGATTTAAGTACCAACCGACAGTCGGGTGGCAGCCAGCACAGACAACTTTAAAAATGCCTTTCCTGCCTGGAAAGGGAGATTTTGCTGGTGGGGGAAATGGGGCTGGACTCTGGAGAGAGGCTCAGGCCTGGGGAGAGCAGTGACCCACAACAAAGGCCTCAGTGGTGTCCATGGGCTCTCAATAAAGGACACACACCTGCTCCCAAGGGGTTGTCACCTTAATGTCATTTCCCTGTGAAGATTCTTTTCAAGACTAATGATGTGTGACAAAAATAGTCAAGCAAAACCAGGAAAAGACCTTAGTCAGAGAAACAAGCCATCCAGCTTGTTTTAGTCATTGCCTCTCTTCTCGGTCTCTCTGACTGTTCTACCCAGTCATTCAGAAAAATCAAAGGTCAAAGGACAATCATTTATTCCATGAAGCAGATTTTGATTTGGAGGAATTTCCCAAGAAGTCTTTTGGCACACGTGTCAGGTATAATTTTGTCAAAATGTATCAAAAGAGTAGAAAACAAATTATATTTAATTCCATGTGCAACAGGTAAAATCGTGAATGAATGTAGAGAGATGGCAGAAGGAGATGGGAAATAACTAAGGAAAAGTTATATTTTGGAGATAATTTTTGTGACATTTTCTTGGAAATGATGATTCTGGTGTTTATCTTCACCTTAATGACTCTAAGCTCAACGGCGTCCAATCCTCATGAAAATGTCTAAATATAGGTTTTATGGTTCCCAAAGTAATCTACTTTGTGATCCTCTTCACACCCTTTGAAATATTATTAGATTAAAAAAGCATAGGGGGGTGGGAGCATCCTTTCCCCTTGGATGGTTTCTTTCTCAGTACCATCTCCCTCCTGTCTCTCCTTTTTATCTAGTCACACAAGAGCTAGCTGAAAGGTCTACTTCTAACTAGTAAAGCAAGTGGTGTCATTTCTGTAATAAATATTAAGATGTTCTTATAGACCAATGAGTTGAACATCTGTGCTGTTCAATATGGTAGCCGCTAGCCGCCATATTTGCATTCAACGTAAAGCTAATCAGAATTAAGTAAAATTTAAAATTCAGTTCTTCAGTCACACTAGGTACTTTTCAAATACTCAGCAGCCAGACAGGGTTAGTGACTATGTACAGATACAGGACAGTCCCACCACCACAGAATGTTCTATTGAGAAGTATTGTTCTATACAGCATTACATTGTCATATTGAACCAGGAAGGATACCTAAGCATATCCTTGGGTATCACTCTATCCAACAGCCATTGTGGAGAAATTTTTAAAAAAGACGAAAGACATAGTTAAGAAATTTAGTTGGAGAAAACTGACTAGGTTAGTCACCATAGGAATAACAATTTCAGACAGCTTTGAGCGAGTGAAGACTACAGATATGAAAAAAAAAAATGCCTTTCAAGCGTGAATAAGGATTACTATTGCAAATATTACTAATGATAGCACCAAAAGGAGCCCCAGAAGAAGACCACTAGGGTGAATTCCCTATATAGCTCTTCTTAGCTGTTTGGTCATAGGAAAGTTATTGGATCGGTCAGTGCTTCTGTTTTCTCATCTGTAAAATGGGGATGATAATGATATCTACCTTTGTCAGCAGGGTCACCCTGTTTACACGGTTGTTGCTCCCCAGAGTTGGGCAGCACACCTCCAATACAACTGTCTAAGTTAACCCCCTTCTCTGGCATCTGAGGGTATTAAAAAAGCAAATTCATTTCAAGGACTTACATAGTACTTGGTATACAAAGATTAGCTATACTTAAACTATTTCTCAAAAGGAAATCTCTCAAAGATAAGAATCAGAGAGTAGAATTGGAAAATCATTGAAAACCAGTGTTACCAGCCAGTCTGGTTTGCCCTTGACTGAACAGGCTCTCAGTGTACAGAAATTTCAGTTTTTAAATTAGGAAAACTCCAGACAAACTGGGAGAAGTTACCCATAAAAAAGAAATACACCTAATCCCGAGAAATAATCTAGGAGTGGATAAGATTAGCTCACTCTATGCAGTGATATCCAATATTAGTAACAGCATCTGACTAAACATTATGAATTTTGAAACTAAACACAAGGGTCAGCGGATAAAGAGGATTAACATGGTTCTTCTTGGCACAAAAGTAAAAATTGTCCATCTGGTACAGAAAATAGCACAGTTCTTATGGCTTGTGGTTTTGAAATAATAGCACTGGATACCTCAGCTGTGTTTTTTTTTTCTTTTCTTTTCTTTTTTAAGGGAAGCAAAAAGGTTTTGATATATCCCCCTCTCCTCTAGCCCTGAAAACCTCAATTCCAAAGGAAACTGCTGACTAGGAAATGTGTATTTGCTACAGAGCATCGTATTGTGTCGCTCTAATTTCTACAAACCATAAAAGAGGAATTGCATTTTATGCCTATGCATTTATTGCATCACCACTGGTCAACATAATCTATACCTTGACACTTGGAGAAACGAGGCGAGAAGTGGTGTTGGTAATGGCCTTAATTAAATCAAGTATTTATGATTTCCTCTTGAAGGTCTTTATTTGTACAGCCTCGAGCAAAAACACAGCAGGGCAGTGGCAGTCAAATCAGTAGAAGAAAAGACAAGAGTTAGCATGGCGGTCCTAAAACGCCAGTTTTACTCTAGAAGTCTCCCTGCAGCTGAGCACTAAATTGGATTTTATTGGGTGAGCCCGAGCCACCCAGTGCTTTTGTGAGTTGTCCCACGGACCACAGCCTTATTCCTAGTTCACATTTACTTGGAATGCTACGTGATAAGGGACGCTAACAAACAGATAATTCCAAATAGAGACCTCCTCATTGTATAGAAGTTGAACCTGTCTCCTTTCAGCGGGGATTTTTCTTGCCTTCTAGCCCTTCTGTTTCGTAAGTGGTGGCTTACCTCTTCCCCATCAGGAGATTGAGACAGGTCCTGGGATAAAGAACAGAGATATTATCTTTTTTTTTTTTTTTTTAAATCAGTTTCCAAGTCAGCATCTTTGATCTTTGTTCTCATCAACAGCTGTGCAAAATTTTCTACCCGCCCGTTTCTTTATCAGTTCATACTCACTCAGTGAATCACTCGTGGTGGGAGGGGAGCCTTGTTGTGCTGACTTGTTGCAGCTCACTGTGGGGAAAGCAACAGGAACACAGGAGACCCAAAGCTAACCTCCAGTTTGGGGTGATTGTCAATGCTAGAAGGCAACAGGGATGAAAATACGTTTGTGGAAGTAAAAGCAGATGTCATCTGTATTTCGCTTCAAAATATTTGACATAGCCTGAGGAGAAAGTGGGGAGGAGGGGCAGCTTTATCTTTTGGATGAACTTCCAGCAGGATCAACAACAAAATCGGTGCTTGCCTCTGAATGCTCACCAATTGATTGGCATCTCAGGTGGGTTAGGAGAGAGCTAGAGAAAAGAGTTATTAAGTCAGATGCTGGATCTCTAAACCCTGCAGTTTAGAGTCTCAAGTCAGACCTGGAGAGAGGACCATGCAAAAGCGTTTGGCTCTTAAAGCCACTAGGTAGACCCTCACAGCTAGTAGGTTTGTTTTTTTTTTAATTTTTTTATTTTACTTTATTTTACAATACTGTATTGGTTTTGCCATACATCAACATGAATCTGTCACGGGTGTACACATGTTCCCAATCCTGAACCCCCCTCCCACCTTTTACCCCTCAAGTTTGTATCACGTAGCCGTATACTTTTTAAATAGTGTTAGGCCAAGGATTGAGTGTTTTTTATCGTTAATCGAGCTCACAGTATTAATTTTCAGCAAACACCCTTACGAATCTCAAGGCAGGACACCAACCAGGACAGGCTCACGTTTCTCCTCTTTGTAGGAACGCCTTTGAAGCAAACGAAGCTTTGTGCTTGGAACAGACAAAAACTCCCATGTCTTGGGGTGGAAATCAGACTGAAAAAGAAATTAACAAGGGAAAGATTTTCTAACTTGATAGCGAGTTGAGTGATTTAATCTAGCTCTTCTGCCGACGTGCAGGGCAAGCTTTCACTTTGTTACACCTCTTGCCTTTCTGGGTGCATGGTCAGAAGCAGTAATTCTACATCGACATGTGAAAAATTCCAGCTTATCTCACCAAGTTTTGCACATTGTCATAGACAGTTGAGCCTAAGGCTTGAAAGAAATTAGGCCGTGCCTAAAATAAATCATGTCCCAGGGAGACAGCTGTTTCATAAAAATTAAAACTATTGCCCCTGGCAATCATACTGGACTTCTTAAAGCCTGTGATATTCACTAGAATCAGCTCCTGACACTATCAAGTGAGAGAAAGCCCATGGACCACTTTGTACCTTAATAAGGCGTGTTAATTCATTTTTTAAATATGTGTATCTACAAAACAATGTTCACAGATACTTGTTGGACTCAGGATAGGAAAGTCAAATCCGTCTCAACGTGGGAGAGATTGTTTTTCTAGAAATTTTCTGTGAAAGAAATTCAGTATCATCTTTTATTAATAGATCCAAGTTCCCTACTATTTCACAGCTGTTGAAATAAATTGTTAAGAAAGCTGAAGATAAAGCAGTTTACTTGTAGAAAGTACCATATAAATTCACACTTGGAACACTGGTTCCAAGTTCACCAGTCCTGGTTTCCAGGGACTCTACCTTTGACCCTCTTTCAAAACTGGAGAAAAGTATGACACCTCCCTCAAAAGAAAAAGAGTTCTTTCAAATTTTTGAAGTTGAAATTTTTTTAATAACTTTCCAAATTTTAAAACTAAGTAGCTTTAAAAAAGAGAAAAGCAGAGACTTCCCTGGCAGTCTAGAGGTTTAAGACTCCTTGCCCCCAGTGTAGGGGGCGTGGGTTCAATCCCTGGTCCGGGATCTCAGATCCTGCATGCTTCACAGAGCAGCCAAACAAACAGAGAGATGAACAGCCATGCTGGTAACAGTTTAGCAATTTGGATGCTAGGCAGACAGGAGTGTTGTTCTCAAATGGTTCCTTTGAAATGTAAGCCACTGGAAATCTGAGTAAAAGGCACACTGGAACTCTGTGTATTTTGCTACACCTTTTAGCAAATTTGAAACTGCTTCAAAATAAACACTTCTTAAAAAGAATAAAAGTTTTTAAAACAACAAAAAAAGATTACTATTCTTCTAGATCTGCAATTCCCAAAGGATGGTTCTGGATCAGCATCACCATCTGGGAAACTTAGTGTCACATTTAGTGAAGAATGTTACTGGACTTGTGACGGAAACTTTACCAGATTCAGAAAACAAAGGTCAGGATTAAAATGCAAATATGTGTTTTGGTTAGTGGGGAGCCATCTCAGGGACAGAGCGGGGACAGCGACCCAAGAAGAGCAACGCCTGACAGAGTGGCACAAGGCAACGTGGGGATGATCCGTGTGTCTGAACACAGAAATCTCACTACTCAGAAGTAAAAAGCCAAGAGCCTGCCTTTGAACACATGTGCAGGCAGGAGGCAGTGGGCTACACTGGAAGAAGTCCTAGAGGGTACACTCTCCTTGAAAAATATCTACATTTGTGCGCACAATTTGAACGCTCCCCCTGCAACCCACACAGCACTTTTATTACTACAACATGTGATGACTTACAATGAGGCTTCACTTTCACATACGAGTTCACTGTCCTCATATAAGTCAAATAGTGAGACTGAGGGAAGTCCATAGCAGCAATTATTGCAAAGAAAGGTCCAGGACTTCCCCTGGTGGCTCAGTGGTAAAGAATCCGCCTGCTAAGGCAGGGGACATGGGTTTGATCCCTGGTCTGGAAAGATTCCACAGCCCGCAAAGCGATTAAGCCCACGAAACACGACTACTGAGCTCTACAACAAGAAGCCACACAATGAGAAGCCCACACACCCCAAGAAAGAGTCGTCCCCGCTCACCACAACTAGAGGAAACCCACGTGCAGCAACAAAGATCCAGCGCAGCCAAAACTAAAGTTAAATAAAATTAAAGTTAATTAAGTTTAATTAAATAAAATTAAGTTAAATAAAATTAAAGATAAACCACGTGTTTGCTAGAGTCCACCCTTGTGTGGAGAAGTGACTGTAAGATTCAAATCCTGACACCATCAAAATGTGGCCTCCAGAAAGGAGCTCTCTCTTCCATCCAATAAATCGAATTGTTTTCTTTTCAATTATATAGTGAACATCTTCAAGCAACTCACCCGAATATGAAGATCCATTCAAATAAATAAATTGGTTGTAGAGAGAAAGGCATGAAAGAAATTCTTTCCTAAGCAGTTGTAGCCTGTAATCCCCAGTTTTGCTTGGCAGAATGAAGCTGAGGTGAACCCATCTCTTTTCAGTTCAGTTCAGTTCGGTCGCTCAGTCATGTCCGACTCTGCGACCCCATGGACTGCAGCATGCCAAGCTTCCCTGTCCTTCACCAGCTCCCAGAGCTTACTCAAACCCATGTCCTTTGAGTCGGTGATGTCATCCAGCCATCTCATCCTCTGTCGTCCCCTTCTCCTCCCACCATCAATCTTTCCCAGCATCAGGGTCTTTTCTAATGAGTCAGTTCTTTGCATCAAGTGGCCAAAGTATTGGAGTTTCAGCATCAGTCTTTCCAGTGAATACTCAGGACTGATTTCCTTTAAGGTTGACTGGTTTGATCTCCTTGCTATCCAAGGGACTCTCAAGAGTCTTCTCCAACACCATGGTTCAAAAGCATCAATTCTTCGGTGCTCAGCTTTCTTTATAGTCCAACTCTCACATCCATACATGACTACTGGAAAAACCATAGCCTTGACTAGACAGACCTTTATTGGCAAAGTAATGTCCCTGCCTTTTAATATGCTGTCTCTTCATCACCTCTAAACCAGGGTTTCATTAACCCAGAACACTTAGGCCCACTTAGGCCCTTTATTTTCCTTGCATTGTAAACTTTGCTGTCAAAATGTTTGCCCCAACTGTCCAATATACTTTACCTGGCTCCATGAAACCCAAGTGACTTAAGTTGCTAATTACCTATGAAATACCAATACTATAGACAGATAAAAGATCCAGCTGTCTCCTGTAATAAGCAGAGCCAAAGCATGCATTATCTTGAACGGTTGCCTAAATTTATCAAGAAAATCTGGGCAGAGCAAATTCATTTGACATCTGTATGCCAATGAGCACTGGAATTATAAAGAGAAAATTTACACTGAAGAGAATATTTTTTATTTTTATTTGCTTTCCTCCATTAGTGATATGACCTTTAAATTTCACACTAAATTACTATAGACAGGAAATCTGCCTATTGGCTAAAAATAATAAGGATAATCTTAGTTGCATCACTGCCAACAGCTGTACCTTAGGTCTAATAGTCTTAATAAATGGTATCCTTGAACTGAACTGAAGAGAGATGGGTTCACCTCAGCTTCATTCTGCCAAGCAAAACTGGGGAGTACAGGCTACAACTGCTTAGGGAAGAATTTCTTTCATGCCTTTCTCTCTACAACCAATTTATTTATTTGAATGGATCTTCATATTCGGGTGAGTTGCTTGAAGATGTTCACTATATAATCGAAAAGAAAACAATTCAATTTATTGGTTGGAAGAGAGAAGTGCATGTGTCTGACTTTTTGTGAGTCCATAGACTATAGCCCGTCAGCCTCCTCCATCCATAGGATTGATTATTCAGGCAAGAATACTGGAGTGGGTGCCATTTCCTCCTCCAGGGAATCTTCCCAACCCAGGGATTGAACCCAAGTCTCCTGAGCCGCTGGCAGATTCTTTAGCACTGCACCACCTGGGGAGCCTTTCTTGAAAGTATCTGTTAACTAAATACAAGAAAGAAAATAGGACTCATAGGTGACACTAGAGATAAAGAACCTGCCTGCCAATGCAGGAGATATAAAAAGATGTGGGTTTAATCCCTGGGTCAGGAAGATTGCCTGGAGAATGGAATGACAACTCATTCCAGTATTCTTGGAGAACTCCACTAAAGTGGAGAACTTTGAAGCGAGGAGCCTGGCGGGCTACAGTTCGTGAGGTCGCAAAGAGTCTGACACGACTGAACACTTAGACACACACATGCTGAGTGCTTAATAAACACTAATTATTGGAGACAATGTCCCAATATCAATGGCTCCCTTCCTATTCTAAGAATATAAAAACAGGGGAATACAATGTTTTTATGAAAGTGCTCCTGGTTACATTTGGCCTTAATCTAACTAACCATCCTTCCTTCTCCAAACAGGGAGAAATCCTTGAATGCTATACTCTCATAACAACCCCCACCAACAAATAATATCATGTAAAACTTTTAAGTAACTATTCTTTATTAACTTCAGCTTATGTTTCTTGAATTTATTTTTATGATCAAATGAAAAAGCTAATTTCCAAGACAATTTTTAGAATCTTGTTTGGGCTTTGATAGACGGGAGCTGATGCTTTGTCCGTCCCAACTAGTCCCCAGGGACAGCTTGTTAGTGCCCTCTTTGAACAGCAGGAAGAACTAAGAATGTGATCATTCTATGATGTGGAAATGCAAAGAGAGAATGCTATTTGGGAAGAAATTTGCTTAAAGAGCTTGTCTAATTAAATAGAGGGTTGTATGTGATGAAATATAGGTGCTGTCTGCTAGATGAAGTTCTAGTCTGGAAGCCAACAAAACCTCAGATAGAGTGAAGACTCCATTCTGTATATTAGTCCAGGCTTTTTTGTAAGCACTGGGAAGACATTCATGGAGATAAAAGGAAGTATTTCTCATCCTTTTCTCTCTATACAAGATGCAATGTAATTTTGGAGAACATGATAAAGAATTACAATCTTCCTAAATATAAAACAAACACAAATTCAAAGCATCTTTATATTTTTAATGTTAAAAAAGGCTAGTAGATTTTATTCTTTTGAAATGGATACAGACAAGATTAAAAATGCCTTCTCTAGTCTGCATTGGAACAGAGAAATTGAACCATAAGTTACAGAGATGCTAATCATAAATTACTGTCTTAAATGATGGCAACAGACTGGTACATGAAGGGAATGAGTGTATTAAGGGTGGAGGATTCACAAGATATGGAGAGAGGAAGTTTGCAGAAATGTTTTCAGATGACGATAAGGATTCTGTTCAACATGCGCTGAAGAATGAAGTTCAGGGCAAAAATGCAAAATCTCTGTGCTTTATGAGAAAGCTAAATCTACTTTTAGAGCTGTTTGAATGAAAAAGTAGAAAATGAATGAAAATAAGAAAGCAATCAGCCTAGGATACTGGAGTAAGATGCTGCATTCTCCAAATACAGAAGATATTCGTGAGAAAATACTTCTTGGAAACTTTGACACGTGCCATCAGGATTCAGATGACACTCAGAAAGGGAATTGCAAATAAAGCTGGATGCTTTGCATAAACAAAAAAAATTCTTACATTGCAGGATATAAAGAAGTGAAATCTCTCCACTGGAGTGGAGAGATCTAGGGGGAAAATAGATGCATACAGAGGGAGTCCATCCATTTAAAGGGATGTAACATGAAGATTTGAGGCACATGTGTCATCTTTAGAGGGAAAACTCCCCCCTCTCTCAGCACATATGCATTCATGCGTGGGTGCATACTCGCACGAAGAATGAATTAATGGAAAAAACCATAAGAAAAGTTATGCCAGAGGAGGGTATATGGGCCTTCCAAGGGTAAGACAAGAAAATAAGTTCGTTACTAGATGCTTTAAATTGCAATTCAAGGAACTCAAAATAGCCCATTTTAAACAAAAAGAAAAGTACCTAATTTACTGATAGTTGTAACTTGGAGGCACATGGATAAAATGGGATTTACACTTGATTTAATAAATGGCCTCAAAACATGTCTTCGGGACTGATTCCATCTCCTTTGACATCTGTCTGTGTGTTGGACTCACCTTGTTAGGTTCCTTTGTGTAGTGAGGAACTTGACACTCTCAGGATCATATCTTTTGAGCTTGGAAAGTAATGAATGAAGAGAGATGAAGAGAACTCCACAGGCGATGAATGATGGCCTCACCAAGCACTCTAGCCAGGAAGATGGAACACTAGCTGATGAAGACTGTGTGCTCAGCTCCACGGCCACTGGGGCAGAAGCCTGTGATAGCCGAGTCCCAAAACACCTGGAAAAATAGTATGTGAGGCTCTGTTACCCAAATGAAGGTGGGCATACTGTAAGGAGAAAGCGAGAAGAGATTTTGAATGGACAAAAATAGCAAATGTCCACCATGGTTTAGTAGCTAAGTGGAAAGTGACAAGAACATGAATTAACTTGTGAAATTGTTGATTAAAGAACAGAGCTGGGAGATACTTAGTGAGCAAAATTGATAGGATTTGGCAAATGGCCAATAGAATTGTAGGTACCTAGTTCTGAACTAGATGGCATGGTGTTTGGATTTTCTGTCAGGAATAGAAACTGTGTAAATAGCAGAAACCTAAATGGCAACCCACTCCGGTATTCTTGCCTGGAGAATCCCATGGACAGAGGAGCCTGGTAGGCTACAGTCCATGGGGTTGCAAGAGTCGGACATGACTTAGCGACTAAACCATCAAATGAAATACATCCATCACAAAAATGTAGGTGCAGCTGGCGTTTTGTTTAAGCAAAGTGAGTGAAAGTAGCTCAGTCATGTCCGACTCTTTGCAACCCCATGGACTACACAGTCTATGGAATTCTCCAGGCCAGAATACTGAAGGGGGTTGCCATGCTCTCCTCCAAGCGATCTTCCCAACCCAGGGATTGAGCCCAGGTCTCTCGCCTTGCAGGCTGATTCTTCACCAGCTGAGCCACAAGGGAAGCCCAAGAATATTGGAGTGTGTAGTCTATCCCTTCTCCAGGGGATCTTCCCAACCCAGGAATAGAACTGGGGTCTCCTGCATTGCAGGAGGATTCTTTCCCAACTGAGTTATCAGGGAATCCCTGTTTAAACAAACACAGCCACTAAAAGAAAGACTAGACAGTAGGTGAAATAGAGGGAGAAATTAGAGATCACCCTTGGTTACCTGACTACACCTGCTGAGTTGAGAGTAGTGCCATTTACCTGGGTGGAAATAAATGATTGTTGGAAATAATGGTCCATTCACTTTGGGCCATGTCAGGAACCTCTATTAGAAGTCTGACACGTCATCACAAAAGGGGATAACACAAAAGGGGAATTGGTGCCAAACAGTCATCTCATGAGCCATGGTAATTTCAACCCTGAATTTAGATCCAGAAATCTGGCTGAATAGTTGTGTAACTCTAGGCAAGCTTACTGTCAGCCCTTCCTCAAATACATGATGGCAAGAATTGCATCACCTACATCACAGATACCATACATGAATTTCTGGCATTGAAAGAATTCAGTAAGTGCAAGTTCCCTTCTGACTGGCGTTCAAAGGAAGTAAATCACCAAAGACAAAGTGCCAATTCAGAATCCAAAGAGGAAAGTACATATAGTCTGGGTGTACTACATGGCCGACCTCCTGAATACATAGAACAACAGGTGAGAAACATTTCTAACTTGAAGGAGTTTGCATTCTTATTGGGATTAACAAACAAAAGAACAAGATAAATTCAGAATGTAAAAAGTGTTTTGGAGGAAATAAAAAGGATGATATGATGAACAGATGCTGCAGTAGGCTCTACTGATTGACAGATTTGTTTCCTTGGACCTTTCTGTCCTGAAGAAGACAGAGACTTCTCTTTAACAGAAATAACATCTAATCCACATATGGGTGTAAGTTCCCTGTGTGCAGGGTCTCCCCACCAGCACCAGCATGCAAGGATTTACAGATGACTGACAGTCTTGTGGAATCTTCTCTAGCTCTGTGATATGGAACCTGTCACGTGGGACCACTGGCCATCACATATGTATACAAAGGAATCAACACCCCATAGGACAACGCTTTTTCAATGAAGGAAGAAACCTAGCTTGTCGATAATATCTGCTATTTTCTGTACCTGGTGGAGAGAGACACAGAGGAGTAAGGGGGAAAGGCTGTGAAACAGTTCATATAGCTCCTTGGAAGATTCCCAGAAGGTCAAGCCAAGCAGCATTTATCAAGAATAATTATTTATGCTATTATCATATAAAATATATATTATATTTAAATAATTATTATATTAACATAAATATAAAATAATATTTATACTATTATTTGTAAAGAACACACCATTCTGAACTGGCTTTCTGTTTTTCCCTGTTTCATCCTCCCCTGTACTACACTCTTATTTCCCTAGATCACCTCCTCAAATAAACAAACCCTGGTCTCTAACTCAAGAGTTTTCTAATGACTAATGACTCAAGCAATGGCACGCCACTCCAGTACTCTTGCCCGGAAAATCCCATGGATGGAGGAGCCTGGTGAGCTGCAGTCCATGAGGTTGCTAAGAGTCGGACACGACTGAGCGACTTCACGTTCACTTTTCACTTTCATGCATTGGTGAAGGAAATGGCAACCCACTCCAGTGTTCTTGCCTGGAGAATCCCAGGGGCGGGAGAGCCTGGTGGGCTGCCGTCTATGGGGCTGCACAGAGTTGAACACGAATGAAGTGACTTAGCAGCAGCTGGACTTAGCAGGATCTCAAGCTAAGATCCTACCTTTCCTCTAAGTCTCTTCCTACCCATTTTTTACTGATTATTTTTGCCAGTTCTGTGCATTAGTATCTTGAATATTGTTTGACAGATACCTTGAAATAAGGCATAATGCAGTGTGTGATTTGTAATGGTTATATAATGAACTTCACCCTTATGCCTTCCAGTAATTTCATCAAAGAGTTCTTTATTTTGGATGACCAACTTTATGAAATTAAATATGATGTGCTCCTTATTCCAGCTGAGCAACTTAAGTGGAAGTTTGCCTTTAAAGGAAGTTTTGGGGTTACCGATTTTCAAATTGCTATAAAAATGGACAGTGACTGAACATTGGTCTCTGATTATTCAGCTAAAAATTGGGACTCTTAAGATGAATTCTGAATCATCCATATTAGTTCACATGCTACTGAGAGGCCCCCTTTAAATCCTTTGAAGTATAACAGGTATTATCTCTAGATTACTAATGTTCAAGAGAGCTCACTGTTTGCCAGTCTTGTGTAAGGCTTAACCTTACACAAATATTATTTTAATATCTGTTAATCCTTTATGTTGAATGGTTGAGGTTTTTTTTTTTTCCCTTTTCGGCAACAAAAATAAATTTACTCTTGTTCCGGTGATAACGGATAACTGTTTCTCTAGACGAGGATTTTGGGAAATTCTGATATGGTGGTGCCAGGGTACTTGCATTGTTCATGAAAAAGCATGAGGCATACACAATGCATTGGCTTTGTATAAAAACAGAGGCGTAGGAACTGGAAGACATGAAACATCTTCCCTCAGTGTTGTTTGCTCACATCCTGGGGCCTCACAGGCTGATAAAACTGAACAGTTGCTCACTGGAGGGTTTGTACAGGAGTGGGGATGCTGTAAACTCAGCAAGGAAGGGGAAGAATGTTAAAAGGAGCCCCTGAATGAAAGAAATGTGGACTGCACACTAGCGAGTGAAAATTCAAGACCCTTGAGTCCATTCTCATTGAATACACTTTCCCTCCTCTTGTTTTGTAGCCCCCTGTGGGCATCAATTATTTGCTCCCCAGGCGAGAAGATTCCTTACTTCCCTGAACAAGAGGTCTTTGCAGGACATGATAGAGACGTTTCCTTTTATTTCCGTGGCTTGAGTGGCATTGTCTTCACTCCTATTATTTTGAAAATGGAAAAATAAAACAGCAAACTGCAGTTAAGACCTACCGAGGTGCCAAATAAGTTCAAAATAACTTACAATTGCAGTTTCTTCAACTCAAATGAGTGCATACCTTTAAATTAGAGCACCTTTACTGTTTCTAAGCACAGTTGTGGTTAGAGAAATTTGTGTAATGCCTTTTGATTATAGGAGAAGTGGGCAATTGAAAAGACCACTGCAGGGAGGCCAGCACTCCAGCATC
The DNA here is from genome assembly GCF_016772045.2 of Ovis aries. Taxonomy (NCBI): domain Eukaryota; kingdom Metazoa; phylum Chordata; class Mammalia; order Artiodactyla; family Bovidae; genus Ovis; species Ovis aries. Next base: position 95,540,501 of record NC_056058.1, read on the forward strand.
AGTAATGGACCAATCTGAATGCCGTTAGTGATGACACAGCACTGACTAAGATCCTTTACTGACAGAGTGCCAGCTCTTACAGTCTCTCTTAAATTAGTCATTATTTTGAGAGTAAATTAGTCATCAGGCTTCCCAGATAGCTCGGTGGTAAAGAATCTGCCTGTAATGCAGGAGACGTGAGTTCAATCCCTGGATTGGAAAGATCTCCTGGAGCAGGAAATGGCAACCTACTCCAGTATTCTTGCCTGGGAAATTCCATAGACAGAGGAGACTGGCAGGTTACAGTCCACGGAGTCACAAAAGAGTTGGACACAACTTAGAAACCAAACAGCAATAACAGCAAATTAGTCACCATTGCGACATTTAAGAGGATTCTCAATATGCTTAATGGAAAGTTTGCCCCTTGTAAGATGACTTGGGACAATAGATTTTTTTGAGTGAAAGTTGTTCACTCATGTCCAACTCTTTGTGACCCCATGGATTGATTATACTGTCCATGAAATTCTCCAGGCCAGAATACTGGAGTGGGTAGCCTTTCCCTTCTCCAGGGGATCTTCCCAACCCAAGGATCAAACCCAGGTCTCCCGCATTACAGGCAGATTCATCGATTTTTTTAATCACTGTATAATCATCAAGAAAACTCTTAAGCCTGAACCATTGCATCATAACATTAAAATCCATCTAACAAATAGTTGAAACACTGTTACAACACTGTTACTGACTTCCTGATGTTTTCTTTCCCTAAAAAATGTCTCAAGAGTATAAGTCTAACTTAAGTTAGTTTATATGGCATATATAATTGGTAAATCTGTAATTTTTAACTGATATTACAGATTGTTGTATTTTTATCATCATTTATATCTGCACCTAAAACAACTTATCAACAGGCATAGGAAGGGTTCATTTTTGCTCAATTAAAAAAAAGGGGGGAGGGAAAGTACGGGTTCTACAGTTTATTATTTGTTTATTTTCAGGAAAGCAGAAGCCTGATGAAATTACTTAGGGCAACTGTGTATTCATAGTAGGACCCTGGGGGCATGCATGGCTCACCATTGGCCCAGGTCTCTTCCTCCAGCTTCTACTCAATTCCTGCAAGACCTCAGCTCCCATTACAGCAAGAGGGCCACTGCTGCCAGGGCCGTACCAGACAGGAAGAAAGAGAAGCACCTTCCACATTTCACGCAGAGATGACCAGAGAACCCATTGGTTTGTGTTGCGGTATTTTATTGCTCAAGTATTTCATGTTCATGAAAATGAGCCCCAAAATTGCATATGTGTAGAGAAATATAAGAAAAACTAATCACCCCAAATCGGTTCTCTATGAGCCGGAGATAACCCCTGATTAACATTCTGAGCTATAGAACTCCAACACACTCAAGAATATTTTTTTGTCAATATATGTGCATATATACATGCATATATGTTTATGTTGGAAAAGGAAATGGCAACCTACTCCAGGATTCAGCGTGGAGAGTCCCAGGGACAGAGGAGCCTGGCAGGCTACAGTCCATAGGGTCACGAGAGTAGGATACCAGTTAGCGACTAGATCATCATCACCTCTATGTGTATTTACACATCCATTTTGTATATATACACTTCACAGCTTGTTTCATTTCACACATGCTGTACTGTCTTTTTATTATTCAGCTTTATATCTTAAATATATGCGTATCTGTGTCAACAGGCAGACAATTACTCTATTATTTACATTGAAGACATTGTACTTCACAGTATTTAAGCTCTGAAATTGGACTATTTAGATATGAACACCTGTCTTATTGACCGAGCGGTGCAATCTTGTGCCAGATAATTAAACTTCTTAACACTCATTCTCCTCTTTCATAGAATGATTTTCATAATAGTACCTACCTTGTAGGATGGTTTCGAGAATTAAATCACTCTACGTATATTAAAAATTTTCAAGAATGCCTGGCAATAACAAGTGTTTAGTAAATGTCAATTACCACTTTTACAGTTTCATAATATTCCATTGTATACTCTATAGTTTATTTGACAAATCTTCCATCATTAGCTTTTTGCAAATTTTTACTATTAAAAATGTCATAATTAATATTCATGTTTATAAATGTTTTCACATATTTCTGACTATTTCAGAAGGGGATAAATTTACAGGATTTGAATTTCTCAGTCAAATGCTGTACATATTCATTGGGCCTTTGAATGCAGTTGCCAGTTTATCCTCAGAAACATTGAACCATCGAGCAGAGTGTAAGAATAGTCATTTCAAAAATATTTTATCCACAAGTGTTTTAAATTCCTGTCAATCTGATAGGCCAAACAAAATCATTTTTTTCAGCACTATTATATGTTTTAGTTCAGTTCAGTTCAGTTCAGTCGCTCAGTCGTGTCCGACTCTTTGCGACCCCATGAATCACAGCACGCCAGGCCTCCCTGTCCATCACCAACTCCTGGAGTTCACTCAGACTCACGTCTATCGAGTCAGTGATGCCATCCAGCCATCTCATCCTCTGTCATCCCCTTCTCCTCCTGCCCCCAATCCCTCCCAGCAGCAGAGTCTTTTCCAATGAGTCAGCTCTTCACATGAGGTGGCCAAAGTACTGGAGTTTCAGCTTTAGCATCATTCCTTCCAAAGAAATCCCAGGGTTGATCTCCTTCAGAATGGACTGGTTGGATCTCCTTGCAGTCCAAGGGACTTTCAAGAGTCTTCTCCAACACCACAGTTGAAAAGCATCAATTCTTTGGTGTTCAGCTTTCTTCACAGTCCAACTCTCACATTCATACATGACCACTGGAAAAACTATAGCCTTGACTAGATGGACCTTAGTCGGCAAAGTAATGTCTCTGCTTTTGAATATACTATCTAGGTTGGTCATAACTTTTCTTCTAAGGGGTAAGCGTCTCACATATTTCCAAATGTTTGTAAGCATTTGTATTTCTTCTTTTTGAATTTTTTAAGTTCTTTGCCCATTTTTAAAGGTTTTATTTAGATACTTTTTTCAATCAATTGATAAGAATTGTTTAAAAATAAGGGAAAGCAACCTTTTTCATGTATGTTGAAATTATTTTTCCTGTGACTGAAGATTTTTAAATAACTCTTTTACAAGTATTAGGGGAAATCGAAGCAAGACCACAAACTTCCCTAAAGAACTCACACGTATGCTTCAAGAGAAAGCCAACATTTTCACTGCCAATCAGTGTTAACCCAAGATTAGCCACAGCTAAGGTTTCCCAGGTGGTTCAGTGTTAAAGAATCTGTCTGTGATGCAGAAGACACAGGGAGATGCCGTGGTTTCCATCCCTGGGTCAGGAAGATCCCCTGGAAGAGGGCATGACAACCCACTCCAGTATTCTAGCCTGGAGAATCCTCATGGACAGAGGAGGCGGGCTACAGTCCATAGGGTCACACAGAGTTGGACCCGACTGAAGTGGCAGATTTGATTTAGGTCATCTTACACGCTAGTAAAGTAATGCTCAAAATCCTCCAAGCCAGGCTTCAGCAATACGTGAACTGTGAACTTCTAGATGTTCAAGCTGGTTTTAGAAAAGGCAGAGGAACCAGAGATCAAATTGCCAACATCTGCTGGATCATCAAAAAAGCAAGAGAATTCCAGAAAAACATCTATTTCTACTTTATTGACTATGCCAAAGCCTTTGACTGTGTGGATCACAATAAACTGTGGAAAATTCTGCAAGAGATGGGAATACCAGACCACCTGACCCACCTCTTGAGAAACCTGTCTGCAAGTCAGGAAGCAACAGTTAGGACTGGACATGGAACAACAGACTGGTTCCAAATAGGAAAAGGAGTACGTCAAGGCTGTATATTGTCACCCTGCTTATTTAACTTATATGCAGAGTACATCATGAGAAATGCTGGGCTGGAAGAAGCACAAGCTGGAATCAAGATTGCCAGGAGAAATATCAATAACCTCAGATATGCAGATGACATCACCCTTATGGCAGAAAGTGAAGAGGAACTAAAAAGCCTCTTGATGAAAGTGAAAGAGGAGAGTGAAAAAGTTGTCTTAAAGCTCAACATTCAGAAAACAAAGATCGTGGCATCTGGTCCCATCACTTCATGGCAAATAGCTGGGGAAACAGTGGAAACAGTGTCAGACTTTATTTTTGGGGGCTCCAAAATCACTGCAGATGGTGACTGCAGCCATGAAATTAAAAGACGCTTACTCCTTGGAAGAAAAGTTATGGCCAACCTAGACAGCATATTAAAAAGCAGAGACATTACTTTGCCAACAAAGATCCATCTAGTCAAGGCTATGGTTTATCCAGTAGTCATGTATGAATGTAAAGGTTGGACTATAAAGAAAGCTAAGTGCTGAAGAATTGATGCTTTTGAACTGTGGTGTTGGACTGCAAGGAGATCCAACCAGTCTATCCTAAAGGAGATCAGTCCTGGGTGTTCATTGGAAGGACTGATGCTGAAGCTGAAACTCCAGTACTTTGGACACCTCATGCGAAGAGCTGACTCATTTGAAAAGGCCCTGATGCTGGGAAAGATTGAGGGCAGGAGAAGGGGATGACAGAGGATGAGATGGTTGGATGGCATCACCGACTCATGGACATGAGTTTGGGAAAACTCTGGGAGTTGGTGATGGACAGGGAGGCCTGGCATGCTGCATTCCATGGGGTTACAAAGAGTCGGACATGACTGAGCGACTGAACTGAACTGAACTGAAGGCCCATTGACTTTGCACTCCAGAATGTCTGGCTTTAGGTGAGTGATCACACCATCATGGTTATCTGAGTCATGAAGATCTTTTTTGTATAGTTCTTCTGTGTATTCTTGCCACCTCTTAATAACTTCTGCTTCTGTTAGGTCCATACCATTTCTGTCCTTTATTGTGCCCATCTTTGCATGAAATGTTCCCTTGATATCTCTAATTTTCTTAACATTTTAAGAATAGTGGTTAAAGGATGGGGAGAGAAAGAAGGAAGGCATCAATGATCAAATTTGTTGTTTCATTTTATCTTCCTACACTTCTTGGTCTGATAGTCCCCAGTGATTATTAAGCATTAAGAGAGTAAACAAACAGGACATATATTTGTATACAAATATTGTTACTTTGGTGTGTAGATTTAATCAAAGAAAAAAATATGCTGAAATTACTTAGTTTTTCTGTCCTTTCTTTGATATACCAGTTTGGGCTTATAATTACATACTTTAATCATTCAAAATAGGGTGTTTTTAAGCCTATCAGTATTTGAAGGGAAATGGAGTTATTTAATATTATTTCCACTGTGTTATACCTGAAATTAATGTAATATTATAACTCACTTACTTCAATTAAAAAATAATATTACCATATCTATATATCACCTCTTACCTATACTAGTACCAGGGCTATAATCTTCACAGAGCTGCCAGAATAACTATTAGGTAGCAAAGAGCTTGATTTTGCTGCCAAACAAAATAATTTGTTCTTTGTGTGAGAAGATATCATTAGCTTTTGCTGATACTTTGCTAGGTATGTATGGAGAAGTAAATAATAGTAACCTTGTAGAAAAGGAAAAATATTTTTTCCTCTACCCTCTAAGGTTCTCCAGTCAAGATCCTATAAATTAGGTTGGCAAAAGATAGAGAAAAACAAGCAAGTTTATCAATTGGTGCATCCAAGTATGATTTACAAATTACAAAGGCACCCAGTGATGAGTAAATCAAAGGGCCAGTTAGAACTTGGGTTTGTAGTCTATCTCCAGCTGAACAAAGGAAAAAAGGTTTAAGCTTTTGGACAGGGAAAGCAAGCTAAGGGAAGGAACTTAGAAAAGTATGGTAGCAAGGATTGTTTAATAAAGTTTTGTTCTACAAATTTAAATTAGTGTGCTCTCCATTGATAAGAGTTCCTAAGAGTCCTCTTCTTGGTATAGGAGGGGGAGATACATTTACAAATGGAAATGTCCTTTATAAAAGGGAAACTTGTGTTTTTGGATGGTTTCCTACATCCGCCTTTGGCTCAAAAGAATTAATATGGCAAAGAGGCAGATTTGGAGGTAGCATATTCCACTACCCTTCAGTCTGTCTCACAAGCCAAGTTAATAGGGCTTCCATGTTTTCTCAAACCATGGGAGATTGTGGATCCTTGAAGCCATGGAATGAATACAATGTGGGCAAAGAGTTCTGGACTAGGGGTATTCTAGCAATCCTCTCCTCTAAAATCCTGTGATTCTAAACTCCGTGAACAGGGGACGTAAACAAAGACACTCCCATCTTACAGGATAACTTCTGAGAGTAATTCATTGCCAGAGTCCAAACGCATGGGACAGGAAGGCATGATGTGTTTAATGAGGGGATTACCAGCTCTTATTTGTGGTTTGCCAAGACGTAAACAAGTGTCTAGTTTAAGAGTTATGTTTAGTATTTAGCAAAATGACTTGTTTAGGATCAAAAAAATAGAAACAGAGTCAAGCAATACCCAAACCAGTCATCCTGTTTGTCTCTAAAACTCCAACTTGCTGAAAGAACTGACAAGTTTTAGGTAGTAGGCAAAGCTGGTATCATGTAACCCTTGATGACATCGCCTACTTTTCTAAATCCCAGAGGAATGATCAAAGTGGAGGTGGGAGCCTAAAGCCTATTTCCAAAACTCTATCTTGAGAAGTTAGTTCTCTGTAAATTGGAAAATGTAAATTTTGTATTACCATTTTATTGGAGGAGTGGCCTTGGGATTTGTTGGTGGCTTCCTTCTTTTTTATTTCATCTTTGGAGACTCGCAGCCCCAATATTTTCTTTCTTCCTGGCTATATTTTTCTTTCTCTCATCTTTTGTACTAATTTTTATTCTCTGTATCTTGACACAGCCTCATGTTTTCCATAACCTCATCCAAGATGGATTAAAGATTTCTCAGTGTCTTTATGATCAAGTGTTGTATGTGTGTGGCATCTGTGTTCATAAACACTGGATTTTTTCTCTTGGTGAATTTGAGCAAACAAGGTGGTCCTTAAAACTTTTGATTTCACAATCAAGTCTTGAATTTTTCAATTAATCTTGACAGACATAAATCCCATTCCTATCTTAATACTCAATGTGAAAGTATTCTATTACTAATAATTTTACACCTGAACATACCGTATTAGTATTGAATCACACAACTGAAGTATGAAATCCTGTTAAAGCTTATTTTCCCTTCATTTCACAAAAGGCAGCATTGACAGCATATTTTGTCAACATTGAACACTGTGGAGAAGGAGTTCTAAATTACATTGTTAACCCATGACACCACCTTGAATAACACGGTGTTCAGAATTCATCTAGATATTCTGAGGAAGTAGTAGAATGCGATGAACAAAGTATATTGATGAGTAACTAGTGGCTGAAGTTTCACGTGATAGCTATAGAAAAGCTTTTCTCCTGCTGTCTGTAAAATAGTAATTGAAACCCCCTCTTTCAGATGCAGACCTCCCAGCCTCATTTTAGCAGTTTGTGAAATTTCCCTTGCATCACTGAAATACACTCTAAATGGGGTTTACTTTGAAGACCACCCAGAGGTTACAGCTGATGTGAAATGCCACTTTGCATTCATACGTAGTCCAGAGAGGAGCTAGCCCTATATGGCTTTGAATTTATTTAAAATTACCTTCTTTCCTTCAGGTCAGAATGACAAATAAGAGTTGAGATTCTTCGACTTTGATGAACTCTCCAAATCTGTCTGAAGTTAGGATGACCATATAACTAATCATTCAAGCTGGAACACTCCAAAATCAAAAAGGAGGTTACTAATAATTATGCTCCATGTAAACTAAGTCTATCAGAGAAAGGAACAAGGCAAAATGGGCACACCCATGAAAGAACTGCAAATCTAGAATCCCTTACCCACGTGAGTTGTCACGAATCTATTGACCATCACCAAGTCATTGGTATTCCACTAATAACATAAACTGCCCAATCTTACTCTGGTTTATAGGTGCTGGTTAATTGCTATTAGTATGTGATTGCAACCTAAGTTAGGTCTTATCTTCCAAGTTATAATTTAGTTAAATAAATATGCCATATAAAAATCTTTCATACACTTTAATTTCCTATCTTTTTTGTAGCAGAGCATTGTTGCCCATACTTAAACTATATAAGAGAAACATCAATAACCTCAGATATGCAGATGACACCACCCTTATGGCAGAAGGTGAAGAGGAACTAAAAAGCCTCTTGATGAAAGTGAAAGAGGAGAGTGAAAAAGTTGGCTTAAAGCTCAACATTCAGAAAACAAAGATCATGGCATCCAGTCCCATCACTTCATAGGAAATAGATGGGGAAACAGAGGAAACAGTGTCAGACTTTATTTTTTTGGGCTCCAAAATCACTGCAGATGGTGACTGCAGCCATGAAATTAAAAGACGCTTACTCCTTGGAAGAAAAGTTATGACCAACCTAGATAGCATATTCAAAGGCAGAGACATTACTTTGCCAACAAAGATCCATCTAGTCAAGGCTATGGTTTTACCAGTGGTCATGTATGGATGTGAGAGTTGGACTGTGAAGAAGACTGAGTGCTGAAGAATTGATGGGTTTGAACTGTGGTGTTGGAGAAGACTCTTGAGAGTCCCTTGGACTGCAAGGAGATCCAACCAGTCCATTCTAAAGGAGATAAACCCTGGGATTTCTTTGGAGGGAATGATGCTGAAGCTGAAACTCCAGTACTTTGGCCACCTCATGTGAAGAGCTGACTCATTGGAAAAGACTCTACTGCTGGGAGGGATTGGGGGCAGGAGGAGAAGGGGACGACAGAGGATGAGATGGCTGGATGGCATCACTGACTCAATGGACATGAATCTGAGTGAACTCCGGGAGATGGTGATGGACAGGGAGGCCTGGCGTGCTGTGATTCATGGGGTCGCAAAGAGTCGGACACGACTGAGCGACTGAACTGAACTGAATTGAAACTCTATAAGATTAATTAAGATGAAAATGTTTCTCATTTATTTCCCCTTCCTACTTGTATATGGAGTTATAGCCAGGAAATACCATAGATTTTTTTCAGTGTCTTCTCTCTGTGTCCTTTGCATGCTTCTACACTTTATCTTCAAACACTGCATCTATTTTTCTTTTAAAATAAAGGGAGAATTAAATTATTAAATGAATTAGTTTAAAATGTCAACAGAAAAATCCTTTTCCTTCTTCTTTGATTTTGAGCCTTTTCAAACCTCATCATCCGAAATATATTTGCAGACTTCATCTCTACTATCTGAAATGAAATAACTGGACTTGAGTTTCACACTAACATAATCCAATTTTAACATAGAGTTAAAGCCTAATGTTGTTAACATTTTTGTTCCTGTGACAACACGCTGCTCTGTGAAAACCCCTAACATTGTACTATGGAGATACGGTAGTCAATCATATATTTACTGAGCAACCCACATGGGCAGCTGACTAGATGATACAGGGTATTGTGGTCCAACCAGGGTGGGTAGAACATCATGGGATAGGGTAGCTGGTACAAGATGTCAGGGCATGGTGAAGAAAGATGAAGAAAACCTCTGCGAGTGGGAGGGCCAGGACTCTCAAAGGGAGAAATGTTACAAGTAGGGGGAACCAATCTAATAATATTAACAGATAATGGGAGCCAGGTTCCTCAGTGTTAGGGAAAGAAGTTACAAGAAAAGTGAGAAATCTAGAATGAAGCCTATAGTTTGAATTGGAATTAGAGGTATTGGTATAAACTGATGTATACTTACATACCTAGATTTAAAAATAGAGATGAAACTGTGTTAATTAGCATGTATATATACATATAGAATATCTATTTATATTCATACATACATTCCCCTAACTCTTGCCACTGAAGGGTGCCAGGAATAAGCCGCCGCATCCCGGATCAGATCTTGTTTTCTAAATGCCTTGGTCCACTAAAGGGAATAAGGACTCCTTGGAGAACTAATTCATGCTGACTACAGTTAGAAAGGATCCCTCTAATGGTTAGAGGCTAGCTTTTGAATCCTTATGGTGCGTTGCACTAATTTAGTGGAAATGAATGGCCTGCTTTATGCCAGAGGTATTTGCATACCCATACCCCTTTTAAGACAAGAACTGTGTCTCCTAGATCTTTCTGAATGCTTTGTAACTCAGTGTTTCTTGGACATGACAGGGTCTCAACAAATAATAGTAGAAGAAAGGAAGGAAGAAGGGAGGGAGGGAGGGAGGAAGAAAAGGTGAGTCCTCCAGGTTTGTATTTTTTTAATATGTATTTAACAAAATGTGTTCAACAAAGTCCTCATAAATATCACATTAGAAATAAAGTATTATTGCCAAAAATATGGCACAGCCATTGCATGGGACAAGAGTTTCCAACAAGTAATCGCACTCTGCTGGTAGATATTGAAAACTTATTTGGCTGACCTCCAGTGTCATTTACCGGTAGACAGAGAGATAACCCACAAGGATACCTTGTACACCATTCTAGTCAAGAATTTCCTACCTGCCTCCCTTCTTATTCCTCTAACAAAAGATTTCAAATCTTCATGGAAATAAAAATTAGCACTTCACTGAATCTTTGAGAACTTCTGATAGATAAGGTCTTAGATACATCCATTCTACGGATGCCTGTTTATTTGAAAAAACAATTGAGATGAGTAGCACCAGGAATAATCATAAATGACAAAATTCTTCCCTCTGCTTTTATGCAGCTGTTGCTTAATCATGATTTTATTGAATACAATGTCCACCAAGCATTCAGACAAAATTACGGAATGTCAGATATAATTTTTTCTTACAGAATACTTGCTATATGCACATCCAGTCCTTTCAAGAAATGTTTGTATTTCCAAGTCTAATAAGATGATCTATGTTGCTTACACTGCTATAAAAGCATATGTAGAAAATTCTGGACAAAAGTTTAATATTCATCATTTATGGGTTAAGACCAAATAAAAGAAGTTTAGGTAAACCTTGTAATCCTACAATTATATATCTGACTTTATGCCATATTTGCAGAATAACATTTATCAAAGAGACATAGAATATTATAAACTCCTTATTTTACAAATGGAGAAACTGAGGGCAAGTTTTACCATCACAATAATCATTTAGTACCAAGTGTAAATGAACCCATTATTTTTTCCACTGCATGATATGCTTGGTTTCGTATTGATTTTGTATGCGTTATTTTCAAGATTTACATGTGAATCTTCCCATTTTGATGGTAGCTGCACCTCATAGACAAATAGCAAAGAGAAAAGCATCATAACAAAACAAAATTTTATTGATCTTGGATCCACAGCCACTTGAAAATCCTTTGTCAATATAAAAAAAATTCAGACTGACTTGTGCTTAGTAAACAGATTAGATTGTTTTATACACAAAATGCATTTATACACATATGTATTAATTTGATTTGCCTGTTTAACGTAAAACTATGATTATAGCTCCAAGGTTGATATCATATTTGCTCAGGCTGGCAAAATAAAAATTATTTGAAGCTTTCAACTTTTAAATGTTTTATGAAATGATCAATATACTTTTTGTGGTAAAATACAAAAGGCAATGACAACTTGACCTACCAGTAAACAATTTTATATTTTACTTTAATTACAACTCATAAATCTTTAATTATGAGTGTAAAGAAGACCCACAAAAATAATTACCAGCACTTTCCCTTTGATATTAATGTATCGTATTGTCCTGTGTAATTTAAAATCAATGTTAACAACTTAGTCATATTTTAGCAATGTAAAACATCTTGGGAAAGAGAATCATCAACTATTATCTGGCTAAAATGCTGCTTCGTTAGGCATTTTGAGATGTAATTGATACTCATCTCTCTGCCTACACACCCTCTCATCTCTTTCTCCATGGAGTGCTTAATAAAATTGTGGAAACAGTCAATTTATGGAGAATTTCCTCTGTATCTACCAAACTATCAAAATTATTTTGCTTAATTAAGACCACAGAAAAGTGAAAGTGAAAGAAAGTGAAAAAGTTGGCTTCAAACTTAACATTCAAAAAACTAAGATCACAACATCCAGTCCCATCACTTCATGGCAAATAGGTGTGGAAACAGTGGAAACAGTGGCAGATTTTATTTTCTTGGGCTCCAAAATCACTGCAGATGGTGACTGCAGCCATGAAATTTAAAAACGCTTGCTCCTTGGAAGAAAAGCTATGACAAACCTAGACAGCATATTAAAAAGCAGAGACATTACTCTGCCAACAAAGTTTCCTCTAGTCAAAGCTATGGTCTTTCCAGTAGTCAGTCACATATGGATGTGAGAGTTGGACCATAAATAAAGCTGAGCACTGAAGAACTGATGCTTTTGCATATGCATATTGCAGTGCCAGGCCTCCCTGTCCATCACCAACTCCCAGAGTTTACCCAAACTCGTGTCCATTGAGTCGGTGATGCCATCCAACCATCTCATCCTCTGTCGTCCCCTTCTCCTCCTGCCTTCAATCTTTCCCAGCATCAGGGTCTTATTTCCAATGAGTCAGCTCTTCACATCAAAGTAAGCATAAAGCAAATTTGGTAAAATAACATTGAATGTTTATCATAGCACTTATAATCCTCTTGCTATTAGAAAGTACATATCAATATTAAAGTATATACAAACTCTTATACTGAATAGATGGATAAAATTGTGGATGGTTAGATGGATTATATTTATCAGTCATCTAGAAAATATGTGAGCCATTAACCTTTATCTGTGAGTAATTAGATTTTTTACTATATTTTGATGTGAATTCAATAACAACTTCTGCACCACCAACAACTATATTCAAGTCTCAGACTTCTCAATTCAAGCAATAGTAAACTTCCAGTGTAATAAGTAATATATAGCATTAGACCTTGATTCTTTGACATATGGTTATTTCCTTCTCCAATGCATGAAAGTGAAAAGTGAAAGTGAAGTTGCTCGGTCATGTCCAACTCCCAGCGACCCCATTGACTGCAACCTACCAGGCTCCTCTGTCCATGGGATTTTCCAGGCAAGAGTACTGGAGTGGGGTGCCATTGCCTTCTCCAAATATATATTTAGATGTTAGAATGAGGGCATTCCCAATGGCTCTGGTAAAAGGTTCTAACAAAGGTAGATTTTGAATGTTAATTTCACTCTATTAGTAACATAACAGATGACCCCAAGTGAATTGTTTTTTTTAATTGCTGTTGGCTGGTACCATTTTGGAACACTTGTATAATACTGTGAGAAATAGACAAGTCCATTTTATTGATTTGTCATAACTATAATAACTTAGAGTCAAAAAATAATTTTGGCAAATACTGTACCCCAGTTTGTCCTTCTGTTTAGGTCAACATTCAGAAAACTAAGATCATGGCATCTGGCCCCATCACTTCATGGGAAATAGATGGGGAAACAGTGGCTGACTTTATTTTGGGGGATTCCAAAATCACTGATGATGGTGACTGCATCCATGAAATTAAAAGACGCTTACTCCTTGGAAAGAAAGTTATGATGAACCTAGACAGCATATTAAAAAGCAGAGACATTACTTTGCCAACAAAAGTCCGTCTACTCAAGGCTATGGTTTTTCCAGTAGTCATGTATGGACGTGAGAGTTGGACTATAAAGAAAGCTGAGTGCCAAAGAATTGATGCTTTTGAACTGTGGTGTTGGAGAAGACTCTCGAGAGTCCCTTGGACTGCAAGGAGATCCAATCAGTCCATCCTAAAGGAGATCAGTCCTGCATGTTCATTGGAAGGACTGATGTTGAAGCTGAAACTCCAAAACTTTGGCCACCTGATGCGAAGAGCTGACTCATTTGAAAAGACCCTGATGCTGGGAAAGATTGAAGGCAGGAGGAGAAGGGGACAACAGAGGATGAGATGGTTGGATGGCATCACTGACTCAATGGACATGAGTTTGAGTAAACTCCAGAAGTTGGTGATGGACAGGGAGGCCAGGCCCATGGCCTGGCAGTCCATGGGGTTGAAAAGAGTCGGACATGACTGAGCGACTGAACTGAACTGAATTTATGTCATGGATGATGATAGCTGCTTGAATTCTCTGATTATGTTAGTCTTAGCCTAAACCCCTCTCTTTTTTTCAACAATTTTTATTTTAAGTCTTTAAAAATTATATTAATATTCATATTGCTTTAGTCAGTAGAATATAAGTATCATCTAATCTTTCTTTTGATTTTGTGTGTTCCAGGCCTTCAGAGCTATGTTTGTCAACATCAGTGATTTTAGAGAGAATGACAGACGTCGAGGATTCAGATGACAAGTACTGGACATGTGCTGATCAAGACAAGCATCTTGATTTTTGTCTTGTAAGTTGGTTTTTAAAATATTACTTCTTAATAGCAGTTTTGTTGATTTGATTCTTTCCAGGAAGATATTTTAAAGCTCCCATTCATTAAGAATTCTGACTAAAGTCTGTGTCTTATTATAGAAACCAAACATGATTAAACTGTCACTATTTTAGTTCCATTTTACTAAAATGATTTTTTAATAAATTAAAACAAGTATAAGTATTAGGCAGGGTCTATAAAGACTCCTAAATTTAAATAAAATTCATCTATATGCATTTATCAGGCTATAACATAAAAAGCTCTTTTGTGGGGAAAAAATCATTAATATTGTTAATAATAAACCAGCCAAATTTGTTTAGAGATTATATGTAGTAAAAAATATAATGCACCAAAGTTATATGGCATCTGGACCATGTCTAGCTAGAATTTTCAGGATTCAGGACTTATGCAATTTCTACCCATGTCAAAATGAGATACATTTGCTTTTTATGTTGCATAAAGAGAAATCCTTGGTTAATGTTTGGAATCAAAGTTCATATACATCTTCCAATATCACTTGGTCCTCTCTGGATCTTGTTCTGCCTTCATCTCTGCCTGTCTCAGCTGGATCTGAAATTGTCTTGAAGTCAATGACTTCTGCATACGAAGGAAGCAGAACTGAACCTTTGATCATCCGTATTCACCCTCAAAACAGGAAGAGATTAAAAGAGAAGAGGGGTCACACAACTTTCCGAGAGAAAAGATTTTTAAAATTCCAAAAATATGTTTAAAAATTTAAAATAAAACAGCCTGGTTCTGTTGAATAGGTTCATTGTTACCATTCTAAGATCATTACTGAAAAAGTATTGAACCAAAAGCATTTGTAATGCCTTTTTATTGCTAATTCATGTTGAATCACCTAAAAGAAAAGCCTCAAAATGATCTCCTTTCCTGCCTGCCCAGGAAATACCTGGGTTGAAGAAAAATCAACCTCATCAATAAACATATGTTTCCATGTGCCAACACAAGGGTGGCAAACTATTAGATTCTCTCAAACCTGTACAAAAACAACAAAGTTAACAACCCACTGAGCCTCCTAGCAGTCTGTTTCCCACAGTGGAGTTCTTTCATTGACAAGAAGCTATGATTTGTGCTACCAAAAAATGTCAGCTCCTAATTTAGATGAAGCTGAGATGAATTATACATAGAAGCAGTGTGGTCTATGGTGAATGAGGAATCTCAACAAAATTGAACAAGGCTGACATGCTGAGTGCTTTGAACATATCAGTCATTATCCATCTGCCTCAATTTAAATGTTCAAACAGCATGGATGTGCAGAGAACTAATTATTAATATATGCCCGTAAACTGTTTTGAACTTCTCTTAGGAAAGAAACATCAAACTAGGAGAAAACATTCCTATTTGTCTATGACATTATTTTGCTTTCTTTGGGGGCATGCTATGGTACTCCTCCTCCACTTGTCCTGGCTCCCTGAGTCCCTGTTGCCTCACTGTTCCAGTCTGATTTATTTTCTAAATGGTCATTTCTAATGATTTTCTGGTCATCTAATAAGTTTTGTATTATTCCCCATCTAGAAAACTAACAAGAGTGAGTTGGATGCATGTGTGTTGCCAGAGGTATGCACAGTGGTAGCTGCATTGTCATTACACTTATTTCAAGTAGTAAGAAAGCTCCAGTTAAGGAGAGCACAGTTACTTTTCTTTTCAGAAACATAGATTAGATGGGAAAGAATTGGGCTAGTTCCCTGATCCTAACTGCCATTAAAATTATATCCTGATAAATTCCTCAATATGTGAAATCTTAAACTCTAACAAAGAAATCTAAGCACAGGCTAGGGTGGGGACCTACAAATAGAAAAAAGAAGTGACATAGAATAATATAAAACCATGAGACAGACAGTGATGGATAGTGTATCCAAGAATAGGTGTAGCCAAGTATTGCAGACGTCTTAAGTTCGAAGTGAAGGAACCACCGAGCTAGAATAGCAGTTAGGTGAAATCCAAAATTCATAGAGCCAAAGGGAATTGAGGTCACCTGTCAAACAGAATGATACTGAGAGTCATGCCAGGAATTCTAGACTCACATGAACCCCACTGTCTCACACACACATCATCCTGGTAACAGAACAGCAAATACAAGTAAAGAGTAAATGTGGTCTGTCCTACAAAAAGGCATCATCTTCCTTGGGAAAGCAACTGAAATACAGACTTTGGGTACTGTAAATCTACAGTAACCAAAAGGTCCATCTTACATGTATCATCAAGCAAAATAAATAGGACTTTATATGGTACAACTTTCCTATGAAGAAATACAGCTAAGACCTGCGATAATATGACCCCACTACACATGAAATGTGAGCCCACACCTGCATTCTGAACGTGTTTCCCTCAGTAGTCTTTGTGGGAACATTGTATGAGGGAAGAGAAGCCATTAGAATTGACATTATTGAACAGATTCCAGTAGCAAACTCTTTTTAAAAACTAAACCATAACCAGGGACTTAGTCTGAACCACAGAAGAAAAATAAGACAAACAAAATTTTCATAAACCAGAGTCTGCTAGTCTTGGACATTTTGCAAATGGAAAATTCTACATTATGTTAAATTTTAAGTTGCTTATTTAAGGTTGATATTTTACATCTTGAATTTACACTGCCATCATTTCATAAATATCAAAGCAAATCTGTTTAAGCTTTTTTTGCTTCCCTAATCCTCATACCAAAGCCGAAAGCTGAGTAGGAAAAACCAATCTAGCCTACTATAGGTGAATGAATTTATTCTCACCCGTGTCTCAATATGGAATGTCAGAATTGTGAGGAGGGGTTGGGGGAGAATAGATCTAAAAATAATAGTGAACAATGTGTATCTGTTGATCTGGTCAAGAAGGACCGGCAGCTAATCATTAAGGCTTCCCGCCACCCATAATTGAAGATATTGAAGTAGCCTGGCTTTGAGTACTCTCAGCCATTGCAAAAACCCCTGGAATGCCACAGCTGTCGCTGTTTTGGCACAGGCAGTATTGTTTCTTCTCCTTCCAGGCCCACACATCTCCTTTGCCTCCCTCAGTTATTTTTACAAGCCACCAGCCCTTCCAGCAGCTTTCCCTGCTGTGTCTGGGGTGCAGTCCTTTAGAGATTTCCTTCCTAATTTGTTTATACTTCACTGAGAATAAGCTAAAATCTACTGGATCAGTGAAGAAGTATCCTTTCATCATTATCATTATTGTTAAGATAATACAAAAGAGACTCTAAGGCATGACCTCCATGCATAGCCATATGGCTCACACTGCACACCACACAACTTCATGGGACAACGTTCACACAAACTGTGATGTGAACGGTGCCTCCAGATGTAAAATGCAGTGGTTCCGTTCTATATGTCCGTAGAAGTGTAGAGAGTTTAAAAATCTGATAAGACTGAGTCTCCCTTCTCAAATATCCTCCTACTATATTTTTCTCAGTGAGGTGCATAAATCACTCTTGCATTTCATTTTACTTTATTTTTACTTTCCAGCCTTACCCCATGACATGTGGGATCTAAGTTCCCTGATTAGGGATTGATTGAACCTGCACCCCCTACATTGGAAGGCAGAGTCTTAACCCCTGGACCCACCAGGGAAGTCCTTCAATCACTCTTTATTTTCAAGTTGAACAGAATACAATTTCCATATTCTTTTATGATATCAATAACCTCAGAGATGCAGATGACACCACCCTTAGGCAGAAAGCAAAGAGGAACTAAAGAGCCTCTTGATGAAAGTGAAAGAAGAGAGTGAAAAAGTTGGCTTAAAACTCATTCAAAAAACTAAGATCATGGCATCTGGTCCCATCACTTCATGGCAACCAGACGGAAAAACAATGGAAATAGTGACAGATTTTATTTTCTTGGGCTCCAAAATCACTGCAGATGGTGACTGCAGCCATGAGAGTAAAATACGCTTGCTCCTCAGAAGAAAAGCTATTACAAACCTAGACAGCATATTAAAAAGCAGAGACATTCCTTTGCCAACAAAGGTCCATCTTGTCAAAGCTATGGTTTTTCCAGTAGTCATGTATGGATGTGAGCTGGACTATAAAGAAAGCTGAGCACTGAAGAATTGATGCTTTTGAACTGTGGTGTTGCAGAAGATTCTTGAGAGTCCCTTGGACTGCAAGGAGATCAAACCAGTCTGTCCTAAAGATCAGTCTTGAATATTCATTGGAAGGACTGATGCTAAAGCTGAAGCTCCAATACTTTGGCCACCTGATGCAAAGAGCTGACTCATTGGAAAAGACCCTGATTCTGGGAAAGATTGAAGGCAGGAGGAGAAGGGGATGACAGAGGATGGAATGGTTGGATCGCATCACCAACTTGATGGACATGAGTTAGAGCAAGTTCCATGAGCTGATGATTGACAGGGAAGCCTGGCATGCTATACTCCACGGGGTCACAGAGCTGGACACGACTGAGTGACTGAACTGAACTGAACTGATATTATTAAAAGAACTAAAAAGGGAGAAAATCTTAAGTATCTACTTTTTCTTACCAAGGATAACATTTCAAAAAGAAGAAAAGATGTTTAGTTTGTTTTGTTTTTCAGCTAGTATATTTACTAGAGCTCAGCAAGAATCTTCTTTACTTTTAGCATGCTAATGTACCAGTTGCACTTTCTGAAAGGAACATTTTAATTCTGTGAATAGTCTTCACATGTTGTTATGTAAAGTGTCCATTTTAATTTAAGTTAAATCATCTCAGAGTTAAATGGTTCTACTCACACCTACTAATCTTAAAGATCAAGAAAATGATTGAATTTTTATTGGGTTTAGTTTGCAATCAAACTAAATGTGGGTCAGCTATTAACAGGTGCCATTATAAATCTAAAAATTACTATCTTAATGAACATTCCCTAATGTATTCAAGGAAGTGAAGGATCCTGGGAGTGATACATCTCCTTTTCCGGTTCCCTCAGGCAGTACTGAGAAGAAGGAAGTCATATATGTCTCTCACTGATAACGTCCAATCTGAAGGATATTTTCTACTGAGGAGGAAACCATGACAAGGCGAAGAACAAAGAATGTCTTCGTAGACTTGAAACCCCTTCCCTCACAGCAAAGAGATTATAACACACCAGAAGTCAAAAGAACTCCCTAAATTATCCAGTTTTCTCTCATTAAAAAAAGCAAGAGAGACACATGTAGTGACTTCCCTCCCAACTTTGTATCCCACTGCAAATGCTTAGCAATGTTGAATAAAAAAGGGGAAAAACAAAGACACTAAGATTTTAATAATCTAAAATGAAAACAAATTAGAAAACCCTATGTGAAGGTCATCTGTGGTGTGACAATTAGAGAGCACCAGAGTTTCTTGGAAGAAATCCTAAATTTTGACCTCTACGTTTAACCCCACAGACAAAGGAAGAAAGGCAGAGAGACAAGAGGAAAGAGAGAGGTGTGTGGGGGCTGCCAGAAATGAAGACTCAGCAGAGCAGAATCTAGAACCCCAGGACATCCTCCAAGAAGTGGTGGGTGTCGTCTGACGCCACCCATCTGCACAGGGTATGTTGGTGGGTCCCTCAGATGTATCCAAGGCCTAGTACACTCCCCTAATTGAGGCGCTTCTTCCAGCTTCTCTTGACACACACTCAGTCCCTTTGGGCTGGCTCCTGAGAAAACTCAAGCCTATCCATCTCTTTCATGCACTCACTTGACCCACAGAAGATTCTTAAGTGTTTGACTCCCACAAAATTGCAGAGTACGGCTTGACCAACCGCTGGCTCCCCAGTCCTTGCCTCACTAGCAAAGGAAACAGACCAGTCTGATTCGTGCTTTCAGAATTTTCCAGAAAAGCATGAGCACAAGACTCCTCCTTTTTCATACAGCTGTCATGTTCTAGATAATTCTTTTGAGTCCCCCTCACTTGACTTATGAAGAAGGTGATAGCAACCTACTCCAACATTCTTGCCTGGAGAATTCCATAGACAGAGGAGCCTGGCGGGCTACAGTCCATGGGATCACAAAGAGTCAGACACAACTAAGCAACTGAGAATGCACTTGACTTAAGACACAAGAAATGAACTACTCTTCCGTACTCTCACCTTCCTCTTCTTTCTCACGAGAAGAAAAATGCTATAGTATTCTCTACTCCTAAAAAATTTCAAGTAACTTACTTGGTTAATCTCTTGCCTCCTCTTATATGGATTAAAGTTGTGTGGTGGTCACAGATCTATATGCCAGCTGCTTGGTGTATGCCTCAAAGATGTATCTAGCACATCTATTTAGATGATAAACCACTTATTACCCATTGGCCTCAACTTTAAGGTTTAGTCCATGTTCTGAACTATAAAGATCACTCCTATTTGCTTTATCTTATACAATATTTGAAAATCTTTGCTTAAAATATTTGTTTGTGGCTACATATTTTGTGTTGGTCTAACTCACACTGGCTAAACTAGAATGCCTGGTTTTTCTTCAAAGATTGAAAGAAATACCTACCTATACTTTATTCTCACAGAGGGACCATGATTTGAGCCTTTTGGTTTAATGGTTCAATGAAATGTCAAACAAGAAGTTCTCTTTATTTATTAATTAAAACAACTAATTCTTGCTAACTTCAGTTATAATGTGATATAAATTATATCTTCTGTCATAATCACACATATTAAAATACCAAAGGAGGTAAAATATGGTGAAGTCTATGAGATGACACCACCCTTATGGCAGAAAGTGAAGAAATAAAGAGCCTCTTGATAAAAGTGAAAGAGGAAAGTGAAAAAGTTGGTTTAAAGCTCAACATTCAGAAAACAAAGATCATGGCATCCAGTCCCATCACTCCATGGGAAATAGATGGGGAAACAATGGAAACAGTGGCTGACTTTATTTTGGGGGGCTCCAAAATCACTGCAGATGGTGATCACAGCCATCAAATTAAAAGACGCTTACTCCTTGGAAGGAAAATTATGACCAACCTAGACAGCATATTCAAAAGCAGAGACATCACTTTGTCAACAAAGGTCCATCTAGTCAAGGCTATGGTTTTTCCAGTAATCATGAACAGATGTGAGAGTTGGACTACAAAGAAAGCTGAGTGCCGAAGAATTGATGCTTTTGAACTGTGGTGTTGGAGAAGACTCTTGAGAGTCGCTTGGACTGCAAAGAGATCAAACCAGTCCACCCAAAAGGGAATTAGTCCTGAATATTCATTGGAAGGACTGATGTTGAACCTGAAACTCCAATACTTTGGCGACCTGATGTGAAGAACTGACTCATTGGAAAAAACCCTGATGCTGGGAAAGATTGAAGGCAGGAGGAAAAGGGGACAACAGAGGATGAGATGGTTGGATGGCATCACTGACTCAGTGAACATGAGTTTGAGTAAACTCCGGGAGTTGGTGATGGACAGGGAGGCCTGGTGTGCTGCAGTCCTTGGGGTGGCAAAGAGTCAGACCCAACTAAGCAACTGAACTGAACTGAACTGAACTTTTAGCCAGGCACTCATGTCATCTCTAGACCTCACTTTGCTATTTGTGTGGCAGATATGCCAGGAGCCTTTCATATGCCAGCTTTCCTCTTCTTTCTAGGTACACAGCTAGACTACATGTCCCAGCCTCCCTTGCAATTCAAGGTGGCCACGTGGATGAACTGCTGTCGCTGGAATGTGTGCAGGAGTGACGTGTGCCTTGGAGGACTATCTCATGAAAACTCCCCAGATCCGTCCATCTATGTTCTTTCTTCTCCTGTCTGGCTAGGAAGGAGATGACCCTTGGGGAGACGATGACAGCCCTGCTTAATGAACACAAACCCGCGCACCTTCTCAGAATGTGTTACTGTCTCGTCCTTTCCAAAGCTACCTATCACTGCCTGGGCCATTCTGCAACTGCCTTTACTGATACAGTTGATGGGTTCTCCAAGCTGGATGGAGACCCAGAAGAAGCCCCAGGCTTCCCACATGACCGTCGTGGCCTACTCATCCTACCTATTATGATCCTCTTCACTTTTACATAATATGCCCCGCTATATCTTCAGTGACTGGCTCCCTGAGAGGTCCTGCCCAGCTGACCATACAGACCAAAAGGGTGAGCCCTGTAGCGTGAAACTTGACTGTGAGAAGCATGAAACAGAAAGACCAACCTTGGTGGGTTAAGTGGCTCCTCACCTAGAGAAGCCCTCTCTGCTGGGCCCGTGTTCTTCTAGCACGTCTTAGGAAATGTCCATAGGGGGCTTTTGTGCTTCTCTTCACCCCTTTTCCTTCTCCTGGACCCAGCTGCCTTATGCCTTTTCTCCTTACCCATGGTATTCAACCTTCTTTACTCTTTTTTTTTCCTGGTTTTAGACTCCCACCTTCTCCTATGGACTACTTTTACTCCAGAGTTGAGGATACTCCAATCCATGTACATTTCAGGGAGAGAATTTTCATCATAGAGGCAAGTGTATTGTGACATAGTATGTCTGGTTATCTCTTTCCCTTTGTTTGAAGAGTCAATCTGGTTAGCAGTAAAATGATAGAGAATATGTTTATCTTACTCAGACTATTTGAAGTAGGAAGAATGTGATGACAACTCTGGGTCAATAGCTCTAAAAACACGACCTTTAAATGAACAAAAATTCCACTGTTGTGAGAAGGGAATGAATTTAGTCAAAAGAACAGGGATATAGAGAACTGTGCTACACACCTGATTCTGCAAAAGAATCAAGACAGAACATTCTAAGAAAAAAGGCTGAACTTTCTAAAAAGGACCCCAGGCAGGTTTGAATCTTTATGTTACACCTTCTGCTCCTTTTCTAGGCCCTCTTTATGCCATGTTTTCTTTGGTTTTGAGCCAAGATTTAGCAACTGTCTCCCCTTATTAACCATATCATTTTTGGCAAATAATTAAATTTTTTAGTTTTAACATTTCACCATAAAAATATGAACAATATTTACTTCCATGGGTTTTAGGAGGATCAAAAAAGTAATATACTTAAAATATTTCAGCATATGATCTATCACATAAGCACTCAGTAATATGTTATGTCCCTCCCTTTCCTTGCTCTTCATTTCATCTTCCTTTAGATAACTGGAACTATGGGGCAAAAAAAAAAAAAAAAAAAAACGAAAAGAAAGGAAACTATGAATCAATGCTGAGCATGACCAGGAAAGGTAGGTCATATCTGATCTAAGGAAGTTAGACTGCTCTTGCCATGTGTATGTGAGAGTCCTAAAGCAGGAGAAGTGCCTACTGTGTGAGTAAATGGACTGCTTACAATATCAACTGCATTGGTGACTCTGGTACTTGTTAGGATATCAAATCCTGCCTTCGTGAGTTTACCCTCTTTCCCGGTCACAAAGGGAAGGATAGAATCTGATCAGGAAGTTTCTCTCTTCCTTTAAATCATTGTATATTTCTGTACTTATCTTTCGAAGACAAAGCAGACTGCCTTAAGAGAAGTCAGACAAGTAGGAAAAAAACTGTACTGCAAAATGTTTTCTCTCTATTGACAACTGAGTGGAAATTGAAATAAAGCAGAGGGTAGACAATTTAGTCAAATGAGGAGCATGATTAATGTTCTAAGCAATTACTAACCAAGCCAAAGCATGTATTTTACTATTTGTTAACAGCCCCTAGGGCTTTTGGTCCAGTTGGTTTTAACAAGCTCCAACCAGAATCCTTAAAATCACACAAAAAGCTACTTCCTGGACTAGAAACAAAAGAGCTAGGTAAATAATAAGGTAAAGGAGTTTATGATTTGTAAATTTCATATCAATTTCTGTCTCTGATTAAGCTCAATTCTCATAGACATGTCACATAGTCTCTCTGCACATTTATTTCTATCTCCATCTATAAAATGGGATCATCAAAGGAGCCTCCACTATATGATCCTGTCTCTCATCAGGCCAAAAGTCCCAAATCAATTAGTATCTAATCTGTTTCTGTAATTAATGCCCTTCATTTTCTCTCACACTCTAGTATCTAATAATCCAAATAGTGGTAAACAAGCAAATATATATGTTTATATATACAAGCATATATATATGCTTTTCAATCCAGGTATTGTGTCCACTTCAATTAATATCAATAAACACTTAATGCTTCCATTTCTTACCATGAGCAGACAAGAATATCAGATGCTACATTTAGTTTATTTAGGTCAAGCATGGTGCCAGAGAGGCCGCATTTGTAAAATCAAGCTCCCGTATCATTCAGTTAACACAGATCTATTATCTAGTCACACAGTGCTTTCTTAATCCTAGAACCACACAATTAAACACATACACTCCTCGGAGAAAAAGAAGAACAAGCAAGAGATTATAGGTCCATTAGACAAAACCCTCAGGGTGAGCTACTGGCCTCCAAGGGAAAGACATGAGCAGTCTACCCGCTCTCTCTTCCACCTGATAGAGAAATTCTGACCCTAAGTTGGGTGTCTACAATTATGAGCTTTTTAAAACTTTAGTCAAATTAAAAGCAGTCCATATGGCAGGATTTAGGAGTTTCACTTCTAACCCTTAAAAAACGATCACTATTCAATTCTCTTGTGCTCAGCAGTCTTACTTATTCTTATGCTGACACTTTCCATGTACAGAAGGTGACTCCCTTCCTTCCAGCTTACCCTAATGAATACCTCGTACAAATACTGTTTCTTTAAAAAAATCAAAGGTTCCCTATTGCTGTAAATAACTTTTATATTTAGTGAACCTTGGCTGCTCAGGAATAATAAAAAGGAAGGAAAGATAGAGACACCAGAATAGCTAACAGATTATGGTTGCCAAAGTTTAAAAAATACAATTCTTTCTCAGAAGTAAGGTACCTAATACTACATTTTTTTAAATCACTAATGTGTTTAAATTGCTTTTTATGAGAAGGTTATAATTTTGATCCCATCAATGTAATCTGAATTGTTGCGTTTGAAGCTGAGAGTGTGAAGGGAGAATCTTTAGTAACTGCAAATTTTTATATACTCTGTTAGTAATTACTGTAGTTTCATAAATGCTTTTATGTACTCAAATTTCAAAAGCAATTGGGACTTTGGGGAATGCAGAGTAAAATTGATTTTAATGTGTCAAAGTACTCTAAATTTTTCTACAATTTTTTGTGCAGTTAGAAAAGAACACATAAGGCAATAAACTTATGAGCTTTAACTTTTTAGGAACTTATTCCATCAATTTTCTGGGGTATATGCACCTTTTGCACAAAAACACAGCCTCTACAAGAGTTGCTAGATGAGTCATATTTTCTCTGACTATGTAGAGGAATGAAAATATATAATTAAAGCTCATGTTCTATTTTTTTCTTTTTACTTGGAATATTAAAAGTAGAATTGAAGATTCTACTTGTAGCTGCCAAGTCCTAAGCATGTGCTGACACCTATCAAAATAAATATGCAGTCAATCATTATTATTTATAGAGTCTGTGTTTGTGAATTTACCTACTTGCTAAAAGTTATTCATAACCCTAAAATCAATACCCGCTGAGCTCTTGAGGGCTGTTCACAGACACCTGCGGAGAAGCAAAAAAACTGAGTCATCCAATGGCCACATCCCAGCTGAGGCTGGACAAGGCAACATTCTGCCTTCCCGTTTCAGTACTATAAACAAGTGTCCATTTTGTGGTCTATGCAGTGCCACATTTTTCACATTTTTGTGCTTTTTCTTGGTCATTTCACTATGTGAAATATCCTTGAGCAAAATAATAAAGCTCTGTCTAGTGTTGCTGAGCACAAAAAGGCTTAATATCTCTTAAAGAGAAAATGCACATATTAGATAAGCATCTTTCAGGCCAAGTTATAGCACTGGTGGCCATGAGTGCAATGTTAATGAGTCAATAATGCACATTAAATAAGGCGTCTTTAAACAGAAACTCCAATAAAAGATTATGTAGCAGTCAGTCAATCAGTGTTGTAACCAGAGCCTCATAGGGACATAACCTTGTTTTCCCCTAGTTCAGTATCCATATTAATTCAGGGTTTGTAGCAACTCTAGAGAACAGTTGTGGCTGTTATTGTTGTTTAGTCACTAAGTCAAGTCAGACTCTTTGTGACCCCACAAACTGTAGCTCGCCAGGCTCCTCTGTCCATGGGCTTTCCCAGGCAAGAACACTGGAGTGGGTAACCGTTTCCTTCTCCAGGGAATCTTGCCAACCCAGAGACTGGACCCATATCTCCTGCATTGCAGGCAGATTCTTTACCACTGAGACAATGGGGAAGCCACTGCAAAAAACCAGAATCTTCTGTAAATACTCGTGGTCAGAATTTGTCTACAGATGATCAGGTGATGGGAACACCATCAAGGTGCACTTCATGAGATTGCATAGCTGCCTTCAGCTGATCTGTTACTACCTCCTACTCAGTCCAGAGCTTTGATCACCTTACCTTCCACCCCTACCTCATTTCTATAACATTTTAACTTGAGATCTCCTAGTTAATATAACAGGCTCAAATCCCGATAGACATCTGAAATCCCTCTTGGGATTGATACAAATACTCAAGGATTATATGGTTTCTTCTCACCTCGGATTCATTCTACTGGTTCTGAGGATGTCATTCAGTCTATGGACTGCCTCACTCTAAATTTTAAATACATATAAATTTCATATAAGCCAGGGACAAGTTGAGTGTTATCACCTGAAGTGTGGGGCCTCTGGAAACAGGACAAAAATCATAATTCAGGTAATCAACCCACATTAGAGTGAATATTGTGCATTCTTACTCTTACGATACCTTACAGCCGCACTATCACTGAAAAATTCCGCTCCCTTCTGACAACAGTCAGTTCTCTGCACCTATGACTATGCTTCTGTTGTGTTAGGTTTTTTCCTTTGGTTTTGTTTTTTAGATTTTGTATATAAATGAAATTATGTAGTATTTGTCTTTGTCTGACATTTCATTTAGTATAATACTTTTTAGGCCCACATATATTGTTACAAATGGCAAAGTTTCATCCTTTCTTATGGCTGAGTGATATTCTATTGTAGATATATATACCACATCTTTATCCATTCATCCTTCGATGGACTTACGTTGCTTCCATATCTTGGCTGTAAAATATGCTGTGATGAACATGTGTGTGTATTAGTTGCTCATTCGTGTCTGACTCTTTGCAACCCCATGGACTATAGCCCACCAGGCTCCTCTGTCCACGGAATTCTTCAGGCAAGAATACTGGAGTGGGTTGCTATTCCTTTCTCCAGGGGATCTTCCCAACCTAGGGATCAAACCCGGGTCTACTGCATTGCAGGCAGACTCTTTACCTTTATAGGAGTACATATATATTTTTTTAAATTGGTGTTCTTGTTTTCTTCAGAAACATACCCAGAAGTGGACTTGCTGGAATGTATAGTGATATACATTATAGATAAAGATAGGTAAAGATATATAGCTATCCATCTGGCCTAATGTGTTTCAAAACCAGTGTTTTCTTAGTGATTTTTCTTTCTGGATGATCTGTCCATTGATGTAAGGGGTATAAGTCTCCTACTATTATTGTGTTACTGCCACTTTCTCCCCTTATGTTTGTTCATATATGCTTTATGTATTTAGGTGCTCCTATGTTGGGTGTACCTATATTTACAATTGTTATATCTTCCTGTTCTACTGATTCCTTTACCATTATGTAATGCTCTTCTCTGTCTCTTGTTACAGTCTTTAACAATACAGTTTTTAAAATCTATTTTATCTGATAGAGGTACTCTATCCCAGCTTTCTTTGAGTTTCTATTTGCATTTTTTCCATCCCCTCATTTTTAATCTATGCACTATGCACTTATTTATCTACCTTTAATAAGATCTGAAGTGAGCCTCAGAAACAGCACATAGATGGGCCTTGTTTTTTATCCATTCAGCCCCTCTGTCTTTTGATTGAAGTATTTATTCCATTTACATTTAAAGCAATTACTGACTGATATGTGTGCTGTGTGCTCAATCGCTCAGTTGTGTCCAATTCTTTGTGACCCCAAGAACTGTAGCCCACCAGGCTCTTCTGTCCCTGGAATTTTCCAGGTAGGAATATTGGAATGAGTTGCCATTTCCTACCCCAGGGGATCTTCCTGACATAGGCATTGAACTCTCGTCTCTCTGTCTCCTGCGTTGGTAGGTGGGTTCTTTACCACTATCCCACATGGACTTCATTGGTACATACTTATCATTTTGCTGATTGTTTTCTGGCTGTTTTTGTAATTTTCTCTTTTTTTTTCCTTTCTTTTTTCTCTCTTTCCTTGTGGTTTGATGACTATATTTAGTGTTATGCTTAGATTCTTTTTTCTTTTGTTTGTGTATCTATTATAGATTTTTGGCTTGTGATTTCCCAAGGAGTTGTATTTCCCTTGTTGCTTTTCAGATTCCTTCTTTATCTTTAATTTTTTTCATTTTAATTGCAATGTGTCTTAGTATGGATCTCTTTAGGTTTAACTTGTATAGGATTCTCTGTTCTTCCTGGACCTGGATGATTGTTTCCTTTCCCCAGTGAGAGAAGTTTTCGGCTACTCAGTTCAGTTCAGTCGCTCAGTTATGTCCAACTCTTTGAGACCCCATAGACTGCAGCATGCCAGGCTTCCCTGTCCGTTACCAACTCTCAGAGCTTATTCAAACTCATGTCCATTGAGTCAGTGATTTCATCCAACCAACTCATCCTCTGCCATCCCCCTCTCCTCCCGCCTTTAATCTTTCCCAGAATCAGGGTCTTTTCAAGTGAGTCAGCTTTTCACATCAGGTTACCAAAGTATTGGACCTTCAACTTCAACATCAGTCCTTCCAATGAATATTCAGGACTTATTTCCTTTAGGATGCACTGGTTGGATCTCCTTGCAGTCCAAGGGACTCTCAAGAGTCAGAGTCTTCTCCAACACCACAGTTCAAAATCATCAATTCTTCGGCACTTAGCTTTCTTTAGAGTCCAACTTTCACATCCATACATGACTACTGGAAAACCATAGCCTTGACTAGACAGAGCTTTGTCAGCAAAGTAATGTCTCTGCTTTTTAATATGTTTTCTAGGTTGGTCTTAGCTTTTCTTCCAAGGAGCAAGTGTCTTTTAATTTCATGGCTGCAGTCACCATCAGCAATAATTTTGGAGCCTGAGAAAACACAGTCTGTCACTGTTTCCATTGTTTCCCCATGTATTTGCCATGAAGTGATGGGACCAAATGCCATGATCTTAGTTTTCTGAATGTTAAGCTTTAAGACAACTTTTCCCTCTCCTCTTTCACTTTCATCAAGAGGCTCTTTAGTTTTTATTCACTTTCTGCAGTAAGGGTGGTATTATCTGCATATCTGAGGTTATTGATATTTCTCCTGATAATCTTGATTCCAGCTTGTGTTTCATTCAGCCTGGTGTTTCACACAATGTACTCTGCACAGAAGTTAAATAAGCAGGGTGACAATATGCAGCCTTGACTTACACTGTTCCTGATTTGGAACCAGTCTGTTGTTCCATGTCCAGTTCTAACTGTTGCTTTTTGACCTGCATATAGATTTCTCAGGAGGTAGGTCAGGTGGTCTGGTATTCCCATCTCTTGAAGAATTTCCCAGTTTGTTGTGGCCAACACAGTCAAAGACTTTGGTATAGTCAATAAAGCAAAAGCAGACTTTTTTTTTTTTTTTGGAACTCTCTTGCTTTTTCACTGATCCAACAGATGTTGGCAATTTGATCTCTGGCTCCTCTGCCTTTTCTAAAACCAGATTGAACATCTGGAAGTTCACAGTTCATGTACTGTTGAAGTCTGGCTTGGAGAATTTTGAGCATTACTTTACTAGTGTGTGAGATGAGTGCAATTGTGCTGTAGTTTGAAATTCTTTGGCATTGCCTTTCTTTGGAATTGGAATGAAAACTGACATTTCCCAGTCCTGTGGCCACTGCTGAGTTTTCCAAATTTGCTGGCATATTGAGTGCAAGACTTTAACAGCATTATGTTTTAAGATCTGAAATAGCTCAACTGGAATGCCATCACCTCCACTAGCATTGTTCATAGTGATGCTTCCTAAGGCCACTTGACTTCACATTCCAAAATGTCTGGCTCTAGGTGAGTGATCACACCATCATGGTTATCTGAGTTATGAAGATCTTTTTGTATAGTTCTGTGTATTCTTGCCACCTCTTCTTAATATTTTCTGCTTCTGTTAGGTCCATACCATTTCTGTTCTTTATTGAGCCCATCTTTGCATGAAATGTTCCCTTGGTATCTCCAATTTTCTTGAAGAGATCTCTAGTCTTTCCCATTTTATTGTTTGCCTCTATTTCTTTGCATTGATTACTAAGGAAGGCTTTCTCATCTCTCCTTGCTATTCTTTGGAACTCTGGATTCAGATGGGTATATCTTTCCTTTTCTCCTTTGCCTTTAGCTTCTATTCTTTTCTCAGCTATTTGTAAGTCCTCCTCAGACAATAATTTTGCCTTCTTGTGTCTCTTTCTCTTGGGGATGGTCTTGATCCTTGCCTCTTGTACAGTGCCATGAACCTCGGTCCATAGTTCTTCAGGCACTCTGTCTATCAGATCTAATCCCTTGAATCTATTTGTCACTTCCACTGTGTAATCATAAGGGATTTGATTTAAGTCATACCTGAATGGTCTGTGGTTTTCCCTACCTTCTTCAATTCAAGTCTGAATTTTGCAGTAAAGCCTTCATGACCTGAGCCCACCCCTCTGTTATGGCAGGCCAGCTGCTGTGGGTGCACTGGTATGCATCTCTAGCCCCAGTCCAGCTGGTGGACAGTCCTGCATTGTATGGAGGCTGCCAGGCCTCTGGTGGGTGGGTCTAGGTCCTGGCACAGCTGGCACTGGGACCCAGAGTGTCCCCTGTTGGTGGGGAGCAAGTTCTGGGGCAGCTACTACTGCAGAGCCAGGGCCAGGGGAAGGGGCCTCAGGACTGCTGCTGAGTGGCTGGTACATAGACAAGCCTCCAGTGTTCATGGACTAGGATAGTGCCAAAATGGGGCTCACCAGCACCAGCGTCTTCATGGTAGAATGAGTGCCCTGAAGTGACTCCACCTGGGTCTCTGTCCCTAGAGGAGTCCCCATTACCGCCTTTTGGGGGCCTTCCCTGGTGGCTCAGCAGTAAAGAATCCACCTGCCAATGCAGGAGACGCTCATTCAATTCCTGGGTCTGGAAGATCTCCTGAAGGAGAAAGTGGCAATCCATGCCAGTATTCTTGCCTGGAAAATCCCATGGACAGAGGAAGCTAGTGGGCTACAGCCCATGGGCGTCACAAAGAGTTGGATGTGACTTAGCCACTAAACAACAACACAACCAAGATCAGCAGGTGGATTCGATCTAATTTGAAATGACTGCTTCTGCCCTAGGTCTTGGAATATGTGAGATTCTGCATCTGCCCTTTAAGAGCAGGGCACATGCTCTCTGTTTCCTGTAACTGCCCAGCTCTCCTGTATGCAAGCACCACTGGGTATTCTCAGGGCTCATCTTCCTGAGGCAGAAGCACCAGGCCTAGGGAGCACAGTGGACCCCTCACTCCTAGGGGAGGACCTCTGCCATGGTGATTAACCTCCTATTTGTGGATTGCCTGCCTGGATCTTCCCTCATGGCTCAGATGGTAAAGAATCTGCCTTCAGTACAGGAGACCTGCATTCAATCCCTGGATCTAGAAGATCCCCCGGAGAAGGGAATGGCTGCCCACTCCAGTATTCTTGCCTGGAGAATTCTAGGAACAGAGAAGCCTGGCGGGCTACAGTCCATGAGGTCACAAAGGAGTCAGACACGACTGAGCGACTAACACTTTACCTGGACCATATTGTGCCCCTCCGACCCATCTCATTATGGTTCCTTCTTTATACCTTTTGTCGTAGAAAATCCTTTCTGTTCATCTTCAGGTCAGTCTCATCAACAGTTACTCTATAAATAATTATTTTGGGATGCCCATGTAAAGAATTGACCACAGGATCTTCCTACTGCATCTTGGCCATATCCTATTATCTTAACCCCCAAGTTATGATGTTTCCTTTCCTTTTCCTCACATGTGAATACTCACTAACTCCATGTTCCTGACCTTAATTCTAAAAATCAGGAGTCCTGCTTCACTCAAATATGATTGCATCTACCTGCTTCAGGAGAAAATGGAAAGGAAAACTAAATGTATTTTTTGGTAAACACAAAATGGAGAAGCAAAAGAAGATATAGAAGCATTGCTGTATATAGTAGACAAGATAGAAATGCTTGTCTTGACTTCAGAGTCAAACGTTGCAATGAGGTCATGCTTTATAAACCGTCTACTCCAAACCATAGCAATAATAGGTGAACTATTAAGATAGACCCAAAAAGACATACTCAGATTTGTAGAAAAGATAATATCCAGGCTACCCAAAGGCCAATAGCTTCCCTGGTGGCTCAGAGGGTAAAGCGTCTTCCTGCAATGCGGCAGACCTAGGTTCAATCCCCTGGTGGAGAAGTTCCCCTGGAGAAGGAGATGGCAACCCACTCCAGTATTCTTGCCTGGAGAATCCCAAGGACGGAGGAGCCTGGTGGGCTACAGTTCACGGGGTCGCAAAGAGTTGGACACGACTGAGTGACTTCACTCACCCAAAGGGTAGATGGGAGTTTCCACCCAGGTCAAAAGAGAGGAACAGCCACTGGGAATTTGATTCTTATGGAGGAAGAGGAAAGTACTTTGTGCAAGAAGGGGACAATTGTGTCACTGCTTGAAATCAGGGCCTGACGTGAGTTCTCTCACCTGTGAAAGGAACATGGCAGATCTGTTGGCAGGGGCTGTAGCTTATCAGTAGCTGTGAGCTCAAGGAAAAGCATAACCTTGCTACTAGAAGCTCAGCTAAACTGCTTACTAGGTCTTCCACATTCCCATATATTATTGAAGTATGATTATAAATCCTAGTTTTCTGACTGAGGGCCAGAAAGGTAAGTGGAGTCCTCCATAAAACAGGGAGCTCCCGAGCAGTCCAGCTGTTAGGCCTCAGAGCTTTCACTGCCATGGCGTGGGTTCAATCCCTGGTTGGGGAATTAAGATTCCACAAGCCTTTTTGTGTGGCCAAAACACAAAAACATAACGTAGCAAAAGTACAGGGGATAGAGAAAGCAAAAACAAATGTACTCAAAATAAGCCTTCAAATTCTAAAACAAAAAAATTTTTTTTTATTAGAAGAGGAAAAGAAGCAATGGAGAATATAAATTATGCTTGAAGTGGAGCTTATTTCATACAACATAAAAATGAGTTTGAAATAGCATTTGGAGAATTTCAAAGAGAAATAAGGGTGCAATGTCCTCACAGAAATAACAAGACACCGTGACACCAAATGAGGCACAAAGGATATAAGATTAAGTTCATATTAAGAGGAGTTAATTAGGGTTCCCCTCATGATGTGGGTGTATACTCTCTTACCACATCTGACTCCCTGCATACAACAACCATAAACTCTCAACAAAATACCCAAAGCAACAACCTGAAGGCATCAGACAGTAAACCACAGCAAGGGTTGAGGTTCTCATTTTTTTACAGCTTTTGGCCTAAGGGCAACCGGAAGCTAACATTGCACAAGGTGGCTAAAACTTCGGTAGAAAAACCACAGTCTTTCTTGCCTCAAGAATCAGAGGGCAGAGTTCAGAGTAACCACAAACACTGGAAAGTGGGAAAGAGGGGAATTCTAGAACAAAAAAAGAAAACAGAGAAGGAAAGTCCCAAATTCTGTGTTTAGACTCTGCACAAATCTCTGGTTAATCCCTGAACCATGCATGTGTTGGACAGACTCCACTAAAGAAAAAAGAACCCGGTCTAAGATTTGAACAGTTTCCCAGGAGTCAGAGTTTGCAATTTGAGTGCAAGAAAACACAGAAATCAACACTCTTTGGAGGAATATAACAGACTTTGCACAACATAACATTTCATAATATCTAGGATAAAGTCCAAAATTACTCAATGGAAAATATGATCCATTTGCAAGAGAAAAATTTAATAAACAGAGACAAATCCTTGATGATCATAAATTGAAAAGAGCAGGCAAGGTTTTTTAAAGCAGCTATTATAACTGCGCTCCAATACATAAAGGAAAATGTGTACACAATAAACAAACTTAAAAGATGGAAATTCCAAAACTGAGAACCTTATATTTTTGTCAGAAATTTTTTTTAATATATATTTAGATAGTTTGCTAGAATGAAGGTGACAGTAGGTAGCCAATGAACTTGAAGTTTGTTCAACAGAAATAATGCAATCTGAAGAACAGAAAAATCTTAAAAAAATTTTTGTAAGAGATTAGAACTTTAGGGACCTGTTGGACAATACGAAAAGGCACATATATGCTTATGCATAAGTAGAATCAGCATTATTCATACTCATGAATTCATATGCCTCTAGTAGCATGAACTTAAAAAGCAAATTCAGTTCTTCGCATCAGATGGCCAAAGTAATGGAGCTTCCCATCTTCAGCATCAGTCCTTCCAATGAATATTCAGGGCTGATTTTCTTTAGGATTGACTGGTTTGATCTCCTTGCAGTCCAAGGGACTCTCAAGAGTCTTCTCCTACACCACAGTTCAAAAGCATCAATTCCATAGCATTCAGCTTTTTTTTATGGTCCAACTCTCACATCCATACATTACTGGAAAAACCATACCCTTGACTAGACGAACATTTGTTGGCAAAGTAATGTCTCTGCTTTTTAATATACCGTCTAGGTTTGTCATAGTTTTTCTCCCAAGGAGCAAGCATCTTTTAATTTGAAGCCTGCAATCACCATCTGCAGTGACTTTGGAGCCCAAGAAAATAAAGTCTCTCACTGTTTCAATTGTTTCCCCATCTATTTGCCATAAAGTGATGGGACCAGATGCCATAATCTTCATTTCTTGAATGTTGAGTTTTAAACCAGCTATTTCACTCTCCTCTTTCTCTTTTATCAAGAGGCTCTTTAGTTTCTCTTTGCTTTCTGCCATAAGGGTGGTGTCATCTGTATATCTGAGGTTATTGATGTTTCTCTGGGCAATCTTGATTCAAGCTTGTGCTTCATCTGGCATTTCACATGATGTACTCTGCACAGAAGTTAAATAAAAAGGGTGACAATATACAGCCTTGATATACTCCTTTTCCAATTTAGAACCAGTCTATTGTTTCATGTCCGGTTCTAACTGTTGCTCCTTGATCTGCATACAGATTTATCAGGAGGCAGGTCAGGTGGTTTGGTATTCCCAACTCCTTAAGAATTTCCCACAGTTTATTGTGATCCACACAGTCAAAGGCTTTGGTATAGTCAATAAAGCAGAAATAGATGTTTTCTTGGAACTCTCTTGCTTTCTTGATGATTCAACAGATGTTGGCAGTTTGATCTCTGGCTCCTCTGCCTTTTCTAAAGCCAGCTTGAACATCTGATAGTCCACGGTTCATATACTATTGAAGCCTGACTTGGAGAATTTTGAGCATTACTTTACTGACATGTGAGATGAATGCAATTGTGCGGTAGTTTGAGTATTCTTTAGCATTGCCTTTCTTTGGGATTGGAATGAAAACTGACCTTTTCCAGTCCTGTGGCCACTGCTGAGTTTTCCAAATTTGCTGGCATATTGAGTGCAGCACTTTGACAGCATCATCTTTCAAGATTTAAAATAGTTTAACTAGAATTCCATCATCTCCACTAGTTTTTTTCATAGTGATGCTTCCTAAGACCCTCTTGACTTCACATTCCAGGCTGTCTGGCTCTAGGTAAGTGATCACACCATTGTGGTAATCTGGGTCATGAAGATCTTTTTTTGTACAGTTCTTCTGTATATTCTTGCCACCTCTTCTTAATATCTTCTGCTTCTGCTAGGTCCATACCATTTCTGTCCTTTATTGAGCCCATCTTATGGAATGGGCATGAAATGTTCCCTTGGTATCTCCAATTTTCTTAAAGAGATCTCTAGTCTTTCCCATTCTATTGTTTGCCTCTATTTCTTTGCATTGATCATCTCTCCTTGCTATTCTTTGGAACCCTGCATTCAGATGGATATATCTTTCCTTTTCTCCTTTGCCTTTTCTTCTATAGGTATCTACTTGCTTCTCTTTTCCCAGCTATTTGGAAGGTCTCCTCAGTCAGCCATTTTGCATTTCTTTTTCTTGAGGATGGTTTTGATCACTGCCTCCTGTGCAGTGTTACAAACCTCTGTCCATAGTTCTTCAGGCACTCTGTCTATCAAATCCAATCCCTTGAATCTACTTGTCACTTCTACTGTATAATCATAAGGGATTTGATTTAGGTCAGACCTGAATGGTCTTATGGTTTTCCCTACTTTCTTCAATTTAAGTCTGAATTTAGCAATAAGGAGTTCATGATCTGAGCCACAGTTAACTATGTCAAGAAAATACACGTTAGCTATTGAGAGATTAGATGTTTTCTTATGTATGATCTTCCTGAAAATAGGACCTGTGTCTTTTGCATGCATTTAACTGGATCTGAGATGAAAAAGGACCACTAGAAAAGCCAACAGGTGTGGAGAACAATGACAGTGAATGGCTGTTTTTACCACCCAGGACCCACTCATGTTTCTCTTGGCACAGAACCCTGATGCTAGTTCTCCCTCCTCTCAACATGTAGGTTGCAGGTGAGCTGCCCCAGATAGCTTGGGGATGGTGTGAGACACAGACCTAAACCAGCCAGCATGGCACAGTACCCTGGACCAGGCTGATTGACCAGGGATGGGCCCCTGATCCAACGAGAGACAAAGAGATACTTCTTGCAATTCGAGGACAAAGATTTGCAAGCTTTTTTGCATGGCATTTGAAGACCAGACCACAAAAGGTTAATAACTGCTGCTGATCATGAGGGAGGACCCTCCTGAGGTCAAAGTTGACCAGGACAATGTAGAGATGAGAGACAGAAAGAGAAATCCCAGTCCCAGTTGGCACTGATTGAGTCCCTATATCCAGCTGGACCACATGTCTGCCAGTCAGTTGCTACTTTGAAACCCAGGCTTCATCAAAGAAAATGGACCTCTTTCTCTTTTCTTCAGCCTTCACTAAATGATTCTGATCCTCACAACCGTCCTTGTTGTTTTCTGTGAGCCCACTCGTTCTGCCCCTCCCCAGATGTACCTGGGTTTCAGAATGGTCTTCTGTGTGTGTAGGACTGTTTGCCTTCCAAAATATGAATTCACCCAGGAAAAGGATTATAATATTCTTTTCACAGATCCTACACAATTTAACTTCTAGAACATATTAGGCACTCAAACTAATTGTCGAGATCGTGTGTGTGGCATTGTGGAGAGACTTGTAAAGCAAGCACAGCTAGATTTAAACTGGATATTGTCTATAGTATAGAGCATCTGAGGGCTTCCCTGGGGCTCAGACAGTAAAGAATCTGCCTGCAGTGCAGGAGACTTGAGCTGGATCCCTGGGTCGGGAAGATCCCCGGAGGAGGGCATAGCAACCCACTCCAGTATTATTGCCTGGTGAATCCATGAAGAGGACCTAGCAGGCTACAGTCCATGGGGTCACAAACAGTCAGACACAACTGAGTGACCGACACACACCCACAGACACAGAGCATCTTGGTACCTCAGTTTCCCCGTATGTAAAATGGGAATAATAACCTTCACAATTTGTAGTAAAAGTTAGATAATGTTTGAAATATGTCTGTATGATCCCTAGCTTACAGAAAGTCCTCAATAACTGTTGGTTTTTTTCAACTCTATTCCCAGTAAATATTATATTAATTGATAATTCAAGCAAGTGGCAATGAGAATGTGATAGAGAACTACAGTTATAGGAAAAAAAGAAGACCAAGTTTAGGAGATAATATAAAGTAAAATAACAAATTTTGGTGAAGGACTGAAAAAAAAAAAAAAGGTAATTGAATGTAACCTAGAAGATGTGAGTACTGAGCGACCACTGATGATTTCATCATGATGCAGGGAGGGAGAAAAAAAAGCACAGACCATGTTATTGCTGATGAACAAATCCTCCTCCAAAGTTCCAACAATGTAATTGGCAGTTGCAGTGGTATACTATAATTTAACTGCTGTGAACATGTTTATTAGTCAGACTCTAATTCTCTGTTAGGGCCTCCATCAGCCATTCCAGTAACTAATTGCCCAAATTAAGTTGTAAGCACTGAGCTCATTGATAAACAATTTAATGATAACACATAGCATATGGCAACAGCAGAAAAGAAACAGCTGAATATCCAAAGTGAGGTAAAGCTACCCTTAGAGATAATCTCAATATTTGGTTGGTACCAGGCCTTCTTGGAATGTCCACTGAACCCTTCTGATGAGATTTGCCAACTGGAAACATGAGGAATGTCTAAATAATAAAATGAAGTAAAGGCTGAAACATCTATTCAGCCTATGGCTGCAGCACAGATCAGTGAATGAAATAATTTACCCCAATAACCTCTTTCCCTTAGTTAGAAAAGAGTTCAACCTAACTTTGACAATGCATTTCCACTGATGGAGTGGACAGTACCAATAACGTCAGAGAGATTATGTGTATATTATCGGTAGTATTAAGCACATTTCTATTCAAGCAATATAAATCTCTGTAACAAATTTAGACAGGGGAATTCCCTGGCTGTCCAGTGGTTGGGACTCTGTGGTTTAACTGCAATGGCCCAGGTTTAATCCCTGATCTGGGAACCAAGATCCCACAGGCCATGCGGTGTGGCCAAAAAAAAAAAAAAAAAATTAGGCAAGGAGGGTAGCATCTAGGCTATTGGACTTTTGGTGAATAGATATATCTATATATCTGGATAGTTAACTTTTTTGGAAAGCTGATTTCATAATTTATGCACCCAAACTCTTTTAATTGTGCTGAATTTTTTCTAAAATAAACCACTAATTTTGCCTGACTCTTTAAACAAAGAATATTAATGACTCAAACTGATTGTTATAAATTACAATTATTAAAGCCTCAATACTTGAACACCCCTCCAACTATTATTTTCATTACTAGGAATTTACTTTTAGAGCATAATCATAAACACATGCAAGTATTTTACTTCAAAGATACGCCTATAAGATCGGTTTCAGAAATGATTATTTGATGTACACTCAAAAGCCACGGAAATAGTATAGAATGTGAATAGAATATGCAACAGTTACAATATGTTTGCAAAGTGAAAAATGACAGTAAATATGTCACACTTTTTAAGAAAGAAAATATAAACGGTACTGTGAAAGATATTGTGCCGTGATGTAGTGACCTTCAGAGCTACGAATGAGTATAGAGCTATTTGCTCTAACACACATACAACAATCAGGCTCTAGTAGAGTCCTCTTCAGGTCTTGACCTGACTTTTGAAATGTTTCTGCCTTTCTTCAAGGCTGTAAGGCTGTCTGCTCCATCTTCTCGACACTGACAGGACACCTGTCCCTAGCAGCCCGCCTTCATTTTCATTCTCTCAGCATCATGAGGTTGAATAGGACACCAGCGATCCCTGAAACCAGTCACCTTCCAGATGTTTACGTCACCTCATTGACAACCCTGCCAAGTGCCATCCAGCTGAAACCTGGACCCATCTACTTGGACAGCTGACTTCATCCTCTGGCTGCATATAGCTCCTTTCAGCCTTGTGAATTTTTTTTTAATCTATTAATCCCCTTACAATATTCATCTTTTGCTTGTAATGATAGCCATTCAAATCTGAACTCCTTTCTAGTTACAGGATTTTTAATATTTGAAAATAACTATTAAAGTTTTCTCTCTTCCTTCATTTTTCATTCAGTGAATCATTATTTACACCCTACAAGGGCTTCCCTTCGGAGAAGGCAATGGTACCCCACTCCAGTCCTCTTGCCTGGAAAATCCCTTGGACAGAGGAGCTTGGAAGGGTGCAGTCCATGGGGTCACTGAGGGTCGGACACGACTGAGTGACTTTACTTTCACTTTTCACTTTCATGCATTGGAGAAGGAAATGGCAACCCACGCCAGTGTTCTTGCCTGGAGAATCCCAGGGACAGTGGAGCCTGGTGGGCTGCCATCTATGGGGTCACAGAGAGTCAGACACGACTGAAGCGACCTAGCAGCAGTAGCAGCAGGGCTTCCCTGGTGGCTCAGAGTAAAGTGTCTGCCTGCAATGCGGGAGACCTGAGTTCGATATCTGGGTCAAGACGATCCCCTGGAAGGAGAAATGGCAACCCACTCCAGTATTCTTGCCTGGGAAATCCCATGGACAGAAGAGCCTGGTGAGATATAGTCCATGGGGTTACAAAGAGTCAGACACAACTGAGCGACTTCACTCTTTCTATCTTTCTTTCTTTCTTTTTCTTTCTTTCTTTCTTTTTCTTTCTTTCTTTCTCTTTCTTTCTCTTTCTTTCTTTCTCTTTCTTTCTTTCTTTCTTTCTTTGGTGAGGGGCACTGCTCTAGACACTGGGAATGTAGCAATGAATAAGTCCAATTAGGCCCCTGTCCTCATCCAACTCACATTCTAGGAAGGGAGATAATATCAAGAAAATGAATAAGTAAAATAAGGCAATTATAGATCCCAGGAGTTATCAGGCAGAACCTAAATGGGCTTTTGTTCCAGAAAGGCACTAGAAGATACTAAGTACGTAAGGGAGCATCGTATCTGAGTAGAGACCTGAAAGTTGGTGCTTCACCCACAGGAAAAGTCAAAGGGAAAGCAGTTCTGGCAGAAGGAACGCAACATGAATTCAGTCTTAGATAAGGAAACTCTCAAAGTGAGACAAACAACAGCCACTGGAGAGGGTGAGGAACGGGAGGAGCAAGGAGCGTGAGGTGACGTGGAAGAGGCACACACCACCAGATCATGTAGGGACTTGGTAAAAGGCTTAGATTTCCTTCCAAATCCAAAGGCAAGTGACAGGCATGAACGTGATAAAATCTGATTTACGTTTGAAAAGATCATTCCGGCTGCCCAAACATTACAAATTCCTGTAACCGTTTCTCACAGGAATGAGTTACATTTCTTCTCTTGGTCCCACCCCTCTAAACATGCTCTAGTTTTTCTACATTCTTCTCCAGAAGGGAGCCCAGAGCTTAAGGTGGTGCTTTGGGTGCGATCTGATCATCTGGAGTAAAGTCACCTCTCTTACCCAGGATGTTCTTCTACCACATAGCTGAAGATTAAGACATCCAGCAAGGTTGAAAATATTCATATAAAGACATTTGTCAAGAACAAAAGTAAATCAATGCTGTTTGAGGGCTCAAAACAGTGGCTGTCAACCTTGCCTGCACAATAGAATCAACTGGGAAGCTTTGAAAGAAAGGTAGTGTCTAGACAACATCCCAGGCCAATTAAATCAGAATCTCTGGAGGTAGTCTTTTCAGCCTCCCAAGTGGTTTCATTATGCACCCAAAGCTGAAAACCATGAGAGAATGGCTAGCTCATGGGCTCCAAATTTTATTTTGAGAAGGAGAAATGTGACAAAGGCAGGCTAGCCAATATGCTTTTGTGAGAGGGAAGCTTAACATGCAGAGATATCATCTGAGAATCCAGTTAAAATACATATTCTGATTCCCTGGGTCTGGGGCAGAGTCCGAGAACCTGAATCTCTCAATAATTTCCAAGTGATACCGTTGCTACTGGCTTAAAAGCCACTCTGTTGAATCAGCAAGGGGCCAGTCCAGAAGTTCTCACAACAGGCACCAGAATCACTTGAAGGGTTTGTTAAAACACAGGTTATTGGACCCCACTCTCAGATATTCTGATTCAGCGGATTCAGGGTGCGGTGAGACCCAAGAATTAGCATCTCTAACACCTCTCTAGGCGGTACTGGGGTACTCTCCAGGAGATAGCTTGTACAGGGACCACTCTTTGAGGTCCGCTGAGCTACCCAATGAGGAAGAAACACACGAATTATAGGCTCTGAAGTCTGGAGCACAAACTTTATGTTTGACTTTCATGACCTGCAAAATGTTTCAGGTCTTTTTGTTCTCCCCTGGATTCCACCTAGGCACACTATTAATGTATATTTTCCACAGAAAAATGCTAACTAAAAGGAATTTTATTTCAAGCAGGAGAAGTGTGGCAATGACAGGATAGCAAATATGCTTTTGTGAGAGGGAAGTTACTTTGGGACACTGAAGCTAATCTTGATATATTTTATCACTAAGAGAGGTTTACACTAAATTTTGAATGATCTCTCATAGATTTTAACTACAGTATGCAACCAGTTTCCCTAATTAGTAAAACCTCAAATATTCTGAGTCCTTTTATTTCTGTTGAGTATCTATCTATTGACTTCCTTGCTCACTTTGTTTCAATGCATCTTTGTGTTTTGTGAACATGTTGCATAACACAAACTAATAAAAATACATGTGTATTTTTACACATGTAAAGTGTAAAGAGTTGAGAAACATAAATAGAAAATAAAGTGAATTGCTCTTCCAGCACCAAGTGTTTTCAGCACGTACTTTTCAGAATAACATCTTTCCTTCAGACTCCTCTGCATACCAAACATTTGACAGAGATATTACATTCCATCTGTTATATATATTTCTACTGTGACATCATTCATTTCATTTTTCTATCATTCTGTGACTATTTTGTTTTATTAATAAAATGTATTTAACATAATAAACCAGAAAGCCTACTTTCCCTATCAAAACATTTAATCA
This sequence comes from Ovis aries, assembly GCF_016772045.2. Lineage (NCBI taxonomy): Eukaryota > Metazoa > Chordata > Mammalia > Artiodactyla > Bovidae > Ovis > Ovis aries. The sequence goes on from NC_056058.1 coordinate 95,583,143, forward strand.
ACATATTTTTTGTTGATGTCCAAGAACTGCAAAATAATACACGATCCACTGGCTATAACAGCTGTCCCCAACCTTTTTGGCATCAAGGGCTGGTTTCGTGGATGACAATTTTTCTGTGGACCAGGGTGGGAAGGGTGGTTTCGGGATGATTTAAGCACACTACGTTCATTGTGCACTTTATTTCTGTTTGTGGCAATCTCAGGATATTCCACCTTGACTTTAAAGTTAGTGTTCACACTTTTTTTTTTTTTTTTTTTTAGTGTTCACACTCTTTTGAGAACCTAAGGCCACCACTGATCTGATAAAAGGTGGAGCCCAGGTGGTAATGCAAGCAATGGAGAGCAGCTGTAAATATAACTGAAGCATCCCTAGCACACCGGCCACTCAGCTCCCGCTGTGCGGCCTGGTTCCTAACAGGCCATGGACCAGTCGGTGGCCTGGGGGTTGGAGACCTCTGGTCTATAACGTAGATACAAAAAAATCTACCAAGCTTAACACTCTTCTGTGAATCAGTTAAGAATTCATACAGTTGTGACACAGTCTTTTTGTAAAAGCCCAAAAACAATTATAGCACAGTTCTCAATATACCATGAATTCTTACAGCTGTACATTATAGTATGAGCATGCAAACTGCATACTTGTCAAACCAGACACGGGAGGGTGGATGCTTGGAAAGCTTCAAGTGTTGTATCAGTTTTGATGCTTATTCTCAGAACAAAGGACAGTAATAAAAAGTGCATAATGGAATTCTGTCTCCTATTCAATTTTTTTTGTTGATTTATGGGGGCGACGGGGTGCTCTCCTGAGCTACAGAGGGGATGGTCTCCTGGTTAAGATAAACCGCAAGTCAGGTTTATTAGATTTGTCCAGTCAGCTGTTGTGATCTTCTGCTGGTCTTGCCTTTCTTGGACGGCAGCACCTCCACCGTATTCACATCTTTCACTTTGCCAAAGACCACAGGTTTGCCATGTCCAGCTGAAACCTCTCACCTCACCCTGGGACTTGAACCCACGTGTTCAGGACTGGATCCCAGCCAACACCTAGTTTGGGAGTCGAACCCACATGGCTGGGCCTGGAACCCCACAGTCTTCCGACAGAGATCATAGACCTTGTTTCAGGACCTAGTGAAGCTCAGGTTCTTGATGTCTCATCGCAGAAAGAATTTGGTGAGAGAGAAACTGGTAAGAAGTGAATTTATTCAGAGAAACACACTCCACAGACAGAGTGTAGGCTGTCCCAGAGGGTAAGTATGGTCTCCTATTCAATTTAAAATGTCAAATTATTTTACTTTTTTTAACCCTCCTGATTAGAAACATCCTGTAAAGGATAACAGAAAGGGAAAGAAAAAAAAAATTTCCCATCAAGGTACATTTAATTGAGTTATTTTCAAGAGAATAAAAGAGAAAGATTCACTTGAGGACTTATATAATAATAAAGCTATTCCGGCAGAAACCCAAACAGAAACTAGAAGTTTCACACCTGGAAAAAAAAAAAAAAAAGGGATTTGATGAGCATCTTGTTTAACATCAGTCTTGACAGTTGAAGAAATCAGTGAGTTAACATGGAGGGCCTTGCAAAGAAGTATAAAAAAAACTAAGGGATACGCCGGGACTCAGATTCCTTGTGACAAGTGTTAGGTCAGACAGCGAATTCAATGATAAGTTAAATTTTTATTTACCTCTTTCTCATAGAGTTTAGTTACTCCCCTCAACCAGCTTTGTAATTTAACAACTCCCTTACTGGATTACCCAGTATTGATTGGCTCCAGGATCCATGGGTGAGACTGCATTCCTGAAGCCACCAGGTTACGAGTATTGCAAATTCACACTGATGTGTGCTTTTTAAGTGACTTAGCCCTTGAGAGCGACCCTTGAAACATTAGCATTTTGGCAGCTGGAGGGAAAGATGACCAAAAGCACTGATAGCCAAAATAGCTGTACCTGTTGTTGTTGTTCAGTTGCTAAGTCATTTCAGACTGTGCAGCCCCATGGATTGCAGCATGCCAGGCTTCCCTGTCCTTCACTATCTTCTAGAATTTGCTTAGACTCATGTCCATTGCTTCCCTGGTGGCTCAGATGGTAAAGCGTATGCCTGCAATGCAGGAGACCTGGGTTTGATTCCTGGGTCAAGAATATCCCCTGGAGAAGGAAATGGCAATCCACTCTAGCACTCTTGCCTGGAAAATCCCATGGATGGAGGATCCTGATGGGCTACAGTCCATGTCCATTGAGTTGCTGATGCTAACCAACAATCTCATCCTCTGCTGCCCCCTTCTCCTTTTACCTTCAATCTTTCCCAGAATCAGGGTCTTTTCTAATGAGTCAACTTTTTGCATCAGGTGGCCAAAGTATTGGAGCTTCAGCTTAGCATCAGTCCAGTGAATATTCAGGGTTAATTTCCTTTAGGATGGACTGGTTGGATCTCCTTGCGGTCCAAGGGACCCTTAAGAGTCTTCTACAACACCACAATTCAAAAGCATTAATTCTTCAGCCTTCAGCCTTCTTTATGGTCCAACTGTCACATCCGTACATGACTACTGGAAAAACCATAGCTTTGACTAGACGGACTTTCGTTGGCAAACTGATGTCTTTGCTTTTCAATATGCTGTTTAGGTTTGTCTTAGCTTTTCTTCCAAAGAACAAGTGTCTTTTAATTTCATGGCTGCAGTTATTGTCCACAGTGATTTTGGAGCCCAAGAAAATAAAATCTGTCACTGCTTTGACTTTTCCCCCTTCTATTTGCCATGAAATGATGGGAGCAGATACCATGATCTCAATTTTTTTTAATGTTGCGCTTCAAGCTAGCTTTTTCACTCTCCTCTTTCACCCTCATCCAGAGGCTCTTTAGTTCCTCTTCACTTTCTGCCATTAGAGTGGTATTATCTGCATATCTGAGATTGTTGCTATTTCTCTCAGCAGTGTTGATTCCAGCTTGTGATTCATCCCGTCTGGCATTTCTCATGATGTACTATGCATACAAGTTAGATAAACAAGGTGACAATATACAGCCTTGTCGTACTCCTTTTCTTGGAATTATCATTCAAGCCAATACTAAATGTGTGTAATTTCTTCCGTGACCAGAGATCGGAGAAACTAAAATCAAATTATTGGTTAGAAAACATTGCTAAACAAACAAGCAACAACAAAAACCCAAAAACAAATGCCATTTGACAATAAAACAAACCCAGAGAGTAATTAAATGTGAATGTAAGATATTCCAACTAAACTGATTGGGAGAAAATGCTACTTAGAGTTCTATAGTAGTCCTTTAGAAGCCAGTATCTTCAATATTTTCATTAAAAGCTTGGAGTGGAGATTTTAATACTAATCAAATTTATAACTGACTAGGAGAATATATATATGACAATATTTTTGGAAAATTAGAATTAAAATAGAATATGAACCTGAAAGCTGGTAAAATGGATTAAAAATAAAAATAGTTCATTCGGTAAAGAAAAATGTGAAGTTATTCACATAGAAAGCAGTGAGTAGTATAAACCACTAATGAGAACAGAACACAAAGAGCATAAGAAAAAAGAAAAATATCAATAATGTGTCACTAATGTGTGACAAAAATTCTCTAATGCACTTTATCCTTCATTAAATATAGTATTAACACAATTGAGTGAGTTTCACTTGCAATGCTTTGTTTTAGTACAAGTGAAATTCACTCGGGGAGTATTACACAATAAAAGAGATACAAATTCTTTCATTCAGAAGAAAACATAAGAGTTGCTAAAAGGCCAATAAAGAAATTACTTCAATGCAAAAGTGATAGAAATGTTTTATTCCAGAAAGAAAAAGAAGACAAAGCAAAAATGATAGAACTCTTGTATAATATATAAATGGAAAACACTACTAGGGATAATGTTTAAGGGATCTTATTTTATTTTTTTAATTGAGGTAGAGTTGGTCTACAACGTTGCTGGTTTCTGCTGTACAGCAAAGTGATTCAGTTATGCCTATGTATGCATTCTTTCTTACATTCTTTTCCACTGTAGTTTAGCACAGGATGCTGAATACAGTTCCCTCCACTATACAGTAGGACCCTGTTTACCCATTCTATATATGAGAGCTTGCATCTGCTAACCGCAAACTCCCAATCCAGCCCTCTCCCACCCAGTTCTCATTGGCAACCACAAGTGTGTTCTCTGTGTCTGTGAGTCTGTTTCTGTTTTGTAGATAGATTCATTTGTTTCATATTTTAGATTCCACGTATAAGTGATGCGTTCCTAATCTTTCTCTTCCTGACTTACTTCACTTAGTACAATCATCTCTAAGGCAGTCCATGTTGCTGCAAATGGCATATTATTTCACTTTTTTTTTTTTACTTCCTGAATAGTACTCCATTGTATATATGCACCACATCCTCAGTATCCCTTCATCCTGTAGATGGAGATTTAAATTGTTTCCGTATCTTGGCTATTGTAAATAATGTTGCTGTGAACGTTGGGACACATGCATCTTTTTGAATTAGAGTTTTGTCTGGGTATATTCCCAGGAGTGGGGCTGCTGGATCGCGTGGCAACTCTATAAGAGACACGTCAGTCAGTGATTTTTAATCATCTCCTTCTCACAGATATTAGCGATACTGTTCAGACTCTGAAGGCTGAACAGAGCTCTTCAGACTCTGAAGGCTCCTACTTCCTCAACTACCAAGCATGACTTTACCTTTTCATTTCCTTATCTGTACAATGCAGAAAATAATGGTAACAGATTGGAGGGTTGTTATGAGAACTTAATGAGATAATAGTGTAGTTTACATTGGGTTTCTGAGCTAATTTCCTACATTAATTAAGAGAATTTAGTTACAATTATGCCTTTCTAAAGCCTAAAACAAGTAATACAACACAGATCTCAACTATGGATTATTTTAAAATCAAGTTCTTTTTTTCCCAAAATAAAGGGGATAGTCTAAATCATATTCCCAAATGTGCAGACAAAGCTTGTTCATCATACTTTGTTATATTTCAAGAGTGACTTTTGTCTTTAGACAAAACTATCCTTTGTTCTCACCCTTATTACCTTTTGTTCCTTAAATTTTAACTTCTAAGATAAGATTTCTAAACTCAACATGTTCTTTCCTGCCTAAAACCGCTCTGTACTCATCTTTGCTCGTTCCACATTCATATGATTTCCAATCTACTTTTTTTCAGTCTTTTTCCCAAAAGGCCTACATTTCCTATCACTTCTCTGGCTGCTTTGATCAAACCGGCTGTCCTGAATTTCATATGAAATATGAGGCACTCTAGGTGTTGGCAGGACATGTGAGAAAAACCTAGACCATTAACCTCTAACACTATAACCAAATGCATCATTTTATGTATTTTATCGTATATCGTTATCAAAAAGGGTTTTGTGTATCTTTAGGCAAATTTACTAAAGCTAGGTATGTTTTTTAAAATTTACTGGTCATCTGGGTATCTACAAGAGAAAGAACATAAGATACACAAGTCGCTCAGTCGTGTCCGAACTCTTAGCGACCCCGTGGACTGCTACCTACCAGGCTCCTCCGTCCATGGGATTTTCCAGGCAAGAGTACTGGAGTAGGGTGCCATTGCCTTCTCCAAAGATACACAAAGATAGGTATGAATATGAAATCAGTCATAACCAGCACCCTGCAATCTTTCATGATCCATGAATCCTATCACTGAAAAGTGAAACATCTGAAATGTCAGATGAAGGAAAATTTGGTTCCAATTTCATTAAAGTAATTTTAGTAATATGAAGGCTGTTAAAAACAAAAATATTTATACAAGAGAAAAATAATTCCGAGACTTCATCTGCTTACTGAAATGAAATAAACTTGATTATTCAAATTGCATATTTTTACATGCAGCGTGAGAATTCAGTGCTGGATATAACACTCATCTCGATGTCAGGCAAGGAAATGTTGAAGGGATTTTTCACTATGAAATCTAACAGAAATCTTAAAGCTGATAAGTCCAAACCTAAAGTTCTGCTTTTCCTCACAGAAAATATTTACCTTTACCTGTGCCCTCTGCTCCCACTCTTTTGTGTCTGAAGAACTGGCTAACCAAAAATCACCACCCTTCCCTCAAATATTTGAAGATAACTCACTTCCACTCTTCCTCAAAGGACTCAGATGGGAAAGAGCCCACCCCGTCCTTCCTCGTGACTCCCATGAGACGACCTGATGACTCCATTTCGTATCTGCCTCTCTCTCAAGGTCCTTTCCTTTGAGATGGCCCCCATTAAAGAACTTTTCTCCTTATTGCAACGGACTGAATAAAATCATTTCCTTAACTGGTGCATTTTGTTTTTCATACCCAAAACCTGTTCCAACTCAGCTCAGCTGATAGCAGTACATCTTGACGGTGCCTCAGGCCAAAATCCTGACAGCATTCCTTGACTCCTGTCTTTCTAACACCTCCATTTGAAAGAAATTCTTTTGATTCAAACATCAAAATATATCCAGAATCAAAACACTTCTAAACAATTCCTTTGCTACCACTATTGGTCCGAGCCACTATTATCTCTTACACAGTTTATTGAAATAATCATCCCACTGGACTCTCAGCTCCCACCCTGGCCTGGCCATCGTGAATCCTCAACCAAACAACTTGAATGAATTCCTAAAATTTAAATCAAATCACTCCTCATTCCTCTGCTCAAATTTCTCCTAAGGTTCCCAAATTCAGTTAGACTCCAGACTCCTTACAATGGCCTTAAAGATCTGGGGCCCCATAACACATCTGAACTCATAAGTCTCCCTTTCTCACTCTGTTCTGAGCAAACTGGCCTCTTTTCTCTTTCTCAAAAATGCCAGGCACGTTCCCACCTCAGAATCATCGCACTGGCTATTGCCTTGAACTCCCTTGCTTCAGATAGCTGCCTGGGTCACTCAATCAAATCCTCCAAGTCTTTGCTCAGATGTCACTTTCTCAGTTAAGCCCACCTTCACCACCCTTTTAAAGAACGTTACCTACAAATCAACATTCCACATCTCACAATCATGTTCTGTTTTTCCCAGAGCATGTTACTCCTTTTAGTATACCCTACACTGTCTGCAAGTTTATGTTTATTTTCTCTCTCCCGCTAGCAGGGAGGACTTTTATGATTCATGCATTGATATATGTCTCAGTTCCTAAGTCTTTTTTTTCCCCTTTCATTGTATATCCCTAGTGCCTAGAAAAGGGCTTCCCAGGTAGCTCAGTGGTAAAGAATCCACCTGCCAAGCAGGAGAAGCAGGTTCAATCCTTGGGTCAGGCAGATCCCCTGGAGTAGTAAACGGTAACCCAGTCCAGTATTCTTGCCTGGAAAATTCAATGGACAGAGGAGCCTGGTGGACCAAAGTCCAACATGGGGTTGCAAAGAGTCGGACATGACTGAGTGACTGAGCATACATACCAATAATGGCACATAGTAGGTAGTTCAGTAAGTGTTTGTGGAAAGACAGATGGGCCGAATAGCTAACTGATTGAATGAATGAAGTAGGGATAAAACAGTACTAATTCTTTTAAAAGTAATAATGAGCACAGTAATGAAGATGTGCACCAATAACTCAGATTATTTTCCATTGTGATTCAATCGGATCTTTTCCACAAAATTACCTCTAGTGCTCCTTCCAGGCTCTAAATGTGGTAGGAAACGACCGCGGACACCACACAAGCATTGCCACGGTCACACAGCCCTGACTAAGAAAACGGCACAAGCTATGTTGTGAAATGGGCACAGTTACGTCCACAAGATCATTCTGTTTGTGAATTCACTGAAAACATACAGGCATCCCCCTGCAGGAGTGTGCATCTGACCACGTAGTCCCATGATCAAGCCATAGGCTACTTACTGGGCATTTTATCAAGTGAAGACTGTTCACTCAAGTCTTGACGAGAGCTGTACAGAGTGACAGATGTGAGTGGAGAAGATCTTCAGGTCTTTGCACAGTTGAGAGATTCTTGAGTGGGCTAGATGAGGACTACAGGTGTAATTCTAAATTTCTAAAAATTATTCTTAATGCTTTTTCCCAAAAGCCCACTTTTTAATTCTCCTATTAATTACACTCATTTTATATGTCAGTGACACAAAAATTTAATAATGCTCTCTGTGCACTCTAACCCCAGGATTGTCCCTAAATAACACAGAGCAGTAAAGTCTAGCGGAAACAAAATTGGACTTTTGAATCAGAAAGACTTGATTCAAATCCTGTACCAACCACGTGTCACATACCTTTGGGCAGGTTTTTCAATCTTTCGATCTAAATGTTCTCATCTATGAAAGGAAAACAATCATCTCTGCTTAGAGAGAGGTTACGAGGCAGTTAGAGCTCACCCACCCCCACCTCCGAGTCAGACACAGGGTGTCGCTCCTAATAATAATTAAATAAATGTTCCTTCCGTTTCTTACCTTCCTAAGGCTTGGGAACAACCAGGACATCTCCCTCATTCAAATTCCAACCGGGAATTAAAGAACTCTACCTTAGATTGCTTAAAATTCTCCCATGTAAAGCAATTTTTTGACATAGATCTTTTCTCTTCCTTGAACTCTACAGGATTGTTCATACCTCGAGACACTGACCTCTGCCTGGAACCCTTTCCCTTCCACATTATTCCAGGCCTTTCCATGATATCTCAGAAAGCCCTTTCTGGTAATGGTGACTCCTTCTCACCCTCATTACTAACAAAAGCCTATTCGTTAAACTCGATAGCATTATTAAAATTATTTTGTTTATTGGCTTGTACTTGTTTGTGTTCCCACCATGAGAATGTACATTCAGAGCCCTGTCTGAATTATTTTCAGCAACCTCCACAAATTTTGAAGCTTGCCAGGCTCATTGATGGGTGCTCAAAAAGTATTTGCTTAATGGAAGGATTAAAAGAAAGGAATTACATCTGCGCATGATCCTTTCTTTAACAAAGACCGAGTGTCCTGGATGCTGTATGCTTCAGGGGCCTAGGGCTGTGTACCCCCCATCTCCCTTGTGACACCCCCTCCAGGGGGCAGGGGCAAGGGAAACGTCATCTATTTCACAGAGATCCCTGCGCCAGCCATGCATTCCTCACATTCTTGGTTGACGGACAGCCCCAGCTGGGACAGCTGAAGAGCACGTTAACAACTCAGCAGCAAGAGCCTGACCTCTGAGAATCGTCTCCCGCTCTTCGTTTGAAATGAGCCCCACTCTTTAATTCAGGCAGGTTTATTTCATTCAAACTTGTGATGAACATGCACTGTTTTCATCCATCCATAGGTTCATTCTCAGGCTTGAATCTCACCTTTCTTCTGGCATGGAGTAACGCGGCCTGAGTCTCTTTGTGTGGTTGCTGCTGCTGCTAAGTCGCTTCAGTCGTGTCCAACTCTCTGAGACCCCAGAGACGGCAGCCCACCAGGCTCCACTGTCCGTGGGATTCTCCAGGCAAGAACACTGGAGTGGGTTGCCATTTCCTTCTCCAATGCATGAAAGTGGAAAGTGAAAATTGAAAGTGAAGTCGCTCAGTCGTGTCCAACTCTAGCGACCCCATGGACTGCAGCCTACCAGGCTCCTCCGTCCATGGGATTTTCCAGGCAAGAGTACTGGAGTAGGGTGCCATTGCCTTCTCCACTTTGTGTGGTTAGAGAGCTTGAAATGATGACATGATGAAATATGAGGGAAAAAAAGAAAATACTGTTTTTTTGCATTTGTGATTATCTGAACATTGACTCCTTTGGCCCCATTGTTTTTTTCAATTTATTAAGTTGGATTAAAATATATCTCCTTGGAATTTTCTCTCCTGTCTGTAGGTATAAACATATATCATTTGTATATGAGAGCACACTTTTTCATTATTATTTAAACTCTCATTGGTAATGTTGGCTATTAGAATTGAGGTTACCCAATTTCTCGAATGTCTTAGGTTTCATGGTATTTTAAGGATTTTCATATGTTTCATGGTGTCATATTTTTATAATGTTCCTACCACTGTGTATACAGGTGAGTGTGGGAAAAGAGATTACACCTCTGTAAGAGGTTGTGAGTTACCATGGTAGGTCTAAATTGGTTTACAGAAGAGTAACTTCACAATTTTTTACCTCTCTAAAAAGGTTCTTTTACAGTTTCTTGAGCTTTACCTTTTACAGAGCAAATGTAAACGAAAGTGAATATTTGGAGGATGTATATGTTGCCTCTTAAGATTTAACAACAATAAACAAGTGGGTCCAGGAAATGGCAACCCGCTCCAGTATTCTTGCTTGGGAAATCCCATGGACAGAGGAGTGTCAAGCTAGAGTTCATGGGGTCACAAAGAGTCAGACATGACTTAGAGACTAAAGAGGAACAAGAAAATATGTGAGAACTAATTAAGCCTAAAAACTTTTGCACAGCAAAGGAAATTTGTCAACAAAACAAAAAGCAAACCTACTGCTTGGGGGGACATATTTACCAGTGATATGACTGATGGGGGTAATATCCGAAATATATAAACAGCTCATACAACTCAACATTTAAAAATTAAATTAAAATAGGCAGAATAACCAAACATATTTTTGACAGAGGAAACACAGATGGCCAACAAATACATGAAAATGTGTTGTTCAACATCATTAATCATTAGAGAAATGCTAATCAAAACCACAATGAGATAACATTTCACACCAGTCAGAAAGGCTGTCATCAAAAAGAACACAAATAATGAATATTGACAAGGGTATAGAGACAAGAAAATCTGCGTACACTGTTGGTAGGAATGTAAACTGATGCAGCCACTGATGGAGGTTTCTCAAAAAACTAAAAACAGAACTACCATCTGACCCAGTAATTCCATTGCTGAATATATGCCCAGAAAAACACACACACACACAAATATAAATATATATATATACCCCAAGTTCATAGCCGCATTATTTGCAAAAGCTAAGATAAACAACATGTGTCCTTCAATAGATGAATGGATAAAGAGGATAAAAATATACATACAGCAAAGTACCACTCAAAGCCATAAACAAGAACACAGTATTGCCATTTGCAGCAACAGAGAAGACTCTTGAGAGTGCCTTGGACTGCAAGGAGATCCAGCCAGTCCATCTTAAAGGAGATCAGTCCTGGGTATTCATTGGAAGGACTGATGTTGAAACTGAAACGCCAACATTTTGGCCATCTGATGAGAAGTTCTGACTCATTTGAAAAGACCCTGATGCTGGGAAAGATTGAAAGCGGGAGGAGAAGGGGATGACAGAGGATGAGATGGCTGGATGGCATCACCGACTCAATGGACTTGAGTTTGGGTAAACTCTGGGAATTGGTGATGGACAGGGAGGCCTGGTGTGCTGTGGTTCATGGGGTCGCAAAGAGTCGACACAACTGAGTGACTGGACTGAACTGAAAATGTGACATGTTCTTTTACTAGTGAAATGGGCCAGTCATGAGAGTAGTGTGATGGATAGAAATGAAAGGAACAGAATTAGACAAGCTCAAAATGTTCCTCCATCACTATTGTTTAAACAATAACTTATATTTCCCAATGCAAGTGTGCTTAAGAATTCTCTTCAATATATAATTTTTAAGTGTGCATTGGTATGAAAGCTAAGCAGTTCTAAAATTCTTTTGTTGAAAGTGAAGAAGCAAGAGATTTATAGTTTAAAAATTAATACTTCATTATAAAATTTCACCTTTTATTGTCTTGGTTTCAGAAAAGATTCACAGGAAACAATCAGGTTTCTCCAGAGGGAGAAATAAGGCTAAAGATTCCAAAGTGAGTAGTGAATCAAAAATTCTGGAAAGAATTATGAAAGAAAGTGAAAGTGAGGTCTCTCAGTCATGTCTGACTCTTTGCAACCCAGGGACTGTAGCCTGTTCGAGGCTCCTCCATCCATGGGATTTTCCAGGCCAAGAATACTGGAGTGGGTTGCCATTTCCTCCTCCAGGGTATCTTCCCCACCCAGGGATCGAAACCCGGTCTCCCACATTGCAGGCAGACGCTTTACCCTCTGAGCCACCATTGGGCTTTCCCATGAGGCTAAGGGAAAGTTTAGTGTATTGATTTGATTAATGCATTTACATGATAGCTGACAAGTTAGCATACAGGTTCCACTGACCAATATTTATGGGAAGGGGTGAAGGGAAAAGGGTTCTGGCAGCTCCTGCCTACTATTTATGTGCTGTCCAAGGCCAGCTTTAGCAGGGGCTGTGGTGAAGGACTCCGGCTGCATTAGCAAACGTCCTCTGGGCTGGCTCCCTGAGCTTGCTTTGAACTCTTGTTCATCATTATTTTATGTGGCAGCTTGTCTTTGTGTTGGTGGAAGGGAAAAGAAAAACACAGGAGGCTTGCCTTTAGGTTTTAAATCAAAGCTCTGCTCTACTGATTGTTGGAGTGGTTTTCAAAGTGAGGACATTAAAATTCCTTGTTTCTGTGGACCAGGAGCTGAGGGTTATTATTATTTTTTTAATTCTCAGTAGCAAAAAGAGCATTTTCCAATGTATCTTACGTTTATCATGAAACATCCCCAGTTTTTGGTTTTATTTATTTTTTTCCGATTTGATTGGCACTTGGACAAGATAAAGCCAAGTGGATGAATGCTTTAAAAGAGGAAAAGGAACCTACAGAAAGGGTGCCAGCAGGTGTGTCTCATCATAGGATTTCAGAACCAGAAGGAACCCGGCCACTGCCCCTAACCCACCCTTTCTCCATAGTGACCCAGGAGCCAAAGACATCAGTTGCCTGACTTCTCTTCAGGAAGTCCCTCAAGGACCCTGCTCCCTGGATTCCCACCCCGCCCTCTTTGCCCTGCTCTACGCTGCCTCTAGCGACAGACCAAGCAGCACCAGAGCCGGGACAGCAGAAGGCGAAGAAAAGCTAGAGAGGGTCGGAGAAACTTCTAAGGAGGCAAAAAGTGAAGTGCCTAGGTCAAGACGCTGGACTATCTGTCCAAACGAGGAGACGCAGTCTGCTTGTCTCAGGCCTTGATCGCACAGAATAATCATAGCTACTGCTGAATAACAGTGATGCTTACTTTCAACTTTGGAAAATCTAGTCCCTTCCCTCTAGTCCCCCGACCCCCATCCCGCCTTCTGCTCTTACCCAAGGGACTGTCTTCCCTTGAACGTTGCCTGCGCTTGGGCTTGTTCTTTATAACACACTTCCTCGCCTGTATCTTAGATGTCTTTCTCCCCTGGTGGTGGTGGTTTAGTCGCTAAGTCGTGTCCGACTCTTTGCGACCCCATGGACTGTAGCCCGCCAGGCTCCTCTATCCATGGGATTCTCCAGGCCAAGAATACTGGAGTGGGTTGCCATTTCCTTCTCCAGCGGAATCTTCCCAGCCAGGGATAGAACCCAGATCTGAATTACAGACAGATTCTTTACCAACTGTGCTACCAGGGAAGCCCCTCTCTCCCCTTCGTGATTCCCAAATCGTTGTCCTGGGCTTGTCTTAAGCTATAAACTCAAACCCCTTTTAGAGGGACGGGACAAATGGATGGATCCCTTATTTCTGCGAAACTCCAGAGGACCAACACTGCCCCCCTCCCTAGTTTAGACGTATTAGGAAGACACTCAGAGGTCGTGTATGGAAAGGGAGGAAGGCATTTAGACGCTGCTGGTGGGCAGCGAGAGAAAGGTGGAAAGCAGGGCATCCGCGTCTGTGCGGAAAAGCGCAGAGTAGGAACCACGTGCCCACGTTCCCTGCCGCCCTGCCCTGGCGACAGCTGGCACAGCCACCAACCGGGAATAGGTTGGTGCGGGGGGGGGGCGGGGGGGGGGGCGGGGCTGGGGACGGGGAGCAAAATGCAATGCAGCCGGCGAGGAGGGTGGCTTTGGCCGCGCGAAAGGCTCTTTGTGCCGGCTCTCGGGGTAGGGGAAACGCGGGCGAGCGAACCTGGAGGCTGGGGGTCCTGGCCCGCGGCTGCGCGCCCCTCCGCAGCCGCGCTGCACAGATCCGGTGCGCGCCGGCAGGGGGAGACGTGGAGGAGTGGGGTGGAGACCCCCTAGATTTGGTCTTTGATAACGGAAGGGAAGAGACAGCAGCTTGGAGAAAGTGAGGACGCAGCTAAGGGCTTTTTGCCTCCCGCCCCCCTCCCCTAGGGAGCCGGAGAGATCGCGGGGGCTGCAAGGGCGCAGCGCCTCACCGGGCGCTCCCTCACAGTCGGGGAACCGGGAGAGCGAGCCCCCCACCCCACCGCGAGGCGGAGCCCCCCCGGCGTCCCCTGGTTCCCGCCGCCCCCACCGGGGAAAGAGAAGCGGGCGCCGCGCTGCCTCGCTCAGCGCCCCGGCCGCGTGGCTTGCGGCTTGTTTTCCCAGCTGGCAAGCGTCGTGCTGCGGACAAGAGAATGCCTGTGGTGAGCTGTTTATTTTGCTGAAGTTTGCGGTGGGCCAGAGGGCCGGGGTGGGGGTATGGCGAGCGGCAGGCAGCGAGCGGGACTGTTTTGTTTAGGTCTCCGTCCACCTGTGTGGTATAAATCTGCCCGCCTCGGGGCGGCGGGGAGCCAGGGTGAGAAAAGCCCAGCTCTGCAAAGGCCCCTTCTTGCCACGTGCAGACCTAGAACCGCACTGGACTCCCCACTCCCGGCGTCGGCTGGATCCGCGGGATCCCGGCGAACACTGCCTTCCCTCCACCCCAACGCCACCCCCCACCCCCGACCTTGCTCAGTGCTGAGAACGGGGCTGGAGCCCCAAATGGGGAGTCAGCACCCGCGACCCGGGCCCAGCTGGCCGTCGAAGTTCCTTCCCGGGTACCCTCGCTGGTTCCGTGAGGCTCACAGAGCTGGAGGCTTTGATGCGACGGGCGCTCGCGAAATCAGTGGGGACTTGTTGGGGCGGTTTCCCGCTGCAAGTCGGTTCAGCGGTGTCGGGTCTGCCCGTGATTACCGTCTGGGGATCTGGGTTGGCCAGAGTTTCCCTGACCTGAAGCCAGGGGGAGGAGGGGAGAAGGTAAGCGGTTGGCTCCCAGGGGAGCCCAGAGGACGCCCCCCACCCACCCACCCCCAGCCACCAGGGGCTGATGGCAGTCGCGGCAGCGGCTGCGTTTGCCTGGAAGAAAAGCCTAAATACATTAGCGAGCTGGTAAAGCTTTTAAGGCCTTCTCGGGAATGAGTGGCTGGCTAATGAGAGGTTAATTCTGTTTGGAAGGGAAGGCTGCGCTGGTTTCCTGAGATAAATGGACAGGAAGCGCATTACCTCCGCGCGCTGGCAAGCGACTCCCAAATGCTTTTTGCACCTGCCGCTCTGAGCAGCGCGAGCCGCTGCTGATCCCGCAGGGATCGCGGGGGCCAGTCGGGTACGAGCGGGTGATGAGCCCCACGCACGCCCCGGGCCCTCTCCTTCCGGGGGCGCAGCGCTCACCCCCGGCCCTGGAAATCCTCTGTCACACCCAGGTGCTGCGTGTTCCGGAACTCAGGGGTCCCCCGATCCCGCCAGGCCCCCTCCAGGAGCGGAAGGGTTAAGAATGATGTAAGTACGATACACAAGCCGCTAGCCGCCGGGCTGTAGGACTCCGGGCTTCTCCCCGGCTTTGCTGGGGAACAGTGGGGAACCTTTCCTCTAAAATGGGTGGCACACATCGCAGCCCTGGGTCTGACTCCTGGCTCCTCTGCCCCAGGGTGGTCTGTTAGAAGGGGGTCCTGGTAGCTTTCTGGAAATGGAGATTCTGTGTATTAACAGGGGAACAGTTTAGACATCATGTAAAGGTTCCCGAAAAGAAACCACGTCTGTTTAGAATCCATTAATGTTGCTGGCATGTGTTTTATTTCTACCCATTTGGCCCGTTCATACTGTGGGATGCTTTCCTGTGTCCCCTAATTGTGCTGTTCTGCTTTCCTCTTTTCTTCCTGAAAATAAAAAGGAAGGAAGGAAGAATACAAGGGGCAAGAAGTGGGATGGGTTTGAGTTGTGCAAGCTGTCACGTCACGGTTTTCTTTTCTATTAAAATATAAAACTTTTATAAGTCATCGATTTTATGTTTGTGTTCTAGCTCCCTCTCCAGATTTTTCTTCTTAGAGTCTTAAAAGACTCCTTAACTTGCGGCATTCTAGCTGGGGAAGTGGGTACTCTATAATTGACCATTCACCAAGCTCTTGCTTCCCAAGCTGACTTCGGATCTTGTTAACAGTCCGAATGTACTCGGGGAATGTGTCAACTAACCTAATGTCCTGAAAAGAAGAACCACCTTGCGGTTTAATTGTGAAAATTAACATTTTCCTCTAGCATGCTGAACACTTATGCAGCAATAAAAAGTGAATCCTTAGACGTATAAATCTTGGGCTTGTCAAATGTTTACAACAGAGGAGCAATAAAGCACCTCAAAAGAAATGAAGTTTTTCCTCTAAAGAACAATAGTTCCATTTTAGGACACTAGGACGTGCAATGACTCGGGGGTGCCCTCTGTTGGTAAAATCTAGAGTAACCATGTACTTAAGGAACAGGATATAGAAGGGAGAAGAGGAAACGGAGGAAAATTACAGAAAATCAGGAGTGAAAAAACTCCTGAACTCAAACTAAACTGAATTTGATCCTTAACTCTTGGTTATATGTTTTAAAGTATGGTCAATAAAGTGGGATTCTTCTTTCATAGGAGTCGAACTAAATCTTGGGTTAAGGAAGAGGAAACATCTTACTATTAGTCTTTATTAGCAAAATGTTTTGAAAGATGCTGTTTACATTTGATTACTTTGAAAAAGAGGTTTACCAGGGTTTCATTGACTTGATTTCATTGCTAATATGTAGTAATTGCAAGAAAATCAATTTGGGGCTTAACAGTATTTACTTCACAGTATCACCTAAAAATCATATCCCATAACTCCCCCCAAAAAGTCATTTCTCCGGGCAACTCTGAAGCTACTATTAAGCATATTATGGATACACACAAGACTTGGGTTATATCGTGGGCAGTGAAAGGTATGTTTACCACTTGAGTCATCATAGTATGTAATAAGTAAGTAATGAAAAGTTGCAGTAAAAATAGATAGGCATCCTTCATTAGGGAGCTAGTGGTTTGTATAATTCAGAAGGTGTGTAATGAGGAAGCTGGAGTGATGGAGGGCTTGCCCTCAATTATCCTGGTCCATTGACTGGCACTTTTTAACATGTGGAATACTAACATGTCCGTGGTTGATACGAAAATTCCTAAATTAGGGATTGTGAGTAATGTAGCAAGCAGAGTTGCAGACTGCGACTTGGATATAAGTTCATTTAAAATGGCAGCCCATTGCCGTTTGCGGTGCTGCTGTGCTGTGCCAAGTCGCTCAGTCATGTCGGACTCTTTGCGACCCTACGGACGGTAGCCCTGTCCAGGGGATTCTCCAGGCAAGAACGCTGGAGTGTTGGAGAAAGGCAAAGACGAGGACAGTATGAAGTGGCTCCTGGCCTTTGAGGCCATTCTTGAGATTAGATACCACTTCACACTTGCTGATAACAAATTGGAACCTATCATCGACCTCATAAAACATGCTTTCCTGTATCTCTGGAAGTCTCCTTTCCCGCCAGCAATTGGTTTCCCTCTCATTTTTGCAACCATTCCATCGCAAAAGTAGAAACGGACCTGCTATTGAATTAATTTGCTAATAGACGATGAACATTTGTGGAAAAGCCACGGAGCAACAACAGATCATGGTATAAAATTACACTGCAATAAAACTCACTATCCTCATGAATCTAACTACAGTATAACAGAACACGTGGACGTCCTCCCTACTCTCAGAACCCCCTCCCCAACTGCTTTCAGGAAGGGAAAAATGTCAGAGTGACGGGAACACCAGCTGCCCGCGAACTCCACCAGGGAGCTGGTGGCTACCTTCCCAGGCCATCCGATTCGTTCCGGACCACGGGTCACATTCGCATTTCCAACGCGACTGGCTTTACCAAAAGTCCCGAATGGGCTCAGAAGGCGGTGGCTTTACTGGAAAAAAAAAAAAAAAAAGGCTCATTTGAAAACACCCTGATGCTGGGAAAGATTGAAGGTGGGAGAAGAAGGGGCCGACACAGGATGAGATGGTTGGATGGCATCACCGACTCAATGGACATGGGTTTGAGTAAACTCCGGGAGCTGGTGATTGACAGGGAAGCCTGGCGTGCTGCGGTCCACGGGGTCGCAAAGAGTCGGACACGACTGAGCGACTGAACTGAACGGAACTTACTTAAAAAAAAAAAAAAAGTCCGCAGCGGGCTCAGAACGCGGCTCAGCAGATGCGATTGGCGTCGAAGGGACCTGCCGCCGGGCGCTAAGCATAAAGGCGCCCGTTTCCTCCGAGGAGCCAGGGCTGTAGGGCAGGGACAGGGTCGGGGGCTGGTGATCTAAATAAAAGCGTTACGGAGAGGGACATTGAACCCGATCACTTTCCTTCTCGGAAAGGCCAAAGGCTGGCTCCTTTGTAACGACGGAGCTGCCGTCGCCCGTCTCCACTGGGCGCGGGGCGGCAGTACATTGCAGGAGAGGGTGGAGGGGAGCGTGGAGGCCGCAGCCAGCAATAGGGAGGCTGGGCCGCAGCGCCGCCGACCCGACCGGCGGCGGGCAGGACGCGGAACTCGAATCACCCCGGGGAGGCTGGGAGCAGGGGGCGGGGGCCCGGAGGGGTGGGGCCGGAGGGCGGGGCGGGCGCTTGGGGCCCTATGAGTGGCCGACTGGGTCCACAGCTCCCGCCTCTCGGCCAATGGAGTTAGAGGGGGCGGGGAGGGGCGGGGCGGAGCCGGCGTGGATTGGCGGGGCGTTGGGAGGGGCGGGGCGGCAGTGCGGGGCTGAGATTGATCGAGCGCGGGGGCCCCCGCGGCACAGAGTGATCGCGGCAGCCGGCGGCTGCGGGCTGCCGCTCTGGGCTCCGTCCGGTGCGTTTCCGCGCCCGCCGAGCCCACGCTGGACCAGGGACGCCCCGCGCGCGCGCTGCCGGCCGGGCTTCGCACTCGCTCACCGTCTTTGTGTCTTTTCCTTCCCCGCCCTCCGCTCTCTCCTCCCGCCCTCCGCCCGCTCGCCCGCCGACTCCGGCCGCCACGATGCCTCCGCTCCCCGCGGCCGACGCCGCCGACGCGCTCCGCCCGCGGCGCCCGGCTCGCTTCTGCTGCTCCTGCGGCGGCGGCGGCGGCGGCCCGCGTCCGACGCGGGGCTGAAGGAGGAAGAAGAGGAAGCGGGGCGCTCCCTCCGGCCCATGCCGCCGCCCCGGCCCGGGACCCGCCACGGCCCCCGCGCCGCCGCCCTCGCCGGAGCCCACGAGAGCTGCATGGACGGGCATGGGCTTGAGAGCAGCATCGCCCTCCTGCGCCGCCGCCGCCCCAGCCTCCGCCGCCGCTGCCGCCGGGGCTGAGCCGCGCCGCCGCCCCCGCCGCCGCCCCGGGCTCGGCCCGCCGCCCCTGGCGCTGCTGCTGCTGTTGCTGCTCAGCCTTGGGCTGCTTCATGCAGGTACGGGGGGCGCGCGCGCGGGTTGGGGGTGGGGAGCCGCCTGTAGGGCCAGGGGGGCTGGGTTCCCCTATCCCCCTACTCCCGGGGGGGCAGAAGGCGCTGGCCGGGGCAGGAAAGGCCTCCCCAGCTCCTGACCCGCACCGTGGCCGGCTGGCGGCGCGGCGGCAGGAACACACCCGCCAACCGAGCGGCGCGCCCAGGGCACACGGGAGCGGCCTTTCGCCCTGCCTCCCGCCCCCCGAGACAAACGTTCCGGATGCTCTATTGCTCTCTGCATGGGTGTTTTACTGAAAGTCAGGCTGGGATCAGGTTTACGCCGCCGCCTCCTAGGCTGAGGAGACGAGGAGCCTGGTTGCTGCTGCTGCCCTGGAGTTGGGGGTGGCGTCGAGGCGAAGAAATGGCACCCGATGGGAAGATAATTCTACCCTTTTGAAAACCTGGGGGTTCATCTCGAAGTCACTTAAAACTTCTTTAAACTGAGATCGTTTTCGTATTTGCGAAAGCCCCTTTTAATTTCAGCTTTCACCTCCTGTTTGGGAAAACTTCGTGCTTTGTGGCTAGCCGCGTGTTTTGGGGCGTTCCAGGAGAGTGTGACCGATCTCTTGCCTTCGGGAACTTCCCCGGTGGAAGCAGCAGTGAGGAATCCGTTCTTAGCGAAGTAAAACCTTTTTGTCTTAGCGACGATGAGCCTTCTAGCTTGTTTTGCCTGTTTTTCTTTTTAAGATCTTTTCATGAACACAATGATACATGTCAGTTATATCTCAAGAAAGCTGGGGGTGGGGAGGGGGGGAATCTAGAACGCCCTTTACAAATAGGTACCATTCCTAGCAGTATATCTAGACAAAAAGTTTTTTCATTGCCAAATTGAAAAAGAATCTATCTTTTAGTTTGAGAGCACTTAGAGCATTAGATACGTTATCCTTTGAGATCTTTTTGTCCTGTATTTGTGGGACAGCAATCACCACACTCTGATCTGGAGAATACTGAACTGTAATGCCACCCAGCTGTGCCAGAGTTAATTTTTATTTATTTATTAAGTCATACCAGCAGTGTTAAAAATCCGGGAGGTCTTTTAAGTAATGGGGAAAAAATGTGACATTTGAGCAGAGGACTAAATTTAGTTTTGCGTAACTTTGCATTGTGATGTAGCAGCTGCATTTTAACACTGTCACTTGTGGAAGCAAACTGAAGTCTTAATAGAGAGTGTAAATAGCAAGTTTTACAATGATGAAGGTTTTTAATTAGTGATTTTAGAACCTTAGAAAATAAAGTCAGTCTGCTCACGGTTGCATGGAAAACTTTTTATGACGTGTCAAAAAATATAGGAGTGTTTTCTGTGGGGGAAAAAAAAAAAGTGTCCATAATGTCAAAGTGTAGATTTCTTGAAAGGGAAATTGAGCTGGTGGCCAGGACTGTGACCCTCTTGACTGCATAGATATTGTTTCCTTTAGTTGCCACAGGGTCCTGTAACAGGATTGGAATGTGGTCCTTGAAGGTTTCTTCGATGGCCTCTGAAAAGCCTAAGAAGTTTGGTTTAAAGGTTTAGAAAATTAAGGTGCCTTAGTTCAAGAACTTGGAATGTGAAACTCCTCTCAATATCCTAATGTGCTCACACTGAAGTCCCCATTAGATTCTACCCAGAGTTGCTGTAGTGAGTGATATCTGTGGATAGCTTGTTGGAATGAAGTAATTAATCCGGTTTTAGGAAGGAGGGCTCCTTTTGAGAGAGTTCTTTGAAGAATGGTGCTATTGAAATGCAGGGGTTGTGTCTCCTCAGAGCAGCCTGCCTCACCTCATGCTCTTTACAGATGGGCCACCATATGTTTTATGCCCGGATCCTTATAATTTGCCTCCACACCCCAGATGGCTCTGTGTTTCACTTAATTCATTTCAGCATATCTCATTTCTTTTATTATAATCTGATGATTGGGCTGCAGATTCACCCGTGCAGGCCTGACATTGCGGAAACCGCCTTGAATGATGAGGTCTTTATGTCTGGATCATTCATGAGAGCTCTAGACTGACAAATCCTTTAGTAAATTTCATTTACTGGGATGAAAATACGGTCAGATCATAGATGGTATGATCTGAAAAAATAGGTCTGTAGCTGTAGATTTTGAATTCTGCCCTTGGGAAATGAAAAGGATACTTTTATTCTTTTTTTTTTTCTTTTCTTAAGCAAACCTCTGCACTTCCTGAATGGAGATCCAATATGGGAGTTCCTTGCTTACTCATACACTCCATGGTTTTCTTGGCTGCATCCTTGAATTGTTTCTGCTCTGCATTGTCTTGGCATTTTTTCAGGAGGTTTACTTTACCGCCTCTTACAGGCAAAGTGTGCATTGTCATTATAAATTCATGAAGCCTGGATATTTCTGGGTGTATGCTGCAAATTAGTCATTATATACAGGAGCCTGTGATGGGGCTGAAACTGCTGACCCACATACACTTTCTCTCTGATTAGCCCTCCTACATCCCACCGTCTCTATTCAAAAAATCTGTTAGAAACCTCATCCAAAACAAAGGAATCCAAGGAACTGTGTTTTGTGTGAGATTTCTCAAAGGAATCAGCACCTACCTGCTATGAAAAAGGGCGTGGGGAAGGGAGGAAGGGAACCGAAAAGGATCTGGGAGTCTAGATTCTGCTTTTCCTTTCTAAACAGTTGCATCTGCATTTCCATGCTGGTCTTACTTTTGATATTTTTATGACTATTTGAAATAATTATAAGTAAGCGTACGCTCGGCTAGATTTTATAGACCATAAAAAGAACAGAATAAGCACTGCAAGTTTAGCGGGCAGTTCTTGTGTTGTCATTTATGTGTCGTCCAAAAGCTGTTCGGTACTGAATGAGCCTTGGCTCATATATTTATTTTCTTGCTTACTGCTTGCTGTGAATGTGATTTTAAAAGAAAAAGAGAAAGGATGTTGCTGTTTCTGACTTTTTTTTTTTTACACTATTAAGTACTGTCTTGAGAATCAGAAATTTTGTTGAGGGAATGAAAATGAGATTTGAGGAAGGGCACATGTCCTGGGCTTCAGGCTCACAGTTTACAGTCCAGCCAGGTCAAGGCCTTTAGTGTCCCTTTGCCTTGATTTTCCCATCTGTAAAATGGCTTTAATGCCACTTTGGGGGTTGTTGGCTGGTTTTATTTTTTTGTTTCCCCTTCTGCCTTTTTGAGTAAAAACAGTTGAAAGATGATTTGATCTACTTTGTAGAGAAGAATGCTATAAATACTAGAGCTGCTTTTGTCAGCTTTGGAATGAGAAAACGTGAAAGAGGCCAAATGCAGAAAGATGTATCTGTGATTTTTATTTACTGCCTTTAAGTAATAGCTGTAAATTCACAGCTCCAAAATATTAAAATATTTTAATCTCCTCTTTTACTTGTGTTAAGTCAGATATCCAGTCTTGACTACATTTTCCCTTTTTGGTTTTGGAAACTTAGGAATGGTCGGGGAAGTGCCTTACGAGGTGGTCATCTCCTACTCCTCGTCTCCCCAGCTGATGCCATGAACAAAGATTATAGGCTATTTCACTCATTTAAAAGCAATTTACTACTGAAAAGACTAAAATATCTCTCTACAGTGATTATTAGGGTTAGTTTTAAGTCTTTATCAGATAATGTCCTAAATCTTGATATCATCCTAAAGTTTTGTTATACCTAAATCTTGAATAATTACACATTTAATAATACTCTACTGACTGATGCACCCCCTCGGATATTTCATGCCTAGAAACGATCACAGAATTTACTTTAGAACAACCTATTCATTTCTCAAATGAGGAACCTAAGACTTGAGATTGAGGCTCCTCCATAGTTGAGATACCTATAAGGAATGTGCAGGTAACACAAATATGTGTTACAGTTCATTTCTATAAAATTTGAGGTGAACAATAAAGAAAGTTGTTTTTCTTTTCCATGACTCTGGTGTTCTCCTTTTAAGGAATACAATATTAAACTGATTAGTACACACACTGACCTAGTATTGGCAGTTCATTGTGGGTTTTGTGCTTTGAGAGATTTTACAAACTTTTGTGTAAAAAGTTAGGGGCAAACCATAATTTGAAAATTTACTGTTTACATAGTAGGGCAGTAATCGTATGATTTTTCATTACTTTATGTTACCTTCACTTAAATCATTAAGTTTATGTGAATCATTGATTTAAGGGGGGAAAGTAGTTTTATATATACGCAAAGAATTCTGTCTCCGGTTCTGTTTCTAGAAAAAAAGCATAGTTGGTGGAATCACCTGTCAGTGTTGTGTACATTCTGAGTTAGTATAGTTCTACTGTGAACTGTTGAGGAGCTAGAATCCTGGAGTGATTGATGTTACGGGATAGTGAATACCTAGCTTGGTCAAATCAGTCACTTTATTTTTTTAAAAGATCATTTACACTTTGTAGAAACCAGGGGGTTACGTGTGTTAGTTTATATGCAATTTGTCGGTAAATATTTCTCAAGGAAGACAGAATAACTTAGTACCTGGATTTTTTTCCTGTTATTCTTCCCCTGTAGCTAGAGTGGAATCAGGTAAAGGTGTTTTAACTAATCACGCTATAATGTAGGAGTTTCCCCTCCCTGAAGTGTGCAGGCTTTACTCATGGTTTTGTGTACAGACTGTGCTTTTCAAAGCAAATTACTTATGCAATTTTCAAAATCAAAACAAAGTTCACATCTTTGACTTGGCCTTAGAGCAAAGGGATCTTTCTCAAAATCTATAAACAAGCAAAGTTGATAAAATATTTCCTTTATTGTTCCCTTGTAGTTTAGCCTAAGAACACCTGGCTAAACTCCTGTTCACTCGCAATGGCCCACGCTTTAGTTGTTAAGTTAACCAGCTGCATGCAGTGGTTCTCCCAGTGGCTGACTTTGTGAGAGGCCAAGAAGCCACAATGCAACCCTATTTCTGAAGGCCTTCTTAAAATAGGAGTATAGGAAATAGAACAAACAGTTCCCAGAGGAGAATGTCCTTTTCTCATGCAGCTCAGAAAGTTGTGAAGCCTTTTAAAAACATTCGGTCTTAATCTTCTTTCTCCTAGGTGACTGCCAGCAGCCAGCCCAGTGTCGAATCCAGAAATGCACCACGGACTTCGTGTCCCTGACTTCACACCTGAACTCCGCCGTCGATGGCTTCGACTCTGAGTTCTGCAAGGCTCTGCGTGCCTACGCTGGCTGCACCCAGCGGACTTCCAAAGCCTGCCGTGGTAACCTTGTGTACCACTCTGCTGTGTTGGGTATCAGCGACCTCATGAGCCAGAGAAACTGTTCCAAGGATGGACCCACATCGTCTACCAACCCGGAAGTGACCCATGACCCTTGTAACTATCACAGGGGCGGGGGCCAGAACCCTCCCAATTACCTTTTCTGTGGCTTGTTCGGAGACCCTCACCTTAGAACTTTCAAGGATCACTTCCAGACATGCAAAGTGGAAGGGGCTTGGCCGCTCATAGACAATAATTATCTTTCGGTTCAAGTGACGAACGTGCCCGTGGTCCCCGGATCCAGTGCTACTGCGACAAATAAGGCAAGTGTACTTATTTTTTTTCCTTCTTCTTTTCTTCTGTAACTTTCAGATGTTTGATTCTTCAGACGACTGTTGAAGTACGATACTTGAACTTCTGTTGGTCAGCTTAGCACAGAAGGTGGATGAAGGATTAAATGAAAGTTACTTAGTAAAAAAAAAAAATTTCTCACTGGAATTCTTGTGGGTCTAAGTTTAAATAGGCAATGATAACAAAAAATAAAAAGGAAACAGTGAAGTTGGGTTCTCTAGGGAAAAGGCAGGCCTGTTTAATGAAAAAAAAAGTTCTTTTTTTCCAGTGATGTCATTTTTGAGTGCAGATGTCTGTGGCTCTTGAAGAAATCCACGTTCAGATTTATCAGATGACTGCAGTGGGTGTTCTGAACAAAGAGCGCCATGAAGCCTAAAGAGCACGACTCATCAGGAAATCTTACTGGAAACTTGGAAGCTATAGTAAAACATGGTGACCGGGGAAGTTAAGAAGTGGATTTTGCAGAGCAGTAATACCTAATTCTGTGTAACCTCAGGATAAAATTTAAGTCAGCCAGAGGGGAAAACTGACAAAATTAAGCTCACCGCGTCTAGCTGCCATTGTCTGTGGTTGGTATTTGTTCATTTTAAAGAAACTTTGACACTGAAGAGGGAGCCTGGAAGCCAGCGTTAAGTCACCAGAGTCTTAGTGCAAACAGGTGGCAAGGAGCTGTGGCTGGGTTTCCGGTTGTCAGGCCAAGCTGATTCAGGCGTTAGTAAATAAAGAGGTCCAAAAGGGTTTTCCACAAAAATGGTGTCCCAGGGGCTTCCCTGGTGGCTCAGTGGTAAAGAAGAATCCTCCTGCCACGCAGGGGACACGGGCTCAATCCCTGGTCCAGGAAGATCCCACTTGCCTCCAGACTGCTAAGCTTACGTGCCACTTCTACTGAGTCAGAGCTCTCAAGCCCATGTCCCGCAGCAAGAGAAGCCCCCACAATGAGAGGCTGCCCCCCACACCTGGAGATTACCCCCCGCCCCCGACTCTGGGCAGCTGGAGAAGGCCTGTAGATAGCAAGGAAGACCTATAAACACATTTTTTCAAATGTTTCTATTGTTAAAAAAAAAAAAAAGCATAACAGCAAGGAACCAGCTCCTTGGCTGCTTCTCCAGCTATAAAATCACACATACAGGTTTTCTTATTTTGTATCATTTCATTTTGTTTATTGTATCTTTTCATCAGTTGGGTTAGACTAAAATGTAATTGACAGCTAGCATGCTTTTATAATACTTAAGGACTGTTCTCTTGATTCCAGGCCTTGCCTCCAAATGTATGTAGCATAGTTTTTAAGTGAATTTAAATTATTTTACTTGGCATTTTGTGGAGAGAATATTAGCACACTTCCAGAGACTGTATGGAGACACCCTGGGGTGTCACAAGTCTAAAATTAGAAGTCATCACCCTGATCAAAAGAGACCATACATTGGTCTAGACATCTTAGGGGAACTTAAAACTATTTACACTCCAGTTCCCAATAAAACCCAAGGTTGCCTTTCCAAACTTTATATCTCAAGTAAACTTTTCTTTTTCTGGTTTTTGTGACATAGTTTTTCCTATCTGTATATTACAATATGCATTTGCTACATGTTATAAAGTTAATAGCTGCAAAGTCATAAGAAAAGCAGTGAGCCACAATTCATCATTGCAGACTCAAAGGGCATAAAACCTGGTAATAGTTTTTGAAAAGACATGGCGCTGAAAATTCAAGAAGGCAATTCCATTGAAAATTCAGAAAATCATCAATTTTGCAGATAATTGAGGGCTTGGAAGGGTAGCCCTCACATGATACTTTTGAGATTAATAACTGCTGTGTGCATGGGAAATTTTACAGTTGACCCTTGGACAACATGGGTTTGAACGCAGCCAGTCCACATATGTGGCTTTTTTTCGGTAGTAAATACTACAATGCTATGTGATCCCTGCTTGGGTGAATCCTTGGGTACAGAACCCTGTATACAGAGGGTTAGCTGTAACATTATATGTGGGTTTTCAACTGCCCAGGGGTCATTGCAGCTAACTCCCCTGTTGTTCAGGGGTCAGCTGTATTGTGTCTTTCACAAGCCCAGAGATTTATTTTCCAAACCTTCTATCCAGTCACATGCCACTCCTATTTGGTGTTCAGCCTTTCAAAACTCTGTACTTTTTACTGATCGTGTTGAAAATAATCTGGGGACAGCTGGTTGCCTTGTGAGTACGCGTAGTATATGAATGCGACAGCTGACGCTAAAGTACTTTAGATCGTTCTGTTTCAGTTGTGGCTGAGCCTATCATAGCTTTTAGCAAATACATTAGTACAATTTGTTTTCTCCCTCACTTTGGTAAGGATCAAAGGTTTTGCCCTTTCCAGAAAGGAGAGAGGGAAAAGTTATCTTTTAACATAAATTCAAGCGGACAACGAGAATGCTTGGTCTTTAATTGCCCTTTGGGAAAGTATTCCCCCACATCTGGTGACCATGCTGTGCAGCAACAAATTGCTCTGTGGCTTCATGACCTCCAGTGGTTGGTTGTTTTTGTTTTTTTCTTTTCTCTTTTTGTAACTCTCTCCAAAGCCCCCCAGAAGCATGTGAAGGTTACTATTTGAGGGCCTGTCTCCATGGTGGTATGGCCTTTGCTGGTGAAATCAAACAAAGACCTAAAATCTTGCACTGCAGTTCCTTTTGCTGTACCCAGGACCAAACTAAAACTTTTTAAAAATTTCTAAGCAGTGAAAACAGTCCACTCCAGTATTCACGCCTGGAGAATCCCACGAACAGAGAAACCTGGTGGGTTACTGTCCATGGGGTCCCATAGAGTCAGACATGACTGAGTGGCTAACACACACACACACACACACACACACACACACACACACACACACACACACACACACACACACACACACACACACACACACACACACACACACACACACACACACACACACACACACACACATGCCACGAAAAAAATGAGATGCTGAAACTATCCTGTCTAAGCAGCCATTCATTCCACCACCCTCAGCACGAAAGTAAAGCACTAGACTCAGGTATTTCGCTCAGGCAACTCAGTCCTGGGGCCGTGGGCTTCTTGAGCAGGCCATCATCGTCAAGGCTGTCTTTGTGAGCTCTGCCTTCCTCCTGAACACCCAGATTTCCCTCATCATGGAAAGACAAAGCTTAGTGGGGAAAGAAATCTAAACAACAGAGGGAAAGAAAACGAAGTTGTCTCTGGTCAGTTCAGTTCAGTTCCGTTCAGTCGCTCAGTCGTGTCTGACTCTTCACAGCCCCACGGACCACAGCACGCCAGGCCTCCCTGTCCATCACCCACTCCCGGAGTCTACTCACACTCGTGTGCATTGAGTCGGGGATGCCACCTAGCCATCTCATCCTCTGTGGTCCCCTTCTCCTCCTGCTAGCTAAGCCTTTCTTCGCCAGGCCTGCAGTGCTTGGCGGTGTGGTCTCATCTCCCCTGGTCCACGTCCTCTCCCCCTTCCCAGCTGTGCAAAGGTGTGCCTTCTCAGGGCCCAGGCTCCGGGCTGTGCCCTGCACCAGCCTGTCCAGTTCCCTCCCTTCCCTGGAGTCTGTGTGCTTGGCCACCTGGCTAGCTTGGTGTGTTCCTAAAGGGGACACCAGGGCTGCTTTCCCCCCTCCCCACCCCGGGGGCTGCCAGGGCTTCTTGGCACACCTGCACACACCTCTGCTGAGATCTGTGTCCACTCTGGGCCACCGTTCCCACCTTTGACTATAAGAGGCGCGCAGCTTCAGACCTGCAAATGCTCTGCAGAAAGATACGAGAGAGGGGACGGGCTGGGAACGGGCAGGGTTGGCTCTGTGGGAAGGAGCACTGTTTGTGTTTGGGGCTCCGAGGGGATACAGTGCTGTTTTCTCTCTTGATCCTCACACAGGTAAACAAGCAGATCATCTGTGGAGGGTGCTGGGTGGCGTACCTTCTCTTCCACATTCTCTTTGCCCGCCCCTCAGTCTCAGCTTCATGTTGGGTAACTAGGAATCCCTGTTTATGTGGATCTAAGAAGGAATTGCATATGCCATGATTGCAGAAGGCAATTTTGGTGTGAATTATTTCATAAAAAGATTTTGCACTTCACAAATGGAGTCCTAGTAGCGTGTATGAAAATCTTCAATCTCTCAGGTGCATTTAAAATGATTTCCTTTTCCCCAAAATTTCAAGGATGCATTTATTACACATCTAATGTAACTCAGTTGGTAAAGAATCTGCCTGCAATGCAGGAGACCAGGGTTTGATCCCTGGGTCGGGAAGCTCCCCTGGAGAAGGAAATGGCAACCCACTCCAGTGTTCTTGCCTGGAGAATCCCATGGACAGAGGAGCCTGGCAGGCTACAGTCCATGGGGTCGCAAGAGTCAGACATGACTAAGTGACTAAACCACCAAACAGTAGCAATACTTTTAACAATTATTTTGTACAAATAACTTGTGTACTTTTGCTTTGTCTTTCAAACCTTTCCTTTCAATGTAATCATGTCCTTTCTTCAACATTCTAGCTTCTTATCCTATTCTTCAAAGTCAGGGAAACAAAATTGCAAGTAGGATGGGATATTGAGATGACAGCCAGTCCTTTATAGATCTTCAGATCTTGCTACACTTTAGTGAAAGCAGGTGGTTTACCTTCAGGCAGTTTGGTTTTGGGGAGGAGGTGTGTTCCTTGTGCTTGACCAAGCCAGGCGAGTGGACACTCAGGTGCTTCACCAGCTGCAGTAACCCGCGGGCAGCAGGGCTCTGTGCCTGTCCAAAGCACGAGAAGAGAGCCTGTCTTTCAAAGTCCTTAAATATCTGTACCTCTGGAGCTCTGGCTACTTGCTGAGAGATTTTCCTGGAAATCGCTGCTGGCTGATGATACTGGAGATACAGGAAGTCTTGAGTTCCTGGGCTCCATTCTCACTGGCTGCCCACAGTGTTCCCTGGTGATAAAAATGCCCTTTCCTTGTAGGGTCCTGGAGCACGAGTTGGGTCCTCTCCTGCTTTTGATGCCCCTTAGCATGCCCTGTTGTTCAGCAGGAGAATGTGGGCACCTAAACCAATGTTCTGGGTCATTCTCTGTTGGTTATAAAGTCAGAGCCAGAGGTGCCTCTGTTGCAAAGTCTTCCAATGATCTTTTTTTTTATTTTAGATGTATCTCTGGATCAGGCTTTGGGAATCTGTCCTCTTTTGACCCTAAGCCTAGTGGATTTTTTTTTTTTTTTTTTTTGTAGCTAAGTTTTTATAACCAGTTATGTTTTTAGTATCTTTGTGGAGACTCTGTGAGCTGCACAGTGGTGATCATTCTTATTTTTGTCCACTAAGGAAGATGCCTCTTCCTCTTGTGTACAGAATTAGGTTTTGAATACATGGACACTGTCCTTGCATGCAACACTGTTACAGAGGTGATACACTATTCTTTGAGAATATAGATTCCTTCTGGGAGTGCACAAGTTGCCTTGCCGATTCATTGTAACTAACCCTTAAAATCTGAGATTTCTCTTTGTTATGATTATCTGTTAATACAGATAACTCTTGCCATCTTTAAGTTTTGTATCTCGTCCTGGTCCTCCTTGTTTTGCAGAAATGTTTTAAAAATAAAAGTTGCAAGATATGTTGAGATATATTACAGAACAGATGGGAAAGAAGTTTGCAGTTGTATAGCTCGCTGCGCAGTATCCTGTGTTCATTTCTCTGGTAAAATGTACGATTTAGTGTTACATTGGAAACCCCAAGCATTGAAGGGCCTATCGTGTCTGGGAGATGCCGAGGTGAATGTAGTCTCTGCCTTAGTCTAAGCTCATAACTAAACTTTGCTGCCTCCATGTCATGGAGAATTACGGGGTTTTTGTGGGGGTGGGGGGGAGCCGTTTTTAGGGTTTCTTTTCAGAACATTGGGGGCCCACGCTATAGGCTGGTTCCAAGTGCTGCAAGTTGCTGCTGGGGGTCAGGACCAGGAGGTTAGGCCGGAGAGATGGGCTGCTGTACCTCGGACATAACCCTGCCCACCAGCCTGTGTCACAGGTCAGTGTTCTCACTCCCAGGACTTGGTACCATTTCCCTTTTCACCTCCCTCCATCAAGGTGGTCCCTCACCTACCCAGATAGCCTCACTCCTCTGAGATACCCTAGCAGGGTCTGGAACCCTGATTGCTGTTGTTGGAAGGTAGTTGATCTTTAATACCCAGAAGCTTGCTAGGGTACTTGAGCATCAGAATCACCAGTTCTTAGTTAAGTTGATTTTTCAGGGTTCTGTCTCATCTTTAAGACTCATAAACGCATGTCTTAGATAATCCTCATCCTCCCTGAATTTCCTTATTGTAGAGACAATATTAAAAGAATAGTTTCTAAACCAGCTATAGTTGTTCCAGGTGGTGGTATTCCTGTTGGCTCTTTTCTGCTTCCTGCATAGCTCTGGTTTGTACTGGATTTTAAGGTCTTAGGCCCAGAAACTTTCACCTTCGCTTCATATAGGTTTCAGCAGACTGCCTGGGGATGAAAGTATATTTGGGCAAAGGAAGCAGAAGAAAAGGGGGCGACATTCTTAGCTCCATGATGTCCCCGTAATGTGAACAATCATTTTGTGGGATGAAAACAGGCCTACCTGGCTTATTCTTTAGACCATACTTTAACAAGGTCTGCCTTCATTCTGTCCGTACAAATTGCATGTACTCTGGGCAACTAGGCCTCTGTCTTCTCTCTGTTCCCTGGAGGAAGAAATATATACGATGTCAGTGAAAACTGTCTAAAAATGTATAAAATGTGTCTGTGTATACCTTGTCAGTTTCACATTTCGAATCTCTGCGTGTGCCAGTGTCTCTGTCCCAGACGTGGTTTGGAAGGATGAAAAGGACCTTCCGAATCCCCCATGTGTAAGTGACAGTAACCCAGCGCCTGCCTGAGCCAGCCGGAATTCCCTGTGAGTGCTCTGGGCCTCTGCTACTTTAAAACAAATCCACCCTCCTCCATAGTTGGAACCAGAGGTGCCCAGCCAAGTCTGATACACAGCTGAGAGTTAGAACTTGTTTTTCTGTAACGTTTCCAAATGTCTCTCTCTGCCCTGTTAAATTTTCTTTGAGTCAACATTTTGAGAGGAAGGGGTGAACAGGAAACATTGGATGGTTGGTACTTTTTTTTTTTTTTTTTTTTGGTTGTTGGCTTCAATTAATGCTAACCAAACAGTTTCTGCCCCTGTGGAATGTGGCAAGTAAAAAGAGTCGTACCTACAGTGTTGAACAATGAAAGCTGCTACCTTACCCGTTTCGTCTTTATTTGTTTTGACTGCAAGTAGAACTTGCTCTTCCACTGGTTTGGATTTTGTGTTCTCCTGGGTGGGGTAACTTCAGGACTTCTTAAGCTGCTCAGCTTGTCCTCAGTATAACAAGAATAGCATCTCACAGCTAAGATGCAGAATTTAACGGGGGAGCCTTGCAGTGAAAACCCGTCGCTGTTGGGTCTAGAAAGAACTTCAGATGAAATTGGGTCCGTGCAGAGAGGAGCTCAGTATGTCCCAGTGAGCTGGTTTTTTTTAAGAGTAGGAGCCCAAAAACCCTTAGCTCCTGCCGGTGGGGTTGTCTCCGTGCTGGAGCTGACTGTGTACACTGTGGATGGGATTAGTGTGACAGCATTTAAAGGCCAGCTTCTCATCTGCTCTGCATGTGCCCCTGAAAAGGGTGTCAGTGTTTGCTCTTTCCTTTTTAAAGGTGTGAGTACACACACAAGCACACGTGTGTGTTTATGTGGGGTCCATGCCTTCCCCACTCCCTGCCTCAGGAAAATGAAGACAGAAGGATATTGTTTTGGAACTTTCCAGTTAACTGGCTTCTTGGAATATATGGTCACCAGCTCTAACCACCTTGTTCCTGACTGGGCTTTGCTTTTTTTTTTTTTTTTAATAGCCCTGGGAACCTGAAACTCAACCTAGAAGTGACAGAATGTGAGTGCATTGCAAGACCTTTAAGGCCTTTTGCTTTTTAAATCACCTACCCAAACTGAAAAATGATCAAAGGGGCTGTGATTTCCTGATAATCCCCGTTGGTTTGGGAAACAGCTGTGCTGAACCTCGGCCCAGAGCGTTCACCCAGGGTGCTGCGAGAGCCTGGGGATCTGTGTGCCCCCCCTCCACCCCATTAGGAGGGAGATCCCAGAAAGCCAGACCTGCCGGGACAGATTCCTGCCCCTTAGTGACTGCAGTATTTTTAGCCTCTGGTCCAAACCGCAGCAGCTTCCCTGGTGGCTCAGAGGGTAAAGCGTCTGCCTGTGATGTGGGAGACCTGGGTTTGATCCCTGGGTCAGGAAGATCCCGTGGAGAAGGAAATGTCAACCCACTCCAGTATTCTTGCCTGGAAAATTCCATGGACAGAGGAGCCTGGTAGACTCTAGTCCATGGGGTCGCAAAGAGTCGGACACGACTGAGCAACTTCACTTTCACTTTTCCAAAGTGTAGCGGCAGCCTCTGCCTGGAATACTGTCCCCACGCACCTGACTTCCCATCTAGAGGTCTAGCGAGGGCCTCCTCACAGTGCAGAGACCGGGCACAACAAGTAAGAAGGTCCCTCTGGAGTTCTCGGGGTACCGGGAGGGCCAAAGCACCCCAGGCCTTCCCTCCTCCCTGTAAACTCAGCACCTTGTGCCTCTGGTCTGTACAAGGAAGCTGGCCCATTTCCCTCTGAGCCTATTTATGCTTCCAGCCTTCCTTGTTTTAAATGCACAAAAATTGCTCTTTGGATGTCGACTTTTTTTTTTTTTTTTGGCCTGTCACTTTTCTGTATCATCCCTGGGCCTGCTTCTCTCTCTCTCTCTCTCTCTCTCTCTCTCTCTCTCTCTCACATGCGCCTTCCAGCCACCGAGCTTAATGCTTCCCCCCTGGACCACCCTAGCAGCCTCAACCGTGGGTGTCCTTCTCTGGTTTGGTTTCTTCTTTCTCCAGCTGCTGCCAAGAAGCCCTCCAGGAGCCAAGGCAGCCCTTGTTCCTGCATGTATTACCTAGGGCAACCCTGAAGAATAAATAAGTCTGATCCATTCTGTGTCTCTGGAATCCTGTGAGTGCTGCTACAGCAGAGCTCGGTGGAAAGAAACTCGAGATGACAGAGAAACCTCTTTGGGTATCTTTAGGAGGCTGTAGAATTTTATAGTCTCATTCAAGCCCGGAAAAGAATCTAGGGGGAAATTTTTTCTGCCACCCTCCTCTGAAACTCATGTATGGCTATCTTCCTGTGAGCTATCTTGTCCTGACCCAGTGAAATGACTTAAGCTGTGCTTTTGTAGATGTTGAATTCAGACTTCCTGTAGGTAGCTAGCTGATGCTAGGCTGAATTGCAATGGTAACGTTCCATTTGTTTCATTGAGTTTACGCCTTCCTGGCAAGACTTTTTTTCATTTCTTTTTTTTTTTAGTTTTTCAGGAAAATGATCAATGATATCAGTTACTGACCTCCTTATGTATGGTCCATGTACTCTCCTAGGCTTTGTGTGAAATTGTTCAAACAGAAAGTTATTCTAGACGGATATGCTTTTATTTCCTGCCTCATAAAAAGGAGCGAAATCCAGAGTTCTCCCCAGCCTAACCGAGATCCTTCCTTAGTGCTTTGGAGCTTCCTAGTCTCAGACTTCTCAACATAGAGAAACATTGGCCCCCTCGAGTTAAGATGATGTGTTTTAGAGCTAGCGATAGAGCAGGTGTGTTTATTTCTTTGAAACACACGCTCTCGTAGGAATGATCTCCTTTGTGTTCAGCTCTGAGGACTAAGCAGAGGCTGTATGCTGCTGACCTGGTAAGAGCAAAGGCCATGGGCACAGCGTTCTCTGATTTCTCCCACAGTCATCTGTTTTTTCAACCTATAATTGCACCCAGAGGATCTGAGGAAGCAGACATATCAGCTAATTACATGAAATAAAATTAATCTTAGCTTTCTTAACACAAGCAGAATTTTAACTGGATACCTGTCAACATTGGGTTTCCCTGTGTTCCAGGCTGATTTCCTGTGATTTTCAGTTTGGTTTGCTGGCCCATCTTAACCCGAGAGCTGGAGCCCCTTGTCTATAAAAGTCCCAATTCTGGTATTAAGAGAATTCCAGTAAGGTCCCACACATGCAGTGCCAAATGGTCTGATTTAAACCCCGATAAACATTTCTTCCAAAGAATGATAAGCACAAATAGTTCAGGGCACAGCCTATGGGGAATTCTGCTGTTTGAAAACCTCACAGCACTGTACAAGGCTGTTGAGCCTGGAGAAGCTCTGTGCTTTGGCAAGGCAGTGCTTGGTTCTCTAGGTGACCTCCCTTTCATTTAGTTCATTTTTATTTTTGTTTTTTCCTGATGGAGAGGAGAGACAGGTGCCTCTCAGTGTTGGCATTTCACAGCAAACCCTAAATCCTCATTGCCTTTCTCATGTGGAAAGGTTGATTTGTAGCTGCTGTCTTGCTTCTCCTAAGAGACCCTGTAGGTGGTAAGGATCTCAGGCAGTGAAACGTTAAAAACGAATGAGGAGACTGGAGTAGTGTGTCTGAGGTGGGGGTTGGGAGGAGCTGGGCGGGGAAGGTTTAACAAAAGGCATTGATGTTTGAAATGCACAGAAATGCCATCCATCAATAATAAATGGTGTGGCACAGAACAGATGTGCCAAATTGAGTCACTACAGCATACGGATCAGTTCATAGAGGGGGGAAAAGTAAAGAGCATCAGCTCAGCTCAGTTCAGTCACTCAGTCGTGTCCGACTCTTTGCGACCCCATGAATCGCAGCACGCCAGGCCTCCCTGTCCATCGCCAACTCCCATAGCTGTTTTTAAAATATCTGTTTAAGAGCTTTAGAATACAATTTTGAATGTCCTGTTCTGACCCTCTGATAGCTGCTAGCTGGAAATAGAAAACGTGTGGAATTTCCAAACATTTCCATTAACATTTGA
The DNA here is from genome assembly GCF_016772045.2 of Ovis aries. Lineage (NCBI taxonomy): Eukaryota > Metazoa > Chordata > Mammalia > Artiodactyla > Bovidae > Ovis > Ovis aries. The sequence continues at coordinate 95,618,877 of NC_056058.1, forward strand.
GTGTTTTTAAAGGAAGAATTATTGAGAATGAATAAATTTTATTTAATTTTTCTGAAGAGGAGGATAGAACTGGAAAATGAATTTCTGGCCCTTTCTGGTTAAGTGCTTGCTTAAGACCTGAGATTGTAATTGTATGAGGAATGAAAATACCTTACACAGCTTGTCAGGGACTGTTACCTGTGCTTTCTACATTTTCATTGCTTATATCTCTAGGTACCTCTTCAATATCTTCTTAAACTCCTGAGGACCGCTCAGGAAACCTCTCTTATGCTTTGAGGTTAATTCATTCCCCTCAACATCTTGATTCAAGGGCTGATTCTATACATAGACTCTGAGAGCAAATTATCTCACCGAAAAGAGAAACAACTAGAGAAACATCAACTTCCTTGTCTTGTAGAGAAAGTCACTCCTAGGAAATTCGACAGATAGACAAAAACGCATTAGGTAAACTGGAATATTTTGTGCGTGTAGATAGTAGTACAGAGGTCAAGCTTTAAGGTTCACCTGATCTCCCAGAGGCGTGAGAGTTACCTGTTGGTGTCACAGGTAGAGCAGAGGACAGTAGCGTGAGAGGTGTTTGAAATGACTCCTGAGTTGGAATTGGTGTTTTTAATGAAAACAGCAGAGACTTGGTGAGACAAGGAACTATTCCATTCACGTTAATATTGACCCTTGCTTGCCTTTGTAGGAAACTTGTTTGGAATTGGATCTCTCTGCTGTGTTGTCCCAACAAAACTAATTCCTCTGTGTTTTTCCTAAGGGGAACTGAAAAGTCCTTAATTGTTGCAAATAAGGCCAAGTTGGTTTAAATTTGAGGTTTGTTAGGTTGGAAGGACAGATGGCTTAGCTGTTGTAGAAGAATTCAGTTACTCTTTGAGTGTGGATGTTCTGGTTGAAAATGAGAACAGCGGCTGTATGCAAAGTCTGTTACTCTTATTGTAGCCATCTGTATTAACTTGCAGTCCTTTCAGGTGCAGAATTTACTTGAATTAATCTTTTCACCTCCAAGAGATCCCAGCTTGCCTCTAAAAAGCCCTTGTCAAACTGTCTTTAGAGTCACCAAATAAATCTATTTTATAGTCCCATTAGATACCTAGCTCGAAAAATCGCACTCGCTCTGGAAGGTCGTATGGTTGGATGCACAGAAAATTTCCTGAAATCATCTCTGGTACACCTCCTTCAGGTTGTTAGGAAGGTGTTGAAACGTGAGAAGGCTGGTCATGAAATTAAATTGTGGCTCAGAGTAATTAGGCAGGGAGAACACCAGGCATTCTCACAGTGCATTGTCTGGCTTTTGGTTGCAGCTGCAAACAACGGATATGAATTTAACCAGTTGCTGCAGCCACAGCTGGTTCGGATCTGGCTTTACAACTGGCTGAAGTGAAATGAAATGGCTGGAAAATTCCAGTCAAGTAACACCAGTGGGAACATGTGGAATTAAATAGCGTGAGCAGATGCCGGCTGAGCCCGGGGGAAAGCCTTCAGACATAAGCCTGAGGGTGGCGGGGGGGCGGGGGGCGGCTTGTAGGGAGAAGGGTGGGGAGGGAGGCCCTCGTGGCCTTTTAACAAGGGTCTATTGTTTTGATTAGTCCCCTTGCAGGAGGTGGCGGTTTGCCTCCATCCAGAGTAATTTGTAGAGTGTTTGGCCTGTCTCCCTTCCTCCTTGACTGAAGTCACCTGATACTTTTTTATTTTCTTCAAGAAGAAAGCATAATAAGCCATTACCTCACTTACAGACAATAACTCAAATCTCAAAATGTTGTCTCCCTCCTCTCCCCGCCCCGCTGCCGCTTGGGGGCCATTTTCCCACCTTGGGTGATCCAGAAGCCCGTATCTGTCTTAGCATCTTTCTATTCCCTGTAGCAGAGATGTCGAGGAGTTTGGAGGTGAAGGTGCTCAGAGTTCATTTTTTTTCCTAAGTACTATTCTAATTAAGGAAAGAAAGTTCACTAAAGGGAAGTTTTTATATTATCACTAGATTTTTTTTTTCCCCTCCATGAATTTTCTGCTTAATTTGGAGAGTTGAGAGTTGACTGGGGGACAGATTTCTGAGAAGCTGAAGGGCCAGCATGCTGTTTGGGGAAAACATTTGCTGTAACTAGGTTTAGGGTATTTATTCTCTGCCAGTGCTTGGGAGCGCACTTGCCAAGTGATTTCGCTGTCCCGAGGATTAGCTGGTCATGTGAAACATTTGATTAAGAGACTTAGAGAATCTTTCCTGAGGCACATGGTTGGTAGCTGTTGCTGGGCTGGCTCCTTCCTCAGCTTTCTCTCTTCCCTGAGTGTGTGTGTATAGCTCAGTTTGCAGTGATGAGTCATAGGATATTGTTTTAGAGTCCAAGGGAGAAACTTTTTAGAAATCACAGTTCTGGTAGGTTTACTTAGAGCATCTGCATAACTCAGAAAGGAATCTTCTTTCTTTTTTTCTCAGAGCTAGCTACCACCACTCATCTGTCTTTGAGGAGACAGGATACAGATGATCAATAAAACTTGCCTATATCCCAACGACATTTTTCGGTCTTAGGAAAATAAAAATTTTTTGCTGAGACACTCTCTGGATCTGTGTCAGTTTTACATTCTAAATACATAGGACTTTGGGACTTCCCTGGCCGTCTAGTGGTTAAAACTTCGCTTTCCAGTGTAGAGGAGTGCAGGTTCAATCCCTGGTGAGGGGCTAAGATCCCACCTGCCTCATGGCCAAAAGAAACCCCCATAAAACTGAAACAGTAGCGTAACAAATTCAATAAAGACTTTTAAAAAATGGTCCACGTCAGAATGAATACGTGTATATGTATGGTTGAGTCCCTTTGCTGTCCACCAGGAAACTATCGCAACATTGTTAATCAGCTGTTCTCCAATATGAAATAAAAAGTTAAAAAAGAAAAAGTCCACATCAAGAAAAAATACATGAGTTCAGTGGCTCAAACTCAAGTTCCATTGAGTTGATGATGCCATCCAACCATCTCATCCCCTGTCGACCCCTTCTCCTGCCCTCAATCTTTCCCAGCATCAGGGTCTTTACCGATGAGTCAGCTCTTCTCATCAGATGGCCAGAGTATTAGAGTTTCAGCTTCAGCATCCATCCTTCCAATGAATGAATACATAGGGTCTTCAAAATTGTCCCTAACAGTGACACCATTCACTTGCAAGGCAGAAGCAGATACAGGCTGAGTTGGGAGATTCTGTCTCTAGCTGGTTCAGCCTCTAGAACTGGAGGGCAGCTCTCATGGCCCAAGGATGCTGTCGCGCCCATATCTCTCCCATCTGTGTTAAAACTTTGTCCGCCTTCCTTCCCTCACAGATCACCATCATCTTCAAAGCGCACCGGGAGTGTACGGATCAGAAAGTGTACCAAGCCGTGACCGATGACCTGCCGGCCGCCTTCGTGGACGGCAGCACCAGCGGCGGGGACGGCGACCCCAAGAGCCTGCGGATCGTGGAGCGGGAGAGTGGCCGCTCAGTGGAGATGCACGCGCGCTACATGGGGACCACGGTGTTCGTGCGGCAGCTGGGCCGCTACCTGACGCTGGCCATCCGCATGCCCGAGGCGCTGGCCATGGCCTACGAGGAGAGCCAGGACCTGCAGCTGTGCGTGACCGGCTGCCCCCTGGGCGAGCGCATCGACGATGGGCAGGGCCAGGTGTCCGCCATCCTGGGGCCCGGCCTGCCCCGCAGCCCCGCAGCCGCGGCCTGGCCCGGCTACACGCTGGAGACAGCCAGCGCGCGGTGCCACGAGCAGATGCCGGTGAAGGACATCTACTTCCAGTCCTGTGTCTTTGACCTGCTCACCACCGGCGATGCCAACTTCACGGCCGCCGCGCACAGCGCCCTGGAGGACGTGGAGGCACTGCACCCCAGGAAGGAACGCTGGCATATTTTCCCGAGCAGTGCCCGCGCGGCTCCCCGTGGACGCCCCCTGTCGTCTGTCAGTCTTGGACTCACATGTTTGATCCTTGTTGTGTTTTTGTAGGGGATTGTCTTTTTCGTGTTTTTTTTTTTTTTCCTGTTCCGTTTCTCCTGTCTATAACAAAATTTTTTAAAAATATATATTGTCATAATATATTGAGTAAAAAGAGTATATATGTATATACCATGTATATGACAGGATGCGTGTGTCCCGGGATGCCCACCTGATTTGTACATATCGCGTTTGGCTGTTTTCCACATAATGTTGGATGTAGTGTTTTGGACCGTTACCAATTTTGGTTTTTGGTGGTTTTTTGGTTTTTTGTTTTTTTGTTTTTGTTTTTTTTGCAGTTTTGTGAAATGTTTTATAACGTCCCTGCCCGGGGACCTGTTAGAAAGCACTTTATTTTTTATATATTAAATATTTATGTGTGTACCTGGTCAGTACGTATATAGTACACGCGCACAGACACCGGATGCGGCGCGCGCCCTTGGCAGAGGACCGGCGACCTCGTTTGCAGCTCTTGCTGGCGGTGCCCTCACGGCCTTGACCATCACCGCGCGCCCAGCTTTCACCTGCTGCTCTCCTGGTGCCACTGCCTTGTTCTTTGGAACTAGGTCCTTGCCCACTTCTCCTGCCCTCGCTCCACGCGGAAGGATTGTTAACCGCCCCACCCCACCCCCCGACAGGTGCTTTTGGCTGTTAAACACTGATTCTAGGAAGCCCTCTCCCTCTTGGACAGCTGCCACTTGTTTTCAGAGGGTGGGGAGAATGTTAGCACAGTTCTTATTAACTAGGATTGTTACATCCGAGCACTTAGAGCGTGGCAGGTTAAACGGTATGAAACTGCTGTTTTTCTAGGTCGGGAGGGGCTCCAGATGGCAATGGGTAAGGAGATAGCAGGCACCTTGCTAGAGCCCTCTCAGACTTCTGTCATCCCTCATTCCCTGTTCAAACTGTCTCTTTTCCCTCTTTTAACTCCATTCTACATTGAACAAAGAAAGGCAAACACCTAAGTGCAGCGATCGTGCCTTGCTCGTCCCTCTGTGATTTGTACAAGCCCGCGTTCTCAGCCGCCTCCTCTCCGGCTGTCTGGACTTGTACTCACAGTGTCCACGCCCAGTTAGCCCTCCCCAGGCTCACTGTTGGAGCCCGGGAGCTCAGGCTCTGGGGTGTATTTGATTCTTTCATGTGAAGACCCAGATCCCGTCACAAAGGTTTCCTCTTCCTTGGCCCCGCCCACACCGTGGTCTTCCTGTCTCCCACTCTGTGTCTGTGTGTGTGATGGGACGGACTGGGGTCCTGACAATGGGCGTGCTTCCTTGGCCTGACCCTGTATGCAGCTTGACTGGGTGCTGGTTGGTCAGACATTCTCATTGGCCAGTGTTGCTCCCCACGTGGCCTCTCGATGTAATCACTTTCCCTCTTCATATGCGTAGGTGACTTATTAGTTGCTCGTTTAACTTGATAGTGATTTCACCGAGCTACACTCCTTCCATTCCATCATTGCTGGCACCTCTTGAAAAAAGGAAACCACCACCACCCAACAGCAAGAGCAGTAGCTGCGAACAGGAACTCCAGGATGGGAAGGTTTCTATTGTTATACCTAAAATGTAAATATCTGGTTCCTAGAATTAGTGGTAGAGTTTGTAGTTGAATCATTTACATAAATGCAAACAGACGGTGAACTTGAAAGGCCGCAGAGATTTGGGTCAAGGTTGTGCCTAGTTTTAGTTGGCCAGGTAAATTTCTTCCTTTTGATGAGTGGCACTACCAGACTGGTAGCAAAGAGGATGTCGCTTCGTGAAAGTTCTGTTTCTTAGTGAACTGATCTGTCGGTCACAGCATGGAGCTGTCGACTCACCAGAGGTGGCAAAGCTTCTCTCGAGCCTGTCTTCCAATGTATGAGAGAATGATCTTGGCCAGTCTGGGAAAAATCCCGAAGGCATCCTGCCTCTTACTGGGCAAAGATGCAGGGCCAGAGAGCTGAACCCCAACCTGTTATCCTTGTATCAAAGCCGAACGGGGGCCCACCTACCATCAGCTCTGAATGGTGACTGCTTTTGTTCCCTTACGGAATCACGTGCCCAGGTCAGAAGCTGTAGTTACCTAGTACTTCTGTTATGTAACCGAGTAGAATGCAGGAGGAAAAATATTTAGGGTACCTCTAACCACTATTTTTGTGCAAATAGTCTACAAGTGGAAAACGGTAGAAGTTTTCTACGATGTCTGGGTTTAGTGTGTACATGATGTAATATACCTGTGTCCTTTTCAATGAAAGCAAAACAACCGCCTCTCCTAATAGCTGGGAAGAGGAAACCAGGTTGTTCTGATGCATCATCTGCCTGGAAAGGCTGAATCACAGCTCTTAGTACCAGTGGATTTGGCTGTTCTCACTTTGCAGTCAGTGTCTCTCTATGACTCTGAAGTCTTCCCCACAGATAACCGTTTCAGAAATACAGGTATTTCTCTACAAGTATTTCTCTGGTGTATTTTCTTCTGTTTCTTTCATAGAATGTCTGGAGAGGGAGAAAAAAAAAAATGTTCCTTGCACATGTTGGTTTTTGAAATCCCCCCCCCCCTTAACCAGAAGCATTTTGGGTCATACACGTTAGGTAGGACATCTTCTGGGGGAGCTTAATCTTGTGGGAACACACTGGTTTTCACAGATGCACCACATGGCTGTCTGAAGACTCAAAACTTTTTTTGTCCTTCCCTTCTCTTTGTTACGCTCGGAAACCCCCACAGTGTGTCGAGTCTTTGCAAAGAAACCTTTAGATGTGTTTCATAGGTATATGAATAAGTATCTGTGTAAAACAGTGAGTGTGCAGTGTGTAAATACTTTAAATTATTATGGTAGAAAAATAAAGTTACATACCCTGCTGTGGAATGTTTGGTCTGTGACTGTAGTGCCACCTGCTGGAAGAGTGGAGAAATAGCAGAAGAAAGGGAGTCGGGGGGTGTGTGTGCAAAATCCTTCATGGTTACTGACAATGTTGTTCAACCTGTCCACAAACTCACTTATTTTCTGAACTATATCACTACCATAGTTTTTCCTTTTTTAATTTCTAAGCAATTGGAAATAAGTCAGTATCTGTGAGATTAGTCCACTGGTATCATCCCAAAGGTCTTTTTTTTAGTGTTGGTTTTGGTCCCCTGTAAACATGGAACCTGCATTTGGTTCTTTGAAGGCAGCTTGGATGGTAGTAACTTTGTTAGTCCTGGTGGGGAGGATATTGGGGCAGGATTTTCTGGCTTTGTAAACTTTTGTAAATTCTCACTTCTTGGGTGTTCCAGAAAGAGACATCACAAGATCACAATTTGGTCTTTGTTCAAGAAACATGCCAAAGGGTAGAAAAGCTTGGGAGAGAATTACACCCAAACTGAAGACACAGAAACGCACTGTTCGTGCCACTGGGTAGAATACTAAATGGAGCGAATTCTGACTGGGGAAAACATACATAGTCATTTCTTAAAAGAGAAAGTTAACCCTTACATGTGGTGTTTATGTGTGGCCTTTCAGAACAAATGAAAAAGGAAAATTATTCCAGCTGAGCCACACACACAAAGTAAGATGCCAGTGTTACAGCCACCGAGGACCTAGTGCTTATGTCTGTACTGAACGAACACCAAGAAATAATCTATGTCACCGTGAAGTCTGTGCTTAAGAGGAAAAACATTCCTCACTGTATTCACATCCAGATCTCCAGCTTTTCAGGGATTGAAATGTGAGCAGCTGTCCAAAGCCTTAAAAAGAAGCTGTTACTGTCTTGAAGAGCAAATGGTGACTAACAGATTCTAAGAATCCTGTTATCTCAGTTTCTCTCTCTCCCTCTGTTTTGGTAGCCACAGCGTTGAGCAGAATCCTGTTGCTTGTAATCACCTGGAATAAAGCACAGGGGTTTCTGCCGTCCTTTCTGGGCCAAGATACTTTTGCCTCAGTTTTTCCCCCGTTCCCACAAACAGTGATCTATTTGTATGTGAACCAAGGAACATCTCCCCCACAGAGAATGTAACCCAGACATCCAAGAAGCAGGGAGCAGTTCCCAGTTCTTTGCTATCTCACTCCCTAGCTCACCGTGTTGTTTCTGCCTGCATCCATTTCAGCATGTCTGTTAATTGGACGAGTCACATTCACGTTTTCATTTCGATGGTATTTCCCTTTGAATTTACTGTTCTTGCCCCGAGTACCTCTAGTAAGCACGATGCTTAACACTATCAACTCAGTAATAGAACACGCAGTCCCTTGTGCCCTCAATGTGATGTCTGAGCTGTGTGCTTGGAGGGGGGCTGTCTTTGTGTCCCCTCTTCCTTGCGAGCATTGTGTGGGTTTATAATCTGGGCATCCAGACTCCAGGAGGACACACTAACAGATCCTATAGAGGTGGAGCATATGCCGCTGGCCTCGTTAAAATGACGTTCTAATCAGCTGAACAGACCAGCCTTGTCAACTAAAATGTGTTAAAGTAGGCCCATCAAACGCCAACCAGTGCTTCCCTAGTGGCTCAGTGGTGAAGAATCTGCCATCCACTGCGGGAGACATGGGTTCGATCACTGGTCCAGGAAGATCCCAAATGCCACACAGCAACTAAGCTGGTGCACCGCAGCTGTTGAGCCTTGTTCTCTAGACCCCAGGAACCGCAGCTCGACCCCAGGAAGCCGGCGCTGCGACTACTGAAGCCCTCGCATCCCAGAGCCCGTGCTCCGCGGCAAGAGAAGCCCCTGCGATGAGACGCCCAAGCACCCCAACTAGGAAGTAGCCCCCTCTCTGCAACTAGAGAAAGCCTGGGTGGCGGGGAAGACCCGGCACAGCCAAAAATAATAAATAAAATCATATTAAAAGAAAAACAACTCCAACCAGAAGAAAGCAACCAGGCAATGTTTTCTAACTGAAGGTTCTTGATGGGTGACAGTTCTAGGGCCATTTTTAGTTTAATAATGAAAACTCCAACTCCAGAAGAAGAGGGAAAAAAAGAGGAAACATTCTGCTACCAGAGTGGATATAGACCAAAGACGTGAACTGAAGTCGCTCAGTCATGTTCAACTCTGTGACCCCATGGACTGCAGCCCACCAGGCTCCTCCATCCATGGGATTTTCCAGGCAAGAGTACTGGAGTGGGCTGCCATTTCCTTCTCCAGAGGATCTTCCCGACCCAGGGATTGAATCCGGGTCTCCTGCATTGTAAGCAGACGCTTTACCGTCTGAGCCACCAGGGAAGTGGTGACTAAACCACATACGAAGTAACCAAGTATGAGTTGCACCTACATTAAATGACATTTTAAAAGCCTAGATTCTCTCAATCAATAATGTAGCCCTGCCAAGGGAAAGGATGCTACTGGATGGCATTAAGGGCTTCCAGAGGCTTCTAACAGGAAGCAGTAAGATGCAGTCACTGAAGGGGAGGATGACGGGGACAGTAAATTCATTTTCTCACAAGCCCCTCTCTGTAGCTGCCAAGTAGCAGTCCCCTTAATGCTTTGTTGGCCCTGAGTGCGATGAGGTCCGTGGAGAACTATCGATCGGCTCGCTCTCAGGGTAAGATTCAGGGCCAGAGTCACCCTGCGAATGTTCATCTTCCTTCTTGGGAAGAAAAGAATGATGAAATAACCTGGGGCCTGGAGAATCCCAGGGATGGGGGAGCCTGGTGGGCTACCGTCTATGTGGTCGCACAGAGCCAGACACGACTGAAGTGACTTAGCAGCAGCAGCAGCACAAAATATAAGATCCTCAGTGTCCTGTCAAGATGGACATTTGGATGATATTTAGAGACTGGGTAAGACGTGGAAGTTTTATCTGCAGGCCTGGGAAGGGAGGTGGTAACAACAGGTGGAGCTCACAAACCGGAGGGACGAATACGGAGGGCGTACTGACTACATGTGCGGCCAAGAGCCATTCCCAAGGGTTCATTCGTGTGTTGGTGTGGGTTTTATATCCTCTTCCTTAGAGGAGGCAGCATAGCCCGCTGGTCAAGATTACGGATGATGGAGTCACCCAGTTCTGAGTACAAATCCACACGCTGTACCAGACATTCAGCCTCAGACACGCCAAACCACGGCCTCATCTTTCACTGTGAGAGGTAAATATGTTACCACATCGAAAGTTCTCAGTACAGCACCTAGTACACACCCACCCCTCAACGTACGTCACACAGAAATGAACCTGAGGTGGAGAATTGTGTGTTTACTATTCTGGTTGTTTAGCTGCTAAATCGTGTGTGACTGTCTTGCGGCTCCATGGACTATAGCCCACCAGGCTTCTCCAGGGGATCTTCCCACTTGATCTTCGCATCAGGTGGCCAAAGTATTGGAGTTTCAGCGTCAGCATCAGTCCTTCCAATGAATATTCAGGACTAATTTCCTTTAGTATGAACTGGTTGGATCTTCTTGCAGTCCAAGGGACTCTCAAGAGTCTTCTCCAACACCACAGTTCAAAACCATCAATTCTTCAGTGCTCAGCTTTCTTTATAGTCCAACTGTCACATCCATACATGACTACTGGAAGAAATACAGCTTTGACTAGACGGACCTTTGTTGGTAAAGTAATGTCTCTGCTTTTTAATACGCTGTCTAGGTTGGTCATAGCTTTTCTTCCAAGGAACAAGTGTCTTTTAATTTAATGGCTGCAGTCACCATCTGCAGTGATTTTGGAACCCCAAAAATAAAGTTTCTCACTAGGGGAATGGGTGAGACCAAAAGCAAAAGCCTCGCATACCAGATACCTCCTCACTGCAGCCCCCACCCCCCACCCAGATCTCAGTGCCAATTCTTGAAGGACTCTACTGAGAGAGTAATCCTGACTTGTAAGCAACCATTTGCCCTGGACAGAAGCTCAGGGCTTAAGAGTGACCTGGGGACAGGAAGAACTCTGCCACCAGTAAAATAACTGCTGGAGATTTCTGGTCCTATATATATATACCTTTGCAAGTAGGAGTCCCTACTTGCAAAGAGAGCATCCACCTTTGGAGAAGGACATTCTGAAGTGTTGTCCTCGGTCCGGTTGCATGTAGAAGGCCGGGCAGCAGGACGTTCAGGAACTTAACTCTAACCCATCCATCTCTTCTAGTTGCGCAGACTAGGCAGGCTTGTTGACAACACGTGGCTGTCTTCTCAGAATCGCTTGTAGTGGAACACGCAGAGAGCCAAAGGGGGAGGCCACGGTGGTGGCTGGCAAACTTTGAGCCAGTCCTTCTGGTGTGAGGATTTTTTTCACATGTTAAGAAGGAAGAGGAGAGGAATTGCGAGAAAGTGCACGCAGACATTCAATAAAGAGACAACACAGGAAAAAATGTTAATGACAAAGGTGTGGGAAACAACTGCAAAAGCAATAGAAACAGGAAAGAGAAATGCAACACGCGACAAAAGCAAAGGGGAAGCAGGGGTGACTGAGAAGACTCGTAGACGCGAATAAAACACAGACTAGAGGCACCAAAGAGCTTGAGGGACTTTGAAGAAAAGCATGGAGGAATCGGATGTCCCCATGTAGTTAGTTCTCCAGAGAAACAGCCAGTAAAACAGACACATGAAGAGATTTGGTATAGGAACTGGCTTCTGTGGTTGTGGAGGCTGAAAAGTCTCACCATCTGCTGTGCACGAGCTGGAGAACCCGGAAAGCCTGACTGTAATTCAGTCTGAGTCCAAAGGCTTGACAGGGACCTCTGGTGGAAGTCCCAGAGAAGTCCCAGAGTCAGGAGGCCTGAGACCCAAGAGCTCCAGCATTCAAGGGCAGGAGGAGCTGGACGTCCCAGCTCAAGAAGACAGAGTCCGCCTACCTCCACCATTTCGTTCCCTTCAGGCCCCCAGTTGGCTGATGCCTGCCCACACTGCTGAAGATGATCCCTTTACTCAGTCTCCTGAATCAAACGCTAATCTCTTTCAGATACGCGCTCACAGATGCACCTAGAAGTCATGTCTGGGCATGCCTTAGCCCAATCAAATTGGCATATAAAATTAACCTTCACATCCTTCTGTTATATATTTGCTTATACATTTTGTTATATATCCCTCAGGCATTGGAGGGACTAACATGGAATCAAGAGTCTGATTTCATCAACAAAATCTAATTCAAACTACCAAGCACAAAAGCAGAAACAAGGGCCTTGTTTTAAGTTATATTACATCTTATAGATCATAAAGAAAGCTGAGCACCGAAGAATTGATGCTTTTGAACTGTGGTGTTTGAAAAGACTTTTGAGAGGCCCTTGGGCTGCAAGGAGATCCAACCAGTCCATCCTACAGGAGATCAGTCCTGGGTGTTCATTGGAAGGACTGATGCTGAAGCTGAAAGTCCAACACTTTGGCCACCTCATGTGAAGAGCTGACTCGTTGGAAAAGACCCTGATGCTGGGAGGGATTGAAGGCGGGAGGAGGAGGAGACTACAGAGGATGGGATGGCTGGATGGCATCACTGACTCTATGCACATGAGTTTGAGTAGACTCTGGGAGCTGGTGATGGACAGGGAGGCCTGGCGTGCTATAGTCCATGGGGTCACAAAGAGTCGGACACAACTGAGTGACTGAGCTCTCACATAATGGATCTGGGGCAGGAATGGCACCTGGCCCACAAGGCTGGAAACAGAGTCTGAAGAGCTGTTGGGATCTCATCTCTGCTTCTGACTCTAAATGCATTTTCTTCTCTTTCACTCTGCAGGCTGGTTCCTCTACTTTACAGGAACACCTGGTGGGACAACTGAGTTACCCACCTGCATAGAGCTCATGTTCCTGGGGGATCTCTTTGGCCTGACTTAGGCCAGGTAAGCAAGCACAACACAGGATGGCCGCAGACACCTCCTTCGTGGCTACCCAGCCTTCTGCAGCTTTGGCACTTGGGAGCTCTAGGGTATCAGTGGTGTGGCTGCTTTATTCTGGGCACATGACTGTCCCGTCTACAATGATCCGCCTCCCTCATTCTCTGCTCCCAGACTCTGCGTGGTTGTTCCTTCACTATCTTACAGTATACTGCGTTTCACATCTATGTGTTTATTGTGCTTCCCCTGCGAGGATGTAAACTCCATAAGGACAGAGGTGGTTTTTTGTTTGTTTGTTTGTTTCCTGTTTACTATTTTGTCCCTAGAGAAGACCATGGTTCTCAGCACGTATTAATAGAATATCTGTGGAAGGAAGGTAGGAAGGAAGAGAGGGAAGGAGGAGGGAAGACAAGCTGAAATTCAATGTAGTGATCCTTCAGGAGTAGAGCTAGGACTGGAATTAGAAGAGAAAAAGAATGGGCAGGTTGAGAACAAGCTGTAAGACAAGATTATTATAATCAGCAAGACTTCGAGCCAATGGTAACCACTTCCTGACACAATATTGAGACAGAGGCCGTGTGAAAGGGGAGGAGCTGGTTCTAGAACTGGACTTATCCTGCGTCCCACAGAGGTCCTGACCCCACACAAGGCGGGCACCTTGCAAACTCTATGAGACGTGAGAAAACTGAGGAGAGAGGTTGAGCTGTTAGACTGTGGTCACCAAGCCATGAGAGGTGGAGTTTATTAGCAGCCAGGCTCCCTGGGACCAGAAAGCCCATGCCTGCCAGTGAGATGAGCCCAGTAATCTTATACTGTCACTGTATGGTTTGTGTGTGCGTGCTAAGCTGCTTCAGTCATGTCTGACTCTGTGATCCTATGGACTGTACACTCTGTCCGTGGGATTCTCCAGGCAAGAATACTGGAGTGGGTTGCCGTGCCATCTTCCAGGGGATCTTCCCGACCCAGGGATCGAACCTGCATCTCTTACGTCTCCTGCATTGGCAAGTGGGTTCTTTATCACTAGCGCCATCTGGGAAGCCCTCTGTATGTAATCTGTATCGTTTACACTCAGTTATAGTACCTGCTTAAAGGGAAATGCTCACAACATGAGGTTAAATAGTCTATTAAACGAACGTTCCTTTATGAATAGTGAAGGTGGCTCAGACAGTAAAGAATCCGCCTGCAACGCAGGAGATGAGGGTTCCATCCTGGGTCTGGAAGACCCCCTGGAGAAGGGAATGGCAATGCACTCCAGTATTGTTGCCTGGAGAATCCCATGGACAGAGGAACCTGGTGGGCTATAGTCCATGGAGTTGCAAAGAGTCAGACATGACTGAGTGACTAACACTTTCATTTATGAATAGTAAATGCTACAAATTATGTGTCTTCCCAGGTGGCTCAGCAGTAAAAAAAAAAAAATCTGCCTGCAATGCAGGATACCTGTTTCAATCCCTGGGTCAGGAAGATCCCCTGGAGATGGGAATGGGTACCCACTCCAGTATTCTTGCCTAGAAAACCCCATGGACAGAGGAGCCTTGCGGGCTACAGTCCAGGAGGTCACAGAGTCTGACCCAACTGAGCAACTGACAACAACGAACACTACAAATTACTATTTTAATTGTTTGCTAATTGAGGCACCGAAGATATTTGAGAATATTGTCATAAGAAGGCAAACAGCACATCTATAATCTTATTCATCAAACATTTTACTTGATTATGACAAAAATGAAGTTTGTCATCCTTATTTGAATCAATGGGATCAAAAATTAAAGAATGCTTTGTATGTTTGAGGTGTAAATACCTATATAAACATGTATGTATGTGTATAGCATTGATAAAACCTTATATAAGTTTCAACATTACTAATCACCTGAGGAAAAAGTGCCAAAACTTGTCATCTCATCAGAACCACATTCCTTGGCAGTCCTAGGGTAGGATTATGAATTCAATTTGTAAAATAACTCACTGTCATTGAAGAGGAATCTTAATGCGTAGGAAAATTGGACTGAGTGCAGTATGAAAAGGAAGAGCTGTTCATTTAACAAATGTATACTGAGTATCTGCTAAATGCAAAATGCTGTTGAAGTGTTCGGTTGGTGCAAAAATAATTGCGGTTTTGCGTTGTTGAAATCTGCCGTTTGATGTTGGAATACATTCTTAAAGAAATGTGGTTATTTTATACATCATTTTAATGCACATTTCTTGCTTTATGTTTTTTGCTAATGAATTATTACTTGCTGTTTATATTTATTTTAAACTATAGGAGTTATGTTAAACAAAAAGCAAATTCAAGTGATTTTCTTATTCGAGTTCAAAATGGGTTGTAAAGTTGCAGAGACAAGTCGCAGCATCATCAACGCATTTGGCCCAGGAACTGCTAGCAAATGTACAGTGTAATGGTGATTGAAGAAGTGGTGATTCATGGTACTCTGCAACAATTCAAGAAGTTTTCTGAAGGAGACAAGAGCCTTGAAGGTGAGGAGCGTACCTGCCAGCCAGCAGAAGTCGACAACAACCAATCGAGAGCCATCACTGAAGCTGACCCTTTTAAAGCTACATGAGAAAGTCGCCAAAGAACTCAATGTCATCTATTTTATGGTCATTCTGCATTTGAAGCAAATTGGAAAGGTGGAAAAAGCTCAACAAGTGGGTGCCTCATGAGCTGACTCCCCCCCAAAAAAAACCCAAAGCAGTCATTTTGAAGTGTCTTCTCTTATTCTATTGCAACAATGAACATTTCTTGATTGGATTGTGATGTGCAACAAAAAGTGGATTTTATATGACAACCAGTGATGTCATCATATATGACATCAGCTCAATGGTTGGGCCAAGAAGAAGCTCCAATACACTTCCCAAAGCCAAACTTACACCAAAAAAAAGTCATTGTTACTCTTTGGTGGTCTGCTGCCAGTCTGATCCACTGCAGCTTTCTGAATCCCATTAAATCTGAGAAGTATGTTCAGCAAATCAGTGAGAAGCACTGAAAACTGCAAAGCCTGCAGCTGGTATTGGTCAACAGAATGGGCCCAATTCTTCTCCATGACAATGCCTGACCATACATCACCCAACCAGCGCTTCAAAAGATGAACAAATTAGGCTATGAAGTTTTACTTCAATTCAGTTCAGTTCAGTCACACAGTCGTGTCCAACTCTTTGCGACCCCATAGACTGCAGGCCTCCCTGTCCTTCACCAATTCTCGGAGCTTGCTCAAACTCATGTCCATTGAGTCAGTAAGGCAGTCTAACCATCTCATCCTCTGTCGTCCCCTTCTCCTCCTGCCCTCAATCTTTCCCAGCATCAGGGTCTTTTCCAATGAGTCAGCTCTTTGCATCAGGTGGCCAAAGTATTGGAGTTTCAGCTTCAACATCAATCCTTCCAATGAACACCCAGGGCTGATCTCCTTTAGGATGGGCTGTTTGGATCTCCTTGCAGTCCAAGGCACTCTCAAGAGTCTTCTCCAACATCACAGTTCAAAAGCATCATTCTTTGGCACTCTGCTTTTTTTGTGGTTCTCATCCACTATATTTACCTGACCTCTTGCCAACCGAGTACCACTTCTTCAAGCATCTCGAAAACTTTTTTTCAGAGAAAACACTTCCACAACCAGCAGGAGGCAGAAAATGCTTTCTAAGACTTCATCAAATCCTGAAACACAGGTTTTTATGCTTCAGGAATAAACAAACTTATTTCTCATTGGCAAAAATATGTTGGTTGTAATGGTTCCTATTTTGATTAGTAAAGATGTGTTTGAGCCTGGTTAAAATGATTTAAAATTCATGGTTCAAAATTGCAATTACTTTTGTACCAACCTAATAGCTAGGCCATGAAAGCAATGCAAACATCCATCAACAGATGAATGGATAAAGAAGTTGTGGCATATATGTAAAGTGGAATATTACTCACCATAAAAAGGAACCAATCTGAGTCAGTTCTAGTGACGTGGATGAACCTAGAGCCTATTATACAGAGTGAAGTTAAGTCCCACGAACAGGGAAGCCTGTGCTTCAGGCCATGGCGTCACAAAGAGTCAGATACAACTCAGCCACCGAACTGAACTGCATAAGAAGAAAAATAAATATCATACAATAACACATATATGTGGAATCTAGAAAAACGGTACTGATGAACCTATTTGCAGGGCAGGAATAGAGACACAGGCATAGAGAACAGATTTCTGGGCATAGCAGGGGAAGGAGAGGGAGGGACAAATCGAGATAGTATCATTGAAACATATATATTACTGTATGTAAAACAGCTCATGGGAAGTTGCTGTACAACAGGGAGCTCAGCTTTGTGCTCTGTAACAACCCAGAGGGGTGGGATGGGATCGGAAGAGAGAGGGAGGCTCAAGAGGGAGGGGGCATGTGTATACTTATGGCTGATTCACCTGTTGTATGGCAGAAACCAGCACAACAGTTGTAAAGCAATTATCCTCCAATTAAAAAAAATTTTAAATACTGTTGAATGCTAGAGATTCAAGTCCAAATAGTCATATTTCCTTGCCTAGAGGAACTTAGAGTTTAGCAAAAAGGAATATTATTGGCAACCCTCAGTGCTGAACTTTTTTTGTATGATTCCATTTATATGAAATGCCTACTACAGACAAATGTATAGAGACAGAAAGTAGGGTAATGGTAGCCTACAGCCGGGGAAATAGAAGGACGGTGGGTCACTGCTGAAAAAATGTGGGCTTTCTTTTGGGAGTAGTGAAAATATTACGAAATTGACTGTGGTGATAGTTTCACAGCGCTCTGAAGACAATAAAAGCAGTTGAATTGCACACTTTAGATGGGTGAGTTGTATTACACGTGAATAAGATTGTTAACAAAAAACCGACATAACCGAACATTTATTTTCTCACATTTTCTGTGGACCAGGAGTCTAGGCATGGCTTAATTGTATCCTCTGCTTGAAAGTAAAAAAAGTGAAAGTGAAATCGCTCAGTCGTATCCAGCTCTTTGTGGACCCGATGCACCAGGCTCCTCCGTCCATGGGATTCTCCAGGCAAGAGTACCGGAGTGGGTCACCATTTCCTTCTCCAGGGGATCATCCCGAAGCGTGGATCAAACCCAGGTCTCCCACCTCGCAGGCAGACGCTTTACCCTCTGAGGCACCAGGGAAGATTTAGCATTAAAGCTTAGTCCTTTGCTTAGGATCTCACAAAGCTGCTGTGAAGGTGTTAGGCAGGGCTGTGATCTTATCTCTCAGTGCTCAACTTTAAATGAAATTCTAAAGGGCTAATATGTTTTTCATGCAGCAAGTGTAATTTCTTTCTATAATATCAAGCCACAGTTTCAATAAAGTGCTTTCTCTCATGGCTCTACAGATTTGCTGGGTTCAGGGGTTCAGTGGGTTGTTCGCCCCTGAGATCTCCCCACAGTGGTGGTCAGCAGTCTTCGGGCAGCACGTGCACACTCAGTCACTGAGTCGTGTCTGACTCTTTTGAGACCCCATGGCTGTAACCTGCCAGGCCACTCTGTCCTTGGGATTTCCCAGGCAAGAATAATGGAGTGGGTTGTCATTTCCTTCTCCGGGGGAATCTTCCCAAGCCAGGGATCAAACCTGTGTCTCCTGCATGGCAGGCAGATTTTTTTTTTTTTAACCAGTAAGTCATTAAGGAAGCCATGGTACTCTGCTACAATTACAAAAAAAAAAAAAAAAAAACTATCCTGAGAAAAAGTGCTCTTTGATAAAACAAATAGGAAAAAGGATAAGGGGGCAGTGATCAAAAAACTCAGTTGGGCTTGATATCCAAGATACGGGAGGCGAGCTGGGCCAGGCACTAAAACACCTACACGTGGCTTTCCACGTGGCTTTGACTTGGGCTTTTCACGCACGGCCTGTGTGCTCATTGGAAGGACTGATGCTGAAGCTCAAACTCTAATACTTTGGCCACCTGATGTGAAGAGCTGAATCATTGGAAAAGATCCTGGTGCTGGGAGGGATTGGGGGCAGGAGGAGAAGGGGACGACAGAGGATGAAATGGCTGAATGGCATCACCGACTCGATGGACATGAGTTTGGGTGAGCTCCGTGAGTTGGTGATGGACAGGGAAGCCTGGCGTGCTGCAGTCCATGGGATCGCAAAGAGTCAGACACAAGTGAGCGACTGAACTGAACTGAACTGATGGCGGCTCTAAGAGGAAACACAGAGAGAGGGAATGCAAACGCAGCTACGATAAATCAAGAACAACTAAGGGCTGCACCAGGAACCATGAGCACAGCGTTACTTCCGCTGTACTTCATAAGTCAAAGCAGTCATGGGACCTACCCAAACTTAGGAACATAGAGAAATAAACTCTCTGGATGAGGGACATCACGACCACATTGCAGAAGATGATGTGGGATTAGAGTTATGGAAAGCATCATCTGCCAAGGAGAGAAAAGCCATTGTTTTGAGCAATGTTTCATTTCAAGTTGCTGTAACCAAGCATTAAAACTTTCAAATGCAGTAAATCATCATATCTATCTGGCAAGCAAGGTTATTCCCGTCTGCACTTTCCTAAGGGAAAGAAGGAAATGCCACATTTGGGGAAAGAATGCCGCTCTAACGCTGAGTCGAGTACTAGCTCGGCTCTAACAGACACACCAGATACCCCCCACACCCCATGTAGCACAGAAACACGTGTTTAATATCCAGGGCAAGGTAATAAATCCAGACAGTCTTCAGTGATAATAGATCGAAACGCTTATCTATGAGTGTCATGTCCTTTCAGCTCTTCATCAATTCAAGCAGACAATCTAGTGAAATTATCTATATGATACTGTTAAGTGTTTTAGGCTGCGTAAAAGCTTATAACCCAGAAACCATGTCTTCCTGGAATTTACAACTTATGCCAAAGGGCAGGAAAATATTGTCCCTTCTTCATGATTAGTCTCAGCAGCGGTTGGTGTGTCCTTTGTTATTGTGTGTTTTTCTCTTTTGGCTCTTTTCTCCCCACAAATGGCTACCAGAATAAATTGCACAAAATCAGAATTCATTTTTCATCAGCTGCCTTTTAACCTACATTAATTAGAAATGATTTCAAGCATCTCTTGTTTACCCATCAGTGGAGATTGTTGTAAAAGTCTCAGCATGATTCTGTAGCACTGCATGTGAAAGAGAAATATGAATAATTTCCACCAAAAAATTAATATAAACTCATTTTTTAAACTGTCAGCAACTCTTCATGTTTGAATATGGTCATTAGATAGGCTTGGGAAACTCCAAAATATTCTCCCAGTGCTTAAAAATGTCTGTGCCTCTGCGTGTTTTAGTCTTCTTAAAAAGACAGTTTATCTAAGTGGGGTCTCAGCAAATCCCAGATGGTAAATGAATACACAGGTTCTGGCATGCCAGGAAGAGCAACAAAGGTACTCAGTTCAGTTCAGTTGCTCAGTCGTGTCCGACTCTTCGTGACCCCATGGATGCAGCACGCCAGGCCTCCCTGTCCATCACCAACTCCCAGAACTTACTCAAACTCATGTCCATCAAGTCAGTGATGCCATCCAGCCATCTCATCCTCTGTCATCCCCTTCTCCTCCCACCTTCAATCTTTCCCAGCATCAGGGTCTTTTCCAATGAGTCCGTTCTTCGCCTCAGGTGGCCAAAGTATTGGAGTTTCAGCTTCAGCATCAGTCCTTCCAATGAATATTCAGGACTGATTTCCTTTAAAAGGGGCTAGTTGGATCTCCTTGCAGTCGAAGGGATTCTCAAGAGTCTTCTCCAACACCACAGATCAAAAGCATCAATTCTTTGGCGCTCACCTTTCTTTCTAGTCCAACTCTCAGATCCCTACATGACTATTAAAAAAACCATAGCCTTGACTAGACGGACATTTGTTGGCAAAGTGATGTCTCTGCTTTTCCATATGCTGTCTAGGTTGGTCATAACTTTTCTTCCAAGGAGTAAGTGTCTTTTAATTTCATGGCTGCAGTCACCATCTGCAGTGACAAAAGTATTAGAAAGCCTCAGTTTTTCCTGACAAGATCTTCCTTCTGTCTCACTTTCTGGTTCAGTGGAGAGGCAGGTTTCCTTCATATCACATTCTCCATGAGCAAAGATTCAGTCCTTTCCAGCTCCCAACCCCAGTGTACACCTTGCTGCCCCTCAGCAGTAGGGACAGTCCCGATGGTCCCCAGCTTCTCTGAATCATGAGGCTAGAGAGTCACAGGAGGCTGGTTCACTGGAGAGCACTTTGACTTGACTGTGGACACGTGTTGTGAGGGTAGGTCAGTGAATTCTGCGACTGGGCTCAGGTAGCTCAGTGAAGGTTTACTTCCCTGAGCTGCCTTCAACCTCAATTTAAGCAATTTATTTATAGTTGGAACCATGTCATTTTAACCTGAACTTAACGTGAATTGAACAAGCCAATTGACAATGCAGTGATCACCAACTCTGAAGCCCATTGTTTTACAGGAAAAAAGATGCATAGGTCTTTGGGAAGAACTGGATAGGGACCAAGGTGGTGGTAGATGTGTGGGAAGAAATTTTCAGAAACAAAGATAAATGGTTTGTGTTTTAGAGGAATAAATAGGTCAATGTTCCAGACACTCCATTTCATTAATCAAGTTGGCGATAGTATCAACAAACTCAATTGCTAGTAAATGATTATCTGATTAAAATGGCAAGAAGAATATGCCCAAGTAGGTAGAATAAAGATTTAAAATACTCCCAAGGCATTCTTTTCTGATGGTATCAATAGTATGTTGGGGAACATTTTGCCAGAAAAAAAAAATCTCAAGGATGTGCTTATTCTTCACAGATTATACACTCCCTTGTTCTCTTGTAAATTATACTGATCTACTAAAAAAGATAAAAATAAACTATATGTTCAGGGGTCATTTCTATAGTTCATTACTGGAGAAGTTTCTCTGAACATGTAGAGCACCAGAAACCATGAGAAGAAGATGCAGCGTCCTCTCCCGAGTGTGAAGCCGGCTCGGTGTTGCTTCTGAAGCTGCCGTCAGCCACCGATGATCATTCTTCTCTTCCTTTTGGAGAGTAAGAGGGGGAGAGTGTAGTCTGAGTGGTTAAAAAAAAAAATACTAAACAGACCTCCGATATCCTTGTTCATGCTACTAAAAATAGACTTCCTAAGATTGTATGGTTTTTCCAGTAGTCACATATGTATGAGAGAGTTGGACTATAAAGAAAGCTGAGTGCTGAAGAATTGATGGTTTTGAACTGTGGTGTTGGAGAAGACTTTTGAGAATCCCTTGGACTGCAAGGCAATCCAACCAGTCCATCCTGAAGGAAATCAGTCCTGAATATTCATTAGAATGACTGATGTTGAAGCTGAAACTCCAATACTTTGGCCACCTGATGAGAAGAACTGACTCATTGAAAAAGACCCTGATGATGGGAAAGATTGAAGGCAGAAGGAGAAGGGGACAACAAAGGATGAGATGGTTGGATGGCATCACCAACGTGATGGACATGGGTTTGGGTGGACTCCGGGAATTGGTGATACACAGGGAGGCCTGGCCTGCTGCGGTTCATGGGGTTGAAAAGAGTCAGACACGACTGAGTGACTGAAGATTGTATTGTGTTACATTATCGATGTATCTTGTTGTACCATTCCCAAACATTTAGGGTAGATAATAAAATCACTAAGTGAAAATCAGATGCAACTTGCTCAAATTTCGGATAAGAAAGAAGTGTTCTTTTCACTCTACCCAGGGAGTAAGAAAGTGACCAAGAGAGGCATTGACTAAGCCCACCCTCTCGCTCCAGGGACAGGCACGTGAAGTTGCAGATGGACACAGATGAGAGTCTGGGACATTCAAGCTCCAAGCCCTGGGCCTTCAACGCCTCTGTCTCCTGCACTTGACTGACTCACTGCTACAGTCTGGTTTGTCTGGTCTCTGTTCATCTGCTGCTCTTGCTTAACTAATCTATTATGTATCAGCAGATGGCTTTCCCAGCAACACTTCTGCAATCTCTTTCTCGTGAAGGTGTTGCAAGTCAGCTCTCCCTCTGACACCTTAGTCAGCGTAATATTGTTGCCTGTATAGATGAATGTTGCGTCTGTCCCAAGATCAGTGATCTGGCAAACTCAACTATCCCGAACACAGGCCAGAATAATAGGAAGATAAAAAGTCAATGAGCCACTAAGGGAAACTTACAGAATATCTACACAAAATCTTGCTCATTTTGCTCAGAGAAGAATCTCCAACTCAGGGCTTAGTTACTTCCATTTTACATACAAGTCGGACATGACATTCAACCAACTTCCTCTGTAGCATCACAAGAAAAGCAGCAAATATGCAGAGCGGAGAAAGATGGCTGGTAAAACAGGTACACTGGCAATAACCAAAACAAAACAAAACAAAAACAAAAACAAACCTGACAACTGCTTTGGATGCAAAAGTGAGAACTTCAAAAATGTACAACAGAACGAAGGAGCCATCACTGTACATCAGAGTGTGAGACTCACAACATCCCCTGAGGCAGCACTGATGTGCTTCCCAGTGGAACGGAGTCATCTGGAAAAGGTTAAACTACTATTTTGAATTCCAGATAAGAAGGCAGAATGTATATTGCCCATCACATAAAGTTTTCCAATGAAAATGGCTGAAATAAAGGATTTCATTCATTCCTTTATGAAATAGACATCAACTGTTCACCATGTGCCAAGGAGGCTTTCATCCCCTGCTGCTGCTTCTTTTTTTTTCAATTTAGATAACTGCAGCCTGGAAGATAAGCAATCTGCTCAATCCTAATGACCATCTCAAAGTTACTCCTGGACTAAGCCAGGCCATAAAGACAGGGAGTCACAGCCCAGTGCTCTTCCTCCTGCAGGCTTGCTGCAGCCTCAGACAGCTCTGAGGGGCTCTCTGTCTGAAACCTGTGGCTTCATTCACTGTCAGACACTTGGTGGAAACAACAGATATTCAGACCTGGGGACACATTGTCTCTGTTCTTAATATAAAGAATAAGGCTGTCTCTTGTTAAGTTCTGGGCTTTGTGAGTCATAGAACTGACTGCCTTCGCCTTGGTACCAGAAGGTACGAGCTAAGACTGTGATCCACTTCTCATCATTGAAGGGACTTGAAGGGGGTTATTTTGCACACTGTGTTCTGATTCCATACCTTTTGTTTTCCACTTGCCTCATCCATCTCACTTATTTTGAATGTATATCTTCTTGCTCTATAAGTGAAAGTGAAAGTGTCCGACTCTTTGCGACCCCATAGACTACACAGTCCATGGAATTCTCCAGGCCAGAATACTGGAGTGGGTAGCCTTTCCCTCTCCAGGGGAGCTTCCCAACCCATGGATTGAACCCAGGTCTCCCGCATTGCAGGCGGATTCTTCCCAGCTGAGCTTATAGTTTATTTTTATTTTTTTTTTAAGCTTGTACAGAACTCACTGTGTGCTGGATGCTATTCTAAGCCCTTTACAAATATTAACTCATTTCTTTCTCATAATTATGCATGCACTATCCATTTACAGATCATTAAAAGCTGGCACTGAGGGATTCCCTATCATGCTGCTGCTGCTGCTAAGTCGCTTCCAGTCGTGTCCGACTCTGTGCAACCCCATAGATGGCAGCCCACCAGGCTCCACCATCCCTGGGATTCTCCAGGCAAGAACACTGGAGTGGGTTGCCATTGCCTTCTCCAATGCATGAAAGTGAAAAGTGAAAGTGAAGTCGCTCAGTCGTGTCCAACTCTTAGTGACCCCACGGACTGCAGTCTACCAGGCTCCTCCGCCCATGGGATTTTCCAGGCAAGAGTACTGGAGTGGAGTGCCATCGCCTTCTCTGGATTGTTTATGGATTGCAATATATTTTCGTATTTTCCATAAAGACTTTCTGTAGATTAAGAGATAAGAAAATATATTGCAATCCATAAACAATTAGCTCGTAAAGTTAACTGGAACATTTACTTAAATGCTCATCTTTATTTCCCAGCAGGGTCAGATATACCAGACATAGAAATGTATATACTTACATTCAAGTAATTTGAAAGTTTTTATGGTATTCTTCAGGTTCTTAAGACACACTGTGATCTAACCGGGCCACTGACAGCTAAACCTGGGTGGGAAATCGCTGGTGATCTGATGCTCCCTGGCACACCTTCCTCCCGGTCTTCTGAGGGGCATGTTTCCCACCTCTTTATTTAGCAGGCTGTAGTTCATGCCGGCCCTGGTGAATGGCCTCAGTCATACATCTTATTGGTTAACAGTGCTGTGCGCTGCCTGAGAATAAGTAACCCAAGTCTCCAAGGGTCCTGAGAACTGAGGAAAGGCTTTTCCATGATTGTTTCAGGGATTCTTTTTGAGGTGTTTAGTGCAGTGTGCTGTAAATTGTTTCTTGAATTATTGAAATCATGGGCATCCGGGTTGACTAGCCGAATAAACCCGAGTGAGTCCTTTACTCTCCAAGGGCAGTGCTGGGTTGATACACACCCCTGCTTTGGCTCTGGACAGTGTAGAGGCTGAAAGAGGTTTTATCATCTCAGACAAAATTAACCTCATTCCCAGGTACAAAATGGCAAAAAAAAAAAAAAAAATCAGTTATCCACTTTAAAATCACTTTAAAAGCCACTTTTAAAGCCCAAAAATGAGAACAGAAAAGAAACAGAAGCTCAGTTCTTGATGATACTAAGATAAATGTATTTCTCCTAAACCTAGCAAACCCAGGTCTCCTGTCTCTTCTGCATTGCAGGCACATTCTTTACCGCTGAGCCATCTGAGAAGGCCAGGCCATCAGTGAATAGAGGCACTGTCACCTACCAGAGTGAAGAGACACCCAGTGGAGATAAAGATAGAGGCGGACACCAGTGGGGAGCTCCTTGGTTAGATCAGCAGCACGTCTGAAAGGTTCAGGAATAGAGAAACCAGGTACCGAGAAAGGCCTGGGGGATCCTAAGCCGTCCCTCTGAGCTAGTTTTTGAGTGGAGACCTGGGATCTTATTGGTATCTGGGTTCATTATCTTCAGATTGTTAAGGTTCCACTTCTCCAAAACACAGTCCAACTGTTTACATATATTTTATAAATTTGAAATGTAATATTAATCATAATTGTTGCTAAAATTTCATTATGTTCTAATGATTTCTAAACTTTTAGAGGTTGTACGCATGCTATTTGGACTCTTTGATCAAAAACTCTTGCTTGACATTCAGAGAAACTGAAATGTTATCTCAGTGCTCACAACGGTTTCAAGTCAATTAAGTAACACTACTTAAATTTGTTAAATTTGCATTTTTCATTGCTGTTACTCTCATTCAAAAAAAGTATATCCATAGCTTAAAAATAGATCATTAAAAAAGGGCGATGAAAATGTAGTGTGCACACTGCAACTAAGAGTGAAAGTGGAAATATAGACAGGGAGCCAAACTCCAGGGTAAATATAGGATGTGAATCTGCACGGGTTAGAGTAAGGGAAATTAAACGTGTGATGATTCTGCACAAGCAGCCAATTAAGGAGAGTGTGATTAAGTATGATGATGAATATAAGATAAATGAACTTTATTGGAAAATTGATCCCCTGCCTCCAGCCCCAGTGCATTATCTGTTAAAACACTTGTCTATAGTGACATATAGCCCTAGAGGTTTTCTGGCACAATGACTGTGCTTGTAAAATCAATCACAGTTTTACAGAGCTATGCAAAAGAATACTATTCATTACATAAACTGCGGGATTTTTTTTCCTAAGGGCAGATAAATGACCGATGTGATAGACCGATATTTGTTCATGTTTTACATCTCCTTCCCTTTATTGCTACGAAGACTTTAAAACCAAAAAAGGCCAATGTTGTGTGCTTTATTGGAGAGAAAGCAGAATAATTTTGAAGAAAAATATGTTCAAACAGCCTGATCACTAGGTATCTATAACTATATAATACTGAACAAAACAGTGTGAAACTGCCTCAGAATGAGAAAAATAAGCTAGGAAAGCAGAATAGAGGCCAGAAATTGACCCAAGCATAAACAGGAAGTTGAAATATAGTGGACTTTATCGTTCAAATCAGTGGGAAAGGAATGAACTATTTAATAAAGTGTGTTTGAACTACTGCTTAAAAAAAGAAGAAAAGTCGCTCAGTCGTGTCTGACTGCGACCCCATGGACTGTAGCCTACCAGGGTCTTCCATCCACGGGATTCTCCAGGCAAAAATACTGGAGTGGGTTGTCATTTCCTTCTCCAGGGGATCTTCCCGACCCAGGGATCGAACCCAGGTCTCCCGAATTCTGGCCAGACACTTTACCATCTGAGCCACCAGGGAAGTCCAGAGAACTACTGCTTATTCATATGCAAAAGAAGACACTGTAATCTTACCTAATTCTTTGTTATTGTTTACTGCTAAATCGTGTCTGACTCTCTTGCAGCTCCACGGACTGCAGCCCACCAGGCTCTTCTGCCCATGGAATTTCCCAGGCAAGAGCGCTGGGGTAGGTTGCCCTTTGCTTCTCTAGGGGATTGACCCATGTCTCCTGTGTTGGCAGGCAGATTCTTTACCACTGCCGCCAGAAAAGCCCTCATTCTGGAATTTATTTTCATCTACCTCATTCTAGATGAAAATAAATGGCAGATGATTTAAAGACATAAATGTCAAAAGAAAAACCTTTTTAGATTTGAGAAGAAAATATAGATAGATTGATGCATGACCTTAAGTTAAGAATTTCTTAAACTATATACTAAAAGCACAAGAATCAAACTACACACAAAAAAGATGGATACATCTGAAATATTTAATTTTGATAGAAAATTTTAGAACATATTTGTGTACAAAAATATTAAAAAATGAATCATTATTAACTTGGGAGAGGAATGAAGGGAAAGATTCTGGGAAAGTATTCAGGAGATTTCAATTATAGCTATAATATTTTATCTTTCAATATATATAACTTAAGCATGTATGGCAAAATGCTGTGGTCTGACAAAATTGACTTACTGGTGTAAGTTATATTGTTTTCTATAATTTCTCTATTTTATGCTTAAAATAGTTTATATTTAAAAAAATAGATTAAAGAATGCTCAAGAGGCATGGCTGATAGACTGAGGGCCATCATATGTAAAACCCAGTTCCAGGGAAATGTTTGATATATTCAAAGAGATAATGGCTGAAGATTTTCTAATACTGACGAAAGAAGTGAATCGACTTAAATCAAGACACACCCTCTCTTGAATTCTCACGAATACACACTTTTCTTAAAGAGCAGTTATGTTTGAGCTGAGATCTTTTTGGCTATAATTTGTTCCAAAAGAATAAAAGCGTGTGTGCTGAGGTAGAATAAATGTATTATGAAACCTGAATACGAACAACTGAATGTTTTTATGTGTCCGCCAGTGAACAAATGGCTACTGGTAAAATTCCTTACTCAGATGATGCTGGTAGATGTTCTGAAATATAAATGGCATATAATGTGGGAGAGCAATCATTTTCTTCTGTGCGCTAGCTGATCATTTGCTTCATTGTTAATCGCCAGTTGTCAAAATATGGTTCAGATTTTGCATCTATGCAGAACTTATAAGGTAGAAGTATTTGATGGTTTACTGTTTATTTGCTTTTTACTGAAAACCCAGGCTACGGAAACCTGACTTTTTGTTTTGTTAATTGGTTTCTCTTTGAGCTGTGATATGGGCCAGGGGTTAGCATACTATCAGGCCAAGTCTGACTCATCTTCACCTGTTAGCCTCCAGCCAACAGTAGCTTTTATATTTTTACATGGGAAAATAAAAACTTAAGAGTAAATTTCCTGATATGAAAATTATGTGAAATTAAAATTTCAATTTTCATAAATAGAACTTTTTTTTTTTAACATGGGCACTTTCATCTTTATATTGTGAATGTTACTTTGATGCTACATTTAGGCCTGCAAAACCCAGAATATTTTCTCTCTGGACATTTATAGGAAAAGGTTGCCATACATTGACTATAAATGTATCTCAGAACACTCTAACTGATATGCAGGAGGGAAGACACATAAATCACAAATAATGTATACATTAATGCCAATTTACACACCACTCTATTTATAGAGGGCAGTTATGTAGAAAATACAACATGCAGTCATTGATTCAGCACTAAATGAAGTTGTGAAAATTGTTAATGTAATTAAATTGTGATAATGAGTATAACTCAGAAAAGGCAATGGCACCCCACTCTAGTACTCTTGCCTGGAAAATCCCATGGATGGAGGAACCTGGGCTGCAGTCCATGGGGTCGCTGAGAGTTGGACATGACTGAGTGACTTCAGTTTCACTTTTCACTTTTCACTTTCCTGCATTGGAGAAGACAATGGCAACCCACTCCAGTGTTCTTGCCTGGAGAATCCCAGGGACGGGGAAGCCTGGTGGGCTGCTGTCTATGGGGTCGCACAGAGTCGGACACGACTGAAGCGACTTAGCAGCAGCAGCAATGAGTATAACTGCTTTCCTCGTGTATGTGACGAAATAATAAGTAGATGACTCAGCTTTTACACATCACAGTAAACTGGCTTTTGAAAGAAAAGTTGCTCTCATGAGTTTTTTTTAAAGAAGAGATGAAGTAAGACACTTCATCGTGACCATGAAAATACCAATAACGGTAGTATTTTTATTTTCATGTTGTATTTTTACTCTAGTGAATAGCCAGAATTTAATAAATCAAGACCAAAATTGCACAAGTTTTAAAGTTGAAATAAGCATTTGAATGAAAATAATGTTGAAGATAAATTTTCCTAAGACAAAATTTTTGTTGAAATCACTGCTTTGCTAAATTTGACTCTTTGCAAGCACTTGCTTTTTTTTTTTTCATCCTTCAGAGAATGAAATTAATGAGCTATTATAATGTAAACCTTGTCTCCACCTAAATGCCAAGACAGAGCTTGAAGAAATGTCCCAGAGCTAAATGAAACCTATGAGTTCACCTTCTTATGTTGAAGCAGTCAACTTTACAGGTTTCCATTGTTGCTGTTGTTGTTTTCTGTGTAATAACTTACTTACAGTGTCCAGCAAAGTGACGAAAGTCATTTTCTGTGAGCAATCTCTCTAACTTCAGTGTTATATACAAATACAAACATGGAAAACTGATTATTATCAAACAGTTTCTCCCATTCTTAATGATACAGGAAGGTGGTTTTCTAATTCAATTAAAATAGAGATCAAGAGAAGAAACACCCTGGATATGGAGCCTCATTGTGCTCCTTTGTGAAGACGGCACATACTGTCATTGTCCTCCATGGTTTGAAGCAACGATAATTAATGTTTTCAGTACTGTTCCCCTTTTATAAAGGGTGACAAATTCTTGTCTTTTGATCTGCCTGAAAATTAGTGGCTCAACTTTGCATATAAAGTGGCCCACCACCACTGTTAGGTTGCATAAAATGTTTGAAATGGAATAAGTATTTTTTTTTTTAAGAAGTAAATGGTGAAAATGTCACAAAGAAAATCGGAAATAAAGTGAGAACTGAAGGACAAGTAAGGCTGCTAATAAATATATTTCAAGGCCCAGAAAATACACATGCAAAGGTATGGAAAATGATGTAAGTTTGGGGGTGGTGAGTAGACCAGTTTCTGAGAGTGAAAAATTAGTATACAGGAGATGGAAAATGACTGCAAAGGTGATTCACAGGGAAATTCTTTGTCTTCTCAGTGATGACTTAGAAAATTCCATTTATTTTTGAAGTTTTTGAGCTTTTTCTCATTCCAAAGGTAGAAGCATATATGACCTTAAAGAATTTCCAGGTCAGATTGTAAGTGTCTGGCACAAGAAGAAGATGTTCCAGATATGGATAAGGATTGGAAAGCAACATGTTTTACTAAACTGCTGGTTTGAAAAAAGAAAAAATAAGTTTTGAAAGCCTTCTCTAGTATCAATTACATTGCAGATTTGGAAAAAGAATAAAAAATTTTTTAGAAATACATTCTCAAAAACTTAATTCTTCTTCTTATTTTTTTTTTTTTTTCTCAGAATGCTACTGGAGAAAATGCTCCACCCGAATAAGGGGACTGATCCAGGAGGAACTCGGGGTTCCAGGAGCCAGGGGATCTATCGCAGGAAAGAAGCCAGCAGGATTCATAAATGGTTCCACGGCCGTGCAGCAGGCTAGAGGCAGCCCCACCCCAAACAGGAAAGGTGAGAAGGCTTTGGAAGAGACTTCTTCAAGATGATGAAATTGTTTCAAACCTAACACGTCCGAACATATTAACTGAGGATTTATATAATTCAGGGAGTTTGGAACTGAATTGAGTGGGTAGAAAGCTATTAAAAATTCTGAGGAAAATAAAATGTTGTGCAGGCCAGAGTCATCACAGCATACTGCCGATGTGACTCAGACTGTTCACGTGATTCTCATAACATGGGAACTGAACACGTTTCCCTTTAAAGCTGTATCTACTCAGGAACGGTTGGGAACTCTGCGGGGCACAGATGGAAGCAAAATCGAACTGAATTCTCATCTTTCATAATGGAAAATTATGATAGTTAATGCCTACAACTGTAAGATTGAGCAGTAGCAACACCCATGGTGTATTTCAGTATATGTCAGTTTCAATCGTAAAATGGACCAAGAGTTCAAACAGGGAGCTAAACGATGCTGGAGGGAAGTGGGTAAGACCCAGACTGTTCTTCTTCATAAAAGCTTTGTGGAGGTGTCTCTGTGTTTATAGCCTGAGTTTTTTATTTTAATAAAACACTATTTTTCAAGCAGTTAAAATGCAGAATGCAAAGTCATATCTATGATGACAGGAACAAGAGTTAGAAGAAGGTATAGACTAATAAAACACTTTGATTTGGAGAAAAAAGTTTCTTCATTGGGCTTTAAAAGAATATGTTTACTTAGATAAAAATCAGATTTTGTGTGTGCTTCTCAGTTTTCATCACGTTCTCTCAACTGATTGCAAATATCCAGAGGTGAGAAAAGTTCTGTTTTTATTTTGCCTTAAGTTAGTAAGGGTAATAATCTTCCAGCTAATGTATGTGCAGGCTTTCTAAGACATACACACACATGATTTCCAGGCCCTCTTGTTTCATAGGTAATATTTCTTGGACTGTTCTGGCTGAAACCCTCCCTTAAGCTGGAGATCATGTTGGTTTTTCCTGCCCACTGCCTCTTTGTAATCAGTCTTCTCCCAATTAACACGTGAAAAGCATATCCCTCAACTATTCTCTGTCTTACCATGGAACAATGCCCTGATTTGAAAAACTCTGGAGCATCAAGCCCGGGCATAATTAACAATATTACTTAAGCAATTGAATGACTCTAATGAATAGGTAACAGTCATTTTGCAAATCAAATAGTTTATTTTTGTTATGGAACTTAGTTTAATATTTTAATCTGATTGGAGTATAGTTGATTTACAATGTTATATTAGTTCCAGGTTTACAACAAAGTGATTCAGTTACACTTATACTCATTCTCTTTTTTTGATTCTTTTCGTGTATATGTTACCACAGAACATGGCTAGATTACTGTGTGCTCTTCAGTGGGTCCTTGTTGGTCTCTGTCTTACATATGGAGGGTATGTGTGTTCATCCCACGCTCCTGATTTACTCCTCTCACCACCTTTCCCCTTTGGTAACCATGAGTTTTGTTTTGGGTATTTATAAGTCTGCTTCTGTCTTGTAAATAAGTTCATTTGTATCTTTTCATTTAAATTAGAGTCCACACGTGAGCGTATATGCCATGCGTCTGACTTACTTTACCTAGTCTAATAATCTCTGGGTCCACCCATGTGGCTGCAAATGGCGTGATTTCATCCTTTCCTATGGCTGAGTATTAGTCCACCACATACATACCTACCTCATCTTCCTTGTCTATTCCTCTGTCGATGGACTGCTTCCCTGTCTCGGCCCTTGCAGTTAGTGCTGCTGCATTCGCCATCAGGGTGCACGTATCCTTTTAGAGTATGGTTTTCTCTAGGTATGGCCCAGGAGTGGGATCGCTGCATCATCTGGTAGTTATATTTTAAGGTTTTTAAGGAACTGCCATACTGTTCTTAACAGCGGCTATACCAATTTACGTCTCCACCAACAGTGTAGGAATGTTCTCTTTTCTCCACACCTTCTCTAATATTTATTATGCGTAGACTTTTTGTAACCATTCTGACTGGTGTGAGGTAATACCGTATTGTAGTTTTGATTTGCATTTGAACTGTGGTGTTGGAGAAGACTCTTGAGAGTCCCTTGGACTGCAAGGAGGTCCACCCAGTCCATCCTAAAGATCAGTCCTGGGTGTTCATTGGAAGGACTGACGTTGAATTTGAAACTCCAATACTTTGGCCACCTGATGCGAAGAGTTGACTCATTGGAAAAGACCCTGATGCTGGGAGGGATTGGGGACAGGAGGAGAAAGGGACGACAGAGGATGAGATGGCTGGATGACATCACCAACTCGATGGACGTGAGTTTGAGTAAACTCCAGGAGTCGGTGATGGACAGGGAGGCCTGGCATGCTGCAATTCATGGGGTCACAAAGAGTCAGACACAACTGAGCAACTGAACTGAACTGAATAATTAGGCTGAGAATCTTTTCATGTACTTTTTGGCCATCTGTATGTCTTCCGTGAAGAACTGTCTCTTTAGATCTTCTGTCCATCTGGTGATTGAGTTGTTTGCTTTTTTGACGTAGAGCTGCACCATCTATTTGTACATTTTGGAGATTAATCCCTTGTTAGTTGCATCATTTGCAAAAAGCAAATAAAATAATTTTAAATTATTTCTTACCACAAATTAGGAAGATCTAAATCAGTCATCAACTATTAGATCATTAAAACATTTCTTTTCTTTCTTTTTTTTTAAATTTTATTTATTTTATTTTTTTTTTAAATTTTAAAATCTTTAATTCTTACATGCATTCCCAAACATGAACCCCCTCCCACCTCCCTCCCCATAACATCTTTCTGGGTCATCCCCATGCACCAGCCCCAAGCATGCTGCATCCTGCGTCAGACATAGACTGGCGATTCAACATTCTAACATGTATACTATCATGTGAATTGAATCATTAAAACATTTCTGATGATCAGTAACTATGTGACTTTCCTCACATTACCTGGGGGGATTCAAATAACTTTGTGACATTACCAAAGCAAAAATCCTTCCTTTTCCATCTACTACTTAATGATGTGATTGAGTTTGTCAGCATAATAAAAATAAAACTGATGCTGAATTCATTTTATTCTAAAATGGATATATCCTCATCCTTCTCATTAATATCTACATTTAATACATTTTTACTTTTTAGTTTTAATAGTTATCAACATTTATAATATACATGCACTATTGTGATCAATTGTATGTTAGTAATAACTATAATAATTTCAATTTATTTATGATTTTGTTGCAGAGGAATGTGAGGATGATGAAAATTCTACAAGTATATATATATTCTGATGGAAGTGGAATTTATATACACGTTAAGAAGAAAATAGAAAAATACATATTTTCTAATTGCTTAAGAAAGCATTTTCCATGTAAACTTTTTAGGGGTTAAAAACAAATTGTTTAATTAATTAAATACAAGAATAAGACCAGGTTGGGCAGGGGTAGAGGAGAACCACCTGGAGTCTTCCCTCCCCTCCACTCACTATTTTTAAATGGATGATGATGTGTATCAAATTGCCATGGTATTTTATTGCCTTTGGATATATGCAAAAAGTGATGTAAATTTTTATCGATATTTCAAATATACCTGAAATTATATCCTGTATTATAACATACAAAAATTATGTCCTTATTTTGAAATTTATTAAACATAACTTAAACTTTTTGAAGAGACTCTTAATTTAAAAAAAAATTTTTTTTTAATCTCCAAGCAAAATTTTTCAGAACGCCTGTCGAATCTTTGGTTCCCTTTGGTTCCGTTTATTGGGTGGATTCATACTGCCCTCTGGTGGCTAATGGTTGGAACACATGAAGTACATATTTGGACATATGGCATTTTAGAAACAGAATTCCATTTACTTTTTGCTGAACGAATGACTACGTCTCACATATTCTCACAGTTTTTTTTAATGAAATGTGGCTCTCGTGACAGGATTCTGAAAATTAGGATTTGACAACCCAGTGAATCAAAAGAAATCAGCTTACTCACCAAGCAAGATATTTTGCTTTCCAGAGACATCCAGATAATATTCAAGGGTCCCTAGATGTAATACAGACACTCTATCAGTTGAATGTAAAATCAGCCCGTAAGTTTGGGGTTAAAAAAGAAAGATTGTTTAACTAATTCAATGTAAATGGGGAGTTTTACCTTTAAGTCTCCCTGCAGCTTCCTCTCTGCTTGACAGTCTGCGCCCCGGGAGACTCCATACCCTGAGGCCATCAGTAGATGACAAGCACATTATCGAGAAAGTGTGGCATCGTGGAAAGAGCAGGGCACAGTGAAATTTGAAATAACTGTATCTGGATTTTATCCCCCGCCATCCCTAGCCGTGATCTTGAGAGAATTAACTTCTCTCAGTCAGTTTCTACAACAAAAAAATGGTTAAACTACTGGCCTCATAGGTGCCATGAAAAACTAAAAGCATATATGTAAAGTGCTCAATAAGAGCGATCAACTGTTCTTATTCCCGTTTTACACATTTGAAAGGTAAGCAGGTCTGTCCATTTCAGGGATAAAAAATATAGTCACAGGGAGTCACTTGTTGGGGTATCTTGGTCATTTTTAGTTAGTTAACAGCAGTGCCATTACATGTCTCTTCCTTACCTGTTTTCTTTCCCTTTAAGAGAAACATTTCACCATTTTCCATCGTTATTAAACTTCTCTCTTCTCCATTTCTTAGGTGACTGAACTTGGTTTGTAGTAGTGAGAAAATAAATGCAGCCTCCAGAATTACCAGCCTGTGAGCAACCCCAGCCACACATGGCTTCTTTTGCTGCGGAAAGGAACTCTTAGGGACCACCTCCTTCCCCTGTGCTATGAACTCTCACCTCTATAAAGCCATGATCTTTGCAGTCATCCCCTCTCCCCTGCGTCATATTTTTTCTTTCTACTGGGTCATTTCCATAAATGAAAAATATCCTTAAGTATCTGCCTCCCTTTCAAGCAACCTCTGCTCCTAGGAAAAAAATCTTGCTCACATTTCATATAACCCTGTAAATAGTGGCCTATTTCTCTGTTCCCCTTCACCATTGAATTTCTTGAAAATATCTGTGCACCACAGTTTCTGTTTCCACACCTCACATGCTTTCTTCATTTGCATTAACATCCTTCTCCATCTGCATTAATATCCTTCCACTTGGCTGAGATTTGTCAACGTCAGGAATTTAATTCTCTATTACCAAATCAAATAAAAACTTCTCTAAACTTAACAGCTATTGACAGTTGACCACAGAAATGAGAAAAAACATGGTATGTAAAAATAGTATCTTAGTTTTGGATGAAAGCTGAGGTTTCAGGCTCAGAGGTTGAAGCATCTGCCTCCAATGAGGGAGACCCGGGTTCGATCCCTGCAGGAAGACCCCCTGCAGAAGGAAATGGCACCCCACTCCAGTACTCTTGCCTAGAGAATCCCATGGATGGAGGAGCCTGGTAGGCTACAGTCCACGGGGTCGCAAAGAGTGGGACACGACTGAGCGACTTCACTTAGGGATGACTTTGTGGTAAAAAATGTAAACTCAGTCAAACTTAATAAAAATAGATTTGTTTGATAAAAGACCTAACATTGTCTTACAAAATAAGAGCAATAAATACAGCCGAAGCCCCATAAGATAATACACTAGGCTGCTCTAGTGTCCTGTCTTTGCTGCTCTCTGCACGTCTGTTTCATTCTTTAGAAAAAAAAAAATTTTTTTTTTTTTTTTTACAATACTGTATTGGTTTTGCCATACATTGACATGAATCTGCCATGGGTGTACATGAG
This sequence comes from Ovis aries, assembly GCF_016772045.2. Lineage (NCBI taxonomy): Eukaryota > Metazoa > Chordata > Mammalia > Artiodactyla > Bovidae > Ovis > Ovis aries. Next base: position 95,655,300 of record NC_056058.1, read on the forward strand.
TTCCCAATCCTGAACTCCGCTCCCACCTCCCACCCCATATCATCTCTCTGGGTCATCCCAGTGTACCAGCCCCAGGCATCCTGTATCCTGTATCGAACCTAGACTGGCGATTCGTTTCTTTTGCTCCTTTGAAGGCAACCAGTGTATACCTTTCTAGGTCAAGGGATCAACAAAGACCCACAAGAGTCCCTAAGTCCCTCATAATGAATTCCCAAGAGAGAAACTTGATCAGTCCTGCTTAAAATGTCCTGCATCTTTTCTCAGTTAGCTATGGCCAAGGAGTGGCAGGATCATGGCGATGGTTAATTTTATGTGTCAGCTGTGCTAGGCTACCATACTCAGTTGTTTGGTCAAACACCAGTCTAGATGTTGCTGTGAAGGTATTTTTCAGATGTGGTGGTGATGGTGGTTTAGTCGCTAAGTCATGTATGACTGGTGCAATCCCATGGGCTGTAGCCCGCCAGGCTCCTCTGTCCATGGGATTTTCCAGGCAAGAATACTGGAGTGGGGTTACCATTTCTTTCTCCAGGGGATCTTCCTGAACCAGGGATTAAACCTACGTCTCCTGCATTACAGGTGGCTTCTTTACCAACTGAGCCATCAGGGAAGCCATACTTTTAGATGCGATTAACATTTGAATCAAGAGACTTTGAGGAGAGCCGATGACCCTCCCTCCACCAACCCCATAATGTGGGTGGGCCTCTTCAGTCTGCTGTAGGCCTTAAGAGCAAAGACTGAGGCTTCAAAAATAAGAAAGAATTTCACCTCCAGACTGCAACAGAGAAACCCAAACTCATTTCCGGGCTGTGGGCCTGCCATAGGGATTTTAGACTTGCCAGCCCCACAATCATGTAAACCAATGCCTTAAAATAAACCAAACTCTGAGAGAGAGGAAGAGAGACAGAGAAGATATATCTTTTTTTCCTCTGGAGAACCCTAACAATCACAAAGTACAAACTTGCCATAGGAGTCTCTGCTATGGTTGGAGAGCAGGTTTAGAACACAAGATAAAGGCAGAGTAACCCAGCTGTATAATATTTAGGATTACCATATCATCTCAGATTTATTTGTAACCAGTTATGTTTGCTCAAGTAGAAACTGACCAACAATAATGTTAAAATGGGGCTTCCTTGGTAGCTCATCTGGTAAAGAATCCACCTGCAATGTGGGAGACCTGGGCATGATCCCTGGGTTGGGAAGATCCTTGAAGGAGGGCATGGCAACCCACTCCAGTATTCTTGCCTGGAGAATTCCATGGACAGAGGAGCCTGGTGGGCTACCGTCCATGGGGTCAAGGAGTCAGACATGACTGAGCAACTAAGCAGCAACAGCAGCCATGTTAAATACTAGTATGTGTTCTTTACTATTAATTGTGTCATCAACCCAAATAAATACAATTATTAGTTACATAATTTAATTTCAACCTCTAAAGAATTTGCCTGTCAGTGTTGACATGTTATCAGTTCAGTTCAGTTCAGTCGCTCAGTAGTGTCCAACTCTTTGTGAACCCATGACATGTTACAGCTAGAAATAAAATGGGAAAAATGCTTCGGAACCCTCTGCATTCTTGGAGCAGGGAAGAAGGGACGGTTTCAAAAGATATTCTATGTGTAAGAAAAGTTCATTGTAATGGAGCAAAGAGGTGAGAAGCTCAATGAAAGGAATAGGAAGGAATCCGACCTAACTTTCTGACAGCAACTAGTCACTAGTAAACCATTTCTTTGCCCTCTTCCTTCCAGAATGGGAAAAGACTATCTTGAATTCCATACTAAATGTAAAATACTTATACAGAAGCTAAAATGGCTGAAAAAATATAGGTGAGGTGGTGTTTTGTTTTTGTCTGTCTTAGTTTCACATCATTTACAATTAGAGTAAAATTTTTGTTAACTAGAGTTCTACCGACCAGAAAATAAGTTATGCAGGAGCTCAGGTGTGGAGAAACAGTGCGAGGAAGGAACTCAGGTTGTTAAATTAAACAGAGTCCAGGGTGCTAGATGACAACTGCTCAGTTCAGTCCAGTCGCTCAGTCGTGTCTGACTCTTTGTGACCTCATGGACTGCAGCATGCCAGGCCTCCCTGTCCTTCACCAACTCCCGGAGTTTACTCAAACTCATGTCCATTGAGTCGGTGATGCCATCCAACCATCTGATCCTCTGTTGTCCCCTTCTCTTCCTGCCTTCAATCTCCCAGCATCAGGGTCTTTTCCAGTGAGTCAGTTCTTCCCATCAGGGGGCCAAAGTATTGGAGTTTCAGCTTCAACATTAGTCCTTTCAATGAACACTCAGAAGTGATCTCCTCTAGGATGGACTGGTTGGATCTCCTTGCAGTCCAAGGGACTTTCAAGAGTCTTATCCAACACCATAGTTCAAAAGCATCAATTCTTCAGCGCTCAGCTTTCTTTATCCAACTCTCACATCCATACCTGACTATTGGAAAAACCATAGCCTTGACCAGATGGACCCTTTGTTGACAAAGTAATGTCTCTGCTTTTTAATATGCTGTCCAGGTTGGTCACAACTTTTCTTCCAAGGAGTAAGCGTCTTTTAATTTCATGGCTGCAGTCACCATCTGCAGTGATTTTGGAGCCCAGAAAATTAAAGTCAGCCACTGTTTCCACTGTTTCTCCATCTATTTGCCAAGAAATGATGGGACCAGATGTCATGATCTTCGTTTTCTGAATGTTGAGCTTTAAGCCAACCTTTTCACTCTCGTCTTTCACTTTCCTCAAGCGGCTTTTTAGTTCCTCTTCACTTTCTGCCATATGGGTGGTGTCATCTGCATATCTGACGTTATTGATATTTCTCCCGGCAATCTAGATTCCAGCTTGTGCTTCCTCCAGCCCAATGTGTCTCATGATGTGCTCTGCATATAAGTTAAATAAGCAGGGTGGCAATATACAGCCTTGACGGACTCCTTTTCCTATTTGGAACCAGTCTGTGTTCCATGTATTAGCCAAACACTGGAAACTCGTTTGTGAGCTGATCAGTACAGCCATACAGCAGAATTTTACAAAGCAGTAAGAAGGAACCGCAGATACATACAACATGAGTTAATCTCAAAAACACTATGTGGAACAGACAAAAGAGACAAAAGTCAGACAAAAAAGAGTGGGTAAATAAATAAAAATATAATCACCACTGTATGATTTTATTCATTTTAAGTATTAAACTCTAGCTGTTTCTTAGTCTCTGACTTGTGTCCAGCTCTTTGTAACCCCATGGACTTCAGCATGCTAGGCTTCTCTCTCCTCCATCATCTCTCTGAGTTTGCTCAAATTCATGTCCATTGCATCAGTGCTGCCATCCCGCCACCTCATCCTCTGTCACCCACTTCTTCTGCCTTCAATCTTTCGCAGCATCAGCATCTTTTCCATTGAGTCAGCTCTTCACATCAGCTGGCCAAAGTATTGGAGTTTCAGCATCAGTCCTTCCAATGAATATCCACAGTCTATTTCCTTTAGGATGGACTGGTTGGATCTCCTTGCTGTCCAGGGGATTCTCAAGTCTTCTCCAGCACCATAGTTTGAAAGGATCAATTCTTTGGCTCTCAGCCTTTATGGCCCAACTCTCACAGCTGTACATGACCACTGGAAAAACCATATCTTTGGCTATAGAGACCTTTGTCAGCAAAGTGATGTCTCTGCTTTCTGATATGCTGTCTAGTTTTGTCATAGCTTTCCTTCCAAGGAGCAAGAAACTTTTAATTTCACAGCTGCAGTCACCCTCCACAATGATTTTGGAGCTCAAGAAAATAAAATCTATCACCGCTCCCACTTTTTCCAATCTATTTTCAGTGACGTGATGGGAGCAGATACCATGATCTTAGCTTTTTGCTTTTTTTGGTTAATCTTAGTTTTTTGAATGTAGAGTTTCAAGCTAGCTTTTTCAGTCTCCTCTTTCACCGCCATCAAGAGGTTCTTTAGTTCCTCTTCACTTTCTGCCACTAGAGTGGTATCATCTACATATCTAAGGTTGTTGATATTTCTCCTGGCAATCTTGATTCCAGCTTGTGATTAACCCAGCCCGGCATTTCATATGAGGTACTTTGCATATAGAGGGCTTCCCTGGTGGCTCAGAGGTTAAAGCATCTGCCTCCAATGCGGGAGACCTGGGTTTGATCCTGGGTCGGGAAGATCCCCTGGAGAAGGAAATGGTAACCTACTCCAGTATTCTTGCCTGGAGAATCCCATGGACGGAGAAACCTGGTAGGCTACAGTCCACGGGGTCGCAAAGAGTCGGACACAACTGAGCGACTTCACTCACTCACTCACTCTGCATATAAGTTAAATAAGCAGTGTGACAATATACAACCTTGTCATATTCCTTTCCCAATTTTGAACCAGTCAGTTGTTCCATGTTGGGATCTGGCTGTTGCTTCTTGACCAACCTACAGGTTTCTCAGAGGGCAGGTAAGGTGGTCTGATAGTCCCATCTCTTTAAGAATTTTCCACAGTTTGCTGTGATCCCCACAGTCAAAGATGCAGAAGCAGATGTTTTTCTGGCATTCCCTTGCTTTCTCCATGATCCAGATAATGTTGGAAATTTGATCTCTGGTTCCTCTGCCTTTTCTAAACCCATCTTGCACATCCGGAGTTCTTCACATACTGTTGAAGCTTCGCTTAAAGGATTTTCAGCATAACCTTCCTAGCATGTGAAATGAGCACAATTGTACAGTAGTTTAAGCATTCTTTGGGCATTGTCCTTCTTTGGGATTGGAATGAAAACTGACCTTTTCCAATTCTTTGGCTAATGCTGAGTTTTCCAAATTTGTTGACATATTGAGTGCAGCATCGTCTTTTAGTATTTGAAATAGCTCAGCTGGAATTCCATCAGCTCCACTAGCTTTGTTCATAGTAATACTTCCTAAGGTCCACTTGACCTCGCATTCTAGGATGTCTTGCTGTAGGTGAGTGACTATATATCCTGGTTTTCTGGGTCATGAAGATTTTTTTTGTATAGTTCTGTGTATTCTTGCCATCTCTTCTTAATCTGCTTCTGTTAGATCCTTATCATTTCTCTCCTTTATCATGCCCATCATTGCATGAAATATTCCCTTGGTATCTCCAATTTTCTTGAAGTGATCTCGAGTCTTTCCCATTCTATTGTTTTCCTCTATTCATTTGTATTGTCCATTTAAGAAGGCCTTTTTAGCTCTCCTTACTGTTCTCTGGAACTCTGCATCCGGGTGGGTATGCTTGCATGTGTGCTAAGCTCCTTTAGTCGTGTCTTACTCTGCAACCCTATGGGCTATAGACCATCAGGCGCCTCTGTTCACAGGGTCCTTCAGACAAGGATACCGGAGTGGGTTGCCATTTCCTCCTCCAGGGGATCTTCCCGACCCAGGGATCAAACCACCATCTCTTAGGTCTCCTGAATAGGCAGGCAGGTCTTTACCAGTAGCACCTCCTGGGAAGCCCTCACTTGGATACATCTTTTCCTTTCTCCCTTGCCTTTCACTTCTCTTCTTTCCTTAGCTGTTTGTAAAGCCACCTCAGATAACCACTTTGCCTTCTTGCATTTCTTTTTCTTTGTGACGGTTTTGATCCTTCCTCCTGTACAATGTTACACACCTCTGCTCATAATTCTTCAGGCACTCTATCTAATCCCTTGAATGTTTGTAACCTCCACTGTATAATCACAGGGGTTTGATTAGGTCATACCTGAATGGCTTCATGGCTTTCCCTGCTTTCTTCAATTTAAGTCTGAATTTTGCAATACGGAGCTTATGATCTGAGCCACAGTCGGCTCCTGGTCATCATTTTGCTGACTGTATAGAACTTGTCCATTTTAGACTGCAAAGAACATAATCAGTCTGATTTGGAATTGGCCATCAGGTGATGTCCATGTGTGGAGTCGTCTCATGGGTTGTTGGAAAAGAGGTTTGCTCTGATTAGCATGTTCACTTGACTAAACTCTTAGCCTTTGCCCTGTTCTATTTGTATTCGTAGGCCAAACTTTCCTGTTATTCCAGGTATCTCCTGACTTCCTACTTCTGCATTCCAATCCTCTATGATGAAAAGGACTTCTCTTTTTTGGTGTTAGTTCTAGGTGTTGTAGGTCTTCCTAGAACTAGTCAGCTTCAGCTTCTTCAGTGTCAGTGGCTGGAGCATAGACTTGGATTACTGTGATGTTGAATAATTTGCCCTGGAAATGAACCAAGATCATTCTGTTGTTTTTGAGGTTGCACCCAAGTACTGCATTTCAGACTTTCTTGTTGACTATGAAGGCTGCTGCTGCTGCTAAGTCGCTTCAGTCGTGTCTGACTCTGTGCGACCCCAGAGACGGCAGCCCATGAGGCTCCCTCATCCCTGGGACAAGAACACTGGAGTGGGTTGCCATTTCCTTCTCCAATGCATGAAAGTGAAAAGTGAAAGTGAAGTCACTCAGTCATGTCCAACTCTTCGTGACCCCATGGACTGCAGCCTACCAGGCTCCTCCATCCATGGGATTTTCCAGGCAAGAGTACTGGAGTGGGGTGCCATCGCCTTCTCCGATGAAGGCTACTCCATTTCTTTTAAGAGATTATTGCCTATAGTAGTAGATACAATGGTCATCTGAATTAAATTCTCCTATTCCCATCCATTTTAGTTCACTGATTTCTCAAATGTCAATGTTCAATTTTACCATCTCTTGCTTGACCACTTCCAATTTACCTTAATTCATGGACCCAACATTCCAGGTTCCTATGCAATATTGTTCTTTACAGCATCGGACTTTACTTTCACCACCAGATACATCACAACTGAGCATTGTTTCTGCTTTGGCTCAGCCACTTCATTTTTTCTGGAGCTATTAGTAATTGCCCCCCGCTCTTTCTCAGTAGCATGTGAAAGTGAAATTGAAGTCGCTCAGTTGGGTCCAACTCTTTGTGACCACCCCGCCCCCTGGACTGCAGCCCACCAGGCTCCTCTGTCCATGGGATTTTCCAGGCAAGAATACTAGAGTGGGTTGCCATTTCCTTCTCCAGGGGATCTTCCTGACCAGAGATTGAACTCAGGTCTCACGCACTGCAGCCAGACTCTGTACTATCTGAGCTACCAGGGAAGCCCCCAGTAGCATACTGGACATCTTCCAACCTCTGGGGCTCATCTTCCAGTGTCATATCTTTCTGCCTTTTCATGCTGTTCATGGGGTTGTTGTGGCAAGAATACTGGCCTGCTTTGCTGTTCCCTCCTCTAGTGGACTACATTTTGTCAGAACTCTTCACTATGACTTGTCTGTCTTGGGTGGCCCTGCAAGGCATGGCTACATTGCTTCAGTGAGTTATGCAAACCCCTTCCCTGTGACTAGGCTGTGATTCATGAAAGGAGAGCAAGGTCACAGAGTAAAGGTTAAATCCCCAAAACAATGAACACTTAAAAACTAAAATTAAAATAAAACATAATTGTAGAAAAATATGAGTTGCTAAGGGGTAAATTTAACCATATAATATGTCTCCACTGAAAAATCACAGCACCTGATTAAAACCTAACAAAGGAAATACATCAAGTGTAAATAAGTTAGAAGTCTCAATTATTGTTAAATGGTCAGTATTCTCCAAATTGATTATAGATTCAATATAATCTCAATAAAGACCCTAGCAGGCTTCCTGGTAGAAATTGACAAGTTAATCCTAAAATATACATAAAAAAGCAAAGGAATTTAGAATGTCAAAATGATTTTGAAACAGAACAAAATTTAAAGTTCATACTACTTGATTTCATGATTTGCTATAAAGTCATCAAGGTAGTATGGTGTTAGCATAGATATATGAACTAATAGACCAGTATAGGGAACCCAGAAACAGATCCACACGTAGAGGGCAGTCTTTTTAACAAGTGGTATTAGAAAAATGGGATATACATATTCCAAAAACAAAGAGTGAGAAAACTTACCCCTACACACAATTTTGATCCATACTCATAATACATATAAAAATCAACTTGAAATGAATCATAGACTTAAAAGTATAATCCTCCTAGAAGAAAACATAGAAAAATCTTTGTGACCTCTAGTTAGGCAAAGATTTCTATACACAATTAATGAACCATAAAAGAAAAAAAAGTGGATAAACTGGACTTTATGGGAATTTTTTTTAAAGTCTGCATTTCAAAAGAGATCATTAAGAAATGAAAACACAAGTCATACACCTGGAGAAAACCTTTGCAACTTATTCTATAGATGACTTGTATCAACAGTTGTTTTATAAAATTGGAACAAAAACATGAACAGATACTTTACCGAAGAGATAAGGATGGCAAATAAAGACACTAAAAGCTGTTACCACTCATCATTAGGGAAATGCAAATTATCACTGCACACTTGTCAGAATGGCTAAAATGAAAAAAAAAAAAACCTACACTACAAAATACTAACATGAATAGAGTAATAAGAACTCTCATCTGGTGGGAATATACAATGGTATATCCACTTTGAAAAATGATTCGGCAGTTTTTTATAAAGTAAAACATATGTTTTACCATACCACTGAGCAATCCCACTCCATGGTATTTACCAAAGAAAGAAAAGAATATGTCTACCAGAAACCCTTACATGAAATGTTTATAGCACCGTAATTCATAATAACCCAAAGACTGAAAACCCAGTTGGTGAATGGATAGAAACAAACTGTAGTACATCCAAGAAATGTTACACAGTAATAAAAAGGGGATTTTTGTATTTCACTTTAAAAATACTGCAAATGCAACCTATTTCTCTTGCATTATAGTGTCTTTACAAGTTGTTCTTTACTTGTCAGTAGGAAAAGATAATGGCATGCCATGTAAACACATTTCCTTTCAGAAGTATACATTAAAATGTCTTATAATTTCCTATTACATACCTAAACACATCTCTAAACATTTCTTCACAAAGTATCATTAGATTACCTAAGGAGCCATAAGCTACAGAAACCAATTTTTCATTTATTTGTAAGCATATGCATATTTATTTGTAACAGTGGGATTAACCTGTTATTCACATCAATAAAATAAATATTAAAATCCCTATAAATATTACTTGGGCCCTTCACTACCAACTTTTAATTCATAGAAAATGAGACTTAGTTGTTTCTATATTTCTCAAGTGTCTCAGATGCTTTTTATTAGACTTAAAAACTGAAACATAGTAAACAGACTAGTAAGAGAGATGCTGGTAACACACAAGTTTCCATTAATACTAACCTATTGGGTAACAGTGGCAAGAAAGAAAAGTTTGATAAGGCTGGCATTTATGGAACAGCATTTCTGGGAGACATCAAAATAATGAAGAAAAAGTAGAACTGATATGTGAGGCACTGTTTCAGGTGCTGTGGATACAGCAGTGAACAAAATAAAGTAAAACTACATTTTAGTGAAGGGACAGCCAATAACCAAAAAAAAAAAAAAAAGTCAAATAATGGTTCAGCATTAGAAGAGAAAGCAAGATAAGGAATGTAAAAATAAGGGCAAGGAACTTATATTGAGACCTGAGATGATACTTAAGCTGAGACTTCAATTAGGTGAGGGAATATGTTTCTTGCAAATTGGGGAGGGATGAAAACACTCTTGATCCAAAGACCCAAGATTATTCTTGGGTGTATTCGGAAAAACAATGGGAGAAACGTGAGTGAGGCAAAACAAACAGAAGTAGCTAGAGGGAAAGTGTCACAGATTAGAGAACTGTGAATGCTGAGTATAGTCATCAAAAATTATAGAACATTTGGAAGTTTTTTTAGCTGTCATTGGTATAGAATTGAATCAAGTTTTACTATTTTAAAATTAGGTATCTATTAGATATCTTTGGAATTCGCCTGCCAATGCAGGAGACACGGGTTCTATCCTAGAGTTGGGAACATCCTCTTGAAGGGGAAATGGCAATCCACTCTAGCATTCTTGCCTGGAAAATTCCATCGACAGGGGCACCTGGTAGGTTTCAGTTCATAAGGTCGCAAAAAGTTGGATATGACTGAGCACACACACATTAGATATCTAAGTGGAAATGACTTTATGGGGAGTGGTTAAGTTGAAGATACTTAGCACAAAAATGGAAAGAGAAGGAAAAACAGTAAAGCTGTTGAGACAGGGAACCGAAGTTCAAAAGTCACAGGCTAGAATACCATAGGAATTCCAGAAAGTAAAACTAACTGGGCAGAGGCAAGACCTGAGCAAATAAATTTAAAGAAAACCACACCTAGACTTAGCAGTGAAACTACACCACCAGAGGCAAAGTTCAACTCCACAGCTCATTCTACAGACTGGAAATCACAAGGCAATGCACATTTCTGCATGTGAAGTGTTAATATGTATGTCATCAATGCAGGCAATGATCATTTAATAGAATCATTATAAGCTAGGAAATTCCTTGAGACTGTTTATACCTCTTCAATTTAATATTTAGGTCAAAACTCAAATGTAGAGAAGAACATGAAATTAAAATTAAACATTTCATTCATTTGGGAGTTTTACTTACCAATCCCATTTCAAGCAAAGGTTGGGTAAATATTTTTAACTGAAGGACAGGGTGGCTAATGGTCTTTAACAATAGAAAATCTGGCACATGAAGCCCCCCTGGAGACCTTGTATAGGGACTTGAAAACAATCTGAAAACTATTTTTTAAATTCTACTTTACCAAGTAATCTCATCTTTCATTATTTAACATAAGTACTATTTCCTAAATCTAGGTCTTTCTTTATAAGGAATCCAAAGATTATCTGTAATAAAATCAACCTACTGCTGCTAAGTCGCTTCAGTCGTGTCCAACACTGTGCGACCCCATAGACGGCAGCCCACCAAGCTCCCTCATCCTTGGGATTCTCCGGGCAAGAACACTGGAGTGGGTTGCCATTTCCTTCTCCAATGCATGAAAGTGAAAATGAAGTCGCTCAGTCGTGTCCGACTCTTAGCGACCCCATGGACTGCAGCTCACTAGGCTCCTCCGTCCATGGGATTCTCCAGGCAAGAGTACTGGAGTGGGGTGCCACTGCCCCTATTAGATAGGTGCTAAAATAAGTAAAAAATTAGCATAAAGCATCCTGCAAAATCACTATCAACATAGAGTCTTTTCCAGGATAAAATAGAATTTTAATTGAACTTTAAATATGTCTACAAGTAAATGTCTTAAGAATTTTAACACAGAAGCTTTGCCATTTTCTCCAGATATTTAGTTGGTGAACTACTACCTAGCTGCTTCCTTTTAAATGTGTCCCATCCATCAGGCTTGCATAAAGTGCCACAATAATATGTAATAGTTTGCATTTTTAAATTGAGCCTTGAATGTAAATAATCTGTTTAATAGAAGTATCTATGTTAATATGCTTAAATATATCAGTTCAGAAACTTATAACAGTACCGTCCCATTTACCAATTCATACTGTTTCAGATGAGGCTGGGAAAGTCTAGGGAAAAAAACCCTTTTTAGGATTAGTTTTTTTTTTTCAAATCCCACCTTAAAAACGCTCAAAGTTATTGATAGTCCAATGATCATTTTCTAGTCGGAAACAGTACGTGGTGCATAGTATTATGCCACCTACCTCTTGTGTATATTCTGGATAAAGCTCAAGGAAATGAAATCTGGGTAAACCAACATATAATCTACACAAACCTTCCATTAGTTAACCTCAAAGGCAGAGCTCAAGAGAAATTACATGTGTAGTCTACATTTTATGCAACTTCAAAGGTTCTCATTTTATTAACCCACTCACTCTGAAATTAACAAACGAATCATTCTCACTCGTTTTTCACAGCTTTCCAGTCTGAAAATTATTTTCTAACATACTCTAAACAAAGAATATTTTCTTTATACGCAAACAGACCATTGCTTTTAATAAGAATCATTTATTGTATATTTTTAAGGTGGAGGGTTAATTAGTACAGTACTATGCATAACCTCATTCTTAAAAAATTAAACACAAATGGATAAAAATGGCAAATCAGAATGAGCATGTAAAAAGACAAAAATTAGGCATATTTTTATAGAGAATGTTTCCTGTCATACCTATGTACTGATGTTTTTCTCCATTTTGTCTTTAAAAATGTATGGCTTGTTCCTTTTCTACATAACTGCTGACTCTTACAAAAAATGAACATATTTGCCATCAACTAATAAATGTTACATACAGTTATAGATTTTTCATTCAACTCAGCTGATTAGTTGCCTGAAATACTCAACTAAACATAGCACTGTTAAGAAAGTTAAGAGTCCATTCCATTTGTCTCAAAAATGTAGTACTGAGTTATTAAATTTTCACAATAGGATATAATGCGAATGTCCCAGCTACAAAGTGATGAATGGAAAACGTCAACCCTGATCTGTTAGCTGTATTATGATTTTAATAAGCATTACAAATTTTTTATTAAATGATATATTGTGGAATAAAGTAATCATTTATACTAATAGTGGAAAAAATAACTCTTACAAAAATGTATACCAGCATTAAATTGTTTTATCACTTTTATAAAAATTGAGTTATTCCACAAGTTATCTGACATACCAGGAAATGACATTCAAGATAACTATCTAAACAGAAACCACTGCTGTTAAAAAAGGGTTGGGGGGATATAGAAGCTCTGTTTAGTACACATAGTGTAAATTTTAGACCTAACTGGATAAAAGGAAAATATTAAAAATATATCTATAGACAAATATCTGTACATCACTCCCATAGCTAATCTATAGACACATTTAAGAATATTATAGGAATATATCAATATACTTATATTTGTCAAAGTTAAGGTTCAAATGTGTTATATCACAGCACACATCCAAGAGTGTATGCCACAAGATTAAAAAATTCCCACTGAATATAACAAAATAAAAAAAATCTGTAAATAAATATAAGGCATTCTAAAATAATATCTGCAGAAAATCAAGAGTCCAGCAAAGATTTCTATTATCTAAATTTTACTTCATATATTCTTCAAAATAGATTTAATTGTAGTGCCACAAATTAACAATGTTCAACTGCTTACCAAAATACTCTTTTCTGGAAACTAAATGTTACTATTAAAAAAAAAAAAAAGTTAGGTGCTTGAGGGAATAAGAATGCAGCAGAAAATTACAGGAGCCCACATATCCTTTTTCTTAAATTTAATTTGTCATATATAAGGTTTTTATATACAATCAGTGTGCATTTTAACAGTTTTTATTAAAAGTCAATCAAGTTTATCTAAAATGTTACCTGGCTGCATAGCACGTTTGACATTATTGCCCACATGAAAAGGAAAACAAATGGATTTACAATAACTTTTGGCCTTTTGGATCCTGGAAGTGTTCACAGACCTACCCTTTTAAACCAAATGCATCTGAAAAAAATGTTTCCAGAGCATGCAGTTTAGATTTTACAGATCATCTCACCATTCTGTTACACAATACTGACTAAAAAAGGGAAAAGGAAAGAAATAACATGTATCTAATAAAATAGTCAATATAAAAAGGACTATAATGGAATTAAGTGGCCCCTTTCCCCATTTTTTTACATTCTAAACAATGATTCCATCAAGACAAATCATTAAAAAGTGTTATTACACTGATATATATATATATATATATTTAAACAATAAGAAGGCCTGAGTTGGTAGGGAAAGGAACAGTCAAAAAAAGCCTGAGAAGGGGAAGGAAGTAAGGAAAGCTCATTTAATTCATTTACAATAATTTACAGCCATTGTGTGTGTGTGTGTAAAAAGGCATAATAATAGATCACAAACAGGAAATTCCTGGCTATTTTACAGATATAGGTACAGAATTTAAATATTCAAGCTTGTGATGAAAAGCGGCAAGGTGGTCGCAGTGTACAATGTAAACAAGTAGCTTTGGAAAGTGAATAAAGTCCTTGAGTGTGTTTTCTTTATTAAGAAAAGAACTCTCTTTCATTCCTTCCTGAAACATGATCACAGGTAAGAGTAAAGTTCATATACAAACATAATTTAAATGGACGTCAGTCTAAAATCACTGACTTAAAAACAGTTTTATCCAGCCTACATGGAAGGGCAGTGTTGAGGTCCCTGTAATAGTAAACATTTTCCATTTCTTTAAAAAAGAAAAAAAATAGTACTACAATATTTGTAGTACAGTGCAGCATAATCCTTAAATATAAAAATATTTTCTCTTCTGTTGGGATAATAGACCTTGCATCCTGGAAAGAAGTAACAATACTGCTACTGACAGAAGATCTGTTTATATCTTTCAAGTCATGTAAGGCAATTACTGTGTTGGTTTATGATATATGGCTAAAAGAAAAGTCCAGAAAGACAGTATCAGTTTTCGTTATGTTTTCCGACTACTCCAGGTATGCTCAGGTGTACTTTTGTGTTCAATTGAGTGTTCAAATGGAGATCTGGAGCCATAAGGAGACCTCTGGTCTAGTGGAGATCTGGGACCACTACTGGAAGCTCTATGGTCCATCTGCCAATCTGAGTGATACCTATAATCCCTGGAAGATTTATGGTGTGCATATTCAGAACTTGATCGATGGTCTGAATGTAACCGATGATCTGAATGAGAACGATGATCAGAATGAGTTCTGTCTTTTAAACTTCCTTCCAGATTTGATCTGTGGTCTCTACTCCTGTGATCATCCAGTTTTCTGTGTTTCTCTCTATCATTGTAATATCTAATAAGAGAAATTAGGAATTTTAAATTAGCAATGCCAATTAAATGTTTCCAAATAAATTTTATTAAAAATAAAACAAAAATAATGCATACTTCTAATTCTATACAAATTCAGTGTTTCAACACAAAATTTCATAAGTGAGTTCATTAAAAATCACTGAAAAATTATCTCTGCATGTCTCTGGAAAAACTATTCCATTCATAAAACTAAAGTGAAACCATACCAAGCACTTGAGATGGCATCTAACTTCACAAGGCCGTTTAAGATTGGTTGCTACTTTCTCTTCCATGCATTATTTGTATTAATGCCTCTTTACTGGAATTAATTAATTAGAATTAAGACAACTATATCCATCTAAAATACCCTTGAAATCAGAGCCTTTTGAGTCTGTAGCAGGAAAAATAAATAAAAATCTCTAAAACAGTCTATGAAATGAGAACTTTTATTGGTTGGTGATGCCTATTGAAAGCTTCCTTAATCTGATTATTTATATAGGAAGATTTGATATACAAATCATTGTGAAATTTAATCCACACATAAGTGTGTGGCAGTCTGCTAAAAATTTATGGGAGTTTAATGAAAAGTAATTTCTAAGATGTTTGCCTTTTCAAAAATACATCAAACATAATTTAATGTTTTTTTGTTCACAAAAGGTCCTTATTATAAGCAATCTAAACTGTTATGCAAGTCTGTGAAATTATAAACATTTATCACTACAAATATGGCTTTTCTTTCTCACTGTGTGCTTTCCTAAGTTTCTAATGTGGCTGTGCATCTAGGAAGAAATTTCAGTGAGCACAACTAAAATACAAACAAACCTATTAATTTCTTAATTTCTGATCTTTTACTCTTCTCGGTATTTTTATTTGGCTTATTAAATGAAAATATCCCCTTATCAACAGGAGTAAAATGTATTCTGTTATTATATTCCAGTTGTTACTACTTAGACTTAAAAAAAACAATAAGTGGAGAAAACTTCGTGATTTCAAGACTATCTTCAGATTGCTTTAAATTTAACCTCAATGAGTTGTTTTCACATAAATTACTTATTCAAACAAAAATTAGGTTTTTTTAATGCAATGGAACGTAGAATTCACCACCACACCTCAGCCACAGTCCATCAATCTTTTATTTTACCTCACTATATTGTGATAAGTATTTTAGCCCATATCCTCCAAACCAACAACGAATCCCATGACTAATTATAGAACTCCCTACACTAAATATTTTTTTATTGTATACTCTGACCTTAAATTTATAATTAGAAACCCACTTTTATAGAGAAATTTATTTTTTCTTATTTAACCTTTATTTTACATAAGATGTGTTTTGATTACCTGAAAACTGAATTGGTCAATGAAGTCAAACACAACAAATAAAGACATCAATATGCAAAATTTTAAAATTGTCAAGTTTACCTGCTGTCTTGCTTGTAGTGATCCCAATCACGATGATCTTTACCATTACTAAAAGAAGAATAAGGTCTCTTCCTAGAGTCACTCTTCTTGTACGAATCTCCCTGATGTCGGTCTTTATGATGATCATGATATTGAGATAAGTGTCTGTCAGATGAATAACTGTCCCTGCTGCTGTCATCATGATTTGTATTCTCTTTTAATCTTTCCACATCTGTTAAGATAAGTGTCCAACTTCTGTTAATGACTTAAAAAAAACATGGTAAACAAAATAATTTAACTGCTAGATTATAAGAACTCCTGTTTCAGCTCCAACCAACAAAAGTGAGAAAGTCAAAGTGTTAGTCACTCACTCCTATCTGACTCTTTGAGACCCCATGGACTGCAGCCAACCAGGATCCTCTATCCATGGGATTCTCCAGGCCAGAATACTGGAGTGGGTAGCCATTCCCTTCTCCAGGGGATTGTCCCAACACAGAGACTGAACCTGAGTCTCCTGTAATGCAGGTGGATTCTTGACTGTCCAGTTCCCAAATACAAGCAATTAAAGCATTTAGAAAATAGTTTATAAAAAGTCATACTAAGGCTTATGAATAGGTTTACTTTAATCTGAAATGTGAAGAATTACAACGAAAAATTTAAGGTCCATTTTCTTCTCAGACTATACTTTTATGACTCTTGCATAGAGCAATTAATCACTTAATTAATTAGATTAATATAATTAGTCTATTAATATTAACTAATCTGTTAATATTCCAAATAATTTTTTGAAAATATGTTCAACAATTCTATGTTTTCTAGAAACTGGTAATAGTGATTTATGAAAAGTTAATAAGCTAAAAAGGATTATTAAGACACTAGATTTAACATGGGCATGTATCATCTAAAACACCTCACCCTCGCAGCAGAAAAAAAAAAAAAGCCAGTTTTTAAACTGACTTTCCAAAACAATTAACAAGACTGACTTACCTGGATTTCTAATCACTTGTGTATTCAAGCTGCTGTTCTGGTCATTATTTTGCTAAAATAAACACACATATGTAAGAATCTTTTAAGTGGCATCAAACAACATTGTAAAACATGAAAAAGAAAATTCTGATGCTAAAAGAAGTTCTCCTCTATTAGAATGTATAAATGTAACACTGCTGCTGCTGCTGCTAAGTCGCTTCAGTCGTGTGGGACTGTGTGACCCCATAGACGGCAGCCCACCAGGCTCCCCTGTCCCTGGGATTCTCCAGGCAAGAACACTGGAGTGGGCTGCCACTGCCTTCTCCAATGCATGAAAGTGAAAAGTGAAAGTGAAGTCTCTCAGTCGTGTCCGACTCTTAGCAACCTCATGGACCGCAGTCTACCGGACTCCTCCATCCATGGGATCTTATATTTTTTAAAAGCAGAAACTATGGGTCTTATGACTTAAAAAAAAAAAAACAAGAACTGAAATAATTTTAGACTTAGAGAAAAGCCACAGAAATAATACTGAGAGTTCCCATATGCTTTTCACCAGTTTCTCCTAATTTTAATGTTTCTTATATAACCATAGTATAATAATCAAACCTAAAAAATTTATACTTTAGTACAATACTCTTAACTGAACTACAGACTTTATTCAGATTTCACATTTTTCCACTAAAGTTCTTTTTCTCCAGAACTCAATCTGGGACTCAGGTCCTCTTTGTTTCCTCCAATCTGAGACAGTTTTTCTTGTCTTCTAAGACCTTGACACTTGATGAGTACTAGACAATTACAGAGTATTTCTCAACTGGGGGTTATTTGATATTTTCTTATGATTTGACTCATGAGATTCCTTTTTGCCAAGAATTCCACAAAGTGATGTACCTTTTTCATTACACAATACAGGGGGTTCATGATGTCAATATGTCTTATCACTGGTGACATTAATCTTAACTGCTTGTTTAAGGCAGAGTTCTCCTCTACAAAGCTATGATTTTTCTCTTTGTAATCAACAAAGATCTTGGAGAAGATACTTTCAGACTATGCTAGTGTCTCGTTTTCTTGCCCACTAATTTTAGCTTTCTTTGGAAGCTCTCACCTGCAACAATTTTTACTGTGGTATTAATACTAATAGAGATTTTCTATTTCCCTTATTCCTTTTACATTTATTAGCTGAATTCTTGTATAAGGAAGAATATCTGTTTTAATTACATAAAGAAAAATGATGCATTTACTTACCTGGGATTCCTGCCGTTTTTTAATAGCATGCTTATATAATTTATGTAATTTTCTTGCATCGAACTCAGTAAACTTAGATACAAAAATCCACAGGTTTCTAGAAGAATAAAAGGCAAATTAGTCTGATCAAAAATACTTAGTTTTTAATGAAATCCCTTCAGTATACACAGAAACACACACATCTTAGCCCTCTCCGGAAAAAAGTCTCAGGATGTTATTTCTAGCATTAAAAAAAAAAGAAACCAACAAAAAAACCTTCATAAGTGGGTAAAATTCCCCCAAAAACCTAGACAGTGTTAACTTTTACTTCTCTTCCAAATTCCTTCATTTTATAGTCTTCGGATTTGAAGATTTAAAACTAAAGAGAAGTAAACTTACAAATCAGGAAGGGATTCATATTATGGTTCAGATTAGATATAAAAGGAATAAACTATGTTAGTAGTTCAAGTAAAATATCATCAGAAAACATGGATTAAGCTTGTGAAAGAGAAGTCCTGAATAATGCATTAAAAGGTACTGTCATTTTATAATTGTGATGTAATGGTCAGAAGAGTAACATGATCAGACACTGTAAGCCCAGGACAGTATTCCATGTTTACGCCTCTCTTCCCATCCCAATGCTGGGATTAGGATTAGTAATTGACCATGGCATTCCTTCACAAATTCAGACGCAGTCTTTGGATTAGTCTCAACACAGCTTCTTCAGAGCCACTACAAATCAGTGACATGTGAGTTGAAGTCTGTCTGCCATCAATAGTAATAATTTCATATATTTACAATTTTTCTCGACCCTCTAGCTTTCCAGTAGGTATGTTAAAGATTTTGAATCTTGCTTACATAAACAGAGTAAAGAAATTACTAAAGAGCCAATGATGGAGGTTTAGTGGACTAACATCAATATCTTTACTGAGCTCAAGCAACAGATTTTAAGTGATTTTTTTTTTTTAAATTTATTTTTGGCCATGCTGGGTCTTCGTTGCTAAGTGGGCTATTCTCTAGTTACGGTGAATGGGACTAGTCTTTAGTTGTGACGTGTGGACTTCCCACTACAGTGGGTTCTCTTGTTGCAGAGCCACGGGCCCTAGGTGTGCAGGCTTCAGCAGTTGCGGCACACGGGCTTGGCAGATGCGGTTCTCGGGCTCTAGAGCATGGGCTCAACAGCTGTGGTGCACGGGCTTAGTTGTGCCAAGGCATGTTGGATCTTCCTGGATCAGGGATTGAACTCATGTCTCCTGCACTGGCTGTGGATTCTTTACCACTGAGGCACAAGTCCACACTTATGTGATTTTTAAAAAAATAAAACCCTGTATGTGTGAATAATGACTTCCCCAAAGAAAGTCATCTCTCAGTGATAGTAACAGAAGTAAGAAAGTCTAAACAAGCAAAAATCCTGAGCTAGAAAATAACTTTTCTCATTCCTTTCTATGGGAGAAATAAAATTATATAACAACAGCACTTAATTTGGGGATTTCTTAATACCCAAGACGTATTTCTCTCAACTACCAAGCATCAGTTGCCCAGGACTACAAAATACACACTGTCAGGAAGTCCTGAATGAGATAACTGTGTAAAGTACCTAACCTGTAGCATCCTTCAAGTAGGCACAGTCAGATGTAGCAGAGAATTTTTAAAATAAACAAATGGGGTAATAAGACTAAGTGACTAGGTAAGGCCAGAAGACAGGGTTCCTAATTCTTTTTCCACTAAGATCAAACATTCCCAGCCTTTTGATTTTGAACACAGATATGTGTGAAGAGCTGCTTGCTTGTAAACTACTAAATCACTAAGCGTTAATAAATTCTGGAAATCAGAAATCTGTGTCATGCAATAACTACAAAATTATCCCAGCATATGTGCATACAGAGATGGATAACTGGTGATTTCTAAAAGAATTCTTAGCAGTGTTGTTAAGTCAGATGTGGCTTTCTCAAGTGCTTTCTTTTCTTTTTTTAAATTTAGTTTGGTACAGCTGTTTGCTTAACTGCACTAAAAGATGATACCACTTCTTCATCAATATTTGGGTCTATAATTTTACAAAAACTATAAAATGTATTGCAATTTAAAGAGCAGTCATTCAAACCCTGTATTTAATGTGCATATATATGTGTAATATTCTCAAAATTTGTTTCTCTAGTAATACTTCATATAGCCTGTAAATTTTGGCTACTTAAGTAAAATATGTAGCATATTAACAAGGCTTATCAAGTTATCAAGACTAATATTAGCAGGCTAATTTAAACTAATGGAACATTTTCATAATACACATGCCTAACTATTTTGTTAATTTTTCAACATGAAAATTTTCATACATCAAAGATACAAAAGAACTTTACAATGATCACCCATATACTTAACACCTAGATTCTCTTATTAGCATTTTACTGTGCCTGCTTCATCACATATCATTCCATATAGCCATCCCTCTCAATCGCTCTAATTTCTGTTTGCATTTCAAAGAAAAAGTATAGGTATCAGTGTATCTCCCCCTAAACACTTCATGCATATTATTAAGTAGAGTCAATATTACTTAGCTTTTTTATTTGAAACATTCTTTAGACAATACTATTCTCTGTAATCAATTATCAATGAAATGAAAGAAAGAAAAAAGAGCTAATATCAAGTCATGAAAAATATCAGATAGCGGCTAGGGAAATCAAATCATTCAACAACTTCAACATTAAATATATTAAAATTTTTCTAATTTACATACTAATTAGCCAAATCCTATTATTATCCATTGTTTGACATTAAACTAAAACAGCTTATTTTGAAATTAAAATTTTTAAAAAAGCGACTGAGAAAAAAATGGGTGAAAAACCTGAGTATTTTTCTAAAGAAGACATACAGATAGATGGATGACAGGTACATGAAAAGATGCTCAATATCACTAATCTTCAGGGAAAAGCAAATCAGAGCCAAAATGAGATATATCACCTCACACCTAACAGCTACTGTAAAAAAGGAAAAACAAGTGTTGGCCAAAATGTGGAGGAAATGGGCTCCTCATGCACTGTTGCTGGGAATATAAATTGGTATGGTCACTATGGAAAACAGCATGTAAGTTCCTCAAAAAATTAAAAATAAAACTACTATATGAGCCAACAATTCCACTCCTCTGTACTTCTTTGAAGGAAATGAAAGCACTAATTCAGAAAGATATATGCACCCCCAAGTTCACTGTGGCATTATTTTACAAAAGCCAAGACAAAGAAGCAACCTAAGTGTCCATCCATAGATGGATGACTAGATAAAGAAGTAGAATTCTCTTGCGCGCGCGCGCGCACACACACACACACACACACACACACACAAAGAAATATTACGCAGACATAAAAAGGAATACAACCTTGACATTCGGGACAACATGGATGGACTCCAGCTGGGGAGAACATATAACAGAGATAGACTCACAGAGGACGAACGGGTGAAGGGCATTAAGAGCACAAACTGCCAGTTACGAAATAAATGCGTCTCGGGGAGGTGACATGCAGCACAAGCAAGAGAGTCAACAGCATGAAACTGTATGGTACCTAATCTATAAAACTATCGAATCGTGATGTTGTATACCTGAAACTAACAGTGGAAGTTAACTACACTTTAATAAAGTAAAATGCAAGTTTTGTCTTATTTAAAAATAAATGAAATTAAAATTGTCACTAATGTTATTGGCTTCTATTAATGTATAATGTACTTGAGTCATTCATTAAAGATAATGTGCACATTCTAGTTTTCATTTTGTTGTTTATTACAACAAAAGGCTAAAAAGAATCAGCATGTCTTTATGTCCCCCCTCCCCACAGCATGTCTTTAAATTTTTAAGAATATTGTGTTAGGGAAATGGTCATCAGAAAATGTTAAAATGTTCACTATAGGTATGACATTAACCTTGAAATAAAATTTATAAGCAAACTTCAGTTCAGTTTGGTCGCTCAGTAGTTTCTGACTCTTTGCAACCCCATAGACTGCGGCACACCAGCCTTCCCTGTCCACCACAGGGACAAACTTGAAGTGAAGTGAAATCCACAGCAGCTGAGAAAATTCAACTAGCCCTGAAATGAATTTATCAACTATCGCCATTCTAGAGTTAAAAGAGTAAAGAGATAGGGAATTAGTAAACTGTGTTTTTGTTAGTAATTTCTCTTTAAAAATTGGTTTTGTAGAAAACAATCTAGTTGAAATTAGATTCTGATCCTAATTATATCACCTGCTAAATTGTGTGATCTTGGGCAAAACTCCAGACCTGGAACTAGTGCAAGAGTGAGTGCCTTGTTAAAGTTCATGTGCTACACGCCTCCTTTGCCATACCCCAGGTCCTAGCCCTTCAAGGTTTACCTGAGTCCATTTTTTTTCTTTGTGTAAAATTGAACTAATAACTGTTAAGACTTCCTAAACAGAGGATTTTTAAAGGGATCTTAGAACAAAGCATAGGAAAGTACAAGTGTTATGGTTATCACTAGATTACAAGTGATTTTTAAATAAAAAACTAGTGTCGCATTTCCTCGTCAACTATTCATGCTTATATACAAGCCAAAATATTTGTATATAAACATCCATAAGAAATAAAGCAGGTTATAAAATTATGGTTATTATAAAAATTTGCTTAAAGAATAATCATGGATCAAGTCTCTATCTTTACAATTGCAGGTAAGGTCTTGATAGTTCTTCCTTTTGTAGAATCAGTAACCGTAGCTGTGTTCTGTGGGGTGGAGTCAGGGCAGGGTCAGGTGATCAGAAGTTCAACCTTTAATACAAGGGACTCTTTCCCTTGCTTCTACATTCCCCCCCCCCCCCATTTTTCTCCAAGACAGCAGAATAAAAACTAATTTGCTCTTGAAAGATTTCTCAGTTAGGGTCTTTCTGTTCTCCTTTACCATTTAAGGGAATTTGGTATAATCAGACACAGTGGCAGCAGGAATAAGTACCAAGGAATATGAAATCAAGGTAGATGAGAGTGGGAGGAAAAACAAAAGGTAAGTTGCCCAGCTGTGCAGAAAGAGGAATAAAGCCTTGGAAGTTAAGGGTGAACACAAAAGTCTCTTGGCTACTTGGTCTCTCTTCTTTTAGAGGTTTTTTCCTCCCCCTTTAAATCTGAAGTAGATGAGAGTGGGAAGAAAAATAAAAGGTAAGTTGCCCAGCTGTGCAGAAAGAGGAATACAGCCTTGGAAGTTAAGGGCGAACACAAAAAGTCTCTTGGCTATTTGGTCTCTCTTCTTTTAGAGGTTTTTTCCTCCCCCTTTCCTACTAACTAAATCTGAAGTAACTACTTTTATTAGTCAACATGTAATTTCAACAAGATGCTGCTCATTTCTAATCTAAAAAGCCAGTAAAATTGATACTCTGCCTTCTTCATAAACTCAAAAATCTAAAGTCTAATTACATGAAAGTTTAAAAACTGGTATGTAGTACACAAGTATTTTCAGAGAGAAACTAAACTCCTGTTACACTAAAGGCAGGAAATAATTTTAATATAATCCTTTAATTAAATTCAAAGATAACTCACTGCATTTCTTTTATTTTCCAATTTTACCTCAGACAAACAACAATCAAGATATCAATATGTTCAGGAGTCAATGACACAGAAAATTTAACTTTGGCTCAAATATGAAAAGACAGAGAATGTGGCTATATTCTCACTTAATCCTGGTATATATAGTTGAACTCCTACTGTATTCCTATCCTGTAGTTCTGTACTTTAGAGGTCACTGTATGAGAAGATAAGAGTTTGAGAAAAATGGAATAATCTCTTCTATGGTATTTAGGAAAGTAAGCTCCAGTATATATACTTCAACCATAAATAAAATATTAAACTAGACACTATGAACATAGTACTTGAGAATTACTGCCTCTCATTCCTCATAAAAGGGCTTCCCTGGTAGCTCACGTGGTAAAGAATCTGCCTGAAATGCAGAAGACCTGGGTTCGATACCTGGGTTGGGAAGACCTGTAGGCAGAGGAGCCTGGAAGGACACAGCCCATGGGGTCGCCAAGAGACAGACATGACTGAGTGACTAACACACACACACACTTCATAAAAATCTTTCAATATTCTTCAGTAACTGAAAAATATGCAGTCTTAGCATTTTACAGGTGATAATACTGGGGGGCTCATACACAGTGGTAACTGTTCAAGGTCATAAAGTCAAAAATTAGGCAAGTTGCAACTAAGTATGCATGTCTTGTGATCCAACCTCAGTGACCACTCCACGTCATTAGACACATGACTTTAGACTCTTCTTACGTCCACGCAAGGCTTCAGTTTTTTAGACGTAAGCTCAGATTCACTTGTTTACAAAAGCCTAGTGATCACGATCAACTTCCTATCTCCTCTTTTTAAAATGAGTCCTGGTTGAGTTTAAGAAGGGGATAAGGATAGTTTTCTTTTTTTGTAAATTTAGTGAAATCATGTCTCCTGCAGAAATGTGTCATGAAAATGTTTTTTTTTGATATGCAAATGCACTGTATGTAGCAAAAAAAATCAGTAGGTTAATAAATAATTGTCAATAACTAGTTTATGCTCATTTTATTGTTTTCCTAGCCTGTCTAGTAGTCTGGCTTAACAGTGACCTGGATTTGGTAATCATTAAGTGATTAATACCACTTATCACATTATAATATCACTTATCACATCATATCATAGTTCAGGTTTACAATTTTAAGATCAAATGTGTTGCTGCTAGTTCTAAAATGAAGGGGAAAATACAGTCTGCATTTTACACTGCTTGAGGACATTTATTTTTACAAGGCTTTACAGTTTGAGGTATTACTGAGAATAATTTGGTAAATTGGGAAAATTTTTAAGAATAAAGTGCAATCTGAATGTTAACGAAACACCTTTCACTGTTTATTTAAAGGCAGAGATGCCACCTGTGGTTTTTTCATTATGCATAATTAAGGAATCACTTATTTATAAAACATTTTAAAGGAAAAAAATGAAAACAACCAGCCTCACTCTGTAAACATTCTGTGACCTAAACTTCAGGAGGTGAAAAAGAAACTGAAATACAAGAGACAAACAGTGAAGTGAAGCTGCTCAGTCATGTCTGACTCTTTGGAATTCTCCAGTCCAAAATACTGGAGTGGGCAGCCTTTCCCTTCTCTAGGGTGTCTTCCCGACCCAGGGATCGAAGCCAGGCCTCCCACATTACAGGAGGACTCTTAACCAGCTGAGTCACAAGGGAAGCCCAAGAATACTGAAGTGGGTAGCCTATCCTAGCAGATCTTCCTGACCCAGGAATTGAACCAGGGTCTCCTGCACTGCAGGCAGATTCCTTACCAGCTGAGCTATCAGGGAAGCCCTAGACACAAGTAAGAGACAAACAGACAGTTACACAATTACAAATTTAACACGTCCTCAAAAATACGTCACTTACTTTCTCCACTGCTTGATTTGTTCAGGATTTGTATACTCTTTCAGACATTCTGTGATATGGTCTCCGATTTTTATCAAGCACTGTCTAGTATGTTCCAGTTGTTCTCTTTCCGAAAGGCCTCTCTCAGGCCTATCAAGCTGCTTCAATGCTGCTTTGACAGGCCTCATCCTCTCTTTACACTTAAATAGGAAAAGAAGACCAGAACTACATATTAAAGGCATGAATTCAACACAGAGCTACTTCTTCCAGTGATACTTACATGAGTAAATGTAACATGAAATGAGCATTAAACCTCACCTCACAGCTCTTAAATGTCAAGAGTTTTCCCCTCAGACTTTATTCAAAAAGCAAGGTTTTCCATTGTCATTTAAAAATCAATCTTTGTGTAAGTAAAAGCCTTGGATTTTACTTACTTTTTACAAAAACAGTTACTTTCTACACTGTAGCACACCATTCTAAACAGTTTTAATGTTAAAAGATAAAATATTTCAGAGTAGAACTTAATATTCTATATTGGCTCTAATACAGAAATAAAATGTAAAAGAAACTTTATATAATAAACTGGCAAAGCTATAACTTCAACCTAGCTACAAGTATACACTGTTCTTCTAATTCCTTAGGACAAAACAAAGTAGCTAATGATGAATTTTGCTGCTATCCTACTGCAGGCAGTCAGGGATGTAAGGGTGTTTGATAGAAGCCCATCTTTTCCTTGGCCTACATATCACTAGAATGCTAGTAAAAGGACAACATACCCAAAACTGTACCATTCAATGAAGTCCAATTGATGTAATAAAAACTATCGACCTTATACCAACACCAGACTAAAAATATTGCTAGAAAATCAAACTACAGATAAAGTTTATTATATATAAATGCAAAACCAACTTTAAATTTTACAGTAATTATATCCATGAGTAGCAAGTACGGTTACTTCTGGGTATGCAAGGATGGGTCAACTACAGACGGTATATTTGGTTGACTTAATGCCACCATTTATTTGAAAACCAGAAATCCTCACATCCCTGCTGTGAAGGGCCTTTCTTATAATCAGGTGTCTACCTTATACGTGAAAATCTGTTTCTGAGTACTTTATTGTTTTATTGACCTATTTCTTCACATCAGTTGGGAAACTTTCCATCTTTTGTCAGGCATAATTTAAATAACACTGGAAACACTGGGAATTGTGTGTTCTTTAGTTAAAATTAGAACTCAGCCAAGCCTGACTTTTTTAAAAAGGGAAAACACTTGTTTTCTAATTTTTATGTTATTCATATTTGTTTTCTACATTTTCTATTTCTTGTTCAATTTTGGTAGTTTATATTCTGCTGTTCAGACTCAGTTGGATGCATGCTCAGTTGCATCCAATTCTGCAATGCTGCAGACTGTAGCCAGCCAGGCTCCTCTGTCCCTGGGATCCAGGTAAGAATACTGGAGTGGGTTGCCATTTCCTTCTTCAGGGGATCTTCCCAACTCAGGGATTGAACCTGCATCTCTTGTGTCTCCTGCATTGGCAGGAAGATTCTTTACCACTGCACCATCTGGGAAGCCCCTTGTAGGTTGAACACATACTATATTCTAGGCATTGTTCTAGACCCAGAAAATAGAGCAGTAAATAAAATGAAGACCCTGCTTTTATGGAGCTTGTACTCCAGTAGGAGAATAGAGCCAACAAATAAACAAGACAGTGTTTAAAATGGTGACAACTATGATAAAAAAAAAAAAGTAAGACACAGCAGGGAGCTTTCTACCTTATATAAGATTTCAGACAATGGTAATGCTTGAGCAGATATTTGAAGAAAACGAAGGAGTAAGCCATTTCAAGCAAAGGGAAGAGCAAGTAAAATCGTCCTGTAACTTGTCTGACATGTTCAAGGGAACAGTAAGAACTCCCAGTACTATGAACTGCAGTACTATCAAATTCAAATGCATTTCTAAATTTAAAGTTTTAAAAGATGAATATAAATTCAAATGTTATAGGTATTTTTCCAATAACCAGAAACTTTACTACTTACAATGCTGAATGTCTTCTGATCCAGCTCTTCAGATTCTTCCGCTATGGGCACTGGTTCACCACTTGCAGTGATGTGAACTGGAGCATCCAACAAGGAAGATTTCTTAGGTCTTTCCTTGCTTTCAGACTTGGATTCACTCAGCTAGTGAAAGAAGAAAACAAAAACACAACAAAGGCAAAAATGATTAACATCTCCAGAAGACAATTTACTCTCATTGTAGTCTATAAAGTTTATTCACATTTAACATTCTTAGGTATTTTATCTTTTCCCCACTTGGGAAAACCAAAAGTAAAGCTATCCTATGATGTCACTTATTCGGTAAGGCATCTAAAAAAGGATTTAAACCTGTTTTCTACTCTACTAGATATGCATGTGTATTTTTAAAGAACTCAGTTATTGAGATTAACTGGGCTAAAAGGCAGTTTATTCTCCTAAAATGTAAATAAGCTGATTGTGTCACTTTCTAAATTTCATATTATGATTTGCATACCTTTTCTTCTTTTATGTCTTTTTCTTTCTGTATAGCTTCTTTTACTTTGTTTTCTCTTTTCTCTTTAAAATCTTTTTCCTTTATATCTTTCTTATCCTCTTTTTCTTTTATCTCCCTTTTAAGTTCTCTTTTATTTTCCTTTTCTTTTGCTTCCCTCTTTTCTTCTGGTTCCTTCTTTATACAAACATCTGGCTCAGTTTTTTCTTCACTGTCTCTTTCTGTTTTAATTTTTTTGTTTGGATGTTTCACAGAAGTGATTTCATCCTGAAAAGTGCAAGTATGGCCAATGTATTACTAACCAAATCTTGACAAAGACTAATTTCTTTTCTTTGCATGACTACTGATTGCATGTATGTGGATTCTGAGAGAAATAATCCAGAATCCCATTAGTAATGATACATGCAAGAAAAACTAAGATAAGCCAATCCCATTCAAAATTCATAACAAAATGAGACAATGTCTTTAAATGGCAAATGTTTGAAAAGGAAGGACCTTTGCTCTTTCCCTTTAGTGACATATGATATTCTACTGGATGGTAGAATTCTATTCTATAAATGAGACTACACAACAAACTATAAAAAAGGACTTCAGTATTTAAAAGTAAAATTTTAAGCCTAAGTTCAAATTTCAAATGTAAAGCACACTGAAAACATGCCATGTGCCCTTTTCTATATATAACAGGTTGCTTTTCTAAAACACATTCTTACCTTATCATCATCTTCATCAGACTTCTCTGAGGGCAAGGGAGAAGAATCACTCTTTATTTCCTCTTTCACTTTTATAGACTTCATTGCTTTATTCTTCTTAGCTCTTGCTTTTCGCCTTTTTGAACCTCCCTAAAAATAATTATTTTTATTCTCACCAACCCCACAGATTCCATTAAAAAATCTTAAATACTAAATCTATGAAGCTAAAAGAACAGACACTCCTACCCAATCCTTCGTCTGTTGGTACAACAATCTTAGAAATTATCAACAAAAGTGATATAGCTTAATCAAATGCAAATTAATCTGATTAAATGCTAACCAACTGTAACTATTCCTTAAAAAAAAAAAAAAAAAGAATAGAGAGAAGTAGGAGGGCTGTTCACAATCCTAAATTATTATCTTCAGAAACAATGCCACCAGAGATAGCATTAGAAATTATTTTAAATAGTACAGAGGTAGTTATTAACACTGTGGTCACAGGTAAACTTTCAAAGGTTGCTTTAGTTTCCAATCACCTCTCTTTTACTGCCTTTTTCCTTCTTTTGTGGAGCACAATCAATAAGCTTGGTGCTCTTCAATACTTCCTATTCCTTAAGCTGCCCAATGTCTCCAAATCCAATTACTGCCCTGTCTCCAGTAATGGAGGCTTGACCTCTCAAAAAACACCCCATTTCACTCCAAAAGTTGCTCCCATACTAAATACTAGGAAAAGAGCTGCTTCTTCTGAAAGACATGACTTACTAGAGTTTGAACATGAATGCTGAGATCAGTTAAGGCAAAATACCACCATATTCAAACAAAGCTACTAAACTACAGATAAACACAGTGATGAGTCCATGTTAACCACAGGGTGATGGGGTAAACTAGGTTTATCTTATCCAAAAAAAGTAAAGTGCTCTTAAGCATCATATTTTAACTTACTGCACCAGAAAGCCTCTGAGCTTCTTTTTTTGCAAGATCTCTACTAAGTAATTTGATGAGGTAGTCTGCACGTGTCTGTAATTGTTTTGCTTGTGGTTTTTTATCAGGATCATCTGGAAGAATCTGAAAAGCAATTAATTTTTTCATCCTGTCTTTAATAAATAACATGAGAAATAATAATCACTTAAAAATGCCTTCTCAAAACAAACAAACAAAAAAACCACGTATAATGTCCTGGCAAGTTACAAATCTTCTTAAAAGAATAAACAAAATTGAATGCAAAATACGTTTTTTATACCTATGCCACAAAGATTTCTTTCTCTGGAAATGAATTCCAAATACACAAGAAAACTATCCCTCTATTCATAAAGAGACTACACAGTATGAGGTTAGAAATTTCTTTCAAATACATATTGGTATGTTAGCAGTCAGTGTCATTAAAATCATAGTATTTAGATTTCCTTCCTTCTAAACAGTGTATTTAACTATGAAGTATACAAAAACCCCTAGAATATAAAGTATTGTCCATCTAGAAGAGGATCCAAAGCAGGCACTGTGAGAAACCTTCTACAATGAAAATATAAACTAATTTTGCTTCAAAGTAGCAAATGACAAATAGCTGAAGGTTCCCACTTGTCCATGAAGAAGTAAAATATAAAAAGATAAACTATAAGAATTGGGCAAGCCTTCAGTGTCTCCAGGCAAAGAAAGGATTCTAACGAGTGTGTGCTGTGCTGTGCTGAGTCGTGTTTGACTCTTTGTGACCCCATGGACTGTAGCCCACCAGGCTCCTCTGTCCATGGGGATTCTCCAGGCGAGAATACTGGAGTGGGTTACCATGCCCTCCTCCAGGGATCTTCCCAACCCAGGGATTGAACCCGGGCCTCCCGTATTGCAGGCAGATTCTTTACCATCTGAGCCACCAAGGAAGCCCAAGAATATTGGAGTTTGTAGACTATCTCTTCTAGGGGAACTTCCCAACTGAAGAA
Source organism: Ovis aries (assembly GCF_016772045.2). Taxonomy (NCBI): domain Eukaryota; kingdom Metazoa; phylum Chordata; class Mammalia; order Artiodactyla; family Bovidae; genus Ovis; species Ovis aries. The sequence continues at coordinate 95,685,963 of NC_056058.1, forward strand.
TTGAACTGGAGCCTCCTCCGGTTGGATTCTTTACTAGCTGAGCTACCAGGGAAGCCCATAACAAGTGTGGTAGCATCAAATCACCAAAAATCCTAAACACTGGTATTTAAATACACACACACACACACTCACAAAACAATCCTTTTCTGCTCTTGATTAATATAGATGGCTAATGATTAAATGAGAGGCTTACTTTTTAACCTGATACTGTGAAGATAACAGAAAAGAAATTTCAGAGGTAAAGCAGAATCTAGACATCATTTAAATTTAATCCTTTCATGAAAACCAGATTCCAAAGAAGCCAAAATCACAAAGCTAACTTTCCGGACCCTGAGTTGACTTTATTTCTAACATAATTTAAAAGCAAAAATTCAACTTAACAAGAATGGTCAACAGAATCAAGTACTGCAGTACCTTGTGTGTCAGACTGAGGTCAGGATCCATTTTAATCATTTCCCAGCTTCCATATCCATATTCGTAGATACCAATTAACAAATTGGAATCATCTTCTTTGCCCCAGTCTATATCAAAATGAGCTGCCTTCGTGTGGCATGGGATGATATACCTATCATTAAAGTTAACAAACACTGTCAAGTTTATAATTGCCTCATTAAAAATTTTGAAAACCATGTTTGATCATTAGAACTTCAAAATACTGTGCTTTATTTTTAAAAACATTTCATTCAAACTGGCCATAGAATAAAAACCACTTCTAACATACATTCATGTCCAAATTATTGAGTAACAAGTATTTTACAACAGAAAAAAATAACTCACTGCTTTCTTTCTTCTGGATCTGAAGGAATGGATTTGTGCAGCGGTATTAATTCTTCTTCATGGGAGATAACCAGCTTGGCATTCACCTGTACACCTGATATTCGGAATGTTGGGCCCTTTACTTTTCCAAGTCTACCACCTATATTTGGAAAAGAATATTAAAAAGTATAAAACATATAATTCTACAAAATACAAAGCAACGTATGTTATTGCTTATATAAAAAAGTAGTAGTATTTATTTACCTATATTTTTAAGTATTACTTATTTGCATTAAGGGGAGAGGCTTGCTGGCAAACCTTAAATTTCCCTCCAAGTCGTTTCACTACATACTAGTGATTATAATATAGCACAAGAGGATTCACAAAAAGCATTTCACGTACTACAGCAAACACATGTACTGTGCTGTGCTCAGTTGATCAGTCATGCCCAACTCTTGGACTGTAGCCCCCATGGACTGTAGCCTGCCAGGCTCCTTTGTGCATGAGATTTTTCAGGCAAGAACACTGGAGTGGGTTGCCACTTCCTCTTCCAGGGGATCTTTCTGACCCAGGAATCTAACCTGCACCTCCTCAGTCTCCTGCATTGGCAGGCGGGTTCTTTACCACTGTACCACCTGGGATTAATATGTCAGTCATTCTAAATAAGAGTTCCAGTATGATTTTTTTTCAGTACATCTAATTATTGAATCTTATCTAATTATTTTTATTTACAAAGATGAATTACAAAGTATAATGAAGTAACTATGTTAAAACCAATATCACATGTGTATACTTATAATATCTCATCTATACTATAGTAAAAATACAGTAAAGAATCCACCTGCCAATGCAGGAGACATAAGAGACATCAGTTTGACTTCTGGGTCAAGAAGATCCCCTGAGGAGGGCATGGCAACCCACTCCAGTATTGCCTGCAGAATCCCATGGACAGAGAAGCCTGGCGGGCTACAGTCCACAGCGTTGCAAAGAGTCGGACACAACTGAAGTGACTTTGCATATATACTGAAAATATAGTAGAACTAACGATTTCTGATGTTACCTCCCAGCAAGAAAATATACCAGGCAGATAGTTTCTATTGCCTTCAATAATACAATTCTGTTCCCCATTTTCTATTAACCGGAAATGGCCTTACTTTGTTTTATAAAGCATCTTTTAAGACTAATATATAGGTAACTTAAGACATACTATCAACCAAGCTCAATAAAAGCAGATTTCAACAATTCCATTTCTCTTTCTCTAAATCACTTTCATTTTAATATCACCTGTTCGTTCTGTTCCTAAAGAGTTGTCCTTTAAAGCTTTAATGCAACCATTATGTACCAATTCTCCTAGTCGTCTGAGGTCTGTCTCTGACTTATCAACTAATTCAGCATCTCGAGCAATTGCATCTAATCTGTAATAAAATAATACAATTTTCAGGTAAATGCAGAAAAAAATGAAGCCATTTAACATACATAAAAGTAAAGTTCTATAATTTTTTTATTACTAGACACTAAGCAGATAATACAAATAATGGTAAATGTTCAAAACATTTTTTTCATCTAAAATAGTTATGTAAGTATTCCATTGTAACCTCATACAGGTCCTCTCAAAATAAAATAGAAAATATCCCTATTTTAAGGTGGAGTTTGGGGAAGAAAAATAGAATTCAACCAATTTGAGTCTCTTCTACTCTATACTTGAGATAGTAGTTACAGCAGTTATTGAGAATAACTGATAAATCTGGTCTCTGAAGTCAGAGGCTACAACTTAGCCTCTCTATGGATGAATCTGCTATTTTTATAAGATTGTAAGGAAAAGGTAAGAAAAAGCATTTGAAAAGTACAATTATAAAAATGCAAATGTTTTATAATCCATGTATTTTACAGAAAACATTTGTAGATAAAATTTTAGATACTAGAAAGAATCAAGGATAGCACTAAAACACTTTAAAAAAATCTATCTGAAATTTGCTTTCTACAGGCTAATTTTGTAAAAACCTGTTGCAGGAAATTTAAGAATAGTATAAATAAAACTGACAGCAAGTGACACATTCTGTAATTCTATTTAGAATGACAAATGTACTTACCTTTCCAGAGGGCCACCAAATTTCTTGTAACTCTTGATAAACCTAACAGAAAATAATTGGTTTAAATGTGGGCTTCACTATTTGTTACAAAATAGATATACAGAAATAATACTTGTTAGTGTAAATATTATCAATAATTCAAGGCACTATTACTAACAAAAATGAATAAGCTATGCTAGAATCAAAATGTTAAAAGGTTAGATATCAATAAACATAAGACATATTTTAACACCCAGGATGATATTTAGAAACCAATATAAATAAAACAATAGAAGCTAAATTTTATTTTAGAAATTACTTTATTATTTTCACAAGACAAAAAAGGTTCAAGGCTATTAGAGGAAGTGTCTCCAGAATTCTCAATCATATTACACCACCTCACATTTTAAGTGTTGATAAAAATTTACTGAATATAGTTTTAAATCAGATATATGGCATTATACCAACAATGGAAAAATAAGTATTACTTAGGAACAAAGCTACCCAAGTGGTTGATGGATGAGGGAAAATATCCAGGAAAAGTAGAAGTTGCATTGTCTCTTCAACTAAAGACAGAAAGTCCAGCAAATCAGGTGGCCATAAAAGTACCCTAAATAAAATCTAACAATATATTTAGTTTTCTGGTAGAAAAAAAATGAGGAAGAACTTTATCAGACAGGTCTATGATTTAAAAGAAATGAGTTAACAATAGTTTGAAAGAAACAACAAACTCTGAAAATACAATAATGAACAACCTTTCACAAATTTCATACACAAAAATATTACATAGTCAACAAAATAAACTGTTATCCCATCCTCCATAAATAAAGCTGTGTGTATATATATATATAAATAAATATATTTTGAAAGAAAACTACAATTTATCTGTAAGGCCAATCTTACCTCAGTTCCTATTTGGACATATCAAACACTTTTAACATGGTTATTTTCAAAAAACCAATCACCCCACCGTAAAAAAATTAGAAAAATATGGAACTAAATTACTCCCACATAAAGAGTAATGTTGGGAGTCATATACAGTGAGAATTTTTAATAAATAATGTATTGAAGTACACATTCATCACTCAAAAGGACCACTATTCTGAACCACATTAATAAAACCAAAATAATTTAGCAGTCCAAACAGAGTAACAATAAATAACACAGCGTAGATGCCAAACTCATCTTTTACTCATAAAGACCAACCAAAATCAGAACCACCCAATCCCCACACAATTATATTTGCCTCTTCTAAAACTTTGTATTTTGTGGAATTTCTGTTTTAACTTCACCCCCTACTAAAACCAAGCTGAAGTAAAAATGGTCTTATGTCATCTTACCGCCGAATTTCTGCATCACTAAATCCTTTAATATTTTCCCGAGGGATAGTTCGTGGTCTTCCACGTTTCTTTGGCCTTTTTCTTTCTGATATTGAATCACTATCAGATCCAGAGTATCTCCTACTTCTACTGCGCCTCCCTTCACTTCCATTGAAACTAATCTGGAATTTGAAAACAAAATTTTGCCCACGTTTAGGTAAAGCTTCTGTTTTAAGAGCGACGAAAGCATTATGACTGACAAAATTAACATGTACATATAAAAAATAGTCTATAAACAAAATTAAAAAGCAAAAAAACTCCAAAAAATACAGCAGGTTAACGTCAAAGAGTCATATTAATAGTCTTAATGCTTAAAATATTCTTGTAAACCAGCAGGAAAATATCCATCGTCCTTTTGTAAAAATATGTGAAAGGTTATTAACAGTGATTAATCATATAACAAACAGAATTATACAACTTCCTGGTATATTTTTAAAAACTTGAATTAAAGTAACAATGCAGTGTAATTAAAGTTACTCCATCAACTTGACCAATACTAACTAACTAATACTAGCCAATACTGGTACTGGTAATGAAAACCAGATAGTCAAACACCTCTGATGGGTATTTATACAACAGAGAGCAATTTGATATTACACCAAACGCCTTAAAAATGATCATTCTGCTAACCCAGCAATATCATTCCTAGATATTTTTCCTGATAGCAGAAATGAAAAGGAACACTTGCCAATAAAGTCATTTTTATCATAGAAGTAAAAAAATCTAATCTACAAAACATTAACTTCTATTATACACATCAAATCACAAGGCAATCTAATAGGATAAAAGTAAGGAAATACAGATTATAAGAGGTGGAACTCGAACACTGGCTTACTTGTGAAGAGGATGAATGGTAGACATCAAGTACCATACAAGAAGATAAGAGAAAAGTCAGCTAACATTTGCTAACGACTGAGCTGCCATGAGAAGAGAGGATTCCTGGGGACAAAAGACACAGGGAGAACCTGCACCCACCCACTCACAGGCACTTCACAAACCTCCACCAACTTACACCAGGTGCTCAAGAGAAAGATTGGAAATGGGGCTGGAGATTACAGAAAACTTTCCTTCATGGTGAAGGCCTGGAGAAAGAGAGTCACCTTTGAGGGGACAGTCAGGAAGCCTGGCCAGATCTTTCTCACCTACAGACCTGAGGACACAGAAGGCCTAATATGCTTGTAGGAAAAGAAAAACCAAACCTGGCAGGGCAGTCTGGGGTGTGTTCATTTGCCTCAGACTCAAAATTTAAGGAGATAACAAAAAATTCAACAATCAAGACATAATCTTGAAATACAACAGTATTCTAAAAAATCGGAAGCTAATGCAAAGACTCTAAAGATTTTCCTCTTGCCACAGGACCCAATATAGCTTGGCATGGCACTGCTACCATTATTTAAAAATCTAACATTCTGTTCATTTGAGCCATAAAACAAACACCAACAAATTTCTAAAAATTCATATCATACAGGGTATGTTCTCTGACCATAACAGAATTAAACTAGAAATCAACAATGAAGATACCCGGAAAAATCCCCCAAATATCTAAACAACACACTTCTTAAAAAACCTATGGGTTACAAAGGAAGTCACAAAAGATATTAGAAAGTACTTTGAAATAAATGAAAATGAGATCACAACAAATTAAAAATTTAGGAAATTCAGAAAAGGCAGTGGTCAACGGAAGTTTGCAGCATCAAATGCTAATGTCGGGACTTTTGGTGGTCCAGAGTTTATGTCTACCAATGCAGGGGGCACAGGTTCAATTCCTGGTCCATGAAGAGTTCACATGCAATGGGCCAAGTGGCACAACTCCTGAAGCCCAAGCACCCTAGAGCCTGTGGTCCACAACAAGAGAAGCCACCACAATGAAGAGCCCGTGCACTGCAACAAAGGGGGAAAAAAAGCCCGAGTAGCAACAAAGACCCAGCAGAGCCATAAATAAATACATAAACTCACCAGGTACAGAAAAAGCAGGACCTTAAAAAAAAAGCTAAAGGAAAGTCTTAATGATCTAAGCTTTTATCTTTAGACACTTAAAAGGAGAGCAAAAGAAGGAAGAAAGGAAAGAAAAACACACACAGAATCAATGAACTTAAAACAGAAAAATAAAAAATAAAACCAAAAGGTGGCTCTTTGGAAAGATGAATAAAATTAACCTCTAGCTAGAATGATCAACAAAAAAAATGCCAATCAGTTCAGTTCATTTGCTCAGTTATGTCTGACTCTGCGACACATGGACCACAGCACACCAGGCCTCCCCGTCCATCACCAACTCCCGGAGTTCACTCAAACTCATGCCCATTGAGTCGGTGATGCCAACCAGCCATCTCATCCTCTGTCATCCCCTTCTCCTCCCGCCTTCAATCTTTCCCAGCACTGGGGTCTTTTCAAATGAGTTAGCTCTTTGCATCAGGTGGCCAAAGTACTGGAGTTTCAGCTTCAACATCAGTCCTTCCAATGAACACTCAGAACTAATCTTCTTTAGGATGGACTGGTTGGATCTCCTTGCAGTCCAAGGGACTTTCAAGAGTCTTCTCCAACACTACAGTTCAAAGCCATCAATTCTTCAGCACTCAAGTTTCTTCACAGCCCAACTCTCACATCCATACATGATTACTGGAAAAACCATAGCCTTGACTAGACAGACCTTTGTTGGCAAAATAATGTCTCTGCTTTTTAATATGCTGTCTAGGTTGCTCATAACTTTTCTTCCAAGGAGTAAGTGTCTTTTAATTTCGTTAACAGAATGAAAAAAAGGGAAATCACTAAATACCCTATAAACACTAAAAGGATAGTAAGGGGGTATTATTATGAATAACTTTATGCTCATGAACTCAACAATTTGGATAAAATGAACAAATTTCTAGAAACAACCAACCACATTCATTCGAAAAATATATTGATAGTTGTATATTTATAAAATTTAGGTTATAGTTAAGATCGAATACTTTCCAACTAATTTTATGAGACAAGCATTATTAAATCCGATGAAGTCATTACAATAAAAGCACCAATATTTCTCATTAAAAAGATAGTCCAAGAGTAAATACTCTTTATAATACAGAAACAGCTTTTAAATTAAAAAGTCACCTGTTTTGCACAGTTTCTCATTCTGGGGAGCATATAAATTTCTTCAAGTTCCTTTTGTCTTTCCTCTTCTTCTAATCGTCGTCTTTGATCTTCAGGAATGATTTCTTCCCAGTTCTTTGAATTTCTTTCAGGCTCCAACTCAATATCATCCTCATCCATATTTGAAAAGTTGGCAACCTGATAAATTCCAGAATTTTAGCAGAATAAAATTAAAGAACTATTCATCCTTACATTTTTTCTTTCTTAGCAGGAAGGACAAAACATATCAGAATAAGATAACAAATAGCCCTAGGATAATGAATATGACTATGGGTTAAACCAAATATGATTGCTAAGCTAAGTTTACTTCTTTATGAGGTCAAAGTAGATCAAACCATATGACTTCTAAGAATTATCTTCCAGGAATGATTCTCTTTTGCTCTGCTGATCAACAAAATTACTACTATAAGTGAACCAGAGGAAGTTAACAGAGTAACAACAAATTTATAGAGTATCACACTAAATCACCTTTTGTAGTAATTACCACACCAGTCCATTAAACACGAAGTGTTGTAAAACAACCCAATATTCTTATTTTTATGATTAATAAAGTACTTGAAGAGTTGATGACAAGACACAAGGAGCTCAGAGACCATAGATAAATTTATTTAGGTTCCCTAAGTGCTAGTTTCTTCATTTCTAAAAAAGAAAAGCTAGTAACAGCATACTAACTTTTGTGAGGATTAAATAACAATACATTTAAAGAAGTGTGCAGAGTTTGATATACAGAAAGCACTCTTTAAGGTTAACTGCCAATACTGGGACATTAAAGCTTACAGGTAATTGGAAAGACAAGAAAACTATGCTCTGTGTGTGTGGCACATTGCAGGTACTCAGTAAGTATTTGCTGAATGAAGGAATGACATTAATTGATCCTTAAAAACCTCAGCTCGTAGAAAATGGCTAGGATGCAGAGAAATCTGCTTTTTTACGCTAAACAACTGGCACACACATTACTCTGGGGCTGGTTCACTTATGTTGCTTTAGGACTCCCTGCAATCTTTCAGGCTGCACCTAACCTGGTGTGGGCTTCACTGGTGACTCAGTTGGTAAAGAAGCTGCCTGCAATGCAGGAGACCCACATTCAATCCTGGGGTTGGGAAGATCTCCTGAAGAACGGAATGGAATGAATACCCACTCTAGTCGTCTTGCCAGTATAATCCATAGACAGAGGAGCCTGCTGGGCTATAGTCCATGCGGTTGCAACAGTCAGATATGAGTTAGCAACTAAACCACCTAACCCAGGGGTATCTATCAGTATTACTGCTTACTCTGTCTGATTTACTTGCGTTTGCTTAGTTGGGATAATGCTTAAATTAATCTAATGTCAAAAACTGCTGCAATAAAAATCAGCTAAAACTCTTCAGTTATGAAAATGATTTGGTACCTTTCAAATCATGTCACTCACTGCTGGTTTGTCAGAAGAAGAAAGAAAAATTTTTACACATCACTGCAAATTTTAAGACAAAGATGTTTTTAGCATTTTTTAAGATCACCCTGCTGATCCTGCCTAAAAAAAGATGAATAAAATACTAAATGACAAAAGACAAATCCCACCTTCTCCAATTTATATAATTATGAAGAAAAATTCAAAAAGAAAATCTACCTTGAACTGAGAAAGTAATTCATCTCCTACAGTTAAAGGTCCTGCTTCGTTTTCATGAGTTTCAGCCCTCTTTAAGATTTCATCTATATCCATTTCCTAGAAAAAGAAATCTTTACTTTAAATATGCTTTATGTTTTAAGATATATACATTTTATATTTATAGTTTTAAAAATGACACATTTTGAGACAAGCTTTTTTTTTTTTTAACCTGGGGCTCTTGTTCTTCTCCTTCAGGCTCCTTAAAAAGTTCCTCAGCACCAAACTTTAAAATGGCTGATAACTCTTCTTTATTGAAAGGAGTAGAACTAAAATTAGAAAAAACAAAAATTACTTAATACTAACAGTCACAAATTTAACATTTACATAGCACTTTAATGAATTATTGGCATAGTCACCTTTATAACAGTTAATATGACACAGTTAGAAAAGTGAAAGATTACTAGTATACATACTAAAGAACTTGAAGCCTAGGGCTTCCCCCCAAGATTACTAAATTAGAATGGCAAAACCATGCACTCACTGAATGTATGCCACTGACCAGGAATTAGCTCAGTGCTTTGAAACGTGAAACAACAACACTAAATACAGTGCTTCAGTGCCTGCTTACACTAGGTAGCATTTTGGAAAAATGAACATAGTATGATTATGTAACAACCTTTTTTTTTAGAGAAAAGTAACTACCTTGAAGGGGCAGAACCTGTGTGTAGTACTGTCTTCCCAGTTGTGTCCATTCTTTGAATCACAAGATGATCTAAAACCATCTTCTTTTTGGCCCTTTCAAGAATATCCTCTTCAACTGATCCCTTTGTAACCAGACGATAAATATTCACCTGTAAAGATACACACAATGGAATTTGAAGCACAGTAATGATTCATTCTGCTAATGTTAAATGCCCAAATACTGGTTACAGCCTGAAATTCATCCAACATGAAATATTCACTGGTCAAAAGCAAAAAAGCTTCCTCAATTTAAAGATTATTTGAGACTATGTCCTTCCTTATACTTTGGTCAGTTTGCTCTTTCTTTTTTTAAAGAAATGACAGTAATTTCTAAAATTATATTTCAGCTGGGAAAGGGGGTGGTGGTAAACTTATGACAAGCTTATACCCGTTCCTTTAATTTTGATTGTTTCATCATTCCATACAATCTAAAACCCCACAAATTATTTTTTAAGTTAATGATGAAGCTCTGCCATTAACAACAAAAAAAAAGCTTTGCAAAAGACAAAACTCAATGTGTAGTGATTTTGCCCTGCTTCTCAAAGTCAGTGGTTCTATATCACACAATACCCCCATTCAGGGACCACTGTTAGTTTTCACAGTGATTGGGCTCACCAGCATGTAGAGCACTGGGACCTGGAATATCAGGCATTCTTCATTAAAATGGACATTTTGGCACAATGACAAATTATCCTGTGCCCTTTAAGCCTTCCAAATGATTTTTTAAAACGGTTTTAAATTATCCTGAGTCTAAATAGTTCCAAATAGGAAGAGGTATTTGCCACCCTGCTTATTTAACTTCTATGCAGAGTACATCCTGAGAAACGCTGGGCTGCAGTAAGCACAAGCTGGAATCAAGACTGCCGGGAGAAATATCAATAACCTCAGATATGCAGATGACACCACCCTTATGGCAGAAAGTGAAGAGGAACTAAAAAGCCTCCTGATGAAAGTAAAAGAGGAGAGTGAAAAAGTTGGCTTAAAGTTCAACATTCAGAAAACTAAGATCATGGCATCTGGTCCCATCACTTCATGGGAAATAGATGGGCAAACAGTGGAAACAGTGTCAGACTTTATTTTTTTGGGCTCCAAAATCAACTGCAGATGGTGACTGCAGCCATGAAAAGACGCTTATTCCTTGGAAGGAAAGTTATGACCGACCTAGATAGCATACTGAAAAGCAGAGACACTACTTTGCCAACAAAGGTCCGTCTAGTCAAGTCTATGGTTTTTCTAGTGGTCATGTATGGATGTGAGAGTTAGACTGTGAAGAAAGCTGAGTGCCAAAGAATTGATGCTTTTGAACTGTGGTGTTGGAGAAGACTCTTGAGAGTCCCTTGGACTGCAAGGAGATCCAACCAGTCCAAGGGAGATCAGCCCTGGGTGTTCATTGGAAGGACTGATGCTGAAGCTGAAACTCCAGGACTTTGGCCACCTCATGCGAAGAGTTGACTCACTGGAAGACTCTGATGCTGGGAGGGATTGGGGGCAGGAGGAAAAGGAAAAGGGGATGACCGAGGATGAGATGGCTGGATGGTATCACCGACTTCACGGACATGAATTTGAGTGAACTCCAGGAGCTGGTGATAGACAGGGAGGCCTGGCGCGCTGCAATTCATGGGGTCGCAAAGAGTCAAACATGACTGAGCGACTGAACTGACTGACTATTAAAATAGCAAGTACATGAGCCATAGGAATCTTATACGTCATCAATCATGAAATAATCTATCTCATTAATAATGAAACATACTTCACACATATACTTACATTAAAAAAAGAATTTTAACACAATGAAAAGAAAGTTGATTTCATTATTTTGTGATTGTATTCAGGTATTCATCCCAGAGGTCTACCACACAGCTTTCTATAGTATTTTGTCTTAGTGGTTTTTTTCCTAATATTTCCTCTTTCTTCTACCCTGTATTAGAGGATGTGGTGGCCAAAGTCTTTAAGTAGCGTAAGTGGAATGTTTTGTCTAGCCATGTGTTGAGGATTTCAACGTAGGAGATATCTATCAGTGCAATTAATCACTTTTCCCCATTTCATTCATAACACAGAAATGTTGTCTCTTCACAAATACATTAGGCCCAGTTCACCTGTAAGAATATCCTGTCTCTTCACTTTCTCATTTTTAACAGTCTATAATTTGTCTTGGCTTGTTGTCATCCCTGTTTCAAGTTTCCCTCTCTTTTATGAGAATTATTTGTGTAAAACATTTTTTTTGTTTTATATTATGGATTTCTCAGTAGAAAATATGAATGTTTACAAAGTAAATAAAATGTACTAAGCCTTTTTGTGCTACTTGTTCATCACCTCCTGCTTTGAAGAAGTTTCAGGCACTATCCCAGATGGAGGTAAATGCAATTAAAACACAAGGATCAAGATATCAAAAAGATGTCAGATGGTTTTTTTCAAGGGCTATTACAACTGTTCCAGAGAGTTATACAAAAATTATGAGAATGGCTATTTTGCAAGGAGAGTCCTATGGGTACACGGCTAACAAAAAAGGAACAATGTACGAAGCAAAATCCCTTTCAATAGTTAAGTATATGAAGATATTTTTAAATATATATATTTATATACTGAATGAAACACATTATATTCTACGGCTGTGAACAGAATTATGATCTAAAAAAGAGTACATGATCCTATTCAGGCATAGTTTTCTCAGTTCTGTCAATTTCCAGGTGATTCTGATAAATTTAAGCTCCTCGGCACTCTGTTCAATAACAATATGCATGTTTCAACAAGAAGGATAAACCAAAATAAATTCTAAACACTGATGATAAAAAAGACTCTGAAACAGTAAAATAAGAAGGATAAAAAATACCTGTTTCTTTTGCCCAATTCGATGAGCTCTAGCCTGTGCCTGAAGATCATTTTGTGGATTCCAATCAGAATCAAATATAACAACAGTGTCAGCTGAGGCTAAGTTAATTCCTAAACCTCCAGCTCTTGTGGAAAGCAAAAAGCAGAAATCCTATAAGGAAATATAAAAGGCACAATTTTAAATTCTTAACTGTGACTGTGAATAATCAATGTGAGAATTTTATAACTGAATTTCTGAATTTAAAAGTATTTTACCAGGCTCCCCTGTTGACTCAGTAGTAAAAAAAAAAAAATCCACCTGCCAATGCAGGAGAGATGGGTTTGATCCCTGGAGAGGGAAGATCCCTCATGCTGTGGGACCACTAATCCTGTGTGCTGCAACCACTGAGCCGGTGCTCGAGAGCCTGTGAGCCACAACCCCTGAGCTCTTGTGCTGCGGCTACTGAACCCTGCGCACCTAGAGCCCCAGTTCCACAAGAGAAACCACTGCAAGGAGAAGCCTGCAGGCTGCTCAGAGCAGCCCGTGCTTCCTGCAATTGAAGAAAGCCCGTGTGGAACAAGGAAGGCCCAGCACTGCAGTAGATTAACACAGTTCTTTAAAAGGTATTTTACCAATAAAAGTGAAACATAGTTTTAAAATTACTAACAAAATGTATCTAGCAAAGCCAGTAAACAAGACTCCCCAATATAAATATATATGGGAATAATAAACAACAATTCATAAAGAATTCTAAATCAAAACGGGCTAGTTTATTTAGAAGCAAATTAACTGTCCTATATTGAAATAGTATTGATACAAAAGGGTAAAATTCCTCATATTTAACAGATAATATGGATTTTAAAACCTCACTTGTAAATCAAAACTGGCTACCACCAAAAACACTTTTCTTAAAAAACTGTAACTAATGACTGAAACAATTTATTTATAATTTTGAAAGCATTCATACCTCTGATCCTTCAGCATTAAAATGATCTAGAGCTTGTTTCCTCAGCTCCCCTTTGATTGATCCATCTAATCTCTGGAATAGAACATTAAAATACTACATTGTAACAGAATCAAAACTTTAAAAAGCAATTAAAACCAAGTAGGAAAAAGCAGTCCTGCTTTTGATAAGACCAGAAGGTACTTATAGGTAAGAAAGCAATGCCTAAGCAATCTGTCTCCAAAGTCTGTGTTCTTAACCACAGGAACTACTTTTGCTAATAGTAAATAATAGCACTGGCTGTCATTTTACCTGAGACCCACTATAAGAGTATGTTTTACATGTGAATGAGTACACAGTATACACTCAAAGCAAGTTTCATGACACAGTGTACTGTGAAATACCCTCATTATTTTATTATCTGTTTCATTAAAAAAAAGTTAGTACAATATTTGAACAACCCATTAAACTGATCCTCAGATCCATTAATGGGTTAGAGCCCACAGTTAAAAAAAAAAAAAAAGCGCTGATTGATTCAAGTCCAGTGTGGTTATGGACCCACACATCACTGCCACCTAAGAACTTAGAAATGCAAATTACTGAGACCCATTTCAGACTTACTGAGTCAGAAACTATAAGAGGAATTCAGCAAAAGCCCTCTGTTTTAATGAGAATCACTGATTCAGGGCCCCACAGGCTCTAGCTGAACAGCCCACATCTGAGCATCTCTACTGCTCACCAGTGCCTTGAGCAAGTGATTTGCCTTTTTCCCTTGTCAGTTTCCTCCTCAGTAAATGAACACAGGAAGTACTACTTCCTTCAGACAGCAACAGAACAGAGTAAAACACTTTGCACAGTGTCTGACATATTCTATGTTGAGTGTTTACTAAACATTAGCTAAGCAAGAGAAGTCCAAAATCAAAAGCTTTTTTAAAGTACCAAGTTTGCTTTTCATGAAAAATTACAACTAGTAAAACCTTTCATTCTTTTTACTTTTCCCCCTAAATGACTAGATGTATCTCAATCATGTTGATATCACCCAACATCTGTTCTTCATAGCACTTACCAGAGTCATAACATTACATTTATTTCTCATTACCTGCTTAATGTCTGTCTCCCACATGGTACTGTAAGCTCTAACAGAGCAGGGATTATGTGTGATGAGGTTCATCATTGTAATACTACTTCTACTTTACTGTCTGCACTAAATACACATCATTCATTAGCTGCATATGCTAGTTGCTATGTTTCAGGTATTATTCATAAAATTGCTCTAAGGATTAAATAAATTAGATGTAAACTACTAAGACTGACTCTATTAAACATTCATCATATTTGCTGTTGTTTAGTCAGTCATGTGCAAGTCTTTGCGACCCCATGGACTGCAGCCAGCCAGGTTCCTCTGTCCATGGATTTCCCTGGCAAGAATACTGAAGTGACTTGCCATCTCCTTCTCTAGGGGATCTTCCCAACCCAGGGATTGAATCAGCATCTCCTGCACTGACAGGACGATTCTTTACCACTGAGCCACCAGGGAAGCTCAAACATTCTTATTAGCTGTAATTATATTGAATGAATTTCAAAATATTGAATAGATGGAATATAAGCCTTTTTTGCTTTTTGGTATATTCTCTAAAGTCATGTATTTTTATTCAGCAAACTATGCACTAGAATAACTATGAGCATACAATCTTCAGAATCTGCAACAGTTCAGGTAACACCAGAAGTACTGCTCTCTCCTATCCTTCCTCAGACTAAAGCCTAATACATAAGGCTGCCCCTTTAATTTGAACATAGAAGAGAAACACGAAGAAAAACTGTTTTGCTGTTAAATGTAAAGTCAAGAAGAAAAAGAAAAGGAATAATGACAAAACTTTTTGAACAGATCTATTTTCTTAAAAAGAGTATAGGTTACATAAAATCTACTCTTCATGTACAAAAGAATTTCAAACATGCCCAGGGATTAGATAAAATTTAAATCAACAAAAAAGACAAAATGAAATGCTTACTTGAAAGGGGAACTGACGATACTTCAAATATTCTGCAAGTATATCTAACATCCGCACCATTTGAGAAAAAATAAGAACTCTATTGCCTCGCTCTCTTAGGCGAATTAACAGTTTGTCAAGAAGAATTAGTTTTCCGCTACTACGGATTAAGTGCTATAAGGAAACAATAAATTTTAATTGTTATAACATGTTAAAAGAACTGTATCGAATGAAACAAATGTCTCACAACACTTCAGTTTTTTCATTTTAAATTAAAATTTTTAATTTTCATAATGATGAAATAGTTTATGTTTTCAAAATTTTCAGAACCTTGATCAATTAGTTCGACAACTTAAGCTAAATTTTCCTTGCCCGTTAGCACCTAGGTTTTGCTGCATTTTCTGGAGACCAAAAAAAAAAAAAAAGCACCGTTTCACTCTATTTGTTAGATATCACACCATTTCTCCAAAAAATCTTAGCTGAAACAACTAAGTAACAACTAATACACTGAAAGAAGAAACAACTAAGTAACCAAAGGTTTTGAAAGACTGAGAAATGTCTTCTAATTTATATGTCACTGGCAGCACTTCAAAGCAATACTACAGCTGGATGACAACTGCGCCTTCTTCACACTCTTCACTTGTCTTCCAGAAGTGATAGGAAGAGGAAGATCTAAGGTCCAGATGCCCTTAAGACTACCATTTGCCATGTCACAAATTCAGCACAATCACTATTAGTGAAATTTTTTTCACCACAAAAAATACACTAAGGGGTTTTTGCTGGATAAAAGTGTGACAGACCATGGTTAGATCAGCTTTTTAAAAAAATTATCAAAATGACTAAACGGATAAATTATAACTTTAAAATAAAAAACACTAAAAAATAAGCAGCACCATTATTTAAATACACCTTTAACCAAAAGGAACATCTAAGCAATATATTAAAGCACTGTGGCATTTTCACTTAAAGCTGAAACATTTTGCTTTACCATGAAGTAATAAAATTTTAAAATTCTTACTTGTAAGGCCTCCTGTTTATTATAGAATTCATTATTATCTGGTGGTTTAATGAGGTAGCAATGGTTACAACATTTCTTTAGCTCCATCATAATATTCAAAAAGCCTGAGGTACTGCCCTTGGAACCTTTGCTGAGGGCTTTGTAATTCCTAGTTAATATCCACCTGTTTAAAAAAAAAGATTATGAAAATGATGTAGCAGAATTACCAGGATGAATTCTAAAATCACTAAAAAAATTAAGTACCGAAGTAAAACTGCACCATTATGAAGTTCAACTCCAAAGACAAAGGACTAAACTTTGTTCACAAAATTAAATGAACCTCATTCATAAGACCATGACAACACATAGTTACTTAAACCATTAACTATACACAGTAAAGGCTTAGCATAACATAGTGAATTAACAGTGCACAGTGCATTAATCCTTTACCCCAAAATTTATTTTTAAAATGGTCAACTTTATAATCTATGTTAACTTTCCAACAAATTTTGCTATGCTGGACAACTAATGCAGATACCTCACATCTCATGAGGATATCTGGTTTAGCCAAACTGCCTTCTCTAAAACAGTTACACAATACACATGCAACTTAAGAGATAAATCATAAGTGGCTATTACTGCAAATTATGCATAACATTTCCTCTCACCATGATTTACCTTGTCTAACATCTTTTATTTTCTTCCTTTTTACAAGGTTAGTTTTCGAAGGAACTTGAAACAATTTTATCTGATTTGTCTCAAAACGACAGGATAGGGGAAGTGAAGGCAGCTGGCTATGAGCTGAAGACCAAGTTTGAGTGATGGAGTTTATTATATTATCCTATTTTGTATATGGTCTGAAGTTTTCCGTAAGAAAAATGTAAAATTTATGTAGTAAATGTATTTTTTAAGTGAATGGCACTTATGCATTTATCATAAAATATGTTTCTGAGAGTTCAAATGCATGAAGCAGAGCTTTATGCAACTAAATGTCTAAACAGAAACTAGGCTGGATACTTCTTTTTGATTCTTTTAAGTGTTACCATACAGATCCAAAATACATAAATTATACAAAATATGATTTACTAACATTTTTCAAAAAGCAGAGGGGCCTAAAATTTTGTTCTAAGTTTGTTTCTCTGGCTTCCACTTCCACCTGTCAATAACATAATTATCAGAATTACATAATACCTTGCTATCATGGCAATCCTGAAACTTAAAAAGAAACCTTCTATAACGTAACATAGTACAAAATAAAGAAACACAATTAATGATGTGCTATAAGATGAATTAGTCTTATATCACCCGTGATCTTAGACATGCCATTAAATCTCTCTGCCTCACTATGCCATACAATAAACCTATTTTAAAATTCAAGAATTGTAACTGCTCTCTAAGACTCAGTCGGGGCTAGGGGGCACCTCAGAACATGTGCTCTGTTTACAGCTTACTTGTAATATTGTTTCTGTAAAGCACTCATTTCCATTCTTAAAATCTGTTCAACCTTGGCAGGAAGAGATTTTTCCACATCTTTCTTAACCCTCCGCAACAGAAATGGCTCAAGCTCTTTGTGGAGGCTTGCATAACCATATTCTCTGCCTTTGCCATGTTCTTCTTCAAAATCTTCCCAGGAAGAAAACCTTAAAAATTTAAGCAAATGGAATAATCAGTAAAAGAAGTCAAACTGCATTTGATATTTTACAGGATAGTCAGATATAAACAAAATACAGATTTTTAGGGGGGATAAATTAGTTAAAATTAATCACTTCTAATAACTATCCTTCCAAGAAATCCATCGTATATCTACAGATGTAAAATATAAGCTATTTTATGAAAAATTGTTTACTTTCCTTGAGTTAAATAAAGATGAAATATTTTCAAGTATGGGAGTAATTATCACTAAACTATTTCTCAAAGAAAGTTATACATCTATTGAAAGAAAATATGTATATGACCTTGGACAACTTATTTATTTTAGTCTGCTTTTCCTAAAATTATTAGAAAATGGAATTTTCTAACAATACCTTGTTATTGTTATTACTACTGCTTAAGAATGATACTATTTCCATTTTTAAGAAATGGATATTCTGAACAACATGCAAAATCAACTGTTATAATTTATTCTCCATGGCTCAAGCTTATTTATTTACAAAATTAAATAAAAATATTATTTCAAATTCTATTCCATCCCATTTCTTTTTCTTAATAATCTCTGATCTAATGTTTGAGACAATAAAACCTCCTGACCTTATTATCTACACTAATTACTTTCCTGCTAAACTTAGCAAATGAAACCAACATTAAAATTGTATCTTAATTTATCTTACTTTTCTGGCATAATGAAATGTAGCAAAGACCAGAGCTCTTTGAGGGAGTTTTGCAGAGGAGTTCCAGTGATAAGGAGACGGTGATTGGACTTAAAATCTATTAAAGTTTTATACAGAAGAGAGTCATCATTCTTTAATCGATGTGCTTCGTCCACACCTATAAATGCCCAATTCAGACCTCCAAGGAATGCCTTAAAATGAACAGAAGAATGTAGTTAATATTTGAAGAGAAAAATGGAATTCAAATCATTAAAATAAGGCAAATTTAAAAATAAACCTATGTCTAATATTTCAAATAAAAATTATGTACTATTCTAAAATTTATTGGAATCTTCATATCAAGTAACTCAGAATGAAAAACAAAGTTCCTTCCATGACTAACTCAGCCATTAGAAAAACAGTATAATCATCAAGTGAAAGTTTTTACTAGCTTACATACTGAAAATAAAAACTACAGTGTCATTAAAAAATTTCACAAACAATGTTTACAGACTAAGTCCAGTAGAAACCTCATTAATGTTAATTTGGAGAAAATAAATTTGGAATAGTGTCTAACTCCAAGTGTAGTTACAATTTACTGCTATGATTTTTATGAATTATTTATTTACAATATATACACAAAGGTCTCTGACTTATGGAGACGGGCCTGATTCTGCTACTTAAAAGTTGCATGACTTGAGGCAAGTTCATCAACTTCTTTGAGACCTGACTTTTCTTCACAAAAGGGACAGAAGTGTATTATAAAGTAATTATGAAGAATTAAAGAAGATAATAGCTATAAAGCATTTACCCAGTGGTAGTGTGATCCGTCCTCCTCTTTAGAGACCTTACAAATCAACAGACACTATACCAAGCTGGTTTCATATCCTTTGGTTTGTATTTACAACACTTAAAAATGTAAAAATCAACCTTACTTCAAGGATCATAAAAAAAACAAACAGAGAAACCGGACTTGATCCACAGACTTTGAATCTGGTGGCCACTGATTTATGTTTATCTTTTCATCCTATCCACAATATAAAGGAAAAACTGATATACACCAAACAGAAAAACAGATTAATACATACCTTATCCTTCAGCAAGATTTCATAAGTTGTTAACAGTATATTAAATTTTAACCGTTTGGTCTGGGGATGCATCCATTCATGAGTTCTTATCTACCAAGAAATTTCAAAACAAACATTTTTTCAGAAGTATAATTTTACTTGAGTATCTGAAGTAAAATCCATTCAAAATACAAAAAATGTGTCTATATGTTTATGCATAAAAACTTTAACAATTCTTTATACAGTATAAGCTACACTGATCTTACTTATAAGCAAAACATAAATACTCTAGCATATCAAAATCTTCTGTAAAAAAAATAGCCACAGTTTTTTAACAGGCAAATTTTTAATATATGCTTTTCACTGAAGGAACTTCTCATTTGACCAAACAAAAGTGATTTCTTTTTTGTAGATAAAATATGTCTGGGGTTTTCTTGACAATAATAATTGGGAGGAAAGTATCATGTAGAGGGACAGATGAAACAAAACAGATTAAGAGTTAAAACTGTGCAGCTGGACATAGGACATAGAGATTTTATTACATTCTTCTGTAGGCTTTCATGTATATTTGAAACTTATAATAAGGCAGGAAAAAATATATGTAACAACACTAAAACAAAAATTAATTTTTATTAAGCCAATCAAACATGTGATGAATCTTACTGTGTAACAAGTTTAATGCTGGAAACTAAGACTTTATAAAGACCAATCAAAGATTTGTCCTCAAAGATGAGTTTGTCTAAATTTCTAAATTTGTGGTGAAACAACTTACCATGTTTCTGCTGTTGATGTCACCTAAATAAACCACAGCATTCATCTGAGAAGCCCACGTCTGAATCTCCCTTTGCCAGGAAGTGAGAGTGGAGAGTGGTACTACTAACAGAAAAGGTCCATATAATTGGTGTTCATGAAACAAATAGTTCAGAAATGAGATCGTCTGTATTGTTTTTCCGAGGCCCATTTCATCAGCAAGTATGCAACTATTACCTCTGCAAAATGAAAAACAAAAATCATGTATGCAATACTCAAATTTATAAGTAACCTTTATATATAATTCATGTAAAAATTTATATGAAGTTAAATCAGATTAATCTGATAGGTATTATTTACAATATGCATTTTTATTAACTATAATAGTATAAGAGAGAGTTTATGATTTTAGAACATAAAAGCAGCTTAAAAATTATCAGAATTATTTACAGTCAGTTATGGAGATAAGGATACAATCCATCTACAAGTGGTAGAGTCCAGATAAAACTACAGCTATGTTAAAGTTTAAAAAACAAAAAAACTGCACCCTAGTCACCAACACTGCCAAAAAGAGAGTAGGAGACACAGGAGAGAGGAAGAGAAAAACAGAAGCCAAACTGGCTATTAGAAATAACTGGAAGAGAGACAGTCCAGGACACTGTGAAACAATGTATACATATTCTGATTTCAATTAAAACATATTTAAATATTGCAACAATCAAAAAGTTCTTTTTCTTCTTAATATAAGAAGTACTGTCTATATAGGGCTTCCCTGGTGGCTCAATGCTAAAGAACCCGCTTGCCAAGACAGTAATAGAGACAGGTTTGATCCCTGGGCAGAGACGATCCCCTGGAGAAGCAAATGGCAACCCACCCCAGTATTCTTGCCTGGGATATCTCATGGACAGAGGAGCCTGGCAGGCTATATAGTCCATGGGGTCAAAGAATTAGACACGACTGAGCAACTAAACAACTGTTTATATAATAGGAAATTCAAAGACCTATATATAAATACCAGAGGGTCTTGTCTTATCCTTTATGCTGGTGGAAATCTTTTCCAAACCCCACATTTGTAAAAATTTTATCATTTTAAATAAACAATTCAAAATATACATACTTGCACCAAGAGTGAGCAAGCCAATTTAAACCATTCAGTTGATAATCTCTTAATTCTAATCCTTCATGTCCTCCAATATAGGATGGCTGCTTCTTTAGGGCTACAAATCTTGGCCTTTGTTTTAATACCTTTTGTAGAAAAAAATATTAACATGAATTATTAAACATAAGAAATCATATTAAAAGACGAAGATCTCAGCTTTTACCATAAATTTTAAAATTTCATCTCAAATCATCATGCTCAGAAATTCCATGACAAAATATACATGAGGACTGAAAGAAGTCTGTTTTCTATAACAATGTACAGTGAAATATTCTGGTCTCTTTTCAGAACAAAAAATGACAGAGGTCATTGCTGAAATGAAAGTGAGTTCTTGCTGAAATACTTGGATCTCACATGTTTCACAAGTAAAAGCTATGTTAAATTCATTCATTTAACCACAGTTCCAGCCCTGACCTAGAAATGAAACATAAAACTGGTTTAACTTTCCATTTGATTTCTCATTTCTAAATTACCCTTATGAATTTAATTAAATCTTATAATAAGAAAACAAATTCTAGTAGTACACAGACCCCAAACCATCACCAGTAGTAACTTTTAAGTATTAGGCAAGGCAGTCCTTGACACTTTCTTATGGGGACATCCCTCTCTTCCTTTCCTATCATCAATGATAATATTCACTACCTTTTAAATCAAGCAAATACATCTTGTTTCCAAGAAATTTTCCCCTTTTGACCTCCCTGACCCATTCCCCCAACTGCCACCAACCAATTTATTATCTTTCTGACACAAGTTTCAGTCACCAAGGCTAGAAGACAGTGCCACACAGCAATTACAGGAATATCATTTCCTGTAGGACCTACCATCCAAATAGTTCTCTCCTGTAGCCTGTATGAAATCAGGATCCAACTCTCTGTGTGGGCTTGTAATATTTATGACGCATAAATACAATTTCAATAATTTAAAATGGCAAACAATACTCACTTTGCAGTCTTTAAAAGGAGTGGTTTTTGATTGATTCCTGCTGAAATACTCATCTATGCACGCTTGAAACTTTTTGGAAATAAGAGCGCCATCTTCCCAGCTGCACTCTGAGTATGGAAGACCCTGCCATTTGCAATAATAATCAGGATAGCCAGCAGCTGACTTCTGATTGGAATGAGCTGTGAGATAAATCAGATATATTTTACACTGAATTTTATCCAAGGAATAATTCTTGGTAAAAACTATACAAGTAAAAATAAGCCATCTGGTTTCACAATTATAAGAGCAAGCTACTGTATTTGATATGCAAGCAAAACCTTTAAGTTTTCAGATGACTTCAAGCATGGAAAAATAAATGTTTAATTAGAATCATTTATTACTAACCAATTATTCGTTCCACTATTTGATACTGCTTATGGAGATCATCTGTAAGTTCTTGCTGGCAATTATAATATTCCACATCTTCTGGAGAAGCATTTTTCAACCTGAAAGATTATTAACCCAAGAACAAAGTTAAAAATCTCCCCTAAATCCCATCTGTAGCACAAAATCTCCCATCTTGTCACTCAAATGTGAATCAGTTTGAATAATGAAGCTGAAACAAATGAATTTAAGCATCACTAATTTTTAACTCCAACATAAAACATACCATCTTTTTGTTTCCTGATCTTTTTTCTTATAATTATCTAATTTTTTCATTCCTCTAACATTTTGCTGCTTAAGGGTTTCCTCTGTCTCCCAAGTATTGTGGATATGTGACCATCCTTTCCATTTAATTAAATACTGGATCTCTCCTGGTTCCTTGTTTTTTTCAAATCCTGCATTTGGGTCACCATCTGCTTCAACTGCATAGATGGTTGTAGTAGCACCAGTAGCTGAAAAAAAAAAGTACAATACTTCCATGTGATTCTGTTATTGAAGTATTTCAATTCAAAATGTCAAGAATAAAAACAGAAAAATATATGCTCTTTTAAGTAAGTAACAAACAGGGTATGAGTTTATAGGAAACTATATTACACATTCATAGAAGAAACGGAATTCTAGAATAGAAAGGTTAACTAAAAATCATCTTTAAAAACTACATGCTTGAAATCACTATGTAGAAGTGATTTCACACTCCCATGTTCACCGGTACATCACTTATAACAGATAATACATGGAAAGACCCTAAGCGTCCACCAACAGATGACTGGATTAAAAAAACATTGTACGTACATATACAATGGAATACTATTTGGCCATAAAAAGGAGGAAATCTGCTATCTGTAACAACATGGATGGACCTCAGTAGCATCATGTTAAGTAAAATAAGTCAAGAGAAAGATAAACTGTATGTTCACACATATATGGAAAAAGGAAGGAGGGAGGTGGGAATTCACTGACTGAGAGATCAGATTCAAACTTACCAGAGGTAGGACAAGTATGATGAAGTGTTCAAAATAGATTCTTTACCACTGAGCCACCAGGGAAACCCCAAGCAGGGAGTGTGTGTGTGTATGTGTGTGTCTATGTGTTGGTCGCTCAGTCGTGTGCGACTGTGCAACCCCATGAACTGTAGCCTGCTAGGGACCTCTGCCCATGGGATTCTCCAGGCAAGAATACTGGAATGGGTTGCCATTCCCTTCTCCAGAAGCAAGGTCTATTTTACAGCAAATAAGTATAAAAGTAAAAACTCCACCCTCAGCTTTCAAAGTTGAAAAGTGTCTTCAGGAAAAAAGTCACTCTAGTAAAATTATTGAAAAACAAAACCAAAAATGAAGGTTTCTTTTTCTTTAAATACCTCCTTTTCTTCCAATCCGACAATCCATAAACCGTTCTATTGTTTCAAATTCCTCTTCCTCAGGTTGAGGAACATCCTCTCCACAGACTTCCAGGAGGTCATCAGAATCTGTTTTCATTTCTTCATCTTCCTTATAGCTAACATTGACAGTTGCTTGGCGACGAGAGCTTCTTTTATCATTATCATATTCTTCTTCATCCTCCTCCTCCTCCTCAGATGAATCAATCTGTCTCTTTTTTTGTCCAATAATCTTTTTTCCATTTTTTGACTTAGATCTAGGGAAAAGTAAAGGAAAGAGGTATTTTACAGAAATACTGGCATAAAACAAGCCTTGAGAAACTCTAAGAAAAAGAACGAATACCTTCTATAACCAACAATTTTCAGAATCAAACCAAGAACATACTATACGTACCGATTTTGAGGTTTTCTACTTTTAACTTTATTTTTTGGCTCATAATCTGATTCTGTTTCATCACAACTGCTTTTATCTCTTTCTTCTTCAGATTCCGAATCCGAACCAGACTGAGAGGGTGACCCCGATCCAGACATCTGCCAATCTTCACTGTATATAAAATATATATTTACTTATAGATATATAGCAAATTTTGTCTGACAAAATATAAAAATAATCAAGCTAAATTACATTTCAGCTAATATAAAAAATATCATTTTCACTCATAAAAATACTCAAATATCTGTAGAATAAGAAAATGCTGGAAAATATTCTTCATAGATTTCTCCAGCTCCAGAAGTTTTTTGTTAATCATTTAATCATACCTCAAAATGTAACATAAGTAAGTGGAGTTTAGGTGAAAACACAGTATGCTAATTTAGAGTCACAGTGCTTAATTTTCAAAATTCTAATTATACTTGCCATTTCAAAATAGATTCTATAATAATTCCTTTCATTGTAATTTTGTGGAGATTGTGATTTTTAAAAACATACCCTTTAAAAAATGATTTTTAAAATATTATACATTAAGAAACTTTAAGGTATCAAAAAACTGAAGAAAAAATAATAACATTCCATCTTAACCAACATTCAATAACTACCTTAACTCTTATTACTATTTTTAGTCTAATTAATTTCAAATAACATAGAAAGAAAAAAATGTTGGATTCACTGTTAATATTCTACTATAGTATTAACTTTAAATGAAAGATATACATTAAGTTATTACATATACACTACATTCTGTATCAAAGGCACTATTTCTACTCCAGTGCTCTGCACAGCTTATACCAATTACTACTATGTCATGTTAAGTGTTGCATAAGCAAGCCACATGATAAAATCTGGTTTATGATATTAAAAAAAAAACACATAATGGGAGAAGCTAATTTTTTATCTTGAGATTTTTTTTCCAGAGTTTGCACATTAGACATAGCAATAGGCAGGATCTATGAAAAAAATCTCCATTTTATATTTTTATAGTAAGTATTATAATGATTTTTATATCCAACAAAATCTATCCATCATCCTAAATTACTCATATTTTAAAAATATGCTTTGCTTAAGTTTAGAAATTACTATTTCAGTGGAAAAGTTGAACAGCTGATAAGACACAGTAGCTGAAAACACACTTAGTAAAACAAAAGACAGATCTAAAGAAATCAACCAGAATATAGCACAGCCATAAAAGGCTAAAACACATGGTAAAGTAAGACTCATGGAGGACCGGAAGGATGATCCAACAGATATATAATAGGTATGATCCAAGACAGATAAAATATATATCTGTTAACTATAGTAACAGAAACTGATAGAATGAAAAAGAGAAAATGCCAAGAGATGCAATGATTGAATTTTTAGAAATTAGTAAAACTCATGAATCTTCACATTAAAGATGCATAAAATAAAGTGCATAAAGTGGGATAAATAAATAACAAATCCAAAGCTGGATGCACCAGTGTGAAAGTGCAGAATATCCAAGACAGAAAGACAAGACAATGGAACAATGTTTTTGAAGAAATGAGAGAAAAAACAACTCAGACTATCTAAAATATCAGAACTGAGACTTGAAGTATTTTTTAACACTTCCTGGGTCAAGATCTTTGGGAAATTACAGTGAATTGCTAAATGAGTTCTAAAAAGGAAGTAAATTTCATGTGCAGACAAATTAAGGATAGCTATTAACATCAGAACTATCTGAAATCCATCATCTTTGGTCCCAACATTCCTATATAAGTTTTTCAAGTTATTAAGATCTTCTGATATTGTGACTAAGAAGATCTCTGAAGTTTAAAAAATATACGGGAGAGGTGTTACAGGAGATAAGTAGCACAAAAAAAAAACCCATGTTGTCACAGAAACATGAAAGAATTCACGGTTTAAATTAACCTAATAAAATGCCATGAACCAGGAAGTTCACTTCTGGCAACAATTGGTCATAAAGGAAGAAATATAAATCATTAGGATTTTCTTGATATAAAAGTAATCAGTTGAACAAAATGGCACATACTCTTTATGCTTTTTCCTTTTGACCTCACTGGATGAGTCATCGGAATCTTCACTGCTAGAGGAATCCTGTACAGAAAAATATAAAAAGTTAAGGCTGTTAATGATTAGAATTCAACTATAGTAACATTTTTCCTTGTCATACTATTAAACATTCACTTTACTAATAAAACTGTAAAGTTTTTCCATGTTACATTTATACCATACATTAGCATATAAACTAACTACATTTTTACTGCAAATATGTAACAGCCAGTGCAATTAAGTAAACATTACAATGTCAGCATTTTGTATAAAATCTTATAATCTACCATTCTGGATACTACTACTGTTGCCTAGTAAGACCCCAAAAAGGAATCTTAACTGTTGGTATGTCAAATTCTCATTTAGTATTTTTCTTCAATAGGCAGTTTTTGATATACAGATAACCCCCCAATCTTTGAAAGTTCAATTAATCCCCCCAATCTTTGAAAGTTCAATTAATATCACTAAACTTTTACAAAAGAACCTACACTAGTAACTTTTTTCACTAACTAAAACAAATCTGAAGAGAATTTTCACTTTTACAAAACCCAGCTCTGAGCACTCAGCATTTGTCTCGCAGCAAGCTGTTACTGAGGTGGCAAGCGTGCGGAGCGGCACCTTCAAGCTCCTCCCCTGGGACCATCCTCAGCACTGAGCTGCCAGGATTCTGAACTGTGCCCGTGAGCATCTGTGCTTTCCTCACTTTTCCCATGACAATTACACCAAGATGTGGCCTAAGGGAATAGCCTCTTTGCTTTTTTATACCACTTGGCTCAGGAAAAAGGATACTCCATTTTCGGACAGGTGGGGAAACCTATAGTTCTTCCTGAATGTTTTTGTGCAAACATACACACATGCGTGCTCATGTGTACACACAGGAACTACACTCCTTACAATAAAAGTATGTCTACATTTCAAGACTACTGATGCACATTTAAATGTAGCTATTTTCCTATCCTTCTAATACCCTTACTGGTTCTCATAATTTCGTAAATAGCCCCCAGTTAAATAATTAGGCATCAAGTCTACTTTTCAAATAATAGCTTTCACAATGAAGAGTCACCTCCTCTGATCCACTATTAGATGAAGCTTGACGTTGCTGCTGCTGCTGCTGCTTCTTAAGCATTGCAGATCTCTGAACGGCCAAAATACTAGGGCTAGATTTCCAGAACTGTAATAGAGATATACACAAGTGAAGAACAAAGTTTTGAGAAAACTAGAAAAAGGATAATCTATTGAAAACCAATATCAACATTTTCACTGCCTCCAAATAATAAATAATAGACTATTTTCCTTACATAGATGTAAAATAATATTGCTGCAATATAATTAAAATAAATGCTGAGCTTTAGATGTATATAAATAATTTATGGTGTGTTGAGTTTCACAGATAAGACAGCCTTAATCAATATATTCTTTGGTGTTAGGACTATTGTCAAAAACAACAGGATAATATATGCCACCAGTGCTATTCCAAGTGTGGCTACCTATCTTTTTAACTGGTGTGAGGTGAAGATGAGGAGCTTGAGTCAGAATGCAAATTAACTAAGCACAGTTTTAGTTCAACAGGCTTTTTTGTTTCTGGTAGCAAAACTTCCTGCATGAAGGAAACTGTATGTATATTCTGGCCCAAGCATCTTATCTTGACTGGTACTCTAAGAGACACTCTATACACCATTCTGATGTATAGACAAGTTTTACTAAATTTTATAATTGCTTTTTTAAAACAGAATGGCCCTTGGCATATTCTACCACGTATCTTCAAGGAAGCAGAATTCTATTAAATACTCCTATTGGCAATACATTATATCCTTTGAAGATCTTGAAAGTAGAGAAAACACTGTAAAATTAACAAAAAGACCTCAAAAGCCTTAAATTTTTATCCATGAGACACTGAATAATTATGCAACAATTTCTGCTTTTTTCAAAAAGAGAAAGTTTCATGTTTTACACTTATCTTACACATCAATAGTTATAGACTTAGTCCACAGATGACACCAAGTTCGAGAACAATTTAAAGTGCATTTTAATACTTAAAAACAACATTTCCTAAAAGCTAGATTAAGAATGCTCTAAACCAATGCTATACATTTTCCCAAAGTAATACAGGAAATCTACCTGTCATTGAATACGTTATTACCTCAGCTCCATCAACTTTCGGTGGTTTTGCTTGAACTTTATTTTCTCGGGAATTGTCTGACTCCGACTCCGACTGACTGCCCGATTCGGATCCAGAGTCTGAGTCGCTGCTACCTGACTGGCTACTGCTTCCGTCACTACTGCTTCCAGAACTCGAACCAGATCCAGAGCCGGAAGCTGACCCAGAATCATCATCCGACTGGCTACAATTTAAAAATAAATAGATTTCAAACAAAATTAATTCAAAATTTAGCTTTTCTTAACTCAGCAAAAAGCTCCACATCATTAAGCCTTGTTTGTTTAGTATGTCAACCCTGTATAGCCAAACAAACAGAAAAAGGAATTAATGTTAACCTACAACAATAACTGACTTGATAAATTTAGTAGCCTGGGCTAAAACATAAGCAATTATATCGCAATCTTCCTCCAAGGGTAATGAACAAAACCTACCAAGTACAGAATCCTGGGCTAGAAACTTAGAACAACAAAATGTTTAAGACACAGTCCCTACTCTTAAAAGGCTATCTGATATAGTAAACATAAAGAAGCAATTGTGTGAAGAAAAATGTGATAAAAATTCTCATTTAGTAAAAGGCAGAAAATGAATTAAATTGAGTTTCAACTTGTTTTCAAGTCCACATCTATGTTCTAACATCTCAGAGGAATGTAACTTATTACAACTAAGCTATGATAAAGTACAATTTACTAAAAAATAAGATTACTAATTTCTTCTCTGAGAAAATTATTCAATTTTTTATGGTTCACTCATAATATGTCTGAAATAGTAAATTCTCACAATCTTTCCTAGCCTCTGTATACACACACACACACACTTTCCAGTACTTATTTCCAGTCCAAAGGAGTCTAGAAATAGTCTATACATAATTGATTGTGTCAATCAATATTATCCGAAAGGCCATTTGTTAACTGGTGTTTACATCTGAATTGCTGAAAACCAGGGCATTAAATTTTTTAAATACGTGGCAGACTCAGCTTTTGATGTAATTTTAACTGACTTTATGATAAACAACAGGTAATGTCACACACACAGAGCAAAACTCAAGCTTCTTATTCTCTTGCTGTAGTTTTCAGAAACACCACTAGATGGAGGTATTACTCTACAAAAACTACAATATCGAACAGAACCCTTCCTAAAAGTAATTTTTGAGGGCAAGGCGTTAATAGTTTCTACATGGAAACATAGACATAAAATTTTCAAGAAGACATTTGATTCTAAAAGTTTTGCTTACAATGTGAACAAACAAACACCTACTTTTAAAATTTGGGAATCTACTGGAATATGTCTTTCTTCATAGTGTAAATAAAAAGTTACATCTTAAAGGCTATATCAAGACCGTTTCTGCCAGTTTCTAACCTCCAGACACATTGTTCAAGAATAGCATAGTGCCTTTTAATTAAAAAACAAAAGTGACCATTCTGCATTCTATTTGGGCCCTTGAAATTTCAGTAAGAATATCAGAGAAGTTATTTTTCCTGACACACAATTTCATTTTTCCTTTAACCCACTAGTTAAGCAACACTTTTCATGTATTACTTTAGCAAAAACTATCATTTGTTAGGCACTGGGAAGACTGAGATAAGACAAAACGCCCTTACCATTATAAGAACTTCTAACCTAGCATGGAGAGACAGTCATGTCAACCAATAAATACCTCTCTGGGCTATATTTAAAATAATTCAACCAGGGGGTATGAAGAACACAAACAAGTCAGGCATAGTAATTGGAGAACATTTAGAAGAAAGTGAAGATGAACTAATCCTTTAGAAAGAAGAATTAAGTTAGAAGGGGTATCATTTTAATTGCTTATAAGCTTCTTGAAAGTACTGTTTTTCTCCCCCAGAATATCTTACACAGGTGGACGCTCAGTAAATACTTGAAAAGTAAATGGATAGATAATTGAATCTGGGAGCTATCATGGGCCTATATTCTTAAGTGTATCTTGAGAAAATAGCTGGTCAAAATTCCTTCTAAATGTATCAAGATCCCTTGTTAATATACCAATATTCTTAAGCGAATGCAGGAATCTTCCTTTCATACTCTTTAGGTGAAAGTAGTTCTGGCTGATAAAAAAAGCAAACAGCCTAAGCCTAGACTACTCTACAGGCATAGAGGCTTATTATCAGAATGCCTTCACCTTAGATATTAAAAGCATGAAGTATTTATTTCACTTAAATTGTTCATAGCAGGACTAAGAATACACACAGAATTAGTAAGGAATGCCTTATATACTTCCGTAGAATGAGACACAGTTATGTAAAAAAAAAAAAAGGCAAGATACAAAACTGCATTTATAGTATGCTTCCTTTGGGTATGAAGGGAGAAATGTTTACACATATTTGCTTATGCTTTTTTCAAAAGCAATAATGGTGTATAAGGCAATTAAGTCAAAAATGGTTACCTACAAAGAGAGGGGAAAGAACAAAGCAGAAGGAACAAGGATTGAAATGAACTGTTAATTTCTGAACCATGCAAATGTTTTACACATTTTAGAAGGAAATTCTAATACTTGAGAGATAAATAGATATAGGTTTGGGGGAGGGGGGAACAGTGGGACATAAAATTCTGAGGAAAAACAGGTAAAAAGCCTCTCCGTAATGAAGCAGTTCTATTTCAAACCACTGTTGCACATGCTCTTTCCAAAATAAATATCAAGCCTGGCTAACTGGGTAGGTCTTCAGTGGTTCTGTAACAAAAGTCAAACATCTATGAGGTGCAGGAATCTGTCTCCACCAACCTATCTCCAGCCAGTTTCCCATCTAAACCCTTAGTTTTAGTGATGGCATACTACTTGTAATTCTCAAAACGTGAGTTTCTCTTTTCACTTTCTGCTTTTGCACAATTACTTCCTTTTTAAAAATTTTTTCACTATATAATTTCTACTTGAGCCTCACTTCATGGATACTTCTCTGACAAATCTCTCCTGACTCCAAGATTAAATCAACCCAACATTACAGCTTCCCTAGAAGGCTTTCCTAGTAGCTCAGATGGTTAAAGCATCTGCCTGCAATGCAGGAGACCGGGGTTCGATCCCTGAGTCAGGAAGATGCCTTGGAGAAGGAAATGGCAACCCCCTCCAGTACTCAGGGGGTTCGATCCCTGAGTCAGGAAGATCCCTGAGTCAGGAAGATGCCTTGGAGAAGGAAATGGCAACCCCCTCCAGTATTCTTGGCCAGGAGAATCCCATGGACAGAGGAGCCTGGTGGGCTACAGTCTGTGGGGTCACAAAGTTGAACATGACTGAGCAACTAGCGCACGTGCACACACACACACACACACACACAAAACATTAAAGCAGGAATACTTACCTCAGTATTCCCACAATATCCTGTACCTATTACTATGTTAGCTATAAGCACATAATGTAATATTCGCTGTAGTTTCTATTTTATTTCTTGGTATTCTACCATATGTTCCTAGAGTGCTGGAAGTTTTTCTTGTTTTTTGTATGCTGAGCACTAAATGAAGGACTCAATATATGTTTGGTGAGTGGATGGATATATATATAAGCAAACAAATCAAAGATGCTTACAGATATAGTATCTTATATAAAATTCACAAATAGAGTTGGACGATAAAAATATTTCTCAGCTCCAATTTATTTAGGTAGTAACCTATACCAGTGATTTTTAAATACAATATAAGTATCTGTATACCACTTACAAGTTATCCTTATGAATTATATTAAATCTTAATAGCCCAATAGTATAAGGCATATTATTAAAAATACTTCTTTCCCTTCTTGATCTCAATTTACAAAAGAAAACTCATTATATGAGTACTTAGATAAAAGAGTTTTCTTAGGGTAAATTAAATTAAAAAAATACATTTAAAAGATAAAACAGCAATTCAAATTAAAATTTATTTTCAAGATTGTTTTTATGCTCAATTTCAAATATAAACAAGAACAATCAAATAACCATTTATCTATCAACCAGCTTTTACAATTATCAACTCATAACAATTTTGTTTCAAATAATCCAGCTTTCCACAATCTCAAACATATTGAAATTTCATCTATAAATACTTTAACTTATATGTAAAAACAAACAAAAACTCCACTATTTTTAAACCTCTACAAAACTAGTACCATATTTTTTTTTTAATCACTTATTTTCTTAATGTTAAGTATGAAATTATTATTTTTTCCCCTGCAGTTTATTTTGTGGAATAAATTAGGCAGTTTTTCCTGCAGACACTTCCTGCTTTCCAGATTTTACTAACTGCACTTCTGTGGTATTATGTGATATATTTTTCTGTCCCTTGTGTTTCTTATAAATTGTCAGACCTAGAGGCTCAGACTTAATTCAGTTTTCCTTGGCAAGAACATGTTTGAAAAGTTGCTGTGGACCTCTAGTAGAAAAAAACAATGTTTGGTTGTCTCTTTTTGTGTGAGGTTGTTTGATATGTGTGCTCATGTTCAGCCTTATCCCTTCATTACATAGTTCCTCATAAGCCCTACACAAACTCATCCACTATTTATTTAAAGGCAGTAAAATGGTGATACTGTCATTCTTTACTTACCCATTATATCATTTCTCCAATAGGTGGAATACTTCTATAATGACAAATTTTCCCTCATTATATTTGTGAACTTTCAGGTACAGTTCATACAGGAAAAGCATTTTCATTTATTTTCCTTCTTTTTTCAGCTTTCAAAATAAGCTAAATTGCTAGCATCCTTTCAAGATAAGAAGACCAGTAATGTTCTAAATCTCACTGTGAACTCAAGGATTGAAATTATTTGATGAGTTTTAACAATACATTATCATCATTAATACTCAAACTGTCCCCTCTTTAGCAAAGAGGAAACCCTTTATTACTTCCTGAATCCTTTTCACAAGACCTCAAGTTGTCTTTGACAGCTTCCTCTCTTTCTGGTCTGACAAGATGAACCAGGCTCATCTTGTGTATTTCTTGCCTCAAATTGTAACTCAGGCATTTCATCAAACAGCCTTGCTTCTGTTTATGTTGGCAATTAAATTCCAACCTGAGTGGATTGGTTATTGCTTTTAAGATTTTTTTAAATAAGATGAGTTAAGGTAAGGTGAAGTCGCTCAGTCATATCCAACTCTTTGCGACCCCGTGGACTGTAACCTACTAGGCTTCTCCATCCATGGGATTCTCCAGGCAAGAGTACTGGAGTGGATTGCCATTTCCTTCTCCAAGGGATCTTCCCGACCCAGGGATCGAACCCAGGTCTCCCGCATTGGAGGCAGACGCTTTAACCTCTGAGCCACCAGGGAAGTCTTCTTTAGAGACAATGTATTAAGGATTAATACCAATATTTTCAATTTAAATTTGTAGGTTTTTTCTTTGATTTTTCTATTTATACCATCACTTGGGTTGAGTTTCTTCATTCCAAATGACACTAGTAAGATCATTTATTTGCTTTATCTTAGAATACACATAACAGTTTCAAAACAGTAATATTCTTATATGATTACTAAAAGTTAACATTTCTTCACAATTCTTGGCCTTCAAGAATACTCACCCTTACTATCAAACTATTGCTTTGAAGACAACTAAAATTGTTTTTTTCTGTATGGTCACTAATTTTGTTTAATTAGGGTTATTTGCTTTTACTTCATTTTTAGGAACTACTTTTACTCACTTTTATTTACTTACATTCTTTATTTATTGCTTTATTTATTTACTTACATTCAGCTTAAAAGGTACAAAAGTTAAAATCCAAAATCTAACTTTTATCTTTTGTCTTCTCTACATCATGACATTCCTCCCACTATAGTAATTATTTTTTATTTTTCCTTTCTCAATATAAGTAAATTATAAATACGAGTATTTTTATATTCCCCTTTCATAAATGATTATGAACATATTTATAATCTTAAACAATTGATGCCATATTGTATATACATTGTATCCTAGAGATCACTGCACAACAGTGTACAGTAGATATAGTCCCTTCTCCTTTATGCAACTGCATATTCTCCATTTTGTAGATAACAGCATAGTTTCAACCTGTCCCTCAAAGATGAACCAATCTTTGATACCACAATGATATTAAAAAAACCCCTATGTATCATTTTGCCTTTATGAGTGTACCTTATTCGCTACTTATCACCCAATGTAAACATACCACTTTGAAGTTTTAAAATTTATAATCAGCTAGCACCCAGATCTTGATTCCAAAATACAAATCCACACTTTAGTAAACCAGGTGCCCTTTAGGAAATGGCAGATTCTAAGGCTGGGACAGGGAAGGTACCAGAAGAAACTAAATAAGCTTGCTGTGCCAAAAAGTGAAATACTAAATACACAGAGAACAAAAAAAACAGGATATAGGAGCCAACCTGAAGGGCTTCCACTGGCTAAATCTGATTTGGGCATCAAAACAAATAGTAAAAGATAATTACCTAGTAAATAAAAAAAGAATCCTCAAGTCCGTGCTGAGGACAGGTAGTCAGGGAGAAAGACAGATGGCAGGGGAGGGCTGATAGAATTCTGAATGCCAGCTGGTAATGTGGACAGGGCAGTAGTGCTGGAAAGTTACGATGTTGCAATTATCATAGCAAACACTGATTGGGCAAAAACCACCAAAGATGCTAAATGTTGGGGGAGGAGAGGAGGAGGCTTTGATGAGATATTTATACAGTTTCAAAGTATCTTCTTACAAATTGCTTATTAGATATATTAATGGATAAATCAGAAACTACAGAGAGGAAAAAAAAAGATACTACCCTGTCCTGGTGATCAACACTAGTATTATCAATAGCGACAGACAGACATCATGAGCCTCCAGATTTGATGCCTTGTGAAAGATGTATTGCCACTCACACAGCCCTCCAGCCAGGGGATGCAAGTGTAGGGAGGCTCAGGGTAGGGGATCCAAGTGTAGGGAATTCGTAACTTGGATCAAATCATAAGTAAACAAGTAAAAT
Organism: Ovis aries; assembly: GCF_016772045.2. NCBI lineage: Eukaryota > Metazoa > Chordata > Mammalia > Artiodactyla > Bovidae > Ovis > Ovis aries. The sequence goes on from NC_056058.1 coordinate 95,721,905, forward strand.
CTAAATTGTGAAATATATTCTATAAAATAACTAGCCTTATATGTAGCCTTCAAATTGCTTATGTCAAGAAAGACAAAGAACTGTTTCAGATTAAAGGAGATTAAAGACATAACAACCAAATCCAATTTTAGACAGAACCCTGTACTGAAAGATGATTGGGATGATTGACAAAACTGGAATACAGATTAATCATTAAAGTATATCAACATAAGTTTTCCCGGATTTAATTACTATATGGGGTTTATATAAGGGAATTCCTTGGCTCTTTTATATATATATAAAAGAGCTGAAGAAGTCAAATGCATATGAAACAGGCAAGCAAGTAAACATTCAGTGGCATGGAAAATAAAAGTATCAAAAATTCAGTCAATAAAGCGGCTAAGCTTTACAGGTAAAAATATAAAAACTACCTAAAGCTTTTCCTTAACAGATATAAAAAGGTAAAAATACCAAGGAGGGGAGATTAAAAACCAACTGCCTACAACAGCTGCCTCAGAAACTGCGAACTGCCTAACTCAGCATGTCTTCTTTTCCTTAGTAACAGAAATCTCAAGGTTAAGTTCCATCCAGTATAAAAACTGTATAGCACAAGCTCCGTGCAGCAAAGTATGGCTATTAGCTAAAAGTTTCAACAAATGAGATATAAGCAGAAATGTTGGGTTGTACTTCCCAGAAGGCTACTCAAGCAGGCTGACTCAGCTAGAAGATGGTCCCTTTCCTTGGCCCTTTTTTGCCTCCAACATTTCCAGCTGACTGACAGGAGGGAAAGTGCTCAAAATTCACATCTGCACAGATTCTTTTAGCCAACATTCTTTTCCAATATTCCCAAGGCTGTGGAAAATCAGTGTTTTTAATGACTTGAGTGACCACAAAAAATTAGTACTCTGTTCAGTAAGACATTAAATCCATTTTTAAATTGTTTTTTCAAGTTAAATTTTTAGGAGCTTTATAGCACTATCATCTACGGTGTACTTACTCATGAGTTCCATATAACTCAAATGTTATGATTCTGTATCTATAGATTAGCTTTGAGAAATGTTTTTCAAACTAACAAACATCAAAATGAACATCCCTCTCTGACTTTACAATTAGGCATGCTTTGGTCCCATCTCAGAGGCTTTGGTCATACCTTAAGGGGTTTTAATGGCTCACCTTTGTTCTTGGGATAAAATGATTAAAATCTGACCTCTGCCTACCTTTCCAATTTATCTTAAACATCTCTCTGGTGGCTCAGAGGTTAAAGTGTCTGCCTGGAATGTGGGAGACCTGGGTTTGATCCCTGGGTTGGGAAGATCCCCTGGAGAAGGAAATGGCAACCCACTCCAGTACTCTTGCCTGGAGAATCCCATGGATGGAGGAGCCTAGTAGGCTACAGTCCATGGGGTCGTAAAGAGTCAGACAGGACTGAGCGATTTCACTTCACTTCACTTCATTCTGCAACCTAGGCTCACTAATTTCCTTCAGTCTTTGACTGTGCCACGCCTTCTCACCTCATAGGCCTGGTATAAAGCAGTTCTCCCTACCTGGGAAACTTGTTAATCCCCATCCCACCTTCGCCCCTAGTTCGAGACCTCTCCCCACAGGACTGCATTAGACACCCAGCATGGTACCTGGCACTGAGAGCACGCTGAACATAAGCTAGTATGAGCACCGCGATTTATACTAACAACTGTATCCCTACCTTCTGGCACTCTACCTGACATGTACTCTGAAAATATATTTGTGAATTAATAAATGGTTGATACCACCTTCTCATTATTTCTTCTTCAAAAATAGCCTAAGTCTAAGTCTTCCATAGAAACTTTCTTGTTCTTACTTCTGATTTCTCTGTCTCTACTTTTCTCTTTGGGGTTTTTTCTTCCCCCAAGTCATCTAATTAGAAGTGTTTGGGGGGAAATAATTTTAAGAAGCAGCTTTTTTTTAAGAATCAGATAATCTGAAAACACTCGGTCCACTTCCCACATGGTCACAATCGTCTATATCTAAGTAGCACTGGTTCCTTTTGATGAAGGATTTAACCTCCAATTCGGCCAGCTGCCTCCCCTAAACGAATGTCTTATACCTGGACAGCTTCATACATTTATGTTATCTGTTGGCCCTTTGGCTGTTTCTCATTTATGCTCCAATTAAGACAAAATTTTTAATACCTTTTTATAGCTTTCAAAATATTTTGGTACTGAAATCCATTTTATCCTCACAACAAGAACAAAATGTCCTTGAAGGCACACAGTTTTTATAGACCATCTTTAGAGGAGACAACCCTTCTAAGGACCCAGCAATAAGGAGACTTAATTCTGTAGTCAAATACTATGTTCTGATCCCAACCCCAGCATTCTGTCTGGAGAGTCTGTATCCTTCCAAATATCCTGTGTTGCCACATTTGCTCAGAATTCACTGCTCTGAGTCCCCTTCTGTGCCTGACACATCAAAGCTTTCTCTAAAGTTCAGCAGCACATATACTTTTCCCCTCTTTGCCCTGTATTATTTAGCATTTTCATGTGTCTGTGGGTAGAAGTGCTTTGAAGTGCAAGTCCATGTTAGCTCAGCCCCGCCTGTGCAGAATAGCAATACCTCCTTTTCTTTATATCAACTTTATACTCTTATTAATCAGTCCTGTGAACTAAAGAAAACACTAACACCTATACTGGGTACTTAAGAACGATGTATTCTCAAGTGAATAAACAAAGATTCTTTTGTGTTACGAAGAAAAATAAGCTTTTTTATCACAGATATTGGAAACTGGCCTGTAATGGAACATAACGGAAGAATGAGTAAAATAATGACCTAAGAAAGGGGCAGCAGTAGACAGCTGCTTTCCTATCACCAGATCACCAACAGAAGAAATAGCCCTGTTAAATCCTGGAAAAGATAGAAAAATCAAAAGTAAAGCTGGAACTTCCCTGGTGGTCCCAGTGGTTAAGACTCAATGCCGTCAATGCAGGGGGCACGGGATCAACCCCTGGTCAGGGAACGAAGACCCCATGTGCTGCAGAATGACTAAGCCCACACCCCGCTATCACTGGGCCTGCGTGCTCCAGAGCCCACGCGCCACGGTAAGAGGCCCTGTAGCGCAAGGAAAGATCAAACAAATAAACGTTCATAACGAACAAAAACAGTAGCACTAATGAAGAAGAAAAAAGACTGTATTTAAACATCCTATGTAAGTTAGACTACCTGTATCAAAGTCTTAGGATCAACGGTTTCAGTTTAAGAATGCATCCATTTATTTACGTCTTGTAATAGAGGATTGTGTGCCTGACATTTACAGTAATAATTTATGTATTAAATTACAATAAACAGAACTGTATTTACAATCAAAAAACTGTATTTACTATTCTAAAGAACAAGCATCCTGCACTAAATTTTCACTTTATGCCTTTCTGCCGCCCACCCTAACTACTGCTTAACATCAAAAACATTCAAAAGGACATCTTTGAGAGAGTTTTTGAAAGAATTTTTTGACAGACATTTGTGAGGAAATTCAAGACTAACTTGACAGTATTCTGAAATTCGACTTATTTTCTTCTGGCCTCCTAGCCCTTCTGTCTCATTATATTTACATATATACACCCGTATTTTTCTGCTGGGAAAAACTGAGGGCAGGAGGAGAAGGCGGCGATAGAGGATGAGATGGTTGGATGGCATCACTGACTCAATGGACATGAGTTTGAGCAAACTCAGGGAGAGAGTGAAGGATACGGAGGCCTGGTGTGCCGCAGTTCATGGGGTAGCAAAGAAGGAGACACTACTTAGCGACTGAACACCACCACCCATTAGATAAGCCTTAAGTTTCTACCACACAGAAATAATAAACATACTTAAGGATTACTGTGAAGATCTTTAAAAAATGTAAAGCATAATATCTGACCTATACTAGGAGCTCAATGCTGCTGCTGCTGCTAAGTCGCTTCAGTCGTGTGGGACTCTGTGCGACCCCATAGACGGCAGCCCACCAGGCTCCCTCATCCCTGGGATTCACCAGGCAAGAACACTGGAGTGGGTTGCCATTTCCTTCTCCAATGCATGAAAGTGAAAAGTGAAAGTGAAGTCATTCAGTCGTGTCTGACTCTTACTGATCCCATGGACTGCAGCCTACCAGGCTCCTCCGTCCATGGGATTTCCCAGGCAAGAGTACCTGAGTGGGCTGCCACTGCCTTCTCCAGGAGCTCAACATTAATAGCTATTTTAGAATTGAAAAAATGATTTTTTTTTTTGGAGTTCAAGGTCAGAATCATTACTTCAAAATTTGTTTCAAGTATTCTCTGGATTGTCATAATTATAGGCATAAATATATAAACTGTCTATGAATGAAGCCTGTAGAAATACTAACATTTTCAAAACAAATAGTTTTTTTTTAACAACAAAAAAAAAGGGGGGGAGACATGGTCATTACTAACTGGTGCTATGTACCAAACACTGGGTTCTTGCCTCATCCTTTCCTTTTCAAATAACAAAGCTGAGGTTCAGAGAAGGCTAACTGAAGAAACAAATACTAATATTATGAAGAATTGAAAGAAAATTCAGAAAAATGAAAGCCACTAAATTCTTAGAATGATACAAATTGTTTTAAAATAAAAATCCTTTGTGTGCCATATGTATGCTGTCTGCTTGCCCCTCTCACTTACCTAGCATCCACTGTGCTTGCCCTTTGGTATTACATAACTGGCACTGCAGTGTAAAACGGCACATGTCCACCCAGCTAAAGATTTCCCATTATGTCTTTCAGCTAGGTGTGGCCATGTGAACAGGTTTTGGCCAAGGGATTACAGCTAGAAGTGATGTGAAATTTCTACACCTTAGCCTTAAGCATTAACTGGCTTGCTTTATATCCTCCCCACTCCCATCTATCTTCTTGCTGGCAATCACTGGGTCAAGATAAGCTGTATGTTACATATTAACAAAGCTGTCCCACTAGCCAGAGCACCTGAATAATGTCAAGGGGTAGAGCTTAGTCACTTGATAATAGTTTAATTATTGAAAAAAAGTAACTCTTTTTGAGACCCTGGGCTCTGAAGATTCTAGTATATATCAGTTTAATTGGTTCTGATTTGCTATAATGATGTTTTTGCAAAGAACTTTTTTGAAATAAGATCTGTACACAGATAATTTGAATTCATTTGTTCATCTCTTCAACTAACAAGTATTGAGCAAGAGTTTCTAGTAAGGACGAAATGCCATGGGAAAAGTAAAACTTGAGAATCAGAGATATAAGGACAAAGTTAGAGTAGGGGCGCAAATATAAGGATGTATCAGTTCCTGATCGGGGAACTGGAGGTAGGGCAAATGAGACTAGGGGCAAGGCTTCAGGGAGGGAGCAACTTTAGAGCTGGCTATTGATGTAGTCTCACCCTTTCCCCTTAGAAAACACTTCCTCTCTGAAGCAACCGATAAAATTTCTCACTCTTTAAGATTACTCAAAAATATCCTATCCTTCATGTAACCCTCTCCAATATCTCCAGGGATAGGTCATTGCTCCAGCCCATGTGTTCACAATATTTTGCTCATATGTTACTAATAATTCCTTCACAATATCACAATTATGCTTATACGTGTATCTCTCTTCTAACTACATCCTGGAATTCATTAAGTTGGGGCCTGTAGTTTTTTTATAGACCACTATCCACTTCAACAGGCCTAGAGAAACAATATGGAAATTAGCAGATACTGAGTACTTAAAAAATTCTTTTTTAAAAAAATTAGAGGTCAAAGGCTTTCAAACTTTTGGGGGCATGACTTACATAATACATTTTATATAATGATGCAGTGCACACATGTAGCGTAACAAAAGTTTGATGAAATAATATTCTAAAAAAGAACACTATTAGCTTACATTATTCTTTCATTTAAAAATCCAATTATGATACTCTAATGTGTTTCAACTCACTATTTATAATATATTAGCCTAGAATAAGTCACTTAAAAATGAGAAGGGTTCACCTAGATGCTGAGATCAGACCACCTTTAAATTCTATAAAATTACATTGTATTAAACTGTTATCCTCCATATCCTTTATGACAGGCCATAAAATAATTATCAAAATTTGAGAAAACCTATGACGCATTCATCCCCACGGGTCTGAAAACCAGTTAACGCCTTTATTAGGGACTAAAGGACAAACACAACAGCTCCTTTTAGCATTCTACATTACCAACCCCCAAAAAATTCTATCAGAAAGTAAACTCAAAGTACAGTATTATTCTTAAAGTCTCTAACTGAATAAATGAGGATAAAACTGCCAGAAATAGATGCTAAGAAAGATAACATTTAGCAAGACTAATTTCAAAGATGACCAAGTTTAGTTATGCTAAATCTGAGATAAAGACAGTAAACTCAAAAAGTTTCTCTAGTAAGCATTCAGAAATCAGAGAAATAAGACTATGTATACATAGATGTCAAGGTTACTAAACAATAGTTTCACAAAACACATATGAAATGTGTTATAATATTAATGATATGATAAAACCCTCCTATTTTTATAATTATAACCAGTAGACAAAACTTAATGATATTTATTGGAGAAGGAAATGGCAACACATTCCAGTATTCTTTCTTGGGAAATCCCAGCAACAGAGGAGCCTGGTGGGCTACAGTCCATGGGAGTCACAAAGAGTCAAAGAACGACTGAGCACACACAGAGCACAGAAACAAGAACCATCTTCTCTGCAGGAATTTAGACTAATCCCACTGTTTTTCATCAGCCCCATTTCTTTACATAAAAGTTCTTCAGCATAATGTATTGCCTTGTAACACTGTATTTCCTGGGTATAAAAAATTACTCTTCGCTTTCTGCCAGAGTGTCAAAACACCTTTACCACCATAAAAGTCACATTACAAAGACTTTTAACATGGCATAAAATTTAAGTCTACCAGGGTTTTAAATGAGAACTCAAAAACAAACAAAACCCACAAAACTTCATTCTGATATTGGGCTTGATGATATACAGATGAACCATTTGTTTTATGATCAAACTTCCCTGTCTCCTACCTTTGAAGAGCTGCAAACTCTCCTTGTATTTACCATACCCAACTCAAACGTTCTGTCTCTTTCTCAACTTTAAGCTTTGGGAAAAAAATCTCAAATTTTAGCATCTTTTGGTATCCATCACATAGTTGCTCAATAATCCAAACTAATTAACTATCTGAGTAGAGAACTGTATTTCTAAAAGCAGTAACAGGAGAGATGTGAAATAGCTAATGAGAATGGTTTTCATTAAGGAAAGAGCTCTCCACCGCATTTGTGCTTTATGCCACAGCTCTGGCACTGTCAACAGTGGATCCCATAAGCCAGTACTGCTTAGCCAGAACTATGTGTCTCTGCATTTTAACCTCAATCACCGAGATCTCAACCTATCCAAAGCAAAAAAACTTTCAAATTCAGTTAAACATTTATTTAAAGTTGGCTTCCAAGCAGTCACCTCATATCACAATGATAGATAATATATTCGTAATTATAAACAGCTATTTTCTAAGTCATTAAAACGTAAGAACTTAACTCTGCTACAAGAGATATCTAGAGTCTGAAACCAGTAGGTCTAACCAGTTCATCCACCTGGAAAATATAGTCCCTCCTCATGAATGTCTCTTAATACATGTAGTGTTTATTCAACTAGGCTTCCTTTTATCCTCCTTCCACTCGGGACTAAACTATACAAAAAATTCAGTGTGGCAATAAACAAACCTCAGGGTAAAGAACTGAAAGCTAAGATATCCAACACATTCTCTATTCTAGGGAACTTGCACTTCTTTATTGGGGGGACCCTGATCCTTGTGAAAACCTTCCTCTTCACCTTACTTAATAGACACCATTTGTTCTTCTTTCCTTTTCAAATCACAGCATTTCTTGTTACTGTTAAGATTACAGAAGTTTCAAAACTCCATAAAAACTTCCCATACAGCCCATCTCCTCACTCCAGTAATTTGCCCAATTTCTTTTTCTTTTACCTCACTTGCATGCCTATACCACACCATGAGTCTGAGTCTTGATTGTGTATTTAAACATGGCTACTGGGCTTCCCTGGTGGCTCAGCTGGTAAAGAATCCACCTGCAATGCAGGAGACCTGGGTTCGATCCCTGGGTTGAGGAAATCCCCTGGAGAAGGGAAAAGCTGCCCACTAAAGTATTCTGGCCTGGAGAATTCCATGGACTGCACAGTCCATGCATAGGGTCACCAAGAGTGGCCACAACTGAGTGACTTTCACTTCACTTCACTTCATTCCATTGTTACTTAATGGAATAAAATCTTTCAACTTAATTTTTAATTTCAAAACATGGCAAGATACTAAATGACTCTAAACAGTTTCATATCTTTGCATATAAATTTGATATGCCCATACATCTCCTTAGGAATTTAATTGAAATTTCTGATTCAGTAGACCTCAGACACACAGGGCAACTTTTAGGGTGAAGGTATCATTCTGTACAGTACTGGGGTGGAGGATAAATGATTCTGTCCATTTGTCAAAACCCATAAAACTATACATCACAGAGTAAATGTAACACATACAAGTTTAAAACAGAAACCCATGTAATTGAGGATGAAATATAAACTGATAACTCTAACTTTATTACAAATTTATGACATAACCACACTGAAGGGGATGAAAGTGAAGGTTGCACAGTTGTGTCGGACTCTGTGACCCCATGGACTATACAGTCCACAGAATTCTCCAGGCCAGAATCCTGGAGTGGGTAGCCTTTCCCTTCTCCAGGGGATCTTCCCAACCCAGGGATCGAATCCAGGTCTCCTGCATTGCAACTGAATTCTTTACCAGCTGAGCCACATGGAAAGCCCACTGAAGGGGATAAACAAGAACAAAGCTAACTTGAATAATAAGTTTGGAAAACAGTGCTCTGACTTGAAACCGTAAGGCTACATACAATAGGAACCGTACACAAGATATTGCATTTTGCCTGGTAAATTTGCTTCTTCTGGGGTATGGCCTAAAAATACTATTCAGTACTTCATTCGTATACTAAGGCTGGAGTGTATGCATAGTGGATGGTAGACAGTGGGAGCAAGGTTTTGACTACAGATGGAAGTTACAAAGGTACAAGGAAAGGAGGGTTAGGATGACTCCTGTGTAAAGGATCAGAGTTGGAGACAACAGTTCTAATTCATGTTTATCTTACTATGCACACAGATGAACAGATATAGAAGCAACTATAAACACACATGGTTTAACATACATAAACATACATGGATTGATATAACCTAGCTCTGTCTGCTCTGTCTACTGAGAGGGCCTAGAAGCAGTGACACCTGAGAAGCAACTCAGCACCCAAATCGTGGTTTCTAAGATCCTCTTCTCCAATAAAAAGGAATCAGGGCTCTTTGGGGAAATGGCTGATTCTAGGATAAAAGAATAGGAGGGTATAAAACGAATACAGAAGACAACTTGAAAGCATTTCCAAAAGGCAAGGCTAAAATAATTTGAGCAGTAAGATACTTACTGGATTATAATTCAAAGTATAAAATATACATGTCCATGGTTATATAAGTGGATAACGGAATTAATGAGAGAGAAATTACTTCTTTATAGAAGAATTCCATTTAATATTAGGCAGATAGTAGATACTCCCTCCTTGGTGGCTTAAAGAATCTGTCTGCAACGTCGGAGACCTGGGTTCGATCCCTGGGTTGGGAAGATCCCGTGATGAGGGCATGGCAACCCACTGCAGTATTCTTGCCAGGAGAATCCCAGGGACACAGGAGCCTGGTAAGCTACTCCTATGGGGTCGCACAGAGTCAGACCTAACTAAGCACAGCAGACACTCCCTTCCAGGAGGAGGCAGAACTTAATTCTTACCCACCCAACCAATCACCACATCCCTTGAGAGTGGGCTAGACATAGTGACTTACTTCCAGAGAATATAGAATGGAAAGGGAAAAACAGTAACTTTATAGTGAAGAAACCTGGCAAACACTATCTTGGCCAAGTGATATCATCAGTAATAATAAGTGGATATTATGCTCCCCATGTAATGTGACAAGCAGATAATCTCATCTCCACTGACACTCTCTCTAAAAGCTGGTAACTGATAACCCTATTTTAACCTTTTAACCTAACAAAAAAATCAGGGAAATTCAAATTGGGGGACATTCTACAGGATACCTGGCCAGTAGTTCTCAAGACTGATAGAAAAAATCAAGGAAAGACTTAGAAACCTTCACAGATGAAAGAACATTGGGGAAAGTTAACAACTAAATGCAACATGGTATCCTGGATTGAATCCTGGAATAAAAAGAAGGCATTAATCGAAAAACCAATAAAATCCAACTAAAGTCCGGAATTCAGTTAATAGTTGCTGGGTTTTGTTTTAAGACTTTAAAGTGAAGGATGAGGCAGGATAGACTCTTGTGACACACTGTGTACATGCACCATGGCTCAGTCAGAGTACAGCTCAACAGTTATCAGCTGCCATTATTGTTGCTTCTAGAGAAATGAAATGTACCCTGCTTCTTGCTTGCATGGCTTATAACACAGCTATCTGGGGGTTCTGAGAAAACAAGAAGCATGTGTAATAACATCAACACTAACAAGTAACAAGGTGGTAAATGACTCCATGCAAACAGCTTCATCTATAATACATACAAACTTAATATAAATACAAATCACCAGGGAATCTTGTGAAAAAGAAATTCTGATTCAGTAGGTCTGGGATGGGGCCCAAGGTTGAACATTAAAAACAAGCTCCCAGGTGATGTCAATGCTGCTAGACCAAGACCCACAACTGGAACTGTAACTTTTCTACTTCTGTAATGTTTTAAACTTTTTCATAAAAAATGTAAAAAAAGTTTTCTCCAACAATTCTTTATATCGTCACCACAAATACTCATATTTTTCAACAGAGAACTGTACCAACTATAACCTACAAGTCACCAATATCTTAAACAAGCAATGACTTAAGGAGCATAAAAAAGGGACAACTACACATCAGTATTTGCTCCTACATTATCTCACACCAATGAGAATAAAAGTAACATCACTGAAAATCAAATCACATACAATTCTCTTATCTTTGCCAATTAAAACTTAGTCTAAATACATTAAAGTAATATAGATTAACCGCAACCTTAGAAGTTCTGTCAATTCTGTTTGAGGAGAGAGAAACACGTTACCAAAGCTCCTAACAGTTTGAATTTTCAAAGCCTACGAAATGACCTGAGGTGATCTGAGATTCAACAGCATGTATTAACAACTAATGCTACATGGTACCCTAGATTTCCCTCATACCAGACACATGAGGGGAAAAAAAAACTAATAGGAAAAGATGGAGAAAAAAATATACATACTGAATGAAGAAACAGGGATTAGCAAAAAAAGAGAGAGAGACATAAAACAGTCATACTTTCCTATAATTAATGTTGTTTGGTGCTAAGTCATGTCCAAGTCTTTTGTGACTCCATGGACTGCAGCCCGGCCAGGCTCCTCTGTCCATGCGATTTCCCAGGCAAGAAATCTGGAGTGGGTTGCCACTTCCTTCTCCAGGGGATCTTCCTGACCCAAGGACTGAACCAGTGTCTCCTGCATTGGCAGGTGGATTCTTTACCACTGAGCCACTAGAGAAGCCCAATTAATGACATCATAGTTAATGTCAAAAACCAGTTTAACGCAACGATTGCAAACCATTCTGAGTTTGTGATTGCACATTTTCCTGTCTTCCTTAAAATGCTTCTTTGCACAAACTTTTGAAATTTAAGAATAAACTGATCCTTTTAAAAAACACTGAGATAACTTCAAAGTAAGCTTAGGAAACACCATTTTATTGCCTTTAAAAATTATTCAAATTCATTTACGAAAACTTATTTTAATGGCAAGAAATCTTTCTGTGTATACATAAAAGCAATGCTTACAAAAATGGCATCCCATAGGTGTCTTTATTAAGACACTAACAGATACTTGGTGAGATAGGTGGCCTTGTGTTCAAATTAACTTTGACTTGGTGTTCTTTAAATTTAACAGGTCATTTAGACTAACCTGTCTTTTTTCTCAAAGCCTCTAAAAAGTCTTTGAGAGACTCTGAATTTTTAAAACTGAGATTTTCACTTAAAATATTTCCATTGATCATATTTCCTACTGAGGAAACACTTTTAAAAGTTGAGATCCAAAGATTCTTGAAGCATAAAACAATGAAAATATTTTGAATAAGCCAAGGAAATTTAATTGTAACAGAGTTCCTCTAATGTAAAGTGTACACACATATACATTTAAAACATATTTATTAAGTTCATTAAGTCAAACACTGTGAATGCTATAAAAAGGTACACTATATCAAGGAAAAGAATTCTTGGAGTTCCCTGATGGTCCAATGGTTAAGAATCCACCTGCAAATACAGGGCACGCGGGTTCCATCCCTGGTCAGGGAAGATTCCAAGTGCTGAGGGGCAACTAAACCTGTGCACCACAGCTACCGAGCCCACGCGCCACAGCTGCTGAAGCCTGCACGTCCTGGAGCCCATACTCCACAACAAGAGATGCCAACACAATGAGAAGCCTGCACACAGCATGAGAGTAGCCTCCACTCACCACAACTAGAGAAGGCCTGCACACAGCAGCAAAGACCCAGTGCAGCCGAAAATAACAAATAAATACATTTTTTAAAAAAAAGAATTATTTTAGAATCAGGTCATCCGCTCTGGATCAATTCTAAGTAGTTAAGACCATTATAACATATCACCAAAATTTCCTTCACTCTGTAACAATTTTATATGAGCATACTATATAAAGTAATTAAAATAAATCCTCAAATTTACATGAACAGCTTTACATTATTGAAAACCTAATCTGTAGGCAAGCAGAGAAATTCTTCTGAGTATTAAACATTTATCAATCATCCAAAAATCAGCAAAATGTAACTATATATTTCTAGTCTTTACCCACAAATCTATCTGTGGAGCAAATCACCATTATAGATAACCTTAAGATAAAAATGTCTAACCAGGATTTGAAAAATTTCATTCCAAATAACAACAAATCCACACAGCTGAGAACTGATGCTTCGAAATCTTTCAATAGTTATCTTCAGAAAGCTTAACTTCAGTTATACAACAAACTTTGCCCTAACTTGAAACTGAGGTGCAGGTGCATCCTGACCCACATTTCTTCGTAAATAAGTTTCAAAACTGTCAGTTATAACATAGCCAAACAGACATTCTCCTGTGTATTCTTCTTCCTTTCTGTCAATGGTTACAGAAAGGTTTTCACATGAAAAGAGGCAAACACTTCTGAGTAGAAAGTTAATTATACCAACTAAAAATGCCAAACAACTTCTTGCTTAATTCTACTTCATTTCATAAATTTCCACAAAGGAAAAGAGGAACTCTGAAGCAAAAATACATGTGAAAACTTCCAGCCAATAACAATCAAACTGTATAACATATATTGACTTTAAAAGCAAAAATATTTCTCCCTTCATCACTTTATATTAATATTCACAGTTACGGTAACTTTTGTTTTTTGCAAGAAACTCCCTGTATCTATAAAGTTCACCTCATCACTCTTAACTAGGCACAATCTCCCTCCTCTGTACTGCCTTGTTATGAAAACTTTTGGTGTGGGGGCGCTGAGGCTTAGTAGCAACAGTAAAGCAAAGCAAAGTGACATAACAGCACGAAGGAGGAAAATGGAAGGAAAACAGGCAGGCCTCCCTTCTGCTGAGAAACACCATGGCAGTTAGCTGCAACAACTAGATAACTTGACAGCCACAATTCTCAGAAGTACATAAAACTTATATGGTAGAAATAATGATTTGGGATAATTAGAGAATATACTTTGCGATTATTTAAAATGAGTATGCACTGCAAAAATTCCTTAAAGTAAATTTGACTTTACAGGGTTTAACTTTTTTCATCTCTACAACATCAAATTTTATTTACTACTCCCCATTTCTTTACATGCAGCAGCAAAATACACAGAAAATTACACAGCAAAATACACAGAAGAGGCAAGGGTTCAGTATGTGTTAAGTATGTGATCTCTCTACACACTCAACTAGAAAATTTACTCTCAAGAGTCTTATTTCCTATTTCATGGGTAGTTAGGCTCCTGTGTTTCCTCTAGAAACTTCTACCTATTAACCATTTCATTGTTCACTAATGAATAAGAGAATGTAGACAATGTGACTCTCCTATTCACTTACTACAGTGAATTCACCTGTAGAGATTTGAATCAAAGCTGAAATTCAAAGGTTTTCTACTTTAACCCCTCAACTCTGGTGCTTCCAGTTACACTACATTGTTAAATACTTTGTATATTAAGTAGCAGAATGATACTTCAAAATGTTGAAGTATTCCATTCAACTCTCCTTATTTTGCAGTTCAGAAATCATTCAGAGAACTTAAGTTAGCACAGAGACTGTCAACTCAGGGTGTGTTAACTCCTAAGACCAATACTTGTCCTACTAAATAATTCTGCTTTCCATAACTGCTCCTTTTTTTTTTCTATGATGTTCCTGTTATTCAAACAATCTGCCTGTTCAGATTGTGATAAAGTACACCCAGCATAACCAGAAAACCCCAAGCCTCAGGTCAAATACATATACCACTGCTTTATTTTCTATCCAACATTTTTCTGAAGCCCTCTTAACTGCCAAGGCTTTCCTGTTCCTTGTCCTTCACATTTCTCCATTAATTAATGTTTCAGTTATGTACTATTTTATGTTATAAAAAAGTTATGCTAATACAGAGCGCTCTTTATATCAGGAAGTATTTTTAAGACCTTTAAATACAGCATCTCACTTAATCGTCAACTTTAAATAAGATAAATAATACTATAATGCCTATTAAGTACAAAACCCAAAGCTTCAGAGAGGTTAAAAAATCTGTCGTAATTCACAAAGCTAATAAGTACAACTGGGTAAATAATCAGGCAGTCTGACCCCAATGTCCACATTCTTGATCTACCTATATGATAAGTCTATATAACTACATGGATTGCATTATAAACATAGCCAGTAAAATTTGGGCACTACAGAAGAATTTTAAAGACTTTTGCATTTGAAGAGGTTTCTTACACATTAAAATAGCTTAAGGTAGCTTACTCTGATAAATCCTCTCCTCTTTGCAAAGACATGGCCCAAATAAGAATTCTTAACTCATTCATTCATAATCAAAACTCAAGTTTGAAAAAATAATGGGGGGGGAGGGCTCCAGCAACACTTTAACAAATATACAGGTCAGAAATGTTCAAAACAACCTTTGCAGTGATAGGAATGTCTTCTATTCTGGTCTCTCCATCTCAGTAGCCACTAGCCATGTGTGACTATTTGGCACTTGAAGTGTGTTTAATGTGACTTAGTACTGAATTTTGAAACATTTTGTAATTTTTAAATTTAAATAGCCACATATGGGTACTGACTATTACACTGGACAGCACACATATAGAAGACAAAAAGCCAGAAAAAAATAAGTAAAGAAATTCTTATTGCTTTTATTTGGAAAGTGCAGATAATAGTCAAATCAATTTAAATGTCTTCTTTTACTTGCTCTAGTTTCAGTTATTAAACCAAATAATATAAACCTTCAAAGAAATTTAAGTATCCCAGTCTTTCTACACCTAAAGTTTCCTTTGTGTATCTCAATGGGAAAAAGTTAAAATCTGTATTTTCAACAAAGCATCATTTATTAGAAACTTTTTTACTGTGTGGAAAGTTAAGAGTGAATCTGATCTGAAAACTCTGCCACCTATTAGAAAAGCTAAAAATTACAGTCACATAAATTTTAAATTGTTGTCATAATAAATACTTGGTAATAACATGCTTACCTTGATTCTCCACTACTGTTTCTAACACTTTCTTCATCACTGTGTCCATTCATTGTAAATATCAAGAAGTTTTAAAATAAAATATAAATCTTCCCAGTTTAAAAGATGAGTATAAATACTGACTCCTCTTTGAATATTAAAAATTCACAGATGAATTTTCTTCAACATTCACAGGTTTCCTAGGACCCTTTTTGACTCACCTAAAAAAAAAAAAAAAATCAGTGAGAAGAAAATTGCCTGTAGAGAAAAACACTGAAGAAGTCTATTTAGAATTTATACCAATATACTGAGGCCAATTAGATTGGATGTGGCAAGGAAGGGGTAGGGATCTTTTTCTCAAACTACCTAGGCTTCTATTAACTACATTCTTGACTACTTATTAGAATTGAGCACACCACTGCTTGTTTTTGACAGAAGAAATGAAAATGCTTGGGGAGTGACAGAACTTTCAGCCCAACTGCAACTGTGTGTGTACAGTATACAACACACATTATGGCCAAATAACTAAAGCAGAGTGGTAGTAGGTAACATCTACCTAAGTTCCAAAAACAGAAAAACGGAGTCTTGATAGATACTTGGTCAAACAAAAAAAAGGAGTGGCGGGGGGGGGGGGGGGGGGGGGTGGTTACTGTATCCAGTTCGGACGTGCAGAGATTCTACTGGAGGGGAAAAAAAAGGTATAGGATAAACACTATGATTTTTTTTTTTTTTTAAGTAAAAGGGTACGGGGCAGAAATCGCAGACTAAAGAGCCAACATTTCCACCTTTCAAAATACCAGCACAACACTGGAGAGTCACCTACAAGCCAACCACGAATAAACAAAGGAGATCTCCGGCAGGGGAGGGAGAGGAAGAAGCGGGGGGGAAGGAGACGTCAGATCCTTCCCCAGCCAGAAAGTACCGACCGAGACGGGCGACTGCGAGCAGAGCTGTCCCTCCGACATCAGCACACAGAACTGACTCCTACGATTATTTCCATTCCGCAAGAAAAAAAAAAAAAAAAAGAAGGGGAAACAGGCTGCTGCCAACTCGATCACCGCAAACTCTGCATTGAGATCTCGGTTTTTTTTCATTCCCCAGGGACTACAGTCCCGTCGACTTGGCAGCAAACTGTTAACCACCCCTCCCAAAAAAAAAAAAAAAAAAATTATTTCACGCAACACTCGTTCCTCACGTTAAAGATGAAGGCCACCGGGCCAGAGAGCTTCCCTATTAAAACGATCAGGTCTTTAAAAAAAAAAAAAAAAAATCTGGGCACTCTAGCAAACTGCCTCTCTTTCCCAAAAGTCTCTCTTCGCTGAGGAAAAACTAAAGTTCACTTTTCCTTTTTTCCTTTTCACCTTTCACGTTTGCCCCCCTCAAAATGGCTTTTCTCTAGTACTTTCTAACTTCCTTTTTCCTCCTCGTCTTCCTTTTTGCGCGGTCGAGTCCACACGCCGAGACCCTGCACGCTCCCTGAGGCTCCCCGGCGCCCACGGCCCCCGCCGGCCCTCCACACGGCGCGACGCCGCCGCTTCCCCTCAGCCCGTCGCCCTCGCCGCGGCGCCCGTCCTCCGCCCCGGCCTCTCCACGGCCGCTTTCCTCCGGCTAAGTTTTCCAAGCGGCACTCGAGCGGAGCCTGGAAACCTCCCTCCCTGCGCTGTCCGCCGCCGCTCGGCTCCCTTCAGCCTGCGCCACCCCCGACCCCGGGGCGCACCCCCAAACCCCTCACCCCTCATGCTGGTCCCGGGGTCTCCCCCTTCCCGCCTCAAACTTCCCACACGCCCGGCCCGCGTCCTGCCGGGCGCGCTCGGGCCGGGTCCCCTCCCCCCGCCGAGCCCGCTCCCCACGTGCCGGGAAAGAGCCCCGGGGGTGGCGGCCGGACCCACGCCCCGGCCGGCCGCGCCACTCACGCCTCGCGGCCCGGCTGGCCCCGCGCCGCCGACGGAGGCCGGGGCTCGACCGCCAGCCGCATGTCCGCCCGCCCGGCCGGCCCGGAGGATGCGCGCTCGGCGGCGCCGGCCTGCGCTCGCCGCTCACACGCCCCCCTGCGCGCCCGGCCCGCTCCGCCGGCCCTCGCGGGCGCCCCCCGGGCCTGTGCCCACGGCGTCCCGGCCCGCTGGGCCGCCGCCGCCCGGGCACCCTCCCCCCCGCCTCGGCCCTCGGCCGGGCCAGCTCCCGTCCCTCCCTCCCTGCCACATCCCGACCCGCCCGCCGCCCCTTTCTTACCGGCAGGGCGTGCAGGCTTGGCGGGGCGGAAGGAGCCGACTGGAGAGGCGGCCTCCCCGGCGCCCGGGCCCCGCGGTCAGCGTCCTCGGGGCTCCGGGGCGTGTGTGGGCTGTTGGGGGGGGCGGTGCGGCGGTAAAGCAGCAGTCCGCGAGGAGGGAAGAGGGGGAAGGGGAAGGACACGGAGGGGAAGGGAAAGCCCCGGCGGCCGGCTCCGACGCGCCGCGATCCCCCTGCAGAGCGGCTCCAACAATCAATTCATTATCGAAGCACCGAACAACTGCGAGGGCCAGCGAAAGCGACAAGTAAGCAGCGACCGTCTTCCCCGCAGCCACGCGCGCGCGCCCACTCTTGCCGCTTATCGGCTCCCGGCCGCCGCCATGACGCCGAGAGAGCGAGCGCAACCGTCTCCGTCGTAGCCGCCGCCGCCGCCGCCGCCACCGAGGTCGCCGTCGCCTCCGCCTCCCCGCGACGTAAGCGACTCTGCTCACTCCCCTTCCCCACCGGGCGCGAGGCGGGAGGGCGGGCGGGCACGCGCACGCCGAACTCAACCGGCTGGCTGGCTGGCGCGTGCGCGCGCGCGGAGGTAGGCGGGGCTACGTCCTGGAGCCTTGGTTGGGGAGCGGGGAGGGGAGCTTAAGCAGAAGCCGATTGGTTCTGTGACTGGGGCGGAGAGCGGAGGGCGCGCGCGCGCGCGCCGTGCTGGGAGCGCGCACGCCGGTCGCGCAGAGGCTGCCGGACTCTGGCGACCGCGATGGGCCGCTGATCCCGGGCTTGGGGTTGCCTACCTCAGCGGTCCCGGAGTTGAAGTCCGGGAAGTGGGAGCTTCAGGTTCGCTCCCCGCGGGTATGGACACTCCGGTCACTCCGGACGGTTGCGTGAGGACGTCTGGAAACAAGAGGCCGAGAAAGAACTAGGGAAGCGTGGTGGGGATGAGGGGGGAAGGTGGGCAGATGCTGAAGACGGAGCAGGCTGGCGGACTCGCGGGGACGGGGGCAGGAGTGGGGTCCGGTCGCCCGGGCCTCAGCCGGCCGCCGGTTCTGAGCGCCCGCCCTAAGGGGCGGAGGTGGGGGCGCTGCGTCACACGAGGCAGCCTGGGAACCCAACTGTTGGGCAACTGTGGTCTCCTCCCGCCGCTCCCTAGGCTTAGTTGCCCTGAGACAAAGGCTCCCTCGGGGGCGGGGGTGGAGGGGAAACCAGGCACCTGAGGAGGCTGAGGGAAACAAACCTAGTTGTCCACCCCCTGTGATCCTTCCGGAATCATTCGTAGTATAACCTATGTGCCTTATTCAGGAAAAAAACCTCCAGGTCGGCTCCCTGGAGGGCGGGGTACTGGAGGGTGCGCCGCCGAATCGCTACATTTAAAAAAAAAAAAAAAGTGCAACGAGAGACGTTGGCAACTGTTTCAGGTTAATGTAACTGCAATTTAGTTGGCGGTTTCTTTCGTAACTGTAACTGCGGGCCTCCGTTACCCTGCCCCCACCCCTTTATAAATCTGCCCAGAGAAACACTTCAAGCTCAGTAGTAGTGTTCCGCTCCAGCTCTTTTAAAGTTGGACTTCTTTTACGCTCCATTATTTTTCTCGCCCGCAGATCAGTCTTGACTCATTCCAGGTTAATGATAATTTTTGAAACTTTCTAATATCCCATTCTTCAGTTACTTGATTTGATGTAAAGACCTGCCCTCCAAGTCAGATGAGTGAACTGGCGGTATCTGCTTCCTAAAATAATTGTTTTCATACATGGGAAGTACTGCAGTTTTCGTCTGCTATTTAAACAGTTTGGTTCACAACCTTCAAGAAGATATTCAAACATAACACCAAATGCATATTTATTATGTGGAAAGGTATATTTACCCTTGCAAAGTATTGGAAGGCAAACAGGTACATAGAGTCTACTCGGGGGGAAAAAAATGTGTGGTCAGTGAATAATGTGACAAAATGAAACACCACTATAGATTGCAAAATGATCTGGGGTTTTTTTTTTGCTTGATAGTTAAATTGCTGTAATGTTATGAGGAATAAGATCGTGCAAATCTCCACCTCCGAATTCCCTGGAAATAGGAACTAAGTCCTAATTTTTAATATCATGCTTTAAAAATTTGATAAAGGGGCCTTAATAGGAACTTTCAGTTTCTCAAACTAATTTCTTTATTGGATTACTAGAGTGGTAAGTAAAAAATAAAAGCCTGAGAAAACATCGCAGAATTTTGTAATGAGTGTGGTTCAGATAATAAAAGTTTTCAAGTTTAACCATACTGCATTTTATTGTTGTCTTACAAAAAGTGATTACTGTATGGAGTTTTATATGTTTGTTGAAAGTACATGTCAAACCTTTTTAAACTACTGAGTTGCCATTTGAATATGATATGCTTCATATAATTTCGAGGCACCTTTTTTGCAGGAAAAAAAAACCTTGCCAAATTTGTAATAAAATACTGAACCTTGGAGATTTATGTTTGTGGTAAAATCATAATATACTTTATGACTCCACAGAATTTTACAATGATTGTTGAGACTGTGGAGAAATACAAGGTAAGTGGAAAACTGAAACAGTTTTTTTTTTTTAAGCCAGTTGATAAATAAGACAAAAGTACATTTTTTCTATACAGTAAGTTCTCAGTTTCACTTTGTTTAAGCAAATGGTGTGTCTCCCTTTTGGTACTAAAAACAATAGACAACAGTAAATAATCTGAGCACCTGACTAGCAAAAATCCGAAAATAGTATCAACCAGAAGGTCTTTGGCTTCCCTGGTGGCTCAGACGGTAAAGAATCTGTCTACAATGCAGGAGACCCAGGTTCATTCCCTGGGTTGAGAAGATTCCCTGGAGAAGAGAATCGCTACCCAGCATTCTTGCCTGGAGAATTCCATAGACAGAGGAGCCTGGTGGGCTACAGTCTATGGGGTTGCAAGGAGTCCACAACACGATTGAGGAACGAACACTAACAGAAGGTCATTGTTATTGTCTGATCTTCCATTTGGGAAATTGCATATTCTTTGGAAAGAATGTTACACAATCTAGGACAGCACTTTGTAGGTTCTTAATTCTGTTATGCTCTGCTAGGACTAGTTACCAGTGGGTATCCTTAGATGGGAATAGATTGAAAGCCACTTACCAGAGTTATGATACGCACAGCATAAAGACAATGACCATTCTTGCTTTTCAGTTAATGTTTTGCATGCCAGACTTGTTCTTGTTGCTTAGAAGATTGTGTACAAGAAGCTGCTAAAACAATCAGGACAGTATTAAAATACCCTAGAATCTTAATCTAGGACATTGTTCCCCAGGTTCTTGCCAAACAGAAAGAGCCCTCCAAATATGATACTTAAGTTTACAAAGTCCTCCATAAACAGAACCCATGAAATCCTAAACCACCTCATAATGAAAATTTATTGGACATTTTCTGTTTCCTTGATCATAAAAATCAGAGGAGAGGAGCCATGGTTCCCAGTGTTGGGCACGGACAGGAGTCAGTCACCTTTCGAGGTTTTTCTTAAGTTACACATGTCAAGCTGTCCTTTCTGAAATGCACAATTTCTAGGTTCTAAGTAGTAGTTAGAAAAACTAGATTGTTCTGATAATCAGCAGCTTGCCCACCTTGTTGATGGCCACTGTATTTGGAAATTTTACCAATAAATTTTAAAAATCATAGTTAAATTTCAGATGTGAAATTCTTGGAGATGACACTAAGAAGTAACTGTATAAAATAGGTATTGAAGTGGATACAATGATTCTACTTAAAAATTTAAGTGTGCAGAGGTGCTGGTGGGAGGGAGTTAAGTAGCTAGCTTCAGAATATCGGATTAGTGCCTCGATAATAGGCAGGTCAGGAAGCAACAGAACTGGACATGGAACAACAGACTGGTTCCAGATAGGAAAAGGAGGACTTCAAGGCTGTATATTGTCACCCTCCTTACTTATAGCAGAGTACATCATGAGAAACGCTGGGCTAGAAGAAGCACAAGCTGGACTCAAGATTGCCGGGAGAAATATCAATAACCTCAGATAGGCGGATGACACCACCCTTACGGCAGAAAGTGAAGAGGAACTAAAAAAAAGCCTCTTGATGAAAGTGAAAGAGGAGAGTGAAAAAGTTGGCTTAAAGCTCAACATTCAGAAAACAAAGATCATGGCATCTGGTCCCATCACTTCATGGGAAATAGATGGGGAAACAGTGAAAACAGTGTCAGACTTTATTTGTTTGGGCTCCAAAATCACTGCAGATGGTGACTGCAGCCATGAAAAGACGCTTATTCCTTGGAAGGAAAGTTATGACCGACCTAGATAGCATATTGAAAAGCAGAGACTACTTTGCCAACAAAGCCGTCTAGTCAAGTATATGGTTTTTCCAGTGGTCATGTATGGATGTGAGAGTTGGACTGAGCGCCAAAGAATTGATGCTTTTGAACTGTGGTGTTGGAGAAGACTCTTGAGAGTCCCTTGGACTGCAAGGAGATCCAACCAGTCCATTCTGAAGGAGATCAGCCCTGGGATTTCTTTGAAAGGAATGATGCTAAGGCTGAAACTCCAGTACTTTGGCCAGCTCATGCGAAGAGTTGACTCATTGGAAAAGACTCTGATGCTGGGAGAGATTGGGGGCAGGAGGAGAAGGGGATGACAGAGGATGAGATGGCTGGATGGCATCACTGACTTGATGGACATGAGTCTGCGTGAACTCCAGGAGTTGGTGATGGACAGGGAGGCCTGGCGTGCTGCGATTCATGGGGTCTCAAAGAGTTGGACACGACTGAGCAACTGAACTGAGCTGAAGGTATCATTCCTTCCTCTCTGCCAAATCCTTTGTATACTGTCCATTTTACCTCATATATGTTGTTGTTCAGCTTTTCTGCTTAATCCCCACTACTTAATAGCACATGTATTTGCATACATAATATTTTAATTACTTCCTTCACAGTCTGATTCCAGCATTGCATCCCATTATACCTGGGAGACACTAATATTCTAGCCACACGTTTCTTCAGGTTATTGGGAAGGTATTAGTCTCATAAATGAATGTAGTTCCTCTGTCTTATGAATCAGTTTATTTTAGGTGTAAATAAAACAGTAGCTGTTGAGTACCCTGTCCAATTGTGCCAGTACCCTATGAGAAATGTAATGCAGCTCTCTCACCTCCCTTTTAGGACATTAAAATTTTGTATTCTGTAGGTATACCATATGATTATATTGAAATAAACAGTTGCTTCCATAATACAGTGTGAGCTCCTGTCCCCATCACATTATATTGACATTCATTCACTGTGTTGCATACCAGGCATTCTGCAGGAACAGGGAAGGAGGGTTATAATAGAGCAGAAACAGACACTCAAGAGTTAACGTCTAGTGCAAGAAACAATCAGGCTTGGAGATCATAACTCAGAAAAATGGTATGAAGAAACATATAGGGCCATGAGAATTCATAATGCAGAACCCTAGTCTGAAAAGGAAGTGACATGGTTTGAGAACTTATGTATTTAATGTGAATTAGATAAAAGGGAAATGAAGAGCTTCATAACAGGTAAAGGTAATGTGGCAAAAAATTCTGGGGCCAGAGGGATGGTTTCTACATACTATCCCAGTCTGCAAAGGATCAGTTCAGCTGCTCAGTCGGGTCCAACTTTTTGTGACCCCATGGACTGTAGCACTCCAGGCTTCCCTGTCCATAACCAACTCCCAAAGCCTACTCAAACTCAGGTCCATTGAGTCAGTGATGCCATCCAACCAGCTCACCCTCTGTCATCCCCTTCTGCCTTCAATCTTTGCCAGCGTCAGGGTCTTTTCCAATTAGTTCTTTGCATCAGGTAGTGAAAGTACTGGAGTTTCAGCATCAATCCTTCCAATGAATATTAAGGACTGATTTCCCCTAGGAACAACTGGTTGGATATCCATGCAGTCCAAGGAGCACAGTTCAAAAGCATCAATTCTTTGGCACTCAGCTTTCCTTATAGTCCAACACTCACATCCATGACTCCTGGAAAAAAAAAGTAGCTTTGATGAGACAGACCTTTGTTGGCAAAGTAATGTCTCTGCTTTTTAGTATGCTGTCTAGCTTGGTCATAGATTTTCTTCCAAGGAGCAAGCATCTTTTAATTTCATGGCTGCGGCCACCATCTGCAGTGATTTTGGAGCCCAAGAAAATAAAGTCTCTCACTGTTTCCATTGTTTCCCCATCTATTTGCCATGAAGTGGTGGGACCAGATGCCATGGTCTTAGCTTTCTGAGTTTTAAGACAACTTTTTCACTTTTCTTTCTTCAAGAGGCTCTTCAGTTCTTCACTTTCTGCCATAAGGGTGGTGTCATCTGCATATCTGAGGTTATTGATGTTTCTCCCAGCAATCTTGATTCCAGCTTGTGCTTCATCCAGGTTGGCATTTCATGTGATGTACTCTGCATTTAGGTTAAATAAGGAGAGTGACACTATACAGCCTTGATGTACCCCTTTACCAATGTGGAGCCAATCTGTTGTTCCATGTCCAGTTCTAACTCTTGCTTCTTGACCTGCATACAGATTTCTCAGGAGACAGGTAAGGTGGTCTGGTATTCCTGGTCTCAGAATTTTCCACAGTTTCTTGTGCTCCACACAGTCAAACGCTTTGGCATAGTCAATAAAGCAGAAATAGACATTTTTTTGGAACTCTCTTTTTCGATGATCCAACGGATGTTGGCAATTTAATCTCTGGTGCCTCTTCCTTTTCTAAATCCAGCTTGAACTTCCTTCACTGTTCAAGTACTGTCAAAGCCTAGATTGGAGAATTTTGAGCATTACTTGCATGTGAGATGAGTGCAATTGTGTGATTGTTTGAACATTCTTTGGCATTGCCTTTATTTGGGATTAAAACTGACCTTTTCCAGTCCTGTGGCCACTGCTGAGTTTTCTAAATTTGCTGGCGAATGCAGCACTTTCACAGCATCATCTTTTAGGATTTGTAATAGCTCAACTGGAATTCCAT
Organism: Ovis aries; assembly: GCF_016772045.2. Taxonomy (NCBI): domain Eukaryota; kingdom Metazoa; phylum Chordata; class Mammalia; order Artiodactyla; family Bovidae; genus Ovis; species Ovis aries. The sequence continues at coordinate 95,746,821 of NC_056058.1, forward strand.
CACTTCCACTAGCTTTGTTTGTAATGATGATTCCTAAGACCCATTTGACTTTTCATTCCAGGATTTCCGGCTCTATGTGAGTGATCACACCATCGTGGTTATCTGGGTCATGAAGATATGTTTTGTACAATTCTTTGTATTCTTGCCACTTAGTATCTTTTGCTTCTGTTAGGTCCACGTCATTTCTGTCCTTTATTGTGTCCATCTTTACATGAAATGTTCCCTTGGTATCTCTAATTTTCTTGAAGAGATCTCTAGTCTTTCCCATTCTGTTCTTTTCCTCTATTTCTTTGTATTGATTACTGAGGAAGGCTTTCTTATCTCTCCTTGCTATTCTTTGGAACTCTGCATTCAGATGGGTATATCTTTCCTTTTCTCCTTTGCCTTTTGCTTCTCTTCTTTTCTCAGCTATTTGTAAGGCCTCCTCAGATAACCATTTTGCCTTTTTGAGTTTCTTTTCTTTGGGGATGATCTTGATCACTGCCTCCTGTAGAATGTCATGAAGCTCCGCCCGTAATTCTTCAGGCACTCTATCAGATCTAATCCTTTAAATCTGTCATTTCCACTGTATAATTGTAAGGGATTTGATTTAGGTCATACCTGAATGGTCTCGCCATTTTCCCTACTTTCTTCAATTTAAGTCTGAATTTGGCAATAAGGAGTTCATAATCTGAGCCACAGTCAGCTCCCAGTCTTGTTTTTGCTGACTGGACAGAGCTCCGTCTTTGGCTGCAAAGAATACAATCACTGATTTTGGTACTGAGCATCTGGTGATGTCCATGTGTAGAGTCTTCTCTTGTGTTGTCGGAAGAGGGTGTTTGCTATGACCAGTGCGTCCTTTTGGCAAAACTCTATTAGCCTTTGCCATGCTTCATTTTGCACTCCAAGGCCAAATTTGGCTGTTACTCCAGCTATCTTTTGATTTCCTGCTTTTCATTCCAGTCCCCAATAATGAAAAGAACATCTCTTTTCGGTGTTAGTTCTAGAAGGTCTTTGTAGGTCTTCATTGAACCATTCAACTTGTAACTTCTTCAGCATTACTAGTTGGGGCATAGACTTGGATTACTGTGTTGTTGAATGGTTTGCCTTGGAAACAAACAGACCTCTCTGTCATTTTTGAGACTGCGTCCAAGTACTGCATTTTGGACTCTCTTGTTGACTATGATGGCTACTCCATTTCTTTTAAGGGATTCTTGCCCACAGTAGTAGATATAATAGTCACCTGAGTTAAATTCACACATTCCAGTCCAGTTTAGTTCACTTTTTCCTAAAATGTCGATGTTCACTCTTGCCCTCTCCTGTTTGACCGCTTCCAATTTACCTTGATTCATGAACCTGACATTCCAGGTTCCTATGCAATATTGCTGTTGTTTACAGCATCAGGCTTTACTTCCAGTCACATCCACAACTGGGTGTATTTGCTTTGGTTCTGTCACTTCATTCTTTCTGGAGTTATTTCTCCACTGATCTCCAGTAGCTTATTGGGCACCTACCAAGCTGGTAGGTTCATCTTTCAGTGTCCTATCTTTTTGCCTTTTCATACTGTTCATGGAGTTGTCAAGGCAAGAATACTGAAGTGTTTCGCCATTCCCTTCTCCAGTTAACTACATTTTGTCAGAACTCTCCACCATGACCCATCCGTCTTGGGTGGCCCCACATGGCATGGCACATAGTTTCATTGAGTTAGACAAGGCTGTGGTCCATGTGATCAGTTTGATTAGTTTTCTGTGATTGTGGTTTTCATTCTGTCTTCCCTCTGATGGATAAGGATAAGAGGCTTGTGGAAGCTTCCTGATGGGAGAGACTGATTTGAGGGGGAAACTGGGTCTTGCTCTGATTCCTTATCGCCAAGGATAGACCTTTTTTTTAAATTTCAGAAGTATTCTGATTTGGATGACACCTTGTTGCTCTAGGGGTCTACAAGAAATACGGTACTGCTGGAGCGATAACAGGAAAATGAAGCTCATGGGGACCAGGGCATTTAAGTGCCCAAAGGCTGGGGAAAGAAGTGAATTCTTTCCTTGGAATAAACATTTGAAGGATTGTAAACTGGGTGGTAATGATGGGATTTGCAAATTGAAAAATTTAACTGTAAATTCCAAAAAAAACATTAAAGACAGATCAAAGCAGACACAATATTCTTGAATTAGGAGTCTAAAAGGTTACAAGTAACTTTAATGAACCAGAGTAATAGTGTGGAAGAAGAGAGAGTAGATTTGGGAGAAAGTGTCCATAGGATTTGTTGATGCATTTAGGATTCTGTGTTGGGGAAGGAGAGAAGCTGTACATACAGTAGAATGGAGTTGAATAGCAGGATGTTTAGAAATGGGTATGTGTGGAGATGATTTGGTTTAGAATTGAGTTTCTCCTGTCTTTTTAAGTCATCCAAGAAGCTTTTCAATAGAAGTCTGGACCTGAGGAGGAGATCTGGACTGAAAACAGAAACTGTTAAGTATGTAGAGGGTAGATAAAATCTTTAATGTACGTGAACTCGGCTTGGAAGTCATCCTTGGAGTGTATAATGAAGAACTTCAGTTAATTTTTGGCTAGGTAGAGGAATATTAGCTGGATAAAGAGTTGCAGATGTCAGAAGGGTGTGCAATGGAGGACAAAGGCCTAAATGCTTCAGGAAGGAGTGGTGAATAGTGTCCAGTGCTGTTGAGACGTGATGTGAAATAAGACCAGAACAGTATCCACTGGATTTGTTACCATGGCAGTCATCAGTTACCTTAGCAAGAACTATTAACATTTTATCGGCATAATAAGCCTAGAAGCCAGATTGGAGTAGAATGTGATAAATGCAAAAGTGAACCTCAATTTCTCTTTCAGATGATTTGACTTTGGCTTGCAAGGGAATATGATTTTTTTTTTCCTCGTTTTCATGATTTTTTTTTTCTTCCTCGTTTTCATGATTTTTTTTTTTTTTTTTTTTTTTTAGGTAAGAGATTTAGAGTGTTCCAGACACGATGGAAAATGTCCTCATCAGAGAAAGATTGAATATATGAGTTAGCTACAAGAATTAGCTGGAGGGATTACCACATAATCATTCAGAAAGAAATTACATTATTTTAAAAGTGATTCAGGAAAAGGATTTTATTTTTTCAATCAGAAACAACATTAGATACCACTGTTTATGGTTATGGGCTGTCAGTAGTCACCTAATTGCTAGGATTTGAGAGTTTCTGTGAGCCTTCTACTCCTCAAATACATGCCTCATGCTCTACTAGTGTTTGAAAAGTTGATGGAAATATATTTTAAAGCATATATTCATGGGGAAAGTAATCTGTTAAGAAAGTGGTTCTCAACTGTGCTAAAATTTAGAATAACCATAGGAGATTCATGACAAAATTACTCAAGTACTACTTCAAGGGATTCCATTCCATTGTTCTGAGGAGGGGGCTAGGCATATGCATTCTTTAAAAGTTTACTTTTTTAAATGTTAATCTAGTGTGTCATTGGCATTTAAAAAACACATCATCTTGTTGATATTGCATTGACTCAACATTTATTTTAGATGAAGTGCAGAGAGGTCAGTCGCTTATTTTCAAAACAGTGATCATTAATAGGGCGGGAGATTTTGCGTCTCTGGGGACATTTGGCAAAATATGGAAACATTTTTGGTAGTCACACGGAATGGGGAAGGGATTTGGTGCTGCTGCTATACACTGGGTAGAGGCCAGCAATACTGCTGAAGATACTGCAACGGAGTGGACAACCCCCCACATCAAAAATTAACTGGCCCAAAATGACTATAGCATCACTGTTGAGAAACCCTGCTATAAAATAGGATAGCAAGCCACGTAGTTATTTTTTTAGTGCCATTAAATCCTCTACATATGAACCTTCCAAGTTGCAAACCTTCAAAGATGCGAAGGTGTGCTCCATCAACATCAGGCGTGGGTGAAGTTGCAGCTCGCCCTCCGTCTGTTGGTGCTGACGATCCTTCAGCTCTGGTGTCTCCCACCTCATTTCTCCCTCCTGCAGTAACTCTTCTTGCCTCTTTACTTGACACCTGTCCCTGCATGCCAGCTGGTGTTCTGTACTACTTTTCAAGGTACTGTGCTGTAAGGTTCAAAATGTTTTATTTTTTGCTTGTTTTTTTAATGTGTGTGTGTGTGTGTGAAAGCTATTATAAACCTATTAGTACAGTACTCTATAGCCAGTTGTGTTAGTTGGGTACCTCAGCTAACTGTGTTGAATTTAACAAATTGGACTTAAAATATACACTCTCAAAACTTGTTCCTGTGTAGAAGACTTACTGTAAAATCTTAACAGGTGGGGCCTGTGGTTTAGTAAGAATGGTAATGAAGAAGGATCTACCTGACAACCTAGCTATACCTAACAGCTTAGCCTTGCTTATAATCAGCAACAAAAGAGCCTCAAATAAAATACATTTGTAGAACTAAGCAGTGTGACTGGCACAATAGACTGATAGCATTATTTTGCTTTTTAAAAAAGTCCAGCTGAAACTCTTACTGCTGTTGGGTATATAAATTGATTGTAGTCACTTTGGGAAATTGATGTATTTTATGAATACTGTAACTTTGTTACAGTTGAATTTAGGACTATAATTCAGCAATTTCTCTTCTGAGTGTATATCCAAGAAAATGAGTGCAGATTTCTACATATATAGGGATGTTCATAGTAGTTTGATTCATTATGGCCTCAAACAGGAATAAAGTGAAGTATATTTGTACAATGGAATACTACCCAGCAATAAAACAGAATAAACTGCTACACACTATAACATGGGTGGATCTCATAGGTATTTGTTAAAAGAAATAGACAAAAACCAATTCATATTGTATAATTCCATTTATATGAAACTCAAGGGCAAAGAAAACTAATTCATGATGATAGAAGTCAAGATAGTAGTTATTTCTCTAGGCATAGGTATTGACTTAGAAGGGGCTCAAGAGAGCCTTATAAAATGATGGAAATGTTCTGGATCTTGATCTTACTGGTTGTTAAATGATAGCATACATATGAAGTTGATCAAGCTGAATACTTAAATTTTGTGAACTTTACATGTGATGTACCCCAATTTTAAAAAATCAATTATGAAAAAAAATAAGGAAACCTAATTTTGAACTACTTAAAGTGTTATATCTTAAACACTTGGTTAAACACAGGGTTGGCTACCTAACAAGTTCTCAATAGGTAAAAACAACTCTAGTGCACTGTTAGTGAAAATAAGTTTTGAATTTGAAATTAGACCTAGTTTTGTAGCACAGCTTCATTATTACTATGTGACTTAGGGCAAGGCCCTTACATTGGGAATTTTTGTAACTGGAAGAACAGAGGATGAGTTGGGAGAAGTATAAAAAAAATTCTTAAAAAGTTTAGGCTTGGTTCATGATCCCCCGCTACTGAGAAATAGCCACAGACATTCAGAGTGGGCCTCAGCAGCTATATATATATGTACAGGAATCCCCTGCTTTCCGAAAGTTCACTTGATGCCATTTCACTTTTATGAAAAACGTACCTTGGTACCTGTTTTCATTAAGCAAAAGAAATCCAAGGAGGATTTTTGTTTTTACAAAAGAACACAAAAAGTGAAAATAGCATTCAGCATTTGTTTTTCAGTGAGCTGTTACAGCAGGTGGCATGTACCCTGAGCAGCAAGAGTGGCACTTCTAAACTCCTTCCTTGAAAAGACACAGCCTCTCAGCATCAAGTCATCATACTTTGAACTGTGTCTCTGAGCATCTGTACTTTATCTCCACTAACTGTGTGCATCTTTTAGCAAGTTGTGTCCTAAGGTAATTGCTTCTTCCCTTTATATCATTTAGGTTTCAAAATGTTTTGTAGTAACACTATCCTAGCGTTAGCTAGGGTGAACAGCTGAACCCTATCTGAACCAATCAGATTGTTCTGAGAATTTAAAATTGGGATTGAGAAAGTATCAGACAGCTGATCTTTTCCTGAGAAACATAAAATTAGGCCAGGGCTACTTTGGGAGCAGCATGTGGAGAATCAAAGTTATGTTCTCTACAGGTAAAGAAACTGAGAAGTAAATGAAATATTTTTATTTCCTTTTCTCTCTCTCTTTTTTGAAGCTAAAATAAAACCCAGGCAGTTTGATTCCAGTCTGTGTTTTCATGAAGCAGTGCTGACATGTCAGACCTAATAGCTGCTTTGATTCCTGATAATTTTCCAGTTCCTGATCGTAGTTCCTCGTGAAGAGGAATCTGCTCCTTATCTTTGAAATATTTGTCATAATTTATTCTTATAATAAAATGTCATGTTTGCTCAAGTGGATCAGCCAGTTGCAACTGAAAGAATCCCGTTCTAATTTGACTGTGAATGGGAATGCAAAGAGCAAAGTTCAGAGAAACTGAAACAGAGAATCAAGATAGGGCTGCAGGCAATAGAGACTTTCCTGCCTTAAGATAATGTTACACAGCAGTGAATCTTTTAGCCAGGCTTTCTCCGGTATTGTCTTAGAACTCAGACTAATACAGTCACTGTTGTAGGGCACAGAGATCTTGGTAGCCAAATATAAAACACATTGGTGCATTGCTTTCTATGTGTGGAGTTTTGAAAAGTATATTTGAAAAGAATTCCAAAAAAAAAATTCCTAGATGAAAGTAGATTGGAGTTGACTTGTGCCAAATTTAGCAAATTATTAGAAGTCAATTTGCCTTTGGTCTGAGAATATACAACCAGATCAAGAAATGACTGAAGGGGCTCATTGAATTACAACATAAATTCTTCCCACCTGTTTCTAACACTAGAATACCAGAAAATGAAGTTTTAGGAATAGGACTATCATGGAAGAATAAGTGATATTAAGGACTCCAGTTCCTCAGCTTCCTCCAAAACATTTTCCAGTTCCAATCCCCTGTTAGGCCTCACAAAAGTGTGGTGATCCTTTGCATTCCCTATCATTAGCTGCTAGGATTGGATTGCAGTATGTGTCTGGGTATATTACTGAATGGCAGAGTGCAAACTGCCTTGCCTATTTTCTTGTTTGCTTTGAGGCTAAAGCAGAGAACAGTGGGGTGGACAGTCTCTCAACTGTTGCTAAGAAACAGAAGTCCAGAAGAATTGACAAGGAGAAACCGGACCCACTAAAGTCTTCCACACTAGCTAAATATGAAAGGAATCTCCATAAAAGAAAATTAGCAGGCACTCCTCTGCAGTAGAGCAGTTGCATGCCATAAAATCCCAAAGGAGACTCAGACCACAGACTGTGTAGTGCTTGGTCGCTCAGTCATGTCCCACTGTTTGCAGCCTTAGGGACTATAGCCCACGAGGCTCCTCTGTCCATGGGGACTCTCCAGGCAAGAATGCTGGAATGGGCTGCCATACCCTCCTCCAGGGGATCTTCCCAACTCAGGAACTGAACCCAGGTCTCCCACATTGCAGGCGGATTCTTTATTATGTGAGCCACCAGGGAACCGCAAGACTACTACCCTCAAACGCCTGTTTTCCAGTGCAAAAGATTCTGCACCGGCTAGAAGTGGGTATCCTTACACCAAATGAAGAATCATAGTGTCCCTTGTCAAGAGTGGCCCTGGAAGACTCAGTACAAGAGAATTCAAATTGGGTACAGACAGATTTTCAAATGACTGACTTGGCGGTGGGTTACTTAGCTCATGCCTTATAAGATTTCAAGGGGCTCTTGTTTACAAGGACTTCTGTTGATGGTGTTCAGCCACTGAATTGTGTTCAGCTCTTTGCAACCCCATGGACTGCAGCACACTAGTCTTCCCTGTCCTTCACCATCTCCTGGACTTTGAGTGAGGTCCATTGAGTGAGTGATGCCATCCAACCATCTCCTCTGTCATCCCCTTTTCCTCCTGCCTTCAATCTTTCCCAGCATCAGGATCTTTTCTATGAGTCAGCTCTTCACATCAGGGGGCCAAAGTAAGGAGCTTCAGCTTTAGCATTAGACCTTCCAATGAGCATGTAGGGTTGATTTCCTTTAGGGTTGACTGATTTGATATCCTTGCTGTCCAAGGGACCCTCAAAGTCTTCTGCAGCTCCGCAGTTCAAAAGCATCATTTCTTCAGCACTCAGCCTTCTTTAGATGTTCCAACTCGCATCTTTACATGACTCAGCAGAAAAGAACCCATCTGTCAATGCAGGAGACGTGGGTTAGATCCCTGGGCCAGGAAGATCCTCTGGAGAAGGAAATGGCAACCCACTCCAGTATCCTTGCTTGTGAAACCCCATGGGCAGGGAACCTGGAGGACTACAGTCCATGGGGTCACAAACAGGCAGACACAGCTTAGTGACTAAACAACAGTTTTCTGTCTCATTCCTACTGGGGACAATATATACTTTAGCTAGCTAGTTAAATTTATATTTAGTCTACAGACTCCAGAATTAATTGAAGTATTTCTTGTATGATCTTTATATATCTATCCTAGGGCTAGTTATATGGAAAATAGTGTCAAGGTGAGCAAGGGGTTTCTTACTTGGAATTGACATTCTAGTTTGGGAAAGGGGGAGAAGAGAGAGAGATGAGTGAGGAAACAAGCTCACAAATTGGGATGGATTTTATTAAGGAGAAATAGTGTAATATCAGAGTAAAGAAAGACATGCTTAGATGGAAAGAGCAATGGGTGGTCAGAGAAGGCTCTTCAAGCTATAAGTGAAAGAGTAAGGTGGGGTGTACTGTGGCAAGAACTATGAGAAGAGTAGGAAGGAGAACAAGTCCGAAGACCCTAAGGTAAGGAAGAGTTCGTTACATGTGAAGAACTGAAGGAGGTGAATATAACTGAAGCATAGTTGAAGCTGCGTTGACCCTGAGATTAAAGAGACAATCAAGGGACTTCCATTGATCTAGAGCTTTGTAGGCATGGAAAGCATTTGACTTTTAATCCCAAACATGACCGAATGCCATTGAAAGTTTTTCACACCAGAGAATAGCATAATCTGATTTGCTTTCAACAAGATTGTTGTAGTTGCTGTGTAGAAAATGCATAGTAGTAGTAGCAAGAGTGACTCTCCACACTCTAGCTGTCCACTTAGAAGCCTACTCTAAGTATAATGGCTGTTAAAATTAGAGGACTAGCTTCGGAGATGTAGACATGATGGAAACAAGATAAACTAGGAGTGTTAAAAAGAACATTTGAGATCCTCATTTACCATTCATTGATAAATAGCAGTACAAGCATGTCATTTGGAAATGAGACATATAAAACTGCTATAAATATTGAAGATAGTTGGGCATAGAGAAGTGGGAGAGAGGAATGCTATTTTTTGTTATAAAAATTGTGTAAATGTGTGTATGTGTAACCTTTATTGTGAAAAGGTCAGAGAGGTGTGATGGATGGAGGAAATCAGAAGGATTTTTTTTTTTAAGTAGGACATACTAATATACATTGGCAGACTGGCATGAATAATAAGCAGAGAAGGAAAAATTGATTTAATGGATCTTCCCATCTTTGAACTTTTTTTTTTTTTTTTTTTCAAAAATGTACCATACAGTGTGTTGGTTTTAAGTAAAAGCTCATCAGCTCTTTTGGAGAAGGCAATGGCAAGCCACTCTTTCCTCAAGTACTCTTGCCTGGAGAATCCTATGGGTGGAGGAGCCTGGTGGGCTGCCATCTATGGGGTCGCACAGAGTCGGACATGACAAGCGACTTAGCAGGAGTAGCAGTAGTCAAATAGAATAACTGAAGAAGCAAAATCTTGAGAAGAAAAGAAACTATAGGTATTAAGAGGTAGAATTGCCCATAATAGGAAAAATCACACTCTTTCAATTTTGAATGGAAAAAAAGGCTAAGAAGCTGAGTACAGATACAGAGAAGTGAGAGTATTTGTTGGAATGAATATGAAGTAAATCCTCTCATAGTTTCTGTATTCATAATGAATGATGAAGTAGGATCATCAACTTCAAATAGGCAGAGTAAAGGAGTTTGACATAACAGGGGGGAAAATGAGATTTTTACCTTAGAACATGTGAACATGAACTTCCTAAGGAAACACAGTAGGATTGCCAGCTTGTCTTGAGTGCTAATTTGCAGTCTGTGTTTATGAATTTAAAAAGAAGTCATTCAGCTAATTGTACTGTTTCTGTGAGTTGCTTGGTTTTCTGCACAAAGAACCAAATTGAGTTCAAGAAGGTTTGGGGTTTTGTTAAGTGAATTCAACAGACAGAGACATGGGAGCCAAGGCAGTTATTGTGCTTGAAAAAGAATGAATATAATGATGAGCCTTGAAATCCAAGCTGGGCAAACATGGGAGTAAACACAGATAATTAAAAAGGAGTTGGGGTGGGAGGTGGGGCATCAGTGGACTGGACATCTCTCAGAGGCCAAAGGCTTATTGCCAGTATAAAGTGAGGCGGTGGACTGAATAAGATGCCCCAAACTGACATTTCACGGGTAGTGCAGTTATCAGGGCTTACATTGTCTAGGGTTAGTCTGATATGAATTGAAGCTATGTAATAGTCTTTGGAGGCGAGGAAGTTAAAGAATTACGTTTTTTTCTGGTTCTGCATGTAAAGAGCTTACAAGTTTTCACTTTGTCTTAACGGAGTTAAAAATCAACAACTTTTCTTGGATCTATAAGTGTAGGGAGGGCTCAGGACAGATCTCTGTCCCCAGATTGGAGAATTTTGGTAGTTACAGTTTACCTAAGTAGAGATGAGCATAAACCACTGTGGGAACCATCCAGGAGACGAAAATCTGAACTATAATTGTGAATTGCTGGAAGCTCAATGCAGACAACTCTTAAAGAGTTAAAAAACTTCAGGGAACTCAGTCATGGAGGGTACGGAAGACAAAATGGTAAAATTTACCTCCAGGAGTCCCCGCAGTAAATATCTGACAAAAAATCTTCCTGAGCTTCCAGCAGGAGGAAAAGGGCCCATTCTGAAATATCTCAGAGCACTCTGGTCTAAAGAATGCCTGTCCTTGGGGAAACTAGTTAACTAGAGCCCAGTCTCCTAGGATATTATCAGAGCCTAACTGACATAGGGTGAGGAAAATACCCAACTCCAGCGCACTCTAGCCATCCTGTCCCGCCTAAGAAGGCAGAAAAAGAAGAACCTGAGGAACACTAGGAAGTACAGTCTGAAGGCATAGACTCACTGAAAGACTGATACCTAAGCATAGAACTGCAGAATGCTTCCCCTCGCCTCCCCCACATCACTGCCACATTGCTAAAGATCTACTTACTGCAGTTTCTTTTACCTAATACAACATATCCAGCTATCAATGGAAAATTACCAGTTATGTCAAGAGGCAAAAAATATAACTTGAAGAGAAAGAGCATCAAACCCAGACATGGCAAAGATGTTGGAATTATCAGAATGGGAATTTAAAACAACTGGGTTTAGTATACTAACGGCTCTGACTAGTAAAATAGAGACCATGGAAGAACACATGGGTAATTGAAGCAGAGAGTGGAAATCATAAAGAATCAAAAAGAAGTGCTAGAGATAAACCAAAAACAAAACCAAAAAACCCCACTGACACAAAATTGAGTATGCTTTTGGATGGATCATCTGCATGTTTTTTTTAAAGTCAATGAAAATGACCGAATGTTGTCTTGAAAAGGGAAAACATGATAGTAAACAGGAACTAAAGTTGATAATAAATAAGAGAGCAACTGACATGAAGAGCTAGAGAGGACTGACCTGTGGCAGAGCTGATAACATTAGCTTCTAAGGAGCATATATTTTGGAGACAAGGAGGACTGGGCTGGGACCTGGTGCCCCAGCCCTGAAATTCATCATACAGGAGCAAAGAAAGTCTTCACTTTAAAATTATACAGCTGAATCATTATGAGTTTAAGACAGCCTAGATTCAATTAATGTTAAGAATGCAGGGCTTAGTTTGAAAAGGACACACTATTATTCAACAACTATGTGTTGAACATCTGTGTTTTTTGCCTTCTGTTTTAAGTGTTTTGAGATATGGCAATCCACAACATCCAGAAATAGTCCTCACATTGTTTGGAGCTTATATTCCTGTGAGGGGAGCCAGAAAATAAACATATGGTATACCTAATAGTGGTACAAGCTATGAAGAAAAAATATATATATACAATATATATATATAGAGAGAGGGGGATAGAGGGTGATGGAAATGGTGCTTTAAACAGAGTCACAGAGCACTTCTCTGATACGGTAATAGATGTGAGCCACCATCTGAAGTAAAGAGAGACTTGCAGATAGGTTTCAGGGGCAGAGATATTCCACCATGTAGAAGAATGAGGAAAAAAAATCACAAGGCTAGAGTATACTTATTCTGTTTGTTGAACAGCAAGGAATCTGATGTGATTTCAGGAGTACGAGTGAGGACTCACCAACTTTTAAAAAGTGTTTATTTTCATTTATGCTAATTTTTGTAATAAATTATAAATTTGAGAAAGTGCTTTATTTAGCTAGAAGCTTCTCTCTTTTCATATTTTAAATTCTTGGTAGATTTTAATTTTTCAACCTGAAATTTGAAGTGTTTGGAGACTTGGTGTAACAGTTATAATAAAGGTTTTTTTTCAAAAAAAATTAGAAATCGATTTGATTCTGTGATTTCTTGGTATCACTTGTTACTGTCGTTCACCTATTTTTTTCCTCTGAGCAGTTAATATCCCTTTAATTAAACAAATGTAGATAAAAATTGCATGAAACTATCAATTCATATGTATCACTAGCAAAACTTTCAGAAAAAGTGAGCCTACATGATTTGTCTGAAATCATTAGCAAAGACTAATAGATATATTTGAATGGAAGGAAAAATAAGTGTGAGTACTTCAAGTTTGATGTCCTACAGGTCTTCATAGTTCAATAAACATTTAATTTTAGATGACAGTACATTAATACTTAAAGCTGAATAGAAATTTTCAAAACTGTTCAAACTTCTTTTTTAAAAACTGTCTTTATAGAACAAAAAGTACACTCCAGTAGAATCACTATGAGAAAGAGAGTGGCCACAGTATCCTGCTTGTTTTCCCTACTTTCACTGCTGCCTTACCCTGCCACCATCCTTCCATCCACTCTCAGTATAGCAACCAGAGTGTTCTTTAAGAACATAAAACATTCTGACTGGTGTGAAATGGTATCTCATTGTGGTCTTAATTTGCATTTCTCGAGTGATGTTGAGCATCTTTTCATGTGTTTGTTAGCCATCCATGTGTCTTCTTTGGAGAAATGTCTATTTAGTTCTTTGGCCCATTTTTTGATTGGGTCATTTATTTTTCTGGAATTAAGCTGCATAAGTTGCTTGTATATTTTTGAGATTAGTTGTTTGTCAGTTGCTTCATTTGCTATTATTTTCTCCCATTCCAAAGGCTATCTTTTCACCTCGCTTATAGTTTCCTTTGTTGTGCAGAAGCTTTTAGTTTTAATTAGATCCCATTTGTTTATTTTTGCTTTTATTTCCAGTATTCTGGGAGGTGGATCATAGAGGATCCTGCTGTGATTTGTGTCGGAGAGTGTTTTGCCTATGTTCTCCTCTAGGAGTTTTATAGTTTCTGGTCTTACATTTAGATCTTTAATCCATTTTGAGTTTATTTTTGTGTGCGGTGTTAGAAAGTGATCTAGTTTCATTCTTTTACAAGTGGTTGACCAGTTTTCCCAGCACCACTTGTTAAAGAGATTGTCTTTACTCCATTGTATATCCTTGCCTCCTTTGTCAAAGATAAGGTGTCCATACTGTGATCCAAAAGTCTACAAGCAGTAAATGCTGGAGAGAGTGTAGAGAAAAGGGAACCCTCTTACACTGTTGATGGGAATGCAAACTAGTACAGCCACTATGGAGAACAGTGTGGAGATTCCTTAAAAATTGCAAATAGAACTGCCTTATGACCCAGCAATCCCACTGCTGGGCATACACACCAAGGAAACCAGAATTGAAAGAGACACATGTACCCCAATGTTCATCGCAGCACTGTTTATAATAGCCAGGACATGGAAGCAACCTAGATGTCCATCAACAGACGAATGGATAAGAAAGCTGTGGTACATATGCACAATGAAGTATTCCTCAGCCATTAAAAAGAATACGTTTGAATCCATTCTAATGAGGTGGATGAAACTGGAGCCAATTATACAGAGTGAAGTAAGCCAGAAAGAAAAACACCAATATAGTATACTAACACATATATATGGAATTTAGAAAGATGGTAATGATAACCCTATATGTGAGACAGAAAAAGAGACACAGATGTAAAGAACAGTCTTTTGGACTCTGAGGGAGAGGGCGAGGGTGGGATGATTTGGGAGAATGGCATTGAAATATGTATACTATCATACAAGAAACGAATCACTAGTCTAGGTTTGATACAGGATACAGGATGCTTGGGGCTGGTGCACTGGGATGACCCAGAGAGTTGATATGGGGAGGGTGGTGGGAGGGGGGTTCAGGGTTGGGAACTCATGTACACCTGTGGTGGATTCATGTCAATGTATGGCAAAACCAATACAGTATTGTAAAGTAAATAAAATTTTAAAAAAATTAAAAAAATTTTAAAAAAAGACCATAAAACAAACCATATCACTCTACTGTTTAACACCCTTTCAGAAAAGGCCAGCCTCCTTTCCGTGGTCTTCCAAGAGCTTGCATGATCTCACTTCAGTCTAGCTCTCCAGAGTCTCCAGACCCCCCATTTTTCTCCCCCATACTCATTACGTTCCAGTCACTTGGCCTCCTTTCTGTCCTCAGCGCCTGCCAAATTCTTTTCCACTCGCAGGCTTTTGGTCTGGTTGTTTCTAGGCCTGTTCTCCTTCTTTCAGTTATCCTCATGCAGGCTATGCATTATCCTTCAGGTCTCTCACTTCCTTAAGAGCGGTTTTCTAAACAACATACTCTAAAGGAGACTTCCTCAGTGACTTTTCTAGTTATCTTGTTTGTTTTCTTCATAGCAGTGATCATGATTTACAATTTCTTCATTTTACTTGTCTTACTTGCCTTTTCCTTTCTCCCCTACTAGAAGGTAAAGTTCCCTATTACTCTGCTACAGTGAAAAATTTGGAAAAGTAAAGGATATGTGGACAGTAAGTTTTGTACAATTTTTTAAAGCAACTAAAATGTTACAGTTAAAATCTAAAAGTTCTACAGAAAGGATGTAAAATCCTAGGACTCTTATTGCCATCTTTTCCAGAATCATCATAAAGTTAACACTGTTTTAAATAAATACGATGCTGTAATTCAGTGTCTTTGGGGTAGGAGTGGCATGTGAATACTAAATGCCTACAGCGAAAGTCATTGTTGTCCTTCAACGTCCATTCCACCTTTCCCCCATTGCCTAGTGGTCATGTAATTCAACTTTAAAAGTGGATCTGGTTAATCCTAATTGACTCATGTAACCTAATTCCCCTTGCCTCTCTAATAAATTTATAGATGGGCAGGTGTTAGCCAATACATTCATGACATTCCCTAGGCCATAGGGGATGATTCAGGAATGAGCTGTGACCCAGTTTGTAGTACTAATGTAAAACTGTCTTATCTGCAGTTAGTCCCTCAGTCATGTCCCACTCTTTGCGACTTCATGGACTGTAGCCTGCCACGCTCCTCTGTCCATGGGATTCTCCAGACAAGAATACTGGAGTGGGTTGCCATGCCCTTCTTCAGGGGATCTTCCCAACCCAGGGATCCAACCCAGATCTCCCACATTGTGGGTGGATTGTTTACCGTCTGAGCCACCAGGGAAGCCCAGAACTATCTAGGAATTCAGGAAAAAAAAAAAAAGAGAGAGAGATTTCCTTGTTCCAGTGTGAAAGATCAGAGAATGAACCTCTTTCTCTGGATTTTGGGTGTGTCAGTGTGAAACCAGAAACTGTTAACTGGGATTTTGCCACCGCCAGAGAAGCAGTCTAAGGATGGAGACATCACCCAGAGGAGAATGGAACTGAGGGAATCACACAGCACTGGAGCTGGAGCCACTGAATGAAAGCTGACTCAGGTTGACTACAAACTCTGGACTTCTAACTGTGGGAATCTGCCGGGGTCTAGCCCCAGTGGATCCAGGGAATTTGAAGCGGGGACGGCATTGGCGAGGGAAAAACTTATTTATTTATTAGCATAAGATTATAAGATTAGATTAGGGAGAAATATTGTAGTAGGAAAATTAAGTGGAAAAAGAAGGCTGAATAACTTGGCTTACGGGGAAGGCCAATAAAGTTCCAGACAAGAAGCTTGCACCATCTACGTTGGGCCACTGGGGCCCACTTGAATATCGAAGGGTGCCCCGCCTTAGGCTCCCTTTCTCACAGGTTTTAAAAGCCAGGGCAAGTAAGTAGATGTGGTGAGCCGCTCCGCTCCAGATGGGAATTCAGCCTGAAATTAGCGTAAAGAGGAGAAGGAAAGAGAGGGAGAAAAAGAGAGAGAGAGACACGGGGGAGCCAGATTCCCAAGAAACTAGGCTGAGAGACTAGTCTGAGAAACTGGTCCATCCTTTATTGTTTAGAAGGCTTTTTATACTTTTGATAATACATGGAGATCAACGGGTGGCACAAAATTATGCAGCGTTAGCAGCCCAGGTTTTTATCAAAACCAGGCTTTTCTCTCTATATACCTAGTTGTATACACAAATCTTAGGTAATTTACATCATCTTCCGGCCAACAGGGCCAATTAACATTTTACAGTCCTTTTCTGATAAGGTTTGTCAACCAAAAGTCTTGTTTGTGTTGATCTTCTGAAAGTCTGGTGCTACTCTCAGAAAAACACTAAATAAAGTTACATTTTTACACAGCAAAGATACAGCAATTTATAACAAGTGAAAGGAGTACAGTGATT
This sequence comes from Ovis aries, assembly GCF_016772045.2. Taxonomy (NCBI): domain Eukaryota; kingdom Metazoa; phylum Chordata; class Mammalia; order Artiodactyla; family Bovidae; genus Ovis; species Ovis aries. Next base: position 95,763,516 of record NC_056058.1, read on the forward strand.
CACAACAAAAAAAAAGTTAACTCAAAAATCTAGCATTGCTAACATCAAAACTACTATACATCTTTTTTCATATCCCGTTTATATTGATCAACATCCTCCCAGGTGCCTAAAAGATAAAGAATATGGAGGTCTGGCAGCAATCATTGAATCAATAGTGAAAACCCATCACCAATATGATTTTTAACTCTCTAGAAAAGGCTCTGTATCTTTTAGATGCTTTTAAGCTTTGCGCCTCTCGTGGTTGGGGGGCTGTAAGCAATTCACAAGCTGTAAGAGGTCCAGGAAACCTGTTAGGCAAACTAGAGAGCTATCAGAGGGATTTAACTGAAACATCCCTTTCAAATGCAGAAGACTAAAGCCCTGATTTGACTTTTTCCAGAAAATATCAAAAGAGCAGAATACAAAAGCCGGCAGATTTTTGGTTTTTTGGGGTACATGCTCAGGAAATTCCAGGGAGAACCCCTAAAGCCTGATCACGTCCTTGCGTTTTGTCAGGCTTCCTTCCTCATGACCTTGTCACGGGTGGAATTCCTTACGCTGGCTTCCGGCAGGAATCTGTGTACTTCTTAATTCTTAAACCAAGTGGGATTGGCATTACTAGAAGTTGAGGCATCCTAACTGACAAAATCGAACTCTCTCTTAACAACAGTCAAGAGATATTTAAAATATGTAAATGATATATCTACACATTAATATGTATTATTTAGAAAAGTGGACATTGCTAATGGAAAAAATAGCTTTACATAGTTGAAGTGTTTGCTTCTTGGAAACAGGGATGAGAGATGGAGAGAAGGGAGATGAGGCCCAGGCTATTCTTTTCCATGTTAGCCTTTCAAAACTATTTGATTTCTTAAACATGTATTTTGATTATTTAAATTTTTTTTAGAAAGAACCTAATGAAGTTTAGAATTTTTAATTGAATTCATTTATAAAATTATTTCTTTAAATTACTTTTTTGGGGGGACATGCCACGTATCTTTTGGGATTTTAGTTCCCTGGCCAGTGATTGAACCTGGGCCCTTGGCCTTGAAAGCACAGCATCCTAACCATTGGACTGCCAGAGAATTCCCTTTAATTGTTATTTTAATATAGGCAATTTGAAGATTAAAATATTTGACACTCTAAATGTAAGAAGGATAAAAGTTTGAAGATATCTTTAAGTGACTAATGACTAATAACTTTAAATATATATACAGTGCTGCAAAAGTGTTGAATAACCAAACAAGGACTGAATGGTTGTTTGTTATGAATGATTTCTTAGAATGAAATTAATATTTTATATATATGGTTATCATAGTCTATTTCTAATCAGTAAGAATATCAGCTTTTCCTTTTCTTTGTTGTTGTTCAGTTGCTAAGTCCTATCTGATTCTTTGTAACCCCATGAACTGCAGCACCCCAGGCTTCTCTTGTCTGTCACTCTCTCTCTGAATTTGCTCAAAGTCAGGTCCATTGAGTCAGTGATGCCATCCCACCACCTCATGCTCTGTCATCCCCTTCTCTTCCCACCTTCAATCTTTCCCAGTATCATGGGCTTTTCCAATCAGTCAGCTCTTCACATCAGGTGGCCAGCATATTGGAGTTTCAGCTTCAGCATCAGTCATTCCAATGAATATTCAGGGTTGATTTCCTTTAGGATTGACTGGTTTGGTGTCCTTGCAGTCTAAGGGACTCAAGAGTCTTCTCCAACACCAAAGTTCAAAAGTGTCAATTCTTTGTCACTCAGTCTTCTTTATGGTCCAACTCTCACATCCATCCATGACTACTGGACAAACCATAGTTTTGACTATACAGACCTTTGTTGGGAAAGTGATGTCTCTGCTTTTTAATATACTGTCTAGGTTTGTCGTAACTATTCTTCTAGGGAGCAAGTGTCTTTTCATTTCATGGCTGCAGTCACTGTCTACATTGATTTTGGAGCCCAGGAAAATGAAATCTGATACTGTTTCTGCTTTTCCCTAATCTATTTGCCATGATGTGATAGGACCAGATGCCATGATTTTAGTTTTCTGAATGTTGAGTTTTAAGCCAGCTTGTTCACTCTCCTCTTTCACCTTCATCAAGAGGCTCTTTAGTTCCTCTTCGCTTTCTGCCATCAAAGTGGTATCATCTGCATATCTGAGGTTGTTGATATTTCTCCTGGCAATCTTGATTCCAGCATGTGATTCATCCAGCCCAGCATTTCGCATGATGTACTCTGTGTATAAGTTAAGTAAGCTGGGTGGCAAAATACAGCCTTGATGACTCCTGTGCCAATTTGAACCAGTCAGTTGTTCCATGTCTGGTTCTAACTGTTGCTTCTTGTCCTGTGTACCGGACAGAAAGCAGGTAAGGTGATCTGGTATTCCCATCTCTTTAAGAATATTCCACAGTTTGTTGTGATCCACACAGTTGAAGGCTTTAGCATAGTCAATGAAGCAGAACTAGATGTTTTTCTAGAGTTCCTTTGCTTTTTCTATGATCCAGTGTATGTTGGCAATTTGATCTCTGGTTCCTCTGCCTTTTATAAATCCAGCTTATACATCTGGAAGTTCTCAGTTCATGTACTGCTGAAGCATGTACTAGCTTGAAGGATTTTAAGCATAATCTTGCTGGCATGTGAAATGAGTGCAGTTGTATGGTAATTTGAACATTCTTTGGGCTTGGAATGAAAATTGACCTTTTCTAGTCCCGTGGCCACTGCTGTTTTCCAAATTTGCCAGCACAATAAGTGCAGCACCTTAACAGCATCATCTTTTAAAATTTGAAATAGCTGAGCTGGAATTCCATCACCTCCACTAGGTTTGTTGGTAGTCATACTTCCTAAGGCCCACTTGACTTGACATTCCAGGATGTCTGGTGGACAGCAGCTCCCCAATGGTGGATCCACTCCACGGTGGATAGAGACTCCTGGGGAGTAGATCGGCTCCAGGGTGACCAACAGCAGCCATGAGACTGGGGTGCTCTCCATTCTTGGGTGTCATCAGCGTCAGCCTTCCCCACACCCCCTTCCCAGCCACTCCAGCAGGGTCTTTGCCTTGACCCCTGGCCACACATTGACCGACACCCGACAGTCAGTGAAGATTTAAACACTCAACGAGGACCAGCAATGGGATAGCTAGGGCACCAGGCATGTCATCCACCTACACTGAGTGGCTGAAGACCATGTCCCTGATAGTTAGAGCCTGACAAAACATGGTCCACTGGAGAAGGGAATGGCAAAAAGCTTCAGGAGTCTTCCCCTGAGAATCCCATGAACAGTATGAAAAGGCAAAAAGATATGACACTGAAGATGAACCCCTCAGGTCAGTAGGTGCCCAATATTCTACTGGGGTGGAGCAGAGAAATAACTACAGAAAGAATGAGGAGGCTGAGTCAAAGCAGAAATGATCCCCAGTTGTGGTTGTATTTGGTAGTGAAAGTAAATTCCGCTGATGTAAAGAACAATACTGCATAGGAACCTGAAATGTTAGGTCAATGAATCAAGGTAAATTGGGTGTGGTCAAACAGGAGATGGCAAGAGTGAACACAGACATTTTAGGAATCAGTGAACTAAAATAAATGGGAATAGGAGAATTTAATTCGGATGATCATTGTATCTACAACTGTGGGCAAGGATCCTTTAGAAGTAATGGAGTAGCACTCTTGGTCAGCAGAAGAGTTCAAAATGCAGTACTAGAATGCAATCTCAAAAATGAGAGAAAGATCTCTGTTCATTTCCAAGGAAAACCATGCAACAACAGAGTAATCCAAATCTGTGCCCCAACCACTATTGCTGAAGAAGTCAAAGTTGAATGAGTCTATGAAGACCTACAAGACCTCCAGAAAGTGAAGTCGCTCAGTCGTGTCCAACTCTTTGCGACACGGTGGAGTGTAGCCCACCAGGCTCCTCTGTCCATGGGATTCTCCAGGCAAGAATACTGGAGTGGGTTGCCATTTCCTTCTCCAGGGGATCTTCTCAACCCAGGGATCGAACCCAGGTCTCCCGCATTGCAGGCAGACACTTTAACCTCTGAGCCACCAGGGAAGCCCTAAGACCTGCAGAACTAACACCAACAAAAGGTCCTTTTCATCATAGGGGACTGCAGTGCAAAAGTAGTAAGTCAAGAGATACCTAGTATAACAGGCATGTTTGGCCTTGGAGTACAAAAATGAAGCAGGGCAAAGGCTAACAGAGTTTTGCCAAGAGAATGCACCAGTCATAGCAAACACCCTCTTCCAAAAACACAAGAGATGACTCTACCCAAGGACATCATCAGGTGGTCAGTACTGAAATCAGATTGATTATATTCTTTGCAGCCAAAGATGGAGAGACTCTATCAGTTCAGTTCAGTCACTCAGCTGTGTCTGACTCTTTGTGACCCCATGGTTGCAGCATGCCAGGCTTCCCTGCCCATCACCAGCTCCTGGTGCTTGCTGAAACTGATATCCATTGATTTGGTGATGCCATCCAACCATCTCATTATCTGTCATCCCCTTCTCCTCCTGCCTTCAATCTTTCCCAACATGAGGGTCTTTCCCAATGAGTCAATTCTTTGCATCAGGTGGTCAAAGAATTGGAGCTTCAGCTTCAGCATCAGTCCCACTAATGAATATTCAGGACTGATTTCCTTCAGGATTGACTGGTTTGATCTCCTTGCAGCCCAAGGGACTCTCTATACAAGGGAGAGGTTATATATAGTCAGCAAAAATAAGAGTGGGAGCTGACTCAGATCCTTCCAAATTTAGGCTCGAAATGAAGAAATTAGGGAAAACCACTAAGTCATTCAGTGGTTTTAGTCATCCACTAAGTCATGACCTTAATCAAATCCCTTACGAATATACGGTGGAGGTGATGAATAGATTCAAGGCGCTAGATCTGGTAGACAGGGTTCCAAAAGAACTATGGATGGAGTATGTTGATAATACACTTTCTCTAAACAATATAACGGCCCATGTTCCCCTTGTAAAATACTTTTCTTTTTCTATTTGAAGCCAATTTTTTACTCCCCAGTAGATGTTTACAGTGCTTTCGTGTTTGTTCTACATAAAATTTCAGATAATGTTTGATACTTTCCTCCTGTTACTACAAATTCACTGTGATTAAAATGTCATCTGACATATATATTGGGGGAGTGTTTCAGTACCTTCCACAACCACTTAATTTTTATATATTCTAGATACACATTGACTAATTTTTTCACTACAGAGAAGTGTCCACATGAGGGGAAAATGGTGGCTGAAATCCAGCCTGTGTCCACTCTCTGTGTAGTCTGGATTTTGCTTCCAAGAAGAAAGGGCACATTTTGTCATTCACACAAGTTTTCCATATGTATTCATGGTGGACAAGGTTGGAGAGGGAAATAAAAACAGCAGTAGAAGAAGGTTATAGAGTATTAATATATAATCAATTTCAGATAAGCTTTTTGGAGCACACCCTGAGGGTCAGGCACTGAGATCTCAGGAATGAAGTAATCGGTGCGCCCGTAATGAGTAGAACTACAGACCTGTGTGCACAGGGCTGCCGCAGTTCATATCTGTTTTCTCATTGTCCCATCTGATTAGTGTCTGCTTTCACTCCCAAGTGTATAATAATTCGGACAGTAAATTATGTAGTCACCTAAAAAGAAGGAAAAAAGGAATTCTAGACTAAGCGGCAAAGTCATGAGTAAGTGAGAAAGTGTGATCTTCTCTGGTTTGGCATGACAGGAAGTTGGTGGGGCGTAAATGGCATGAGGTAGAAATATGACTGAAACGATAGGGAGTCTGAGCCAGTGATGGGCCTGATTCACTATTTTTAAGGAGTTTATGTGTCTTAAAGGCAGTGGGGACTCATGGTGCCTTCAGTCAGTTCAGTTGCTCAGTCGTGTCCAACTCTTTGCAGTCCCAAGCACACCAGGCCTCCCTGTCCATCACCAACTCCCGGAGCTTACTCAAACTCATGTCCATCGAGTCAATGATGCCATCCAACCATCTCATCCTCTGTCGTCCACTTCTCCTCCCGCCTTCAATCTTTCCCAGCATCAGGGTCTTTTCCAGTGAGTCAGTTCTTCACATCAGGTAGCCAAAGTACTGGAGTTTCAGCTTCAACATCAGTCCTTCCAATGAACACTGAGGATTAATCTCCTTTAGGATGCACTGGTTGGATCTCCTTGCAGTCCAAAGGACTCTCAAGAGTCTTCTCCAACACCACAGTTCAAAAGCATCCATTCTTCTGTGTTCAGCTTTCTTTATAGTCCAACTTTCACAACCATACTTGACTATTGGAAAAACCATAGCTTTGACTGTGGCGGTTTGGAAGCAGACAAATGATAAGATCAGATCTGTTTGTTGTTGAAAGAGCAAAAGTACATTTCCCGACCAACTATTCTCCATGTTCTGCCCCCACATGCAGGGTGAGAGAGAAGGAGATGAGAATCATGTCCTTTCTGAATGTAAACACACTCATAACTGAGCTCCACTTAATCTTTAAAGCCACTCTAACTCCTTGGAATGAATAACAGACCCTCTCCTTTCCATCTGTAAGAAGGCTGCTCTCACTGGCATGTTGAATCGCTAAATGCTCACAGGTGGTAAAGCTACTCTAATACAACATACATTTCTGCTCCTATAAGTGGAACTGTGTGTTTTAGAGATTACATGTTTGTTCTTAAGCTTGTTGATGCCACTTGTACTAGTTATCACAATTATGTAATTGAAAAAAATTGTGTAAACTGAAGAACTAAGAAGGCAAACCGTTCTTTCCAGGAAATTTTTGTGAAATGCTTTTTGAAAACTGAAGGCTGCTGACTAGAAATATTCAGATAAGTGAGGCATAGATGAAACAACTATTTAAAAAAAAAAACACGACGGAAATAGCGTAAGCATTCAGAAGGTTCTGTGCTCAGTTAGCCTTTTCACATACTGTGTACCTGAAGCCATGTTAGTATACTCTAGTAAAGAGACAGTTTGAGGCTGGTACCTGTAGTTAGGGCTGGCTACTTGGCTGGGCTTGCTGGTCATTCTCCAGGATTCATCCAGTTTTTGCAGGAGACAGACAGGTGAATTAAGTAGAGTTATGACAGGAACCACTTCCCAGGTGGATCTGAGTCAAGACTCTGCCTGCCAATGCAGGAGACACGGGTTCCATCCCTGGGTTGAGAAGATCCTGTGGAGAAGGAAATGGGCAACCCACTCCAGTATTCTTGTCTAGAGAATCCCATGGACAGGGGAGCGTGGCAGGTTACACTGTGTAAGGTCGCAAAAGAGTCAGACATGACTGAGCACGCACGCCTGATAGAGACCATGTATATTAGTCAGGATTCTCCAGAGAAACACAACCAGTAGCGTATCTACACAGAGATTTATTATAAGGAATTGGGTTGCACAGTTGTGAAGACTGAGGTGTGCCAAGACCTGCAGTGGGCAAGCTGGAGACCCAGGGTGGCCCTTGGTATAGCTCCAGTTCATGACCCAAGACCTGAGAACCAGGAATGCTGATGGTGTAAGTTCCAATTCAAGTCTGAGTCTGAAGGCAGGAGAAGACTGATGTCCCAGCTCAAAGACAGTCTGGCCAAGAGAGCAAATTCTCCCTTACTCAGCCTACATGCTCTACATGCTACAGGCTTTGTGCTCATCAAACTTCAACAGATTGGATGAGGCTCACCCACATTATGTGGGCTTCCCTGGAGGCTCAGATGGTAAACAGGTCACCTGTGATGCAGGAGATTCGGGTTCATCCCCTGGATCAGGAATACCACCTGGAGAAGGGAATGGCAACCCACTCTAATATTCTTGCCTGGCGAATTCCATGGGCAGAGGAGTTTCACGGGCTACAGTCCATGGCGTCACATAGAGATGGACACGACTAAGCAACACGCACACACACATTGGGAATGCATTTTGCTCAGTCAACCAATTCAAGTGTTAATCTCGTTCAGAAACACTCTCATAGACACACCCAGAACATTTAACTGAATATTTGGGCATCCTGTGACCCAGTCAAGCTGACACATAAAATGAAGCATCACAGACAACCCTTGTGATTTTTAAGAGTAGGACTCATCTCAGCCATCCCCACCTAAAATATGATATGTTGTTTTCAGTTTATTTTGTCTCAAGTGGGCTGGGTATCAGATTCCCAGACTTCTGCTTGGCCTTCTCCCACTATAGTAGCTCTTACTTCAGGAGCTAAAACCCAATGTGGGGATTCTGCCAACTGCCAAGGGTGTCAATCACAATTGTAACCTTCAGGGACTGAGGAAATGACCATTAGCTGTTTCTATGGACCCAGATATGCACTGTGAGCCAGGATTTGACCAGGACTACATTTACTACCTGGCCTATAAGTGTTTCTTAACGAGGAGGCCAAGGCCAATGATACTCTGGATCTCTTAAGTATACGTGTCGACTCAGACCCTGTGTGTGATTTTCCCTAAACTGTCTGGATATGCCCTTTTCCTCGGGATACAATCACCAAAAAAAAAAAAAAGGGGGGGGGGTTGCCTGGATGCCTTTAGGGAAGGACCAGAAGAATCATTATAACACACACTTGCCATCATGTGTGGGGTGCTTTCCTCCGGTACCTGCCACCTCCACAATCGACAGGTTCTGGGTCTAAAAGTTGGCTCAGATCTGGGAGCTGGGCAAGAGATTGTGACGTTTTTTTATTGCCGTGACCTCCCTCGCTCTCCTCATCCACTCTTGTTGTCTTTGATTATGTATGGCAGACATAATCTTGCTGCCTGCCCATCTGTTTTTTCTCTTAATAACACTGGGTTCTATAAAACACCTCAACCAGTTCCAGGTCAAGCTCCCTTAGCTGTCACTCCAGTTTTGCCAGTCACTAGAAGGGCTTCCCAGGTGGCGCTAATGGTCAAGAATCTTTTTCTTGCAGAGAGAATCTCATGGCCAGGGCGGGAGATGATCCATGGGGTCGCAAAGAGTTGGACACCACTGAAGCTACTTAGCATGCATGAACACATGATGATTGTGACTATACTGATTCTTGGCATTATGTTCTGCCTCCTGGTCTACTATGCTTCTAGGCTCCCTTATTCCCATTGCGACTGAATACACCAAGCCTGTGATAGCATCTCCTACTATGAGCCTTGACCCTCAGAGGTGAGCTGTTGCTGAGCTTCCTAGTGAGGGAATAGCGCTCTTAGGAGGGCACTCCTGATGACCTTGGTGAATGGTGTACCCTCTGGCCCCTTTCCTGTGGGCTCCTGGCCTCCCATGATATATGCACTCCAACCTGCCCACTTCCCTAAGCTCCTTAATCCTACCTTCTGTTGTCTGCAATTCAGGTATTTCAGCATCGCAGCCCAGTTACTTTCTCCAGACTTCTAGAAACCATCTTAATAGGAAGTTGACACCATCTTTTGGTGCCAGGGTATTAAATCCTGTATCCCCAAAATGCCTCCAAGTCAATATATTCACCCTTATCCAGTCTCACCTAGCTCTCTTGATCAAGGACCCTAAATATCCAGTTCCCAATGCTCCCCTGTTTCCTGCTAGTACAAGCTGACAAATTCTTGCTGCTGCTTCAGAGTGTAGATCAGACCTAGCACATTGCTATGTATCTTATGCTGTGACTTGCCACTGGTTGTCAGCACCCCTGAGAGGAGGTGAGATAGGTTTCTGAGGAGTCTTGTGTTGTCTTGCTCAGAAGCACTGCAACGGCTTAGGGGGAGTGCTAGCTTTTAATAAGGACTGTGGGTGACCTTTGCAGACTCCACTGTTCCGAGGAGTCTCAGGAGCAGAATCTTTGAGGACATCTGCACAGCTGTCCCCGTTGCGTGTGTCAGGATCTCAAGTTTTCAGACAAGTTATCTGTCCTTGGCTTTAATGACCTTTAAAGCATCTTGATGATTAAATTCTAAGTTTGGTGTTCAAGCTGTTTCTGTTTTCCCAGAGATAAGGAAACGAGCTTTTTTGGAAACTACTAAAGAAGCCATTTGACAATGAATTTTCACTTGTTTATTAAGCACTTTCAGGGTTTTCATTAACTTTCTGTAGGCTTCAGTGCAACTTAGTAATGGCCAGCCAATAATAGCGTCTATCCATTGTTCCATACACATACACAAACTTTTGAATTGCCTGCATTTTTCCCCACCCAAGGCATTCCTCTGTATCAGAGTGGTCTCCCGTGTCATAAATGGTGAGAGTTTTAGTAATCAGGCCTCCACATTCTGCCAGGGACTATCTCTGCCCCAAATACCATGTGGGATGAGGTTCATTGATAGCGGGGTGGTTCTGGTCCAGCCCAACCCCTATCTTACTCCTTGATTTTCTTGGACTACTCCTTTTACCCACAGTGTCACTTTGGGTGTTCCAAGAAACAGAAGATGACATGAAGTTAGGAGTACAAGAATTCTCTTGAGAAAAAAAGAAAAAGAGGGAGAGAGCAGGAATGGGGAAAAGCTTCAGATTGTGAAACAAATGACAAAAGCTCAGTCAACAGGATATTGGGCTCTGGAGCAAATATTCCCTGTCATGGAAATCCTACATTGGGCAGAAATGGCTCAGCCCCAGGACCACTGCCATGCTCAGTCATTGGCTGAGAGCCTGCTAGGCAAGAGATCACCTCAGCTGGAAGGCTCTGGCAGATGTTAAAAGTGCTGCAGGTGGAGGCAGTTAGCTTATTAGCACTCACTGCAGCAGAATGGCGAAGTTACGTCTTGAAGGGAGATCTGGGTAGTGCATGCCCGTGGCTGCCCTAGCCTGAGAAGGCTCAGGGGGTACCAGTAACTGTAGCAGGAGAACTTGAGTGGGGGAATGGGCCTTCAGGAAGGCTGCTTAAAAGCTGCTAAGGAAGCAATGAACTAATGCTAGATCTCCTCCTCTCCTTATCAGCTGGCAAAGGCCAGCAGCAGACTGAAGTTCCCTTGGAACACAGCCGTGCCCATGTGTGTGCGCATTGGTTATGGCTGCTTTCTTGCTATGGCAGAGTTGAACAAATCGAAAATATATGCCACCTGGCCACACACAGAAGTTTGCTGACTCCTGACCTCTGTTCTTAAGTTTATTTACATCTGTGTATTCCTGTGGTAGAAATACTATGAAATGTTGTGTTGCTGCCTATCTCTTTCCAACTCTACACTCATAGGGATCATACTGGCAGCTTGACCTTGGCTGAGAGAGGAGACTTTTACACCAAAGAAATAAATATATGCTACAATTCAGGGCGTTTTCTTTTTTTGTGCGTGAGCTGCTTGTTAAACATTTACCAGCAGCATTTATTGCTGCATGGTGAGTACTGTGGACTTGATTATGTCCTCTCAAAATTCATATCCAGGACCTCAGAATGTGGCTGCATTTGGAGATAAGATCTTTAAAGACATAATTCAGTTAAAATGAGATCATTAGTGTAGGCCCTACTCCAAAATAACTGGTATACTTATAAGAAGACACTTGGAAACAGACAGGTACAGAGGCAAGACAGTGTGAAGACACCTAGGAGAGAGGCTTCAGAAGAAATCAAACCTGCTGACACCTAGATCTTGAGCTCCTAGCATCAGAGGACTCAGAAAATAAATTTCTTTTGTCTAAGCCACCCAGTCTGTGGCACATTTATTACCTGGCCTCTAAATGTGTCTACTCTTTCTTGCGAGAGTAAGATGATACTCTGGATCTCCAAGTGTTGATGTCAACTCAGCCCTAAAATATGGTAAGTGACCCAAGAAAGCATCAAAGTACCTACAGAAGTAAATTTATTGAAATGACTTTCAAAGAGCTTTGATCTAGTGAGTGTCTACACCCTACTCTTTTTACTCCCAACACATTTTGGTGACACTTAAATATGTTGGTACTCTAGTGCCAAGGCAGCCTTTCATACTCCTTGAAGGTCAGTTACCTTAGGGAATAAGACAAAATATTTGCTATACTAGTAGTAGTATAGTATATAGTACTAGAATACATATTTGAATAGCCTCTTTAGCAAAGCATCTTTATTACTTCTTTAGGTATAATTTGACATCAAATGTTTTATAAGTACTTTATTTTTAAGAATGAAGTACTCAAGGGAAAGTGCTATTCTATTTTCAATTCAGATCAATATTACAGAAACTATAGTCAGAAATACATTTCTGAATGTAGACAGATTTGCATTCAGTTAATAAATAGTCATCTACCCATACGCGGGGGTTTTTCTTTTTCCTGTCAGTTCAGTACCTGAACTTGAGGTCAGTAAATAGAAAGTACTTTCTTTTGGGGGACTTCAAGCATGTTCTATATATTTTAAAAATTCTACTTGCATGAAAAAGGAGCAGTTCCTAAAATGTAATACCATGTGTTAAGCCTTCCCTGCTAGCTCAGGTGGTAAAGAATCTGCCTGCAATGCAGGAGACCCAAGTACAATCCATGAGTCAGGAAGATCCCCTGGAGAAGGGAATGGCAACCCACTTCAGTATTTTTACCTGGGAAATCCCATGGACTTAGGAGTTTGGTGGGCTACGGTTCATGGAGTCACAAAGAGTCAGACATGACTGAGAGACTAAAATTAAGAAACCAGTGAACTGTTTTAGGTGTTGATGAGCAGTTTTCAAGGCAGGATGTTTAAACTGTGTTTGAAGTGTTAAGTACATACCTTCTCTGGATACTGGAGTAGTTTAGCAAATTCCAAAAATTTTATTAATAAATTTATTCGTTTTTTTTAGCAGTGAAACTGCCTTAAAACAAAAACTTGGTTAAAATCTTTAAAAGTCAAAGACATTAGAGTAAGTTAGGAAGAGATACCAGAGAAGGCAATGGCACCCCACTCCAGTACCTGGAAAATCCCATGGACAGGGGGAGCCTGGTAGGCTGTAGTCCATGGGGTTGCTAAGAGTCAGACATGACTGAGCGACTTCACTTTCACTTTTCACTTTCATGCATTGGAGAAGGGAATGGCAACCCACACCAGTGTTCTTGGCTGGAGAATCCCAGGGACAGGGGAGCCTGGTGGGCTGCCGTCTCTGGGGTCGCACAGAGTTGGACATGACTGAAGCGACTTAGCAGCAGCAGGGAGAGATACAGAGGCTCTTCTCAACTACCCCTCCATCATCCTAGAAGCCTTGTAGGTTTCTCCAAAAATCCTGGAGAAATACAGTTTGCAAATTATTGTAGAGGAAGAAGCAGTAACTAAGAATCTGAAAGCTTTGCTCTGAGTTTGTGACTTTAAGCTGAACACTAACTCTCTTATGGTCTTTGTTCTCCTGATTTGTACAATGGAGATTTAAGATATAAATAATCTCTAAGGCATTACCCAATTCTAAAATTCTATGATCTGTTCTCCCTAGTAACAAATCATTTCTTATCTGTCCAGCCAATACCAGAGGTTCAATCAATGTTTATAAGCTGGTGAAGCTATACAAAGGCGAAACAATTTTTGACTCTGTACATTGTATTGTTTTTAATTTTGGAAGCATATTCCATTCTGGTCAGGAACCAATGATTATTAAACCATTGCTTGGTTTATCTGGCTTGGCCTTGAAATGAAATAATTTGAAAATTCTGACTTCTAGTACATGAATCGGAGAAGGCAATAGCAACCCACTCCAGTGTTCTTGCCTGGAGAATCCCAGGGACGGCGGAGCCTGGTGGACTGCTATCTATGGGGTCGCACAGAGTCGGACACGACTGAAGCAACTTAGCAGCAGCAGCAGCAGTACATGAATATCAAATTAAACAGGAACTTGATACATAGTAGGCTTTCAGCTTGATACATAACTACTGTCCCTTGGGGCTAAAAACCACTGAATTGTATACACTTTTAAAGAGTGAATTTTATGGTATGTGAGTTATACCTCATTTTTTTAAAAGTAATTGAATGAATAAAATAGTTGTATTTTGAATTTATATGTAAGAGAATTCATTGCAGTTTTAAAATGCTGTTTTCTGATTCTTGAAATAAAACAACAGCAATGACCAAAACAAACACAAATAAAACAAAGTAAAAGCAAAGAAAATTTAAGTCTGATTTCTAAATAGCACAATTAGTTGTCAGGAGACAGTAAAGATACTTGGTATATATCCTTGAATTTTGAGATTTTGGCAAGCATATATATAATAGAAATTTCTTTGCTGCTTTTTCAGAGGCAAAATTGTGACTAGATCAATTCTGCTCCTCTTTTGGCATAAAAATATTTTTATGCCTTGTAAGTATTACACTTACATTTACTGGCATGAATTTCTGATGCCTAACATGTTGCATATTGTTTTCTTGGGTAAATTTAATATAATAGTAGCCATGGAGTTTCTCATTACCTATAAAATTTTACAATCAAGCTCACCTGAATGTTGTATTTTAATATATTTGTTTTCTGAGTAAATGAGTATTTGTCATAAGGGGTGGTAGGACTCTTTTAAGTTCGTTCTAAAGTAAAACACTGTGTGTTTGGTTTATCTCTTATCTTCACCATGTAATTAACAGAAGAGGGCAGTCATAGACTGCTTTCAAGAATTCCACAGCTTACATATATTTCAGAGGCAAAATCCTGTAATTCTGCTTTAAAAACACTTCCTTCAGCTAGGAAGGACCTTCAGGTCCTACTTGCTATCTGAACTCATTGCTGCCAACCATTTATACCTTGAATGTATTTTTTAGACATGAAGTTCAGTTCAGTTCATTCGCTCAGTTGTGTCCGACATGAAGGGTCTTTAGTAATTTTCCAATTCTCATTTTTTTAAGATTGAAGTATAGTTGGTCTATAGTAATGTGAGTTTCAGGTATACAGCAAAGCGATTCAATTACACACACACACACACACACACACACACACACACACACACACACATTTTCAGATTCTTTTCCATCACAGGCTATTACAAGAAACTGACTATAGTTCTTTGTGCTATACAGGAGATTCTTGTTGGTTATCTATTTTATATTATATAGTGGTATGTATCTGTTTACCTTATACTCCTAACTTATCCCTCCTTCTACCACATACCCTCCACCACTTCCGCCTTTGGTCACCACTTCCGCCTTTGGTAACCACAAGTTTGCTTTCTATGTCTGTGAGTTTGTTTGGTAAATAAATCAATTTGCATTATTTTTTAGATTATACATATAAGTGATATCATATAAAATTTGTCTTTGTCTGACTTACTTCACTCGGTTGATAGTCTCTAGGTCTGTCCATGCTGCTGCTAATGGCAAAATTTCATTTTTTATGGCTGTAATATTCTATTACATATGTGTACATACATATCATGCGTTCTTTATCCATTCATCTGCCGATGGGCACTGAGGTTGCTTTCATGTCTTCCTATTGTAAATAGTTCTGCTACGAACATTGAGATGCACGTATCTTTTCAAATTAGAGATTTTGTCTTTTCTAGATACATGCCTAGGAATAGGATTGCTGGGTCATATGATAGTTCTATTTTTAGTTTTCTAAGGAACCTTCCTACTATTCTTCATAGTGGCTGCACCAATTTACATTTTTACCAACACCGTAGGAGGGTTCCCTTTTCTCCATATCCTCTTCAGCATTTATTGTTTGTAGACTTTTTGATGATGGTTATTCTGACTGCTGGGAGGTATGGTTTTGATTTGCATTTCTCTGATCATTAGCAGTGTTGAGCATCTTTTCATATGCCTATTGGCCATCTGTGTATCTTCTTCAGAAAAATGTCTATTCAAGTCTTTTGCCCATTTTTAAATTTTTTTTATATTGAGTTGGATGAGCTATTAATATATTTTGGATATTGACCCCTTATGGGCCAGATCATTTGCAAATGTTTTATCCCATATCTACTTCAGTAGGTTGATTTTTCATTTTGTCAGTGGTTTTCTTTGCAACGCAAAAGCTTTTAAGTTTAATTAGATGCCATTTGTTTATTTTTACTTTTGTTTCCTTTCCCTTAGAAGACAGACACCAAAAAATACTACTATGATTTATGTCAAAGTGTATTCTACGTATATTCTCTTCTAGGAGTTTTATAGTTTCTGGTCTTACATTTAGGTCTTTAATCCATTTTCAGTTTATTTTTATATGTGGTGTGAGAAAATGTTCTAATTTCACTCTTTTACATGTAGCTATCCAGTTTTCTCAGCATCTCTATTAAAGAGACTGTCTTTTCCCCCATTGTATATTCTTGCCTCCTTTATTATAGATTAATTGACCATAAGTATGTGGGTTTGCTTCTGGTCTCTTTAATCTGCTCCATTGATTTATGTGTCTATTTTTGTGCCAATACTGTTTTGACTATTGTAGCCTTGTAGTGTAGTCTGAAGTCAGGGAACCTGATACCCCCAGCTCTGTTCTTCCTTCTCAAGATTGTTTTGGTCAACTCTAACCTTTTCTTGGAGATCTATATGAAAATTTTGAAAGGATTTTTTTGATGTCTCAAAATTTGAATTTTCTACAGACACTTCAAATTCATTTTGTTCAAAATAAAGCTCATAAAGTACTGAATTTATGGCAGAACAAACTCCCTCATAGAGTCTCTGTCTCCTTGTATACAGTCACTATCTTTCCAGTTCCCTAAGTAAATTACCTTAATCATTATTATTCTTCCTTCATATCATACTAACAATTAGTCATAAAGTCTTTTTTTAATTATAGTTGCTATACAATATGTTAGTTACAGGTATATAATATAGTGATTCACAATTTTTAAAGATTATACTCCATATAGTTATTATAATATATTGGCTGTATTCCTTGTGTTGTACAGGGCACCAAGTCTTGAAAATTCTAATCAGAAGAATATCTAAAATCTAACTTTTCTTGTTTATTCAGGTCCTCACTTTTTTTCTTTCATGGCCCAAACAACACCTACATATCCAATCTTATTTCTTTAATCATCCTCTATTTTCTCATTCAAACTTGCATCTCTTATAAAGAAACTACCCACTGGTATTTGCAGAAGCCATTCTGGCCCCCACTCCCTGGTTCTGGTCCATTTCTCATATGTACTGTAATTCCTCATTCCATCTCTTCTGCTTCCTAACCTTGGCATTTATGTGTAAGTCCCGGCCCTTAAGGTTTGAATCTGGGACTCTGAGTTGGCTTCCTCTATTCTGGACCTTTGCAGGTAATCTAGTGACCACAGTCATGCTCATGCCCAGTGGTCTGCACCCCAGGCAAGCCTAACTCCCAGTCCCTGTGTGGAGACACTGGATATTTTGCTGGTGTTGATTCTAGAAACATAGTTTTGTGTGTGTGTGTGTGTGTGTGTGTGTGTGTGTGTGTGTGTGTGTTTACTGCTACTGCTGCTAAGTTGCTTCAGTTGTGTCCGACTCTGTGCGACCCCATAGATGGCAGCCCACCAGGCTCCCCCATCCCTGGGATTCTCCAGGCAAGAACACTGGAGTGGGTTGCCATTTCCTTCTCCAATGCATGAAAGTGAAAAAGTCAAAGTGAAGTTGCTCAGTCTTGTCTGGCTCTTGGCAATCCCATGGACTGCAGCCTACCAGGCTCCTCTATCCATGGGATTTTCCAGGCGAGAGTACTAGAGTGGGTTGCCATTAATATAGGTGCAAAAATACACTTTAAACCAGCAACTTTTTCTGCAAATATTTTTGAGTACACACTGTATGCTAGCTGCTATTCTGGTTACTAATGATATAGAAGTCAACAAAAATCCTTACATTCTAGTGGGATAAGTGCATCTGTGGAAGTTCAGATATGAGGGAGGGGGATGCTGACCACATAGTTATACAAACCCCCCTGGCTTACAAAGAGAAACTGCTTGTCTTACAGGTGTCAGCATCTCCCACAGTTGTCTAAGGGGTCTGCAAGCCATCACTGCTTTATTTATTCAAATATGTCTTGGAGTCGCTAAGGAAAACTGCCTTCCTTTTTTTTTTTTTTTTGGCTGCAGTGCACAGCTGGCAGGATCTTAGTTCCTGCAACAGCTTGAAGTCCTAGTCAATGGGCCACAGGGGAATTCCCAAAACTGTCTTTCTTACTTGTGTATGCATTCTAAGTCACTTCAGTCATATCCAACTCTGCGACCTGCAGGGACCTGCAGGGTTCCTCTGTCCGTGGGATTCTTACTTAAGCAATTGCAAATCTATCTGGAAACCCAAGACTTATAATTGGCATGTTTAATAGGGTGATATTGATATTTTATAACATTATACTAATACAATGTAGTGCTCATTGCAGCCTTCCTCCAGCCTGAGTTTGAGTCTTATTACACAAAAGGAGCCCAAGGCCATTACACAAGGAAAGCTATACTGAAAAAGACATGTTGCTGCTGCTGCTAAGTCACTTCAGTCATGTCCAACTCTGTGCGACCCCACAGACAGCAGCCCACCATAAACTCAAAAGCTAGCTTTCCTGACCTCTCTAGGAAGATAATTGTCTTGAAAACCTGAAGAGTGAAAAGGTTTCCCCAGACTCCTTTTACTTGCCATTTAGCATTGGCACCCCACTCCAGTACTCTTGCCTGGAAAATCCCATGGACGGAGGATCCTGGTGGGCTGCAGTCCATGGGGTCACACAGAGTCGGACACAACTGAAGAGACTTAGCAGCAGCAGCAGCAGCAGCATATCAAAAGCTAGGCCTAATAGCTATCAGTCTTTCAAAGCACCACTAGCCATAATAGGATACATTGTGTTTACATGACCCAGTTCACATGTGTGTATAATATTCAGTGTATATATCTGCCACAGGAAAAAAAAAGGTCTCACATAAATAACTTACTTTTATTACTTGCAATGTATTTTGATATAATTTATCAATTTCCTTTCCTTTTAATCCACTATTCACAATACATAAAAAACTTGCCCAGGGTTTTTCGAAAGGGAGGATTCAAAAAGACAGAAAAGGAGAGAGTCAGCTTCTGGAGGGGATGAGAGGTTGGAGGCCGGGGCTGAAGGAGAGGATCTTTAGGGATCTGGAGCATTTAAATTCCCGGTGTTGAGTAGAACTGATCAGAGGGACAACATCTTATGTTGGAGGATGGAATTAAAGTGATGTAGGTTGTAGGAAGAATGTATGAAGCCCCTGAATTCAGAGAGAATTGTAAGGTCATCAAGACACTGTGAGAAAGAGATAAGGATGATGCAACTGCAAAATGTTTACATTCTTTTGATGATAAGCGCAGGATGAGCTACAACCGCAACTGTAGTTTGACCAAAGAAGGGCAAATTGAAACTGATGTTATGCTGAATAGATCCCACTCCTGATGGTCTGGGCCATCAACCTCCTCTTCTTGATGCTGATATTTTAATAAGAAAATTAATTGTTAAAACTGTGGTCTAGCCAGTGTGTCCTTAGAGAAAAACTAGGAAGCATTTTTGGACTGAGGGGGAAGGAAACTGTGTAAGAAAGATGAGAATGAAAAAATTATAAAACTAGGTTAAACATAAAAATGTATAGACTTGAATACTTAGAATATACCTGGGTGCCTTAGACCTATTATAATTAAGTGACAAGGTTATATTCACTACAGCGGTAGAAGTTGTGTCTCTATGTTGCCTCATGAGTGTGCCCTATCTAATGCATTTGCGGCAGCAAGATTAGCCTGAGATTTTCCTTGGTAGGATTAAATTTAGATTTTCTTCTTCTTTGCTTCCTAAAATAGTAGAGTTTCACAAGTAGGATCAGATAGAAGAGGCAAAGACCTCATTGTCATACATCTGAATATAGTGAGCAAATGGATAACCTGTTTCAAATGACTTTTGTTCAAATATCATTCAGCAGGCCTTCCCTGACCACTCTATAACTATTCTGACTACTCATTCTCCTATTCTGCTTTACTTTCTTATATTGCATTTATCACAAATGAACAGTTGTGTGTGTGCCTGCACACATGTGTTCATGACATAACGAATCCCCATGTTCCCAATACCAAGCTTCATAGGTATTAATATTTTACCAGATTTTTAAAGCTATACCCCAACTGGGCTTCCCAGGTGGCTCAGTAGTAAAGGATCCACCTTCCAATGTGGAAGACACAGGTTTGATCCCTGAGTTTGGAAGATGCCCTGGAGGGGGATATGGCAACCCACTTAAGTATTCTTGCCTAGAGAATCCCATGGACAGAGGAGCCTGGAGGGCTACAGTCCATAGGGTTGCAAAGAGTCCAACATGACTGAGCAACAACAAAAATAACCCAACTACTTTTTTTTTTCTACTGAATTTTGAAGCAAATCACAAATATTTTGGCATTTCCTGCCTGTGTTTTGCTTATTTTGTTTACTGTCAGTTTTATCTTACTAGAATGTGAACTAGATGAGGGCAGTGATTTTATTTATTTTTTAATTGAAGGATGATTGCTTTATAGAATTTTGTTGTTTTCTGTCAAACCTCAACATGAATCAGCCATAGGTATACATGTATCCCCTCCCTCTTGGACCTCTCTCCCCTCTCCCTCCCCACCCCACCCTTCTAGGTTGATGCAGAGCCCCTGTTTGAGTTCCCTGAGACATACAACAAATTCCCACTCGCTATCTGTTTTACTTATGATAATATAAGTTTCCATGTTACTCTCTCCATACATCTCAGCCTCTCCTCCCCTCCCCCCATGTCTGTAAATCTGTTCTCTATGGTTTTTTCTCCATTGCTGCCCTGCAAATAAATTCTTTGGTACCATCTTTCTAGATTCCATATATATGCGTTAGTATACAATATTTATCTTTCTCTTTCTGACTTACTTCACGGCTCTAGGTTCATCCACCTCATTAGAACTGACTCAAACGGGTTCCTTTCTATGGCTGAGTAATATTCCATTGTGTGTATGCACCACTACTTCTTTATCCATTCATCTGTTGATGGACATCTAGATTGCTTTCATGTTCTAGCTATTATAAATAGTGCTACACTGAACCTTGGGGTGCATGTGTATTTTTCATTTACGGCTTCCTCAGGGTATATGCCTAGGAGTGGGGTTGCTAGGTCATATGGTGGTTTTATTCCCAGTTTTTTAAGGAATCTCCATACTGTCTTCCATAGTAGCTTTATCAGTTTACTTTCCCACCGATGGGGCAGGAGAGTTCCCTTTTCTCCACACCCTCTCCAGCATTTACTGTTTGTAGACTTTTTGATGATGGCCATTCTGACTGGTGTGAGGCGATATCTCATTGTAGCTTTGACTTGCCTTTCTCTAATAATGAGCGATGTTGAGTATCTTTTCATGTGTTTGTTAGCCATCTGTACGTTTTCTTTGGAGAAATGTCTGTTTAGGTCTTTCCCCCACTTTTTGATTGGGTTGTTTGTTTTTCTGGCATTAAGTTGTATGAGCTGCTTGTATATTTTGCAAATTAATCCTTTATCAGTTGTTTCATTTGCTATTATTTTCTCCCCTTCTGAGGATTGTCTTTTCACTTTGCTTATAGTTTCCTTTGCTACGCAAAAGCTTTTAAGTTTAATCAGGTCCCACTTGTTTCCTTTTGTTTTTATTTCCATTTTCTGAGGAGGTGGGTCATAGAGGATCTTGCTTTGATTTATGTCATCAGGTGTTTTGCCTTTGTTTTCCTCTAAGAATTTTGCAGTTTCTGGTCTTACATTTAGGTCTTTAATCCATTTTGAGTTTATTTTTGTGTATGGTGTTAGGGAGTGTTCTAATTTCATTCTTTTACATGTAGCTGTCCAGTTTTCCCAGCACCACTTTTTGAAGAGGCTGTCTTTCTCCATTGTATATTCTTGCCTCCTTTGTAAAAAATAAGGTACTCATAGTTACATGGGTTTGTTTCTGGACTTTCTATCTTGTTTTATTGGTCTATATTTCTGTTTTTGTGCCAGTTCATACTGTATTGATGACTGTAGCTTTGTAGTATAATCTGAAGTCAGGAAGCTTGATTCCTCCAGCTCCACTCTTCTTTCTCAAGACTGCTTTGGCTATTCAGGGTCTTTTGTGTTTCTATATGAATTGTGAAATTTTTTGTTCTAGTTCTCTGAAAAATGCTGTTGGTAATCTTATAGGGATTGCACTGAATCTGTAGACTGCATTTGGTAATATAGTCATTTTCACAATATTGGTTTGTTCTACCCAGGAACATGGAATATCTTTCCATCTGTTTATGTCAACTTTGATTTCTTTCATCAGTGTCTTTTAACTTTCTGTATACAGTTCTTTTGTCTCCTTAGGTTGGTTTATTCCTAGATATTTTATTCTTTTTGTTTCAATGATGAATTGGATTGATTTCTTAATTTCTCTTTCTGATTTTTCATTGTTGGTATATAGAAATGCAAGTGACTTCTGTGTATTGATTTTGTATCCTGCAATTTTGCTAAATTCACTGATTAGCTCTAGTAATTTTCTGATAGTATCTTTAGGGTTTTCTACATATTGTGTCATGTTATCTGCAAACAGTGAGAGTTTTTCTTCTTTTCTGATTTGGATTCGTTTCTTTCTTTCTCTTCTCTGATTGCTGTAGCTAGGACTTCCAAAGCTATGTTGAATAATAGTGGTGAGAGTGAACACCTTTCTCTTGTTCCTGATCTTAGGGGGAATGCTTTCAGTTTTTCCATTGAGAATAATGTTTGCTGTGGGCTTATCATATATGGCCTTTACTGTGTTGAGGTAGGTTCCTTCTATGCCCATTTTTGAAGAGTTTTCATCATAAATGGGTGCTGAATTTTGTCAAATTTTCTGCATCTATAGAGATTGCCATATGGTTTTTATCTTTCAATTTGTTAATATGGTGTATCACATTGGTTGATTTGTATATATTGAAGAATTCTTGCTTCCCTGGGATAAACCCAACTTGATCATGGTGTATGAGCTTTTTAATGTGTTGTTGCATTCTGTTTGCTAGAATTTTGTTGAGGATTTTTGCATCTATGTTCATCAGTGATATTGGCCTGTAGTTTTCCTTTTTTTGTGTTGTCTTTGTCTGGTTTTGGTATCAGAGTGATGGTGCCCTCGTAGAATGAGTTTGAAAGTGTTCCTTCCTCTGCAATTTTTTGAAAAGAGTTTTAGAAGGATACGCATTAGCTCTTCTCTAAATGTTTGATAGAATTCACCTATGAAACCATCTGGTCCTAGTCTTTTGTTTGGGGGGAGATTTTTGATCACAGTTTCAATTTCAGTTTCAATTTATAATTGGGTTGTTCATAATTTCTATTTTTTCCTGGTTCAGTTTTGGATTGAACTTTTCTGAGAATCTGTCCATTTCTTCCAGGTTATTCATTTTATTGCCATATAGTTGTTCATAATAGTCTCTTATAATCATTTGTATTTCTGCACCATCTCTTGTAATCTCTCCTTTTTCATTTCTAATTCTGTTGATTTGCTGTGGGGGCAGCTCAGATTCTAATCTGGTCCTCCTCCTCTGTGTTCTTGCCTCCAATGTCCATAGCTATTAGAACTAGTGTTTTCTTTTGTGGGAGCTCTCAATGTCCTTTTATATATTCCATAGACACAGAGTCTGCCTACTTGATCATGTGGATTTAATCTGCAGTTTGTATAGCTGGTGGGAAGGTTTAGGGTCTTCTTCCTTAGCCACACTGCCCCTGGGTTTCAATTGTGGTTTTATTTCCATCTTTGCATGTGGGTCATCCACTGGGGTTTGCTCCTGAGGCTGCCCCAGAGGACTTGGGTCTGCCTAAGCGAAGGCCATGTGTGGAGGTGAAATAGCTGCTTGGGTCACAGAGGCTCTGGTTGCACCAGGTACTCAGGGAAGTTGGTGGCTAGGGCAGCAGGAAATATAGTTCTCTGGAAAGGTATGGCAACCAGTATTGGCGAATACACTCCAATATTCTTGCCTGGAGAACCCCACTGACAGAGAAGCCTGGTAGACCACAAACCACAAGGTCGCAAAGAGCTGGACACGACTGAAGTGACCCCCATGTGCATAGATGCCAGACTTTTTTTTTTTCGCCTATGGCAACTTTGCCCCAGTGAGGGTTAAGCGTGAAGGTGGCGCCTTTGCTTGGGTCATGGGGACCCTGATGGCTCCAAGAGTGCAGGGACCTGGATTGCCTGAGCTGCAGGAGTTACGGTCCTCTCAGAGTCTTTTTTCCAGACTCTGGTAGCTGGTGACCAGTAGGCCTCTTTGACCAGTTTTTCTCCGTAGCTCTGCCCATTCAGGCCCTTAGGGGGCTCCCTTGCCTGGGGTCTTTCTCTGTTGTTGGCACATCAAGCACATAGAGGGCCTCCCCTCCCTGCCACCCCCATCCCGGCTGGGGTCCTTCTCTGTATCAGCACGTCAGGCACCAAGGGGGCACCCTGGGTGGGGTCCTACTCTGTTGTTCTGGGCATCAGGCACTTAGTAGCCCAGCCTCTCTATTGTTCAGCTTCTGATGCTGGCCTGTAGGGAGAGAGAGGCTACAGTGATGGCTCCACCCACTCCACATGACTCAGCAGTATTGCCTTGCTTCCATGGCTGCCTGGATTTCCTTCACAGGTATTTCCCACCACAATCTCCTCCCTCAGGCCCCCTCAGTCTGTCCCTCTGCAGTCAACAACAGCCCTCTCCCTGAGATTGCTTCACAATCCTTATGCTCTAACTCCCAGTGCTGTGCCTTCTCTGGAACCTGCATGCCTGTCCAGGGTACATATGGCTGCGGCAAGGGCTGTCTGATTCTCATTCCATTTAGGCTGTCACAGATCAGCTGCTTCACTCTCAGCCTTAAATGTTTCTCCTCTGACCCAGACAATTGCCCCAATGTGGGAACTGGACCCTTACTTCAGTTTCCCTAACTGCCGAGGGCAAGTCCAGTCCAACTAACACGTCTGTCTTCCCCCCACAGTTCCTTTGTCCTACCGAGTTTTGACGGTTCTATATATTCTTTTCTGGAGGTTAGATACTCCTGTCCACTCTCAACTGGTTTTCTGCAAGCACGTCTGTGTCTCAAGGTGTATTCCTGATGTATCCATGGAGAGATGTACTCCACGTCTACCTCCTTCACCAACTTGTGCTATCTCTCTGAGGGCAGTGATTTTTATCTGCTACATTTGCAGAAACATTCCTAGCTACTAAAAACTTTCCTGACACATAGTAAGTGCTCAATAAATACTTTTTAAGAAATAAATATGGAATCTACAGACGCAGCATTTTTATTCTTTTGCTAATTAGGCATAGACAAATGTTTAACTTAATTTAGATAACCTGGCAGTTCCCCATTGGGTAATTTATATGGGGGTTTCTGGCCATCTCCTAGACTTTGTTTGAAGTAGCCCATCTACCATAATAGAACAAGTTAGCACATCTCTTTCGGATAGGATGGATGTAGAATTCAGGTTCATCTAGCAGCATATCGGAACTGCACCACACTTAGGGCTTAGATTAGGAGAGTGAAAAAGTTGGCTTAAAAAATCAACATTCAGAAAACTAAAATCCTGGCATCTGGTCCCATCACCTCATGGCAAATAGATGGGGAGACAGTGGAAACAGTGACAGACGCTATTTTCTTGGGGTCCAAAATCACGGTAGATGGTGACTGCAGCCATGAAATTAAAAGATGCTTGCTCCTTGAAAGAAAAGCTATGACCAACCTAGACAGCATATTGGAAAGCAGAGACATTACTTTGCTGACAAAGGTCCATCTAGTCAAGGCTGTGGTTTTTCCAGTAGTCATGTATACATGACAGTTGGACTAAAAAGAAAGCTGAGCATCGAAGAATTGATGCTTTTGAACTGTGATGTTGGAGAAGACTCTTGAGAGTCCCTTGGACAGCAAGGAGATACAACCAGTCCATCCTAAAGGAAATCAGTCTTGAATATATATTGTAAGAACTGATGCTAAAGCTGAAACTCCAATACTTTGGCCACCTGATGCAGTACTGACTCATTGGAAAAGACCCTGATGCTCAGAAGGATTGAGGGCAGGAGGAGAAGGGGATGACAGAGGATGAGATGGTTGGATGGTATCACCAACTCATGGACATTAGTGACTCATGGACACATATATGCATTCTTTTGAGTAAACTCCGGGAGTTGGTGATGGACAGGGAGGCCTGAGGGCTGCAGTCCATGGGGTTGCAAAGAGTCGGACACGACTGAGTGACTGAACTGAACTGAACTGAATGTAGTTGACAAAGCTATTAATAGCTTTTAGTAATATATATTCTTTTCCCCTTCCTTAGCATGGAAAGGGGAGACCATTCTTCAGCTCCATTGCTGCTGAATAGAGCTGTGGCACTAGATATGTGAGTGAAATGTGAGCAGAAGTGATGCATATCACTTTTAGGCAGAAGTAGGGAAACACCTGTTGAAACTTTTTTTTTTTTTTTAATTTGGCCACCTGGCATGTGAGATCTTAGTTTCCTAACCAGTGATTGAACCTGTGCCCATGGATATGAAGCATGGAATCTTAACCATTGAAGAGCCAGGGAAATCCTTTTTTTTCTTTTTTTCTTTTTTTGCTGGTCATGGAGGAGGCCTTAAGCTGAGACGAAAGAGAAAACCCATTGAAGCAATCTACATCAGTGGAAAGTCTATGGAACACAGCTATGCTAAAACAGTCCCTAAACCTGCAACAAACTGCATAAAAGAAGAAACTGACTTTTATCTGAGATTTTTTTTTTATAGTAGCATAGCCTAGATTCTCCTAAAATAGCTACTATTATTGTTGTTATTGTTATTTTAAAAGATGCTTTTATTTAACTGCTGAATTTAATTTTTTGGAGTACTGTTTTATAAAAAGATATTTATAATTAGGAATAATCATTAATTCAATCCATTATGAATTCTTTCAGAATTCATCTTCAAAAGATATCCCAATTACCAAAACTTTTTCACTATTTTAAAAACTTTTACATCTTTTATGTGGATAACTTCAAGAGCCTCTGAACTCATCCTCTACATTCTCCAAATCCCTTTTCCTCCCCAGTCTATGCTCAACACAGTAGCTAGAGATGCTTTAAAGGCTAAGTCAAACCATGCCACTTCTTTTTTACCAAATTTCCTTTTTTTTCTTAATTTAAAGTATAGTTGATTTATAATGTTGTGTTAATTCCTGCTGTACAGCAAAATGACTTCAGTTATACACATATATGCATTTTTTAATGTTCTTTTCCATTACCATTTATCATGGGAGATTGGCTATAGTTCCCTGTGCTATGCAGTAGGACCTAGTTTATCTGTTCTAAATGTTACTGATTTGCATCTAGTAACCCCATACTCAGAAAACGAGCATCATGGCATCTGGTTCCATCACTTCATGGGAAATAGATGGGAAAACAGTGGAAAGTGTCAGACTTTATTTTGGGGGGCTCCAAAATCACTGCAGATGGTGACTGCAGCCATGAAATTAAAAGACGCTTACTCCTTGGAAGGAAAGTTATCACCAACCTAGATAACATATTGAAAAGCAGAGACATTACTTTGCCAACAAAGGTCCATCTAGTCAAGGCTATGGTTTTTCCTGTGGTCATGTATGGATGTGAGAGTTGAACTGTGAAGAAAGCTGAGCACCAAAGAATTGATGCTTTTGAACTGTGGTGTTGAAGAAGACTCTTGAGAGTCGCTTGGACTGCAAGGAGATCCAACCAGTCCATTCTGAAGGAGATCAGCCCTGGGATTTCTTTTGGAAGGAATGATGCTAAAGCTGAAACTCCAGTACTTTGGCCACCTCATGCGAACGGTTGACTCATTGGAAAAGACTCTGATGCTGGGAGGGATTGGGGGCAGGAGGAGAAGGGGACGACAGAGGATGAGATGGCTGGATGGCATCACTGAATCGATGGACGCGAGTCTGAGTGAACTCCGGGAGATGGTGATAGACAGGGAGGCCTGGAGTGCTGCGATTCATGGGGTCACAAAGAGTCGGACACGACTGAGTGACTAAACAGAACTGAACTGAAGCCCACACTCCCAGTCTGTTGCACTTCTTGTTCTCCTCCCCCTGGGCAGCTGCAAGTCTGTTCTCTGTGAGTCCGTGTTTGTTTTGTAGATAGGTTAATTTGTGTCACATTTTCAGTCAGTTCAGTCGCTCAGTTGTGTCCGACTCTCTGTGACACCATGAACCACAGCAGGCCAGGCCTCCCTGTCCATCACCAACTCCCGGAGTTCACTCAAACTCTTGTCCATCGAGTCAGTGATGCCATCCAACCATCTCATCCTCTGTTGTCCCCTTCTCCTCTCTCCTTCAATCTTTCCCAGCATCAGGGTCTTTTCCAATGAGTCAGTTATTCGCATCAGGTGGCCAAGGTATTGGAACTTCAGCTTCAGCATCAGCCCTTCCAGTGAATATTCAGGACTGATTTCCTTTAGGATTGATTGGTTGGATCTCCTTGTAGTCCAAAGAATTCTAAAGGGTCTTCTCCAACACCACAGTTGAAAAGCATCAGTTCTTCAGTGTTGACCCCTCTTTATGGTCCAACTTGTACATCTGTACATGACTATTGGAAAAACCATAGCTTTGACTATACAGACCATTGTCAGCAAAGTAATGTCTGTGCTTTTTAATATGCTGTCTAGGTTTGTCATAGCTTTTCTTCCAAGGAGCAAGTGTCTTTTAATTTCATGGCTGCAGTCACCATCTGCAGTGATTTTGGAGCCCAAGAAAATAGTCTCTCACTGTTTCCATTATTTCCCCATCTATTTGCCACAGTGTGGTGGGACCAGATGCCATGATCTTCATTTTCTGAATGTTGAGCTTTAAGCCAACTTTTTCACTCTCCTCTTTCACTTTCATCAAGAGGTCCTTTAGTTCCTCTTCATTTCTCCCACAAGGGTGGTGTCATCTGCATATCTGAGGTTATTGGTATTTCTCCTTGCAATCTTGATTCCAGCTTGTGCTTCATCCAGCCTGGCATTTTGAAAGATGTACTCTGCATAAGGAAAGAGCTTCCCTTGTAGCTCAGTTGGTAAAGAATCTGCGTACAATACAGGAGGCCTGAGTTCAATTCCTGGGTCAAGAAGATCCCCTGGAGAAAGAAATGGTAACCCACTCCAGTATTCTTGCCTGGAGAATCCCATGGACAGAGAAGCCTGGCAGACTACAGTCCATGGGGTTGTGAAGAGTCAGACATGACTTAGTGACTAAACCACCACTCTACATATAAGTTAAATAAACAAATTGACAATATACAGCCTTGACATACTCCTTTCCCAATTTGGAACCAGTCCATTGTTCCATGTCCGGTTCTAACTATTGTTTCTTGACCTACATACATATTTCTCAGGAGGCAGGTCAGGTGGTCTGGAATTCCCATCTCTTGAAGAATTTTCCACAGTTTGTTGTGATCCACACAGTCAAAGGCGCATAGTCAATCAAGCAGAAGTAGATGTTTCTTCTGGAATTCTCTTGCTTTTTCTATGATCTAATGGATGTTGGCAATTTGATCTCTGGTTTCTCTGCTTTTCTAAATCCAGCTTGAACATCTGGAAGTTCTTGGTTCACATACTGTTGAAGCCTAGCTTGGAGAATTTTGAGCATTACTTTGCTAGTGTTTGGAATGAGTGAAGTTGTGTGGTAGTGTGAACATTCTTTGAGAATTGCCTTTCTTTGAGATTGGAATGATAGCAATATTTTAAAAGCAACTCACCTTTATTGAGTCTTTAAGATATTAAATGTAGTTTTTATAGATATAACTCTGTCTTTTTACATTTATGTTTCTTTGATTTGAAGTTTTTCTCTTATAGTTTAACATTTATTTACAATATAATAAAATTAAAATATTTTTGCTTATAATATTTTATTAAACTATTAGTATTCATTTGTAATAGAGTAAAAATAAATATCTCATTATATTAAGTAATTATACTGAAAGCACAGCTGGCTTAAATAGATTGGGGAATGCATATATAGCTCTTAAAACACTTACCACTCATGTGGGAGAGTAGAATATTAAGAGGCACTGGAAAGGCACTCACTGCAAGATTCATTAGATCATGGGCATCAGCCAGCTGGAGTGAGGCGTTAAATAAACTGTAGTTAACAGAGCTAATCTGCGACTGATTTTATGGAATACTACTGAGGTTTTATATAGCTCCTCTATTCCCATACTTGATACTTATTAAAGTTGGGGCAAATAATCTCCCCAGAGTTATATTAATACAATTAACTAATAATAAATAAAACTTTTCTAGTCCTTGGTAAAGGTCAGTACTATGATTTCCAATTTTTTATTCTGCTTAGGCAACTTTGCTTCCCTTTTGCTCTGTGTCTACACCCTTACCCGCTTTCTTAATACTCATCTGTCATCCTCTCATCAGCCCATATGCTCACCTGGTTTCTTGATGGCTTGTAGATGGTAAGAAGAGGTTAGGCATAATTCCTCAGTGGTAAGAAAACAAACTGTGTATGATTTCAATACCTTTAGACTATCAAATTTTTATACCTTGTTTTATGTCCCTGGATATGTTCCAATGTCTCCTGGTTTATAATCCATGGGAACTTGAACAGAATTTGTATCCCGTTGTTGTGTGAAAGTTGTATACATCTTAATTATGTTGAATTGGTTCATAGTGCTTTTCAGGTCTATTATATCCTTCTACTTTTCTGTTCATTCTATTAAATTTTGAGAGTTTGATATTGAAACTCCAACTGAAAATTTTAATTCATCTACTTAAAAAAAAATGGTAACATATAGTGAAACTATATGTAACTTGGGTCTGTATATTCCAAGTCTCCTGTAAACATGTTATCATAGTTTCATAATGAAAAAAATAAAAAAGAAATATTAAAAAAGAAGTTAGGAAGAACTACCTGAAGCAAAGGTATGTTGCAAAATGAAAACAAAAATATTTTTTTCCCAAAGACCAAGCACATCAAACTTGAATAATCTCTTAGATCTCTTTTCCATGTGATCTTTTTAAAAGGCAAGGTTTAGGAATTGAAGAGAAGAAAAGGAGAAAGCACCTTCCCAGTTAGGGGGATATCTGGGCCTATCAGCTACTTGCCCATTAAGGAAGCAAGTTTCTTAGAGAAAAGCTGACTGAGGAACAACCAGACATTGTATCACATGTACTCACAGGACTTTAAATAGTGCTTCTCAAAGAAGAGGATGAGAAATGTGCTCTGGGGCCAGGTAGGGGGTTAGAAGCATGACAGCTAGGACCCTATGCCAGTTGTCTCAGACCGAGACATAAACTGAAAAAGGTTATAAAAGTAGTCCTTTAGCCTTTTCACTTTTCACATTAAAAGCTCCAGTCCCCAGCATGGTTACTTACTTTTGTATTTTATCGCTTGTCCTCTTTTAGAGTTGAAGTGAAGCAAGAAGTACCTGGAGTACATAATGTGAGCCATTTTCTGTATATACCGTATACATTTTAATAATGCAAATCTCTTCCCAGGGTCAAGCCAGTCCCTTGTTCCTTCAGGGAAATCGAAGCTCCAGTATTGGATCCAGGGTCTCAAGCCCTCTTGTATGACTCCCTTCTTGCCTGCACCCATGCTCATTTTCTCTTTAAACCATGCTTTCCCATACACAGGGTCTAATTCAGGGGCCTCATCGCAGCCTGAGGTCTCTCCTCTGCAGCTATATCCTGGACCATCTTTCACTAAATCTGAGCTAAAGCTTTTAGCATTTCCAAAATTTACTTAATCCAATCCCAAAGCCCTCATCAGATTTACTTAACCCAAGTTCCTGAGGGTCAACAAGAATGAGATTATCATGGTAGCTGGTCTCATGAAAAAAATTTAGAAAAATAGAAGAATGTTCTACAATCGAACATGATCAAGGCAGCACTGTACACCCTAAAAGCCAATATTTCTCAAAGTATGGTCAGGACACTTCCTGAATCAGAATCTCCTAGGAAACTGGTTGAAAATACAAACTCACTCTTTGCATAGAATTTTGCTGGGTGGGTGGGAGCAAAAATGGCATTTTAAAAATGTTATCTAGTTGATTTTTAAATACACTAAATTTTGGAACCACTGATTAAATACTAGTTCCTACACAAAAAGAGTAATGACCCTAGAACTAGCATATGTCATGGTCTAGATTAGCACTGACGAATGGAAAAATAATGCAAATCATATGTATAATTTTGGCTTTTCTTGTAGTTGCTTTTAAGTAAAGTATAAGGAAACATAAAATTAATTTTAATAATATAATTAATTTAAATCACTATATCCAATATGTACTTTCAATATGTAATTAATATAAAAATTAATGAGATATTTTATATTTTTTTGTACTAAGTTTTTGAAATGCAGGTATTTTATACTTGAAGAATCTCTCAGTTCAGTCTAGCCTCATTCAAATGGTCAGTAGCCACTGGTGGTTACTGCTTACTAGATTAGAGAGAGCAGGTCTAGATCCACATTGCTGTAACCAGCCATAGGCCAAGAAAGCGTTGGTATTTTCTGGGATAAGAGAGTAAACATAAAGTAAAATAAAAATAAAATAAAATGGTTTTTTGGTTCCAGCTTCACCAAGGGACCAATCAATTCCTGCTAGTTGTCAGGGTCCACTTCCATAGAAGGCAAGCTTTGCACCTCAGTGACAGGCCTTACCTGAGAGCCTCCTCTCTGCCTTTTCCTGTAATATTTTTATTGTCACCTAAGGTTCCCATTGTTTGGCCTCTAAATTTTGAGGCTGAAAGTGGCCTGTGTGAGCTGCTTTCATCCCAGCAGAACCCCAAATTTGCTTGCTTGTGCTGCTGTTCTAAGCGTGTCCTATCACTCTGTGCAGGGGCTCATTAAGAAGTGAATTATCTCAGCCATGTCTTGTTCCTCAAACCTTACCTTTTGTCAGCATTGAAATCACATTATTGTTCAGTTGCTAAGTCATGTCCAACTCTTTGTGACCCCATGGACTGCAGCACGCCAGGCTTCCCTGTCCTCCATATCCCCCAGAGTTTGCTCAAACACATGTCCATTGAGTCAGTGATGCCATCCAACCATCTCATTTTCTGTCACCCCTTTCTCCTCTTGTCCTCAATCTTTCCCAGCATCAGGGTCTTTTCCAATGTGTTGGCCCTTTGCATCAGGTGGCCAAAGTATTGGAGCTTCACCATCAGTCCTTTCAATGAACATTCAGGACTTATCTCCTTTAGGATGGACTAGTTGGATCTCCTTGCAGTCCAAAGGACTCTCAAGAGTCTTCTCCAACACCACAGTTCAAAAGCATCAATTTTTGGTGCTCGGCCTTCTTTATGGTCTAACTCTCACATCCATACCTGACTACTGGAAAAATCATAGCTTTGACTCTATGGACTTTTGATGGCAAAGTTGTGTTTATGCTTTTTAATATGATGTTTAAGTTTGTCATAGCTTTTTTTCCAGGGAGCAAGCATCTTTTAATTTCATGGCACATAGCTTTGGCTAAACTTATCCTTCTCATAGTGATGCAAATATTCTTTTCCATCACCTGTTCTCCTCTTTCAGCGGGACCTTCAAGTTTGACATTCTCAAGTGATCTTACCTCCCAAACAGCTTTATACTCACTTCAATCAGCTTAACTCCCCCAGATGTTGCTGATCAGAATTCCGAATTCTGAATCATGTTATTCAGGGCTTCCCTGGTGGCTCAGAGGGAAAAACGTCTGCCTGCAATGCAGAAGACCCGGCTTTGATCCCTGGATTGGGAAGATCCCCTGGAGAAGGAAATGGCAACCCACTCGGTACTCTTGCCTGGAAAATCCTGTGGACAGAGAAGACTGGGTAGGCTACAGTCCGTGGGGTCGCAATGAGTTGGACACAGTGAGCGACTTCACTTTCACTTTTGGCTTTCAACCCCAGTGTATTCTACTCATCAGGACCCTGTTCAATCAGGATCAATCTGGACCCTGTGAGCATCCAAAAATTTCTCTTGCCTGGATCAGAGGCAGACTGAGAGACCCATTCTTTAGGATTCTGGGTCATATGGTAGCTCTGTTTTTAGTTTTTTTAAGGAACCTCCACACTGTTCTCCATAGTTGCTGTCCCAATTTATATTTCCACCAATGGTGTAGGAGAGTCCCCTTATCTCTACACCCTCTCCAGCATTTATTGTTTTTAGACTTTCTGATGATGCCCATTCTGACTGGTATAATGTGATACCTCATTGTAGTTTCGATTTACATTTCCCTAGTAGAGAACTCCAGTACTCTTGCCTGGAAAATCCATGGACAGAAGAGCCTGGTAGGCTGCAGTCCATGGGGTTGCTAAGAGTCGGACACAACTGAAGCTACTTAGCAGCAGCAGTAGAGATGTTGAGCATCTTTTCATGTGCTTTTGGCCATCTGTATATCTTCTTGGGAGAAATGTCTATTTAGATCTGCTGCCCATTAAAAAAAAATTATTTATTTATTTTGGTCGCACTGGGTCTTTGTTGCTGCTCACAGGCTTCCTCTAGTTGTGGAGAGTGGGGATTACTGTTCGATGTGGTGCTCAGACTTCTCATTGTGGTGGCTTCTCTTGTTGCAGAGCACAGTCATTAGGCACCCAGGCTTCAGTAGTTGCAACACATGGGCTCAGTAGTTGTGGCTCATGGGCCCTAGTGCACAGGCTCAGAAGTTGTGGCACGTGGACTTAGTTGCTCTAAGGCATATGGAATCTTCCCAGACCAGGAATCAAACCATGTCCCCTGGGTTGGCAGGCAGATTCTTATCCACTGTGCCACCAAGGAAGTCCTTCTGCTCATTTTTGAATGGGTTGTTTATTTTTTGATCTTGAGTTGTATGAGCTGTTTGTATATTTTGGAGATTAAGCCCTTGTTGGTTACTTCAATTACAAATATTTTCTCCCAATCTGTGGGTTTTCTTTTCATTTTGTTTATGGTGTCCTTTGCTGTGCTGAAGCTTTTAAGATTAATTGGGTCCCATTTATTTATTTTTGTTTTTACTTTCATTACTCTAGCAAATGGATCCAAAAAGATATTGCTGTGATTTATGTCAAAGATGGTTCCTCCTGTTTTCCTCTAAGAGTTTCAAAGTTACTGGTCTTACATTTAGGTCTTTAATCCATTTTGAGTTTATTTTTGTGCATGGTGTGTGAGAACGTTCTAATTTCATTCTTTTACATGCAGTTGTCCAGTTTCCCAGTACCATTTATTGAGGAGACTGTCTTTTCTCCATCGTATGTTCTTGCCTCCTTTGTTGTAGGTTAATTGACCATAAGTGCATGGATTTATTTCTGAGCTTTCTATCCTGTTCCATGGATCTATATTTCTGTTTTTGTGTCAATCTCATACTGTTTTGATGGCTATAGCTTTGTAGTATAGTCTGAAGTCAGGGAGCCTGATTCCAGTTCCATTCCCCCCATGCCTAGGATTGCTTTGTCTATTTTGTGTTTCCATACAAATTTAAAAAAAAAATCTAGTTCTTTGAAAAATGACTTTGGTAATTTGAGAGAGTTACACTGAATCTGTAGGTTGCCCAGGGAAGTAGAGTCATTTGACCATGCTGATTCTTCCAATCAAGAACATGGTATATCTTTCCTTCTGTTTGTGTCATCTTCAGTTTCTTTCATCAGCATCTTAGAGTTCTTGGAGTAGAGGTTTTTTGTCTCCTTGCGTACGTTTATTCCTATGTATTTTATTTTTTTGATGTGATGGTAAATGGGATTATTTCCTTAATTTTCTTTTTCTGATCTTTCATGATTAGACTATATCCATCTTACAGCATCAGTCAGGTTGGAGCTTGCTGCTCTAAAAGATGCTGACTCAAAGAACACTAGACCATGGCTGGAGCTCTAAAATTGGCCATCACTCCAACTGTTTCCTAGCAAAAAAAATGTAATGAGAAATAGGGAAACATTTAGGACAATATTTGATTATCTCACTAGATGGTGGTGCCCGTATTTAAGACAATATAAAAGAGATACCCATTATGTGTGAAAATGTGAAGAGTTCAGTTTTGGTTTTTAGTATTTGAGTTGTCTCTGAAATGCAGGGGTAAATGTCTAGTAGGCAGTTGGAAATACTAATCTGAAGCTCGGGTTATAGAAGTTCTGAGATTGGGACAGAGATAGGTAGTAGTTGAAAGTACAGGTGATCTTTAGATTTTGGTAGCCCTATCCCTCTGTTATTACTGATTTTCATGTTGATGATGACTAATTTTTGCCTCACAGTTTAAAGCATGATGTTAAAAATGGGCTCAGTAATTGTATCCTCAGTAATATAATGCATTGATTCTATATTTAAGTGTTCTATATACAGGTTTCTTTCAAAGGGAATTAACTGGTGCAGAAAAGGAAAGCAGAGTAGAGTATCAGTTCAGTCAGTTCAGTTGCTCAGTCGTGTCTGACTCTTTGCGACCCCATGAATTGCAGCACGCCAGGCCTCCCTGTCCATCACCAACTCCCAGAGTTCACTCAGACTCACATCCATTGAGTCAGCGATGCCATCCAGCCATCTTATCCTCTGTCGTCCCCTTCTCCTCCTGCCCCCAATCCCTCCCAGCATCAGAGTCTTTTCCAATGAGTCAACTCTTCGCATGAGGTGGCCAAAGTACTGGAGTTTCAGCTTTAGCATCATTCCTTCCAAAGAAATCCCAGGGCTGATCTCCTTTCGGATGGATTGGTTGGATCTCCTTGCAGTCCAAGGGACTCTCAAGAGTCTTCTCCAACACCACAGTTCAAAAGCATCAATTCTTTGGTACTCAGCTTTCTTCACAGTCCAACTCTCACATCCATACATGACCACAGGAAAAACCATAGCCTTGACTAGAGGGAGCTTTGTTGGCAAAGTAATGTCTTTGCTTTTCAATATGCTATCTAGGTTGGTGATAACTTTCCTTCCAAGGAGTAAGCATCTTTTAATTTCATGGCTGCAATCACCATGTGCAGTGATTCTGGAGCCCCCCAAAAATAAAATCTGACACTGTTTCCACTGTTTCCCCATCTATTTCCCATGGAGTAGAGTATAGTTATCAGTATAACTATATCTGATATAGTTATCAGTATACTGATGCAAATCTCATCAGTTTCTCCCATTCCCAGGCAGATTTTATGTCTTAGTTTAGGATTATTTCTCAAAATAGAGTTGAGAACATCATCACAATATTTTAAATGCTTATTAAAAATTAAAATTTATGGGCCTTATCCATGCTTATCAAATTATATATATATTATAATATTCAAACTAATATTTAAGTACCTGCAGCTTGGGCTTGATAATTATGATTCTATTGAAGATAAGTATTGATATAACTGCCTTTGAAGCAATTCTCAAACTTTAGTGTGTATGTCAGTCACCTGGATGCTTGTTAAGAATGAAGATTCTGCAGGTTTAGGACAAGGCCAAGAGAATTGCATTTTTAATAAACATTCCATAAATGTGATCACTTGATCACAGTTTGAGAAGTAGTATTGCTTGTTTTTCAAGGGATCCAAAGATAGGTGTAGAATGGGGTTTCTTAACCTAAAGATCCAGATACCCCCAAGGAGCCTATTGTTCACAACTTTGCGGTGGGAAGAAGATACATCTTTATTTCAGTAACTTCTAACTAAACTTTAGCATTTAAACAATTTTAAACGTAGGCAACAAGCCACAGAAAAAAGAGCAGTTCCTCTAGAACTGCTAGAACCAACTGAAAAACAGATATTTTCATATCATATTAGAGTTGTTGCAAATATCTTAAAATATTGTTTACATCCAGTACGTGCTAAGTCACTTCAACCCAGGGTTGCAACTCTTTGCAACCCTATGGACTATAGCCCATGAGTCTCCTCTTTCCGTGGGATTCTCCAGGTAAAAATACTGGAGTTGGTTCTACATCCATTACTACTTTAAAATTATGATAGTGTCGGAGAAGGCAATGGCACCCCACTCCAGTACTCCTGCCTGGAAAATCCCATGGACCGGAGGTGCCTGGTAGGCTGCAGTCCATGGGGTCGCTGAGGGTCAGACACGACTGAACGACCTAACTTTCACTTTTCACTTTCATGCATTGGAGAAGGAAATGGCAATCCACTCCAGTGTTCTTGCCTGGAGAATCCCAGGGACGGGGGAGCCTGGTGGGCTGCCGTCTATGGGGTCGCACAGAGTCGGATACGACTGAAGTGACTTAGCAGCAGCAGACTGCCATTAGATCTCATTTAATTTAATAAGGAAGCACATGTAATGCTCTAAAAATTTAAAGCACTTTGATAACTGTGCCTTAATAAAATTGATTTCTTTTATAACGCTTCATATTTTCAAAGCATTTAGAAATTATTATGAGATGAGGCCTATGGCTTCGCTAGAATGTTAAAAAGGCCCATGACACAGAAAGGGCTAAGAATCTTAATGTAGAGAAAAATAGCCCCGTACTGAGACATTAGAGGGGTATATTACTTAATTCTATGAGGAAAAAAAAAATGCTTTTTACACATTGAAAGAGATTCTTTTCCCTGACTAACTTCACTCTCCAGTATTTCTTCTCATGGAGGACACTCTCCCTGGGTTTGTTTGCTGTTTCTCAACAGTTGAATGACTGTTTTTCATCAAGAATAACAGATTTTAATCACATATCTCAAGCCTATTATGAACATTAATTAATGTCTGACATCTTTTAATGAGGTAGGTGAAAACGATTATTACTACATAGGTGAGAAAATCAGGTCTAGGCAAGTTTGGTGACTTGTTCTTAAGCCATGCAAGAAATTGTGGCTCATTTCCAGAATCAATGTTTATTTTTATATGCAAACAACTTTTTGATTCACCATATACCAATCTGTCGCAAAAACAACCTATTTTGCAAAATACTTTATTGATATGGGTATAGAAACAATCTTCCATAAGTAGAAACATTCAATGGTATCAATATTCATATTACTCAGTATGAATAGCTTATTTGCTGGATTGTTCTCTGAAAAATAATCAATGACCTGGTTAGAGAGGAAAAGCCCCAAATAAAATAAACCATTAAAAACCATTATTCATTTTTTAAATAAAGTGATTAGTTTCTTATTTTCTTTAGAAACTTTACTCAATAAGAGAGTCAGAGAAAAAACAAAATGAACATTAGTCATCAAAATGCATTTACTTTACTTTTGCCCTCAAGACACCACAAGTTAGTAGTAAGCAAGGATTCTGTCTTTTTGAGGTCAGTTTGTTTTTTATGGGTTCATGTTGCTTTGATCAATGGCATTTATGCATCCGATCTTCTAACTTTTTTCATTTGACAAGTCCATATGACTTGACAGTATAAGGACAAAACTTGGAAAATATTTTGTGAGTTGTCTTTTTAAATGGTGTTTACTTTTCTCTGTTGCTTGCTGGATTTCTGCTAACCTGACAAGGGAAGGAAACAGAAGGAACACTCAAAAAAATAAAAGAAACAAATAAATAAATAATTGAGGGGGAAGGGATAACTCCTCCTTATATAAAAAAATTACAATTAATATATGTAGAGGGAATAAGGAAAATTAAAAGTCATTAGACAGATACCATAGTGATAATTATCAGAGGCAAAAATACAATGAAGGATGCTAAAATTCATGGGTAAAAGTTTAAGGAGAAGCCGAATATTTGTATAGTCTCAAAGTATCTCCCCTAAGATATTTATTAATGTCAAGGGAGTGGAATAATTCCCTGGAGAAACTTGGCAGATACTACCATGTCTCCTGATATTATGTACTGAGCATAACACATCCTTTCATCCTTTTGTGCTTGCCCAAAATGCATAAGCTTGATCTAAACATGAGAAAGCATCAGATGAGTATGGGATAAAATAGTTCCACCGGTACTCTCTTCCAAAGTGTCAAGATCAATAACGAGAAAAAACGAACACACACTGAGGAGCTGTAACAGATTGAAGGAGACTAAAGCAATTGGCTTCGCAAGAAGCGCTACTCTGCTGGCCAAAGATGTGGGATCCTGGGTCAGATCCTAGAACAGAAAATGGACCCTAGAGGAAAACCAGTCACCACTTTAAAGTCTGTAGCTTAGTACTAATATTATTTCCTGGGTTTGATGACTGTACTGTGGTATATAAAATGTTAACATTAGGGGAAGCTGAATAAAGGGTATATGGAGACTGTTTTTACTATTACTATTTTTGTAACTTTTCTGTCAATTTGAAATTATTTCAGAACTAACATTTTAAAAATCAAAGGATCATTTATAGCAATTTTCTGAAATAATCGCCCATTGGTGATGGGGAAAAAGATTTTGATGGCTTCAAAATATCTGGATAATATATTTTTCCAACTAAGTTCAATAACTCTTTATCCTGTACTGTTTTAAGAACTTTACCTCTTTCAGATGCTTAGAAGATCATAGCCTTTTTCTATATGATATACTCTATTCTTTTTCCTCATATGACATAGGCACTCAAAAAATGTGTTTATAATATGTAAATAATGGTTGCTGTCTTACCCACCCTGCTTTTCCCTGCTGAACTGGCAGGGTTGTCCTAAAGTATAAAAGGATAAAGGAAGCAGAAAGTATTTTGCAAGTTGTAAGCATTGTCCAAGTTAAGGTGTACTATACTTTCTCTGTACTCCAGTGATATTTCCATTTATTTCCCAGGTGCATGTGTGCTAAGTTTTTTCAGTAGAGTTGTGTCCAAGTCTATACAACCTTATGGACTGTAGCCTGCCAGGCTCCTCTGTCCATGGGATTCTCCAGACAAGAATACTGGAGCGGGTTGCCATGCCCTCCTCAGGGGATCTTCCCAGCCCAGGAACGGAACCCACATCTCTTAGGTCTTCTGCGTTGGCAGGTGGGTTCTTTACCTCTAGTGCCACCTGGGAAGCCCAAGGGAGTGGTATCAGTTTCCAGAGCTCCAGCTAGTCCTATTAAAACATGCCCGTTTCTTTGTTCCTCATGTCTGTTCTATGCCATATGAAATTACAGATATAAGAAGACATTTTGGAGTAGGATGGGGCCATAGAAGTAATCTAACTCAGTGTCACATAAATAAATCTCATTAGGAGAATCATCTAGTGAGGTCATTTCAAACTGTATTTCTGGACGCCTGAAATCATAATCCATGGGGTTGTTGTTTAGTCCCTCTTGTCTGACTCTTTTGTGACCCCATGGACTGTAGCCCGTCAGGCTCCTCTGTCCATGGGATTCTCCAGGCAAGGATACTGGAGTGGATTGCTGCTTCCTCCTCCAGGGAATCTTGGAAACTGCAGCTCCTGCTGCATGTTCTGCATTGCAGGTGGATTCTTTTACCACCAGGTAAAAGAGTCGCCAGATACATATCTGCAAGGCAAGTATTGCAATTTCTGGAGGCTTTCCTGACCCTCTCTTTCAAGGAAGAATTAGTTGTATTTAGCTTTGTTTATGTGCGTGCACGCTAAGTCACTTCAGTCATGTCTGACTCTTTGTGACCCTATGGACTGCAGCCCTCCAGGCTCCTCTGTCTCTGTTCAAGAATACCAGAGTAGACTGCCACGGCCCCCCACCCCCACCCCCAGCCCCCGCACGGGATCTTCCTGACCCAGGGACTGAACTGGCATCTCTCATGTCTCCTGCATTGGCAGGTGAGTTCTTTACCACTAAGGCCACCTGGGAAGCCCCAGGTTTGTTTACTGTCCTAAGCAAAGTATACACTACAATTGGTTACATAATTGTTTCTTGTTCTAGATTGTATCCCAGAAATTAATATCTATCAAAGATAGTGTATGCTCTTTTTAAAAATAAATTTGGTGATTTTGTGTCTGTTCCTCTATCTGTAAAATGTGAGTGCTTCTAAATTTGCCTGCCGGTAGTAACCAGCTGAAATGTATATTTAAATACAGGTTTTAGAGTCCCGCCTCCTGCCTCCAGGCTTCCCTGGTGGCTCAGCCTGGAATGTAGAAGGCATAGTAGGAGCTGCAGTTTTGATCCCTGGGTCAGGAAGATCTGCTGGAGTAGGAAATGGCAACCTATTCCAGTATTCTTGCCTGGGAAATTCCATGGACAGGAGCCTGGTGGGCTACAATCCATGGGGTCGCAAACAGCTGGACATGACGGAGTGACTGATGACTATTTATTTGGCTGCACCAGATCTTTGTTGTGACATGCAGGATCTTTAGTTGCAGCATGCAAACTTTAGCTGTGACATATGGGATCTAATTCCCTGACCAGGGATGGAACCCTGGCCCCCATGCTTTGGGAGCTTGGAGTCTTAGCCAGTGGACCACCAGGGAAGTCCCTCTATTCATTTACTTTTAATCTAATGTTCTTTGTATTGAAAGCAGGTTTTCTGTAGATAGCATATAGTTGGGCTGTGTTTTTTGATCCTCTCTGACAATCACTGTTTTTTAATTGGTGCATTTAGATCACTGAGATTCAAAGCAACTTTTGATATAGTTGGATTAATATTTACCACATTCATTACTATTTTGAGTTGTATACAAGCTTTGACAATTATAAAGCTGAAATAAACATTCACAGACAGATTTTTGTGTGCACAGAAGTTTCTAGTTCTCTCGGGTAAGTTTTGGGAATAAGACTACTGCTGCTGCTGCTGCTGCTAAGTCGCTTCAGTCATGTCCGACTCTCTGCGACCCCATAGATGGCAGCCCACTAGGCTTCCCCATCCCTGGGATTTTCCAGGCAAGCACACTGGAGCAGGTTGCCATTTCCTTCTCCAATGCATGAAAGTGAAAAGTGAAAGTGAAGTCGCTTAGTCGTGTCCGACTCTAGCGACCCCATGGACTGCAGCCTACCAGGCTCCTCCGTCCATGGGATTCTCCAGGCAAGAGTACTGGAGTGGGGAGCCATTGCCTTCTCCTACTCCCACATAATTGTAATTTTTGTCAGATATTTATGAGAATCTAGTCAAGCTCCTGGAGGTAAATCTCACAATATTCTAAATATTATAGACGAATCTCCCTGGAGTTTTCAATTCTCAGTTGTTTGCTCTCAGCTGCTAAGTAATTTGTCAATGACAGTTCAGGCTTTTCTACCCCAGTGCTAGTTCCTGACGCAGTTCCTGGTCACCAGGCTCTGTTGTGGTAGACCACTGCTTCCTGTAGGCACCTGTCTATCTCTCAAATCTTGGGGTTAGTAGTTTGTCCTGTGTCCTTCCCTCTCCTATGAATCCAAGATGAATTGTTGAACTTTCATTGTCTTTAGTTTTTTAATTGTTATTGGATGGAATGGCAACTTAGTTCCTTACATGCAGAACTAAAAATGAACTAATAACATATAAATTTATTAAAAGTCAAGCAAGATAAGGATCTAGAAAATACTTTTGGATTTTTAAATAATGTATGTTGTTGGTGACTGAGCTGTTTTGATGAACTGGGGCTCATTGAAGCCTAACTGCATTATGTTTCAGAGGAAGTAAGGTATATAAATGAAAACATGTAGTGTACATAACTTTTTAAAGAAATTTAGCTCTAAAGGGGAGAAGGGAAATAGCTGGATGAGAATGATAGCCCACAAAAATTTTTAATTTTTTTAAGAGATCAATTAGAAATAAAACTAATAAAACATGCAAATTATAGAGAAAATTATAGAATTTAATAAAAGATATAAAATATCCCAGTAAGTAGATACATCATGTTCACTGATGGGAGAGCTTAACGTTATAAAAATTTTCAATGTCCTCTGAATTTATAAATCCTATCTCAATGAAAATACTAATAGATTTTTTTAATGGACTTTGCCAAAATAGATTCCAAAATTCACTAGGATAAGCAAATGTATAAGAATGTCAAAATCTTTTGACAGCAGGTGGTACAACAGATGAATGGATAAAGAAGATGTGGTACCTTTCAAGATACACTATGGAATACTACTCGGCCATAAAATGAAACAATGCCATTTGCAGCAACATGGATGGACATGGAGACTGTCATACTAAGTGAAGTCAGAAAGAGACAAACATATGATATCGCTTATATGCAGAATCCAAAAAGAAGTGATGCAAATGATCTTATCTATAAAATAGAAACAGACTCACAGACTTAAGAGAATGAGCTTATGGTTACCAGCGGGGAAGGATGAGGTGGAGGGATAGACTGGAAATTTGGAACTGACACATACATGCTGCTACATTTAAAGTAGATAAGCAATAAGGTATAGCAAAAAAAAAAAGAAAGAAAGAAAGAAAGAAAGAAAGAAAGAAAGAAAGAAAAAAGTAGCATATCATTTTTTTCTGCCTGCTTTCAAGATTATTAAATTTCTTTGTCTTTAGTTTTCAAAATATAGAAATAAATACATTGTAAAAAAAGAATTCAAGAGAACTTGGTAATTGCCTCATCAGTTTTGAAGATATTATAAAGCTGTGTTAATAGAAACAGTTTGGTACTAGGGCAGGAAAAGATATCCAAAATTTAGAGATAAGTGGAGTTCCTTGAGGAAGAATGCTATAACTCTACCAATAGGATATAATGTAAATCTTGCTCTTTGACTTCTTGGAAGCGACCTGGGGTTGTTTACCCAGGTATATGTGTACTGGAAAGAGGGAAGCATTCAGATATTTTGAAATTACTGATAGGCTTGGAAAGTGAAGTGAAAGTGAAAGTTGCTCAGTTGTGTCCAACTCTTTGGGACCCCACAGACTATAGAGTCCATGGAATTCTCCAGGCCAGAAAACTGGCATGGGTAGCCTTTCCCTTCTCTAGGGGATCTTCCCAACCCAGGGGTCGAACCCAGGTCTCCCACATCGCAGGCGGATTCTTTACCAGCTGAGCTCTCAGGGAAGCCCAAAGATAGGCTTGGGGTTGATGCCAATTCCTGGGGATCACAAATGTTCTTTGGTCAAATGGACAGTGAGGGTTTTTTTAAAGACTAATTTTATACGTTTATTTCTGGCTATGCCCGGTCTGCGTTGCTCCCTGTGGGCCTTCTCCGGTTGTGGAGAGTAGGGGCTATGCTCTAGTTGCCATGTGTAGGCTTCTCACTGCGGAGGTTCCTCTTGCTGT
The DNA here is from genome assembly GCF_016772045.2 of Ovis aries. NCBI lineage: Eukaryota > Metazoa > Chordata > Mammalia > Artiodactyla > Bovidae > Ovis > Ovis aries. The sequence continues at coordinate 95,808,002 of NC_056058.1, forward strand.
GTGGAGCACAGGCTTCAGGGTGCAAAGGCTTCAGCAGTTGTGGCTCACCGGCTTTAGAGCACAGGCTCAATAATTATGGCACACGGACTTGGCAGCTCTGAGGAATGTGGGATCTTCCCAGATCAGGGATGGAACCTGTGTCTCCTGCGTTGGCGGGTGGATTCTTTACCACTGAGTCACCAGGGAAGCTGGGCAGTGAGCATTTATAGAGATTAGATGATAAATGGAAGTTTGCTCTGATTCCTTCTAACAGTATGCCCAGTGTGTCCACACATATAGCCCTATAGCAGTTCTCTCTGTCCCTGAATTTTACCTGAATTTATGCTTCATTGACTACACTAAAGCCTTTGACCATGTGGATCACAACAAACTGTGGATAATTCTTAAAGAGTTGGTGATACTACACCACCTTGTCTCCTGAGAAACCTGTATGGAGGCTAAGAAACAACAATTAGGACCAGACAGGGAACAACAGACTAGTTCAAAATTGGAAAAGGAGTACGTCAAGGCTGTATATTGTCACCCTGCTTATTTAACCTACATGCAGAGTACATCATGAGAGACACTGGGCTGGATAAAATACAAGGTAGAATCAATATTGCTGGGAGAAATAGCAATAACCTCAGATATTCAAATGATACACCCTAGTGGCAGAAAGCAAAGAGAAACTGAAGAGTCTCTTCATGACAGTGAAAGAGGAGAGTGAAAAAACTGGCTTAAAATTCAACATTCAAAAAATGAAGATCATAGCATCCAGTCCCATCACTTCATGGCAAATAGCTAGGGAAAAAGTGGAAACATTTTATTTTCTTGGGCTCCAAAATCACTACGAACAATGACTGCAGCAACAAAATTCAAAGATGCTTGCTTCATGGAAGGAAAGCTATGACAAACCTAGACAGTATATTATAAAGCAGAGACATCACTTTGCTGAGAAAGGTTTGTATAGTCATGTAGTCATGTACAAATGTGAGAGTTGGACCGTAAAGAAGGCTGAGTGCCAAAGATTTGATAATTTCAAATTGTGGTGCTGGAGAAGATTTTTGAGAGTTCCTTAAACAGCAAGGAGATCAAACCAATCAGTCCTAAAGGAAATCAACCCTGAATGTTCATTGGAAGGACTGATGCTGAAGCTGAAGCTCCAATACTCACCTGCTGTGAAGAGCCAACTCATTGGAAAAGACCTTGAAGCTGGAAGCTGGGAAAGATTGAGGGCAAGAGTAGAAGGGGGAGACAGCGGATGAGATGGTTGGATGGCATCCCTGACTCAATGGACATGAGTTTGAATAAACTTCAGGGGATAATGAAGGACAGAGGAGTCTGGTGTGCTGCAGTCCAAGGGTTCACAAAGAGTCAGACATGGCTTAGTGACTGAACAACAAGAACAATATTTCCTAAGAAAATATTTGCAAACCAGCAGATTCTTCATGCTGGCTCCCTAAATTGTGGGACAAGCGCTTATATGATTAAAAAAGGCCAAGTGAAAACCACTGTAATTGCCCTGCTCAACCAGAATATTAAATCAAATTCACTTCTGTATTCCTGAGGAGGCTTGTGGAGATTAATGTCAGAATGAAGGTCTTGAGTGATGCAAGAGTGTTGACTTGGCCTGACCACATGGCAGTGGGGTTTTGGAGAGTGATAGAGGATTTCCCTAAACTTAATCAACTGGTGACCCTAAATGCTTATGCTTTTATAGATAAAGTCTCCTCACTTGGGCAGGACCACATAATCTCTGATAACTGGTATACAGCTATTGCTCTGGCAAATACTTTATTCTGTTTTTATTAACCAAGAAGCAACAGACTTTCATATGATCAGGTCAACAAGACATTCACTGTTGCTTTCAAATCTAGGGCTCTTTGTCATGATATAGGGTATAGAATCTATGAAATCATGCTTATAGACCTGTTAGGCAGGAAGTAGTGAAATCTGGAGGCTTCAATAAGATGTATGTTTACCAGAATGTAGAAGATAAAACCTATGAGAATTTGGTTGGTTTGTAGGGCTCCAGGAGTCTGGAATATACTGAGATCTCTTCAAAGTAAAAACTGTGTTAATGTATTTTCCACCTGCTAATGTTAAAAAAGAGATGATGATTTGTGGGGTGTTTTAGATTCTGAAGTGCCTCATTGGGTGATTTACTTTGTATGTTTCACTTCAGTTCACTTCAGTTCAGCCACTCAGTCATGTCCGACTCGTTGCGACCCCATGAATCGCAACACGCCAAGCCTCCCTGTCCATCACCAACTCCCGGAGTTCACTCAGGCTCACGTCCATCGAGTCAGTGATGCCATCCAGCCATCTTATCCTCTGTCGTCTCCTTCTCCTCCTGCCCCCAATCCCTCCCAGCATCAGAGTCTTTTCCAATGAGTCAACTCTTCGCATGAGGTGGCCAGAGTACTGGAGTTTCAGCTTTAGCATCATTCCTTCCAAAGAAATCCCAGGGTTGATCTCCTTCAGAATGGACTGGTTGGATCTCCTTGCAGTCCCAGGGACTCTCAAGAGTCTTCTCCAACACCACAGTTCAAAAGCATCAATTCCTCAACACTCAGCTTTCTTCACAGTCCAACTCACACATCCATACATGACCACTGGAAAAACCATAGCCTTGACTAGACAGACCTTTGTTGGCAAAGTAATGTCTCTGCTTTCCAATATGCTATCTAGGTTGGTCATAACTTTTCTTCCAAGGAGTAAGCATCTTTTAATTTCATGGCTGCACTCACCATCTGCAGTGATTTTGGAGCCCCCCAAAATAAAGGCTGACGCTGTTTCCCATCTATTTGCCATGAAGTGATGGGACCAGATGCCATGATCTTCGTTTTCTGAACGTTGAGCTTTAAGCCAACTTTTTCACTCTCCTCTTTCACTTTCAAGAGACTTTTTAGTTCCTCTTCACTTTCTGCCATAAGGGTGGTGTCATCTGCATATCTGAGGTTATTGATATTTCTCCCGGCAATCTTGAGTCCAGCTTGTGCTTCTTCCAGCCCAGCGTTTCTCATGATGTACTCTGCATATAAATTAAGATGTATGTTTACTGGGTTTCAAATGGGGCTCAGAGCAAAAGAAGGCTGTGAAGCTGGTCCCCAGTACACACTACCACTCTACCATTTAGACCATGTGGAGCTGCACGTCTGCAGCTTTTAGGGCCTTTCTAAGGAGCTTCTGGTGGCACCCCATAAGAGAATGGCAGTGCATTGCCCCTAGGATTTTAAAGCCAAGCCATGCAGAGATCCATTTTCCTTTTGCAAAATGGCACCTTGGTGGCTACTTAATGTTGGTTGGGACTAAATACTTAATTATGAAACACCAAATGAGCAGACAGTCTGGGATGACTGTAATGAACTGGGTGTTATCTGATTCACAAAGCTCTAAAGTTGGATAGGAACAGCAGTACTCCATCATAAAGTGACAGCGGTGTGAGACTGAACTCAAAGACATATTGAGTATATAATCTGCATGAGCTGAAGTTCAGACCTTCATGATGCCTACTTCTACTGCATTGTTGCCTCTCCTTCACTTACATCTATGACCTCGTGGGCTGCTCCCTCTGATCAGATGACTGAGGAGAAAGAACTTCAGGCCCAGTTGACACATGATTCTTTGTGATACGCTGCCACAGATCAAAGTGAATTGCTGCATAATTATGGCCCAACTAAGATGTGTTCTGATTGATCATAAGGAAATAAAGTACTTTCACTGAGGAGAACTTCAAGCAGTGAATCTGCTTGCTCACTCTATCTGAAAGGAAAGATGACCAGAGATACAGATCACATGGGCATGGCTAATGGCTGCTACTGGATATTGAGGGACTCGGAAGATACAATACTGGGAAGATTGGAGACAAGGAAATCTAGAGGGCAAGGAAATCTAGGAAGAGGCAGATAGATGTAACTCTTAGAATGAGGACAGAATATGAAGATTTGTCTCATATGAATTCTTATCAAAAGTCACTGACTAGAGTCTTGCAATTACCAGCTGGAAAAGATGGCAAATTATGTGGATAACTCCCAGCTTCTCTTTCTAGTCACCCCAGTGCTTATCTAAGATCTTATAAACAAAGTGGCATAAGAGCAGGGATGAAGGTTATGCACGGCCTCAGAAACACGAACTTACTCTCATCAAAGCTAATCTGACTACCACCTTTGCTGAGTGCTCAACTGGCCAAAGGGTAAATCATGGCTGAGTCTCTGAAATGGCAACAATTCCCTGGAAGACTAGCTAGCAGTCTGGTGGCAGGTTGATTTCCTTGAGTGTACTCTTATTTTGGATACATTTGGGAAAATTTGGCTTCCCTGTCTGAAATGTCTCCATCAGTACCACCATCAGTGAATTTATTAATACTGTATTATCTATTGTGGTATCCCACATGATAGTGTTTTCCCACACAGTGTTTTCCCAGTGTGACTCTAGGGTTCTCCCAAATTCTCAGGAAGTCTCTGAGGTCAAACCTGTTTGGTTTTTTTTTTTTTTTTTGTAATTTTAATTTTATCAGAGCAAAGTTGATTTGGGCTTCCCTGGTAGCTCAGCTGGTAAATAATCCTGCAATACAGGAGACCTGGGTTTAATTCCTGGGTCGGAAAGACCCTCTAGAGTAGGGATAGGCTACCCACTCCAGTATCCTTGGGCTTCCCTGGTGGCTCAGACAGTAAAGAATCTGCCTGCAATGTGGGAGACCGGTGTTCTATCCCTGGGTTGGGAAGATCCCCTGGAGGAGGGCATGGCAACCCACTCTGGTATTCTTGCCTGGAGAATCACATGGACAGAGGAGCCTCATGTGCTATAGTCCATGGGGTCATAAAGAGTTGGACACGACTGAGTGACTAAGAGCAGCAGCATAGTTGATTTACAGTGTGTTCGTTTCAGGTGTATAGCAGTGATTCAGTTATATGTGTTTTAATGCATATATTCATTCCTTTTAAGATTCTTTTCTCATATAGTTTATCACAGAATATTGAGCAGAATCTCCTATGCTATATAACAGGTCTTTGTTGCTTCTTGTTGTTGTTCAGTCACCAAGTCGTGTCTGACTCTTTGTGACGCCATGGTCTACAGCATGCCTCGTTTTCCTGTCCCTTGCCATCTCCTAGAGTTTGCCCAAGTTCATGTCCATTGCATCAGTGATGCCACTCAACCAGCTCATCCTCTGTCACCCCTTTCTCCTCCTGCCCTCCATCCTTCCCAGCATCAGGGTCTTTTCCAATAAGTTGGCTCTTCATATCAGGTGCTAAAGTATCAGAGTTTCAGCTTCAGCGTCAGTCCTTCCAGTGAGTATTCAGGATTGATTTCCTTTAAGATTGACTGGTTTGATCTCCTAGCTATCCAAGAGACTCTCAAGAGTCTTCTCCAACACCACAGTTCAAAAGCATCAATTCTTCAGCACTTTGCCTTCTTTATGGTCCAGCTTTCACAACTGTATGTCACTGCTGAAAAGATCATAGCCTTGACTACACAGCTCTTTGTCTGCAAAGTGATGTCTGCTTTTTAACACCCCGTCTAGGTTTGTCATAGCTTTCCTTCCAAAAAGCAATGGTCTTCTAATTTCATGGCTGCAGTCACCATCTGCAGTGATTTTAGAGCCCAAGGAGAGAACACCTGTCACTACTTCCACCTTTTCCCCTTCTAATTGCCATGAAGTAATGGGGCCAGATGCCATGATCTTCATTTTTCTAATACTTGGTTTTAATAATTTAGTTTATTGATTTTCTATCTTATGTATGGCAGAAAGTGTATGTTCACCTCAAGCTCCTAATTTATTCCTCCCTCCAAGTTTCCCTTTTGGTAACCATGAGTGTTTTCAATATATATATATCTGTTTCTGTTTTGCAATTAAGTTCATTTTTTTATCATTTAAAAAAAGTTAGACTCCACATATGAGTGATAAAATATGATAATTGTCTTTGTCTGACCTCATGAGGCCTCTAGGTCCATCTGTGATGCTGTCAATGACATTGTTTCATTTTTTTATGACTAAGTAATAGTCCATTGTATATATGTACTATATCTTCTTTATCCATTCATCTGCCAGTGGGCATATAGGTTGTCTCCATGCCTTGGCTATTGTAAATAGTGCTGCAATAAATATCAGGGTGCATGTATCTTTTCAGCTCATGGTTTTCTTCAGAGATATGACCAGTAGTGGGATTGCTGGGTCATATGGTATCCCTATTTTTAGTTTCTTAAGGAACTTCTATACTGTTCTTCAGAGTGGTTGTAGCAATGCACATTCCAACCAACAGTGTGGGGATGTCCCCTTTTCTCCACACCTTCCCCAGCAAGTCTTGCTTGTAGACTTTTTGATGATGCCCACTCCGACTGGTATCAGGTGACACCTCAGGGTGGTTTTGACTTGCATGGTGGTTTTGATTTCTCCAATGATTAGTGATGCTGACCATTTTTTCATGTGCTTTTTGGCCATTTGTATGTCTTCATTGGAGAAATGTCTATTTGGATCTTCTGCATATTTTTAAATTTTTTTCCTTCTTTTTGGACATCGAGCTACATGAGCTGTTTGTATATCTTGGAGACTAATCTCTTGTCAGTCACTCTGTTTGTCAATATTTCCTCCATTCTGTGAGTTGTCATTTCATTTTATTTATGGTTTCCTTTGCTGCGCGGAAGCTTCTAAATTTAATTAGGGCTTGTTTGTTTATTTTTGTTTTTATTTTCTTTAGAAGGTGGATACAAAAAGATATTGCTTCGATTTACATCAAAGATCATTCTGCCTGTTTTCCTCTAAGAAGTTTATAGTGTCCAGCCCTGCATTTAGACCTTTGATCTGTTTTGAGTTTTGTTTGTGTGTGTGTATGGCTATAATTTCAGTTCTTTACATGTAGCTGTCTGGTTTTCCCAGCACCACTTATTGAAGAGACTATCTTTTCTCCATTTTATATTCTTGCCTCCTTTGTCATAAATTAATTGACCATATGTGCATGGGCTTATTTCTGGGCCTTCTATTCTGTTCCACTGATCTATATTTCTGTTTTTGTGCCACTATCATACTGTTTTAATGACTGTAGCTTTATAGTATAGTAGGAAGTCAGCGAGTCCAGTTCCTCTAGCTCCATTTTTCTTTCTCAGGATTGCTTTGGGTATTCAGAGTCTTCTGTGTTTCCATATAAATTTTAATGGTTTTTATTCTAGTTCTGTGAGAAACACCATTGGTAATTTGATAGGGATTGCATTGAATCTATAGATTGCCTTGGGTAGTATAGTCATTTTGACAGTATTGATTCTTTTAGTCCAAGAACATAGTATATCTTTCCTTCTTTTTGTATCATCTTTGATTTCTTTCATAAGCATCTTATAGATTTCAGAGTACAGGTCTTTTGTCAAAACTGTGTTTTAATTACACTAAGATATTGTTTGCCATTTTCTTTGCATTCATTTATACCCATGGTCCAATGGTCAGTAAGACCTCTGGCCCCTTAGGATGAGTCAAGGAAGGGACAAGAAACTAGATGAAAAGTCATAGAATTCCTTACCACTAGGCACTCCCAGAAAAAAATTTACACCTAGAATATGTAAATGTTCATCAGGGAACTCAAACTGGGGCTCAGTAACAACCTAGAGGGGTGGGATAGGGAAGGAGGTGGGAGAGATGTTCAAGTGGGAGTGCATCTGGGTAGACCTATGGCTGATTCATGTCGATGTTTGCTAGAAAACAGCACGATACCATAAAGCAATTATCCTTCAATTAAAAATAAATTAAAAAAAGAATATGAAAATATTCAAGATGAGGTAGTCAAAATGTTTAATTTTACTAAAGTTTGACACATCTAGGATATGTCTGTGCAACAAAAGAGAGGTTGTGCATACAGCATTTTACTTTTGATAGGCAAGAAGTAGATTTATTAATATAAGACATTGTAAGGGACATGAGTGGTCAGGCAAGGGCCTCTGCCCAGAGAACTAAGTGGGAAATCAGGTTTATTCAGAGAGATACACGTTGCATAGGAAGATGGTGGACCGTCTCAGAGAGTGAGAGCTTTAGCAATTTTTTACATACCAAAATATAATGTTTGTATTGTAGAAAAGCACTTATGCAACTTTGTAAATTACAAGTTGAATTAGCTGCCTTTTAACTTGAAAGAACAATTGACAAATTAGAATAATTCAGACCTGTGTATTTGGCAGATATTTTCTTAAAAATAAATGAAACGAGCCTGTCATTTCAAGCGAAATAATTGACAGTATGTTGTTTCCAATGATAATATTCAAGCTTCCAAATAGGTTAGGATTTTTGAAAGCTATCTAGCTCTGTGAGCTTAAAAACTTGGCAATAAAGACTTTCGATACTATAGTGGCGGTATTAATTAATGTGATTTACTTTTGATATCATATAATGGAATGTGTCGGCATATGGAAGGTCTGAATAACTCAATGAGCCAATATTTTTGAAATGATTGAAGCACAGTGTCCCAAAATCACACATGCTAAAAGATTCATTTAAAGTGTAAGATAGGCCAGTAGTTTTAATGTAACACAGTACATTAAACAACAAATTTAAGTTAAAGGCAAAAGACAATTGAGAAAACTATCTCTAACACATAGTAACACATTGTCAGAAATAAAAAGCTTTTTATTGGGCTTCTAATAATAAGTATAACCAATCATTGAGCTGTTTTTACTTCTTTGGGTATAAAAATGAAGTAGCTTTTTGAAAAGAAAAAACAAACCATTGCTTGAAAATGTGCTGTGTTTAACTTTCATTTTTTATCCCTTAACATTTTCCTGGACAGATTCCAAAATCTTATAGGGATTTTGTTATTGAATGAGTCCTGAATAGCTTAAGACCACAACATCATATCCCCATCCCTGGTACCACTAGAAGCTATGAAGTAGGAGTGACTTCAGGAAATGGGTGTAGGGAGTTGAGGAAACACTACAAAAACTGCCTAGCCTGGTGCTTTATCTGGGGTGGCAGGTAGGGGTGAGAAGAAACTGGAAGAAATAGCACTGTTTCTGCTACCTCTTTCAAGCTCAGAGGGAGGAAGAACTCTCTAGTGAAAACTTTTGGTGACATTTTGGTACAATGTATCTCTTTAGCATGTAGGATACTTTGTACCTCTGAACCTCAACTTTAAACCTAAACCTAGATTCCAGATAGTAGACATCCTATTCTGCCAGAAAAAATACTAATACTGCAGTAAAAAAATGACCAAAGTGCTTAAACAGAAAATTCCCAGGAAAACAAAAGACTCACTTTTGTCATTTCAGATGACTTAAAAAATTATTATACTATTATAGTAATTTTACATATTCAGTTCAGTTCAGTCACTCAGTCGTGTCCGACTCTGTACGACCCCATGAACTGCAGCACACCAGGCCTCCCTGTCCATCACCAGCTCCTGGAGTCCACCCAAACCCATGTCCATCGAGTTGGTGATGCCATCCAGCCATCTCATCCTCTGTCATCCCCTTCTCCTCCTGCCCCCAATCCCTCCCAGCATCAGGGTCTTTTCCAATGAGTCAACTTCGCATAAGGTAGCCAAAGTATTGGAGTTTCAGCTTCAGCATCAGCCCTTCCAATGAACACCCAGGGCTGATCTCCTTTAGAATGGACTGATTGGATCTCCTTGCAGTACAAGGGACTCTCAAGAATCTTCTCCAACATCACAGTTCAAAAGCATCAATTCTTCGGCACTCAGCTTTCTTTATAGTCCAACTCTCACATCCATACATGACCACTGGAAAAACCATAGCCTTGACTAGACGGACCTTAGTTGGCAAGTATCATTAAAATGATAATACTGAGATGTTTTAAGGTTATAGTGTAGTAGGCACTTTTCATTTGCTATTAGTGGAACTTTAAACCAGAATAGCCAGTTGTGAAGAACAGTTTGATGACCTGTGTCAAGAAATGCAGGTATATCCATACTCTCTGATATACTAAGTCTTCTTCTAGTAATCTATTCAAGAAAATGATTGTAGGTGCTATCAAGGCTATATGAGTAAAGCTAATTTTCATGAAATTATAAGAGCAAAGATTGCAACCACTTAAATGATCATGAAGAGAATAATTAAATTATGGTGTAACCATATGATTTAAATGGTATATAGCTGAGAAAGGCAAAATACTGTATGTTTTCACTTTTATGTGGAATCTAAAAAACAAAACACATGAGCAAACATAACAAATCAGAAACAGACTCACAGACACAGAATAAAATAGTGTTTGCCAAAGAAGAGGAGGGTGGGGGAGGAGTGAAATAGGCGAAGAGGATTAAGAGGTACAAAGTACCAGTTATAAAATAAATGAGTCACAGAAATGTAATGTATAGCACAGGGAACATTTGGTAATGACTTTGTGGTGTGGAGTCTAAAAATATCAAATCACTATGTTCTATGCCTGAAAATATTATAATATTTTAAATCAACTATGTGTGTTCTCAGTTGGTTCTATAGTGTCCAACTCTGTGCAACCATATGGACTGCAGCCTGCCAGGCTCCTCTGTCCATGGCATTCTCTAAGGCAAGAATATTGGAGTGGGTTGCCATGACCTCCTTCAGGTGATCTTCCTGACTCAGGGATCGAACCCATGGCGTCCCCTGCATCACAGGAGAATTCTTCACGTCTGAGCCACCGGGAAGCCCAAGTCAACTACACTTCAATAAAAAGGAAATATAACTGTGTTGGTCAGAGTTCTCCAGTAGGATACATAGATAAATAGATCAGTAGATAGTTACTTAAGTGTACACTTGACCCTTGAACACCACAGGGCTTAAAAGCTTTGAACCCCCAGCAGTAAAAAATCTGTGTATAGCTTTTAACTTCCCCAAAGCTTAACTCATACTCTGCTCTTGACCAGAAGCTTTACCAATAGCATAAATGTTGGTCAACACACATTTTGTGTATGTATTATATACCGTATTCTTGCAACAAAGTAAACTAGAGAAAAGAACATGTTATTAAGAAAATCATTAAGAAGAGAAAAACATTTATAGTATATAAATTATGTATTTATTGAAAATAATCCCCACATAAGTGGACCTGTGTAGTTCAAACCTGTGTTGTTCAAGTGCCAACTGTGTTTGTCAATAAATTATTTATTGAATACTTTCACATAATTAATTGCTTACCTAACTAATATTAAAAGTATAGTCTTTTTAGAGTTTAGAATAAGGAAGAGAACATATGCATGTAAGCTAAATACCCACAAGCTATAAGGAACTGTCAATATTAAGAACACAGGAAATGCTATAGGAGTTCAAATTCCAAGCAATGATTGTTTTTACAAGGGACAGTGGCAGCCGAGGAAGCAAGGTGTAATTGGGCTTCTGGAAAAGAATAGAATTTTTTTTAAGAAGAAGAAGGAAGAAGAGAAATAAAAGCAGAAGGAATAGTATCAAGAGACACTTGAGATTTCCTCCTAGGGCTGCCGTAGCCAAGTACCAGCAACTGGATGGCTTGAAAGAACAGAATTTTGTTGTCTCATAGTTCTGGAAGATAGAAATTCAAAATCAAGGTTTAGACAGGGTCGTGCTGTCTTTGAAACCTCTAGGGGAAGCCTTTCTTACTTCTTCCTGGCTCTGATGGTTTGCCAGCAACCTTTGGTGTTCCTTAACATGCATCACTTTAATCTCCCATCTTCACATGGTGTTCTCCCCTGTCTCCATATCATCTTTCTTCTATTCATGTCTGTCTCTGGATCCAAATTTCCCCTTTTTATAAGAATATCAGTCACATTGAATTTGGGCCCCTCCTAGTGACATCATTTTAACTTGATTGCCTCTGTAAAAATCCTGTTTCCAAATAAGGTCACTTCTGAAGTATTGGGATTTTGACATACAATTTAGGGTGGGGGGTGAAGACAGCTATGATTGAACTAATACAGTAGTTTTATGGAACAGTGATTTGGAGTAACAGATGTTTGTTCCTTGGAAGGAAAGCTATGACAAACCTAGGTGGCGTGTTCAGAAACAAAGATATGATTTTGCTAACAAAGGTCCGTATAGGTCCATCAGAGCTACCGTCTTTCCAGTAGCTGTGTACAGATGTGACAGTTGGACCATAAAGAAGACTGAGCACTGAGGAATTGATGCCTTCAAACTGCGATGCTGGAGAAGACTCTTGAGAGTCTCTTGAACAGCAAGGAAATCAAACCAGTCAATCCTAACGGAAATCAGTCCTGAATATTCATTGGAAGGACTGATGCTGATGCTGAAGCTCCAGTACTTTGGCCACCTGATGTGAAGAGCTGACTCACTGGAAAAGACCTGGATGCTGGGAAAGGTTGAAAGCAAAAGGAGCACAGGCTGGCAGAGGATGAGATGGTTGGACGGCATCACTGACTCAATGGACATGAATTTGAGCAAGCTCCGGGAGACAGTGGAGGACAGAGGAGCCTGACGTGCTGTGGTCCATGGGGTCACAAAAGAATCAGACATGACTTAGCAACTGAATAACAACAGCAGAAAGCTTGGAGAGATCTGCTAGGCCACGAACACTAGACTCAGGAAATAAAATTTTTAAAAATAGGTAAATAGGTGATGAAGAGCCACTGAACATGCTCAAGAAGGAGGACTGAATTCATGTACCTCCTTCACTTCCCTGTCAAGCTTCCACTGAAATGCCAGGAAAGCTATCTTTGCTCTTCAGGTTTTATTTGTTTGTTTGTTTTAGGAATGAGACCATAGCATCACTCTTAAGTAGGTAAGACATGAAGAATAATAGGAGGTAGAAAGCAAATGGTGTCAGATGGACTGGGAAAGAACAGAGGAAACAGCACCATGGGATGGGGAGGGGAGCTCTGTTCTTCCTAGGAGAGCTCTGGAGAAGCTCTGGGCTGGATCCATGCAAACCAAAACAGAACAAGTGGGACATGAAGAAATCTACAATGTTTTTATGTGTAAAAGCTGCCAAGAATTTCTATGAACTGGAAAGTCTATTCAAAATTTGCACTGCTGACACTGTCCAGTGACTGTAACTATAGAGACTCATCACATAAAACCTAAAATGAGTTTAATTTTCACAGGTCACATGTTGGGTAATTGTCCTTGATATACGGCTTTATGATGACATCATTCTCATTTAAGAGCATCTTTATTTCTGGAAAACTTCACTCTGTGAAAATTACTTATCTATAGCTGTTTTGCTTTAAATCAGTGCAAAAATTCTCTCATCAAAATGGTAAATACCTTGTTGACGATGCTGTCACTGTAAATCCAACTTAATTATATTCTCAGAGTTTGAATTCTGGATGTAAAATCACACTCAAGATGGAAAAGTACAAAGTCAAATTTTTATAGAGGCTTAACTGTTCTCCAACATGAGTTGTAAACAATTAAAATTCCAACTTTTACACTTATCTCTGAAGCAGTCACAGCAAGTTGACTTTCAAAAGCCAACAAATCTTATAACAAAAACTAGCTTAAATGTAATATTGCATATTTTTAGGCATTGGAAGAAAATATATTCTTTTGGTCTCAAAAATTTCAGATTGTTTATTAGAAATGTCACAAAATGTTGGAGCAAATAGTCAATGAGCAAAATACTCAACAGTAGTCACTTGCTGAAATCTTAAAAGGAGGAAACTGCTATATATGTCCCTATTCTTTGCCATGGGTTATTTTTCTGTTCAGTTCTGTTGAACTGAACAGTCATGTCCAACTCTTTGGGACCCCATGAACTGCAGCAAGCCAGGCCTCCCTGTCCATCACCAGCTCCCGTAATCCACCCAAACCCATGTCCATTGAGTCGGTGATGCCATCCAACCATCTCATCCTCCCTCATCCCCTTCTCCTCCTGCCCCCAATCCCTCCCAGCATCAGGGTCTTTTCCAATGAGTCAGCTCTTCGCGTCAGGTGGCCGAAGTACTGGAGTTTTAGCTTAACATCAGTCCTTCCAATGAACACTCAGGACTGATCTCCCTTAGGATGGACTGGTTGGATCTCCTTGCAGTCCAAGGGACTCTCAAAAGTCTTCTCCAACACCACAGTTCGAAAGCATCAATTCTTTGGTGCTCAACTTTCTTTATAGTCCAACTCTCACATCCATACATGACTCCTGGGAAAACCATAGCCTTGACTAGATGGACCTTTGTGGACAAACTAATGTCTCTGTATTTCTCTGTAGTAATTTTATTACAAAAAAGGGAGGCTCAGATTGAACCTGTGTGCCTGCCAATGAAGGAGACACAGATTCAATCCCTGATCTGAGAGGATCCCACATGCCCGGACCAATTAAGCCCGTACCCCTCAACTATTTAGCTTGTGCTCTAGAGACATGGAGCTGCAAATACCCATGTGCAAATACCCATGTGCAACAGCCGATGTGCCCTAGAGCCTGTGTTCTGTGACAAGAAAAGCCACAGCAATGAGAAGACAAAGCCGACAGCTTGAGAGTAGCCCTCACTTGTTTCAAGGTGAGGAAATGCCCACACAGCAATGAATACCCAGCACAGTCAACAATAAATTAATAAAATTATTTTTTTTAAGAAAGAGAGACTTATTTAGATATGTACTTGTCAGTCTGTCAGAAGAAAGAAGGAAAATCTGTGTGAGTGATGTTTTGTTCTGATTCATATCTGTTTCAAGTTTTAATTGAACCTTAATCTAATGGTCACTGCCCCCTTCCCATCCTTCCTTTTAACTGAAGCCTTGAGGATAGTAAATCTAACTTTTTTATTCCAAACAAATCATTTCAAAATCATAAAGAGAATGGATTAAATGACAGATCAGCCTTCAGAAAAATGAATGCCCATGTAAAAAACCCTCAAGATGGTGAGATTCAGATCTAGGTTAGATGTATGCTGCTACTGCTGCTGCTAAGTCGCTTCAGCCATGTCTGACACTGTGCGACCGCATAGACGGCAGCCCACCAGGCTCCCCCGTCCCTGGGATTCTCCAGGCAAGAACACTGCAGTGGGTTGCCCTTTCCTTCTCCAATGCATGCATGCATGCTCAGTCGCTGCCATTTCCTTCTCTAGGCTAGATGTATATATTTCCATAAATAGTTGTGTAGATAAAAGGGCCCAAGAGACTGCAGAGGATTCTTAATAGGTCCATCTATGGCAATTTAACTATTCTTTAGATTGTTGCAGTTGATCTAGGACCTGATCTGTTATGTGGTTCTAATCAAAGGAAGATCTCACCTTTTAAACTGCAGAAACTGCAGAACTTTCCTCCTTAAGCATCAGATAAATTATTCGGAAAATCAAGCCAAGGAGATGTTTTGTTCCACTGCAAATCAAAAAGGAAAGAATAAGCCATCTCCTTTCCCCAAACAAGGGAAGAGAAGCCAACAGTTTGTTTCTAAAGGCCTGAGTTAGAATTTCCCGAAAGTTCTTGTGCCCATAATTGCCACGAAGGGAGTGGGCTATTGGTCTTCAGGTGGACATCACAGGTTTAGATAATGACAGAACCCAGACCAGAGTGCTTCTCCAAGTTATCAGGGCAGGTCTGATAAGCTCTGCTGCCTCCTCATGACAACTAAAGTCTGCTGATTTTACTTCCTTTTGAGTATGCGTGTGACTCCAAATTTAATTTGATTTAGGAAAATAAAGCAGTGTGATACTTCCTGCACCTGGATGTATAGAAGACATTTGCATTCTAGAAGGCAAGAACCACGGTTGTTACAAGATTAGATCCACATTAGGGCTAACCCCAAGGTTTTCGAAGTTACTCTGGGATGTTTGTGCCACCGGTATAAAGTTACTCAGTGCTGGATTTAGTTTATACAGCTAGCCTGATAATAAAATTCTAGGAGGATGGGTGATCATTCAGAAGAGCCTAATATTTGTTGTTCATGAACTGTGTTAACATACTTTTATTCTGTGTTTACCTATTATTCTGGCTGTCTTAACTACTCTACTTTTTACTTCAGTTGTTTTCCCTTTTGTTAATAATCTCTCTCTTGACCAGTTGAGAACTCAAATATCTAAAACCAGGAAGGAAATATAAACTACTAAATGGGGCTCTAGTGAAAGCCAATAAATGGTAACTGGTTCTTGGCTTCAGTGTCAGGGAAGAATATAGTGGGACGTTGGGGGTGGATTGGCACAATACCAAGCCCACACGTTCTGTCTAAGGAGACTGGTCACCATTCAGATGGTAACCACATGGAAATGTTGGTCCAAAGTTGCCAAATTTTAGATTTTTTAAGAGAACTTGGGAGTCATGCTTATTTCCCCCTTGTGAAATACCCTGCATTTAAAATTGTTGGCTATTCAAATACAAGCTACAGAGACTCCACATTCTACTACAGATTGGCTAAGGTGTGGGACAGTGTGAGATAGGGAAATAGATGCTCTCATGTACTGTTTATGAAAATGTGAGTTTGAGAATATTTCTGCGGAGATCTTTTGACATTTTCTGTGAAAGCTGTATACAAATGCATGTATTCTTTGACTCAGCAAGTCTGCTTCTAGGAATTTACCGTGCAAGAATACTTGCATATTTGCAAAGTGATATGTGCATAAGGATATTCATTGCAGCACTGATTTAATAGTAAAATATTGGCGACATCCTAAATGTCCATCAAAAGGGTCCTGTCTAAATAACTTATGCTACATGAATATAATGGAATGTTATATAGCCATAAGGATAAGTAAGGCAGCTTATACATACTAACATGATGTGTATTGTTAAGAAAAGCAAGGTACATAATAAACAGTTTATATTCTATGCTAACCATTTGTCTTTATATTTTTCAAATAACAAGTATGTATTTTATCTTAAAGAAGATATATAATACCTATGTATATAATATGTTAAATGTATTTAAAGATTATCTGTGGAAGAACATAACAAAACTAGAAGCATGACTTGTCTCTGTGATGCGGGCCTGTGTGGTTGGCAACAGAATCAGGAAGGCTACTATTTACTTTTCACTTGCATCGCTTGTTATTTTTTTGAAGATTGTTTCATGTGTATGTGATCATTTATTTTAAAAAATAAACAAAAAGAGGGAACATTTAAAAATTTCTGGTGGCTCAGACAGTAACGCATCTGCCTACAATGCGGGAGACCCAGGTTCGATCCCTGGGTCGGGAAGATGCCCTGGAGAAGGAAATGGCAACCCACTCCAGTACTCTTGCCTGGAAAATCCCATGGACAGAGGAGCCTGGGAAGCTACGGTCCATGGGGTCGCAAAGAGTTGGACACAGCTGAGTGACTTCACTTTCACATCACTGAGTAGGTCAACTTTGAATGGGCCACCAATTTGCAGCCTGTCCTTGTTTGCAGCCTGTCCTGTACAAGTCACTGACTTGGTGTCTCTTCTCTTGCCTGAGCTCTTTGAGGCTTTTGCCTCTTCCCTCCTGTACCAAGACTTAGCACAATATCTTCCTCAGAGTAGTTAGTAACTAAAATGAGGACATATTCTCCTCATGTTTCACTTCTCTCACTCTCTCTTTTTTTATTCTTATTTTCCTTCAACAGAACCCCAGACTAGCCTTCCCCTAGATCCCTGGTCCTTATCCATCCACTCTTTTCCTGCTACCGTTCAAGATAAGAATGTGCACATCCTGTTCTGGGTCTTAGCACAACGGTGGCCTCAGCTTTGGCATCTGACAGGCAGAGATGAATTTAGATGCTGGCTACCACCTCCAGGTAGTGTAAATCTTTCCTACCTTCTGAATCTCAGTTTTCCCTTCTGAGAAGCAAAGATGAGAATGGCTACTTGGCAAAATTATTGTGACTTAAAATAAGTAACATACCAAAAACTGGGGCTTCCCAGATGGCTCAGTGGTAAAAGAATCAGCTTGCCAGTGAAGGAGATGCAGGACATGTGGGTTCAATCCTTCGGTGGGATAGATCCCTTGGAAAATAAAACGGCAACCCACTCCAGTATTCTTGCCTGGAAAACTGCATGGTCAGAGGAGTCTGGCAGACTACAGTCCATCGGGTCGCAAAGAGTCAGACGTGACTGAGTATGCTTGCTTGCAACCAAAAGTGCCCAGTCCAGAGCTTATAACATAGTAAGTGAGTAATAAATGTTAATTCTCAGAGTGATCAATAATGGTTAATTGACTGTCAAAGTCTAAAGCATTCCTCTGTGTATCAAAATTGTTTTTTAGAATCATCCATTAGAATATAATTAATAGTATTGCAGAAAGCATTTTCATTTTAACAGAAATTAAAACATTAGGCTGAAGGCATAACCCTTAAATGAATATAATTTTAAGTATCAACGAAAAGAGAGAATTTGTTGTAGAGGAGAGGGAGCTGTGGGGGAGCATCCTGGCAAGGAGCTTGGAAGGGCGTGCAAACTAAAAGCAGTAGTTCCTGGGAGCCTCCTCAGTCCATCTGGCTCACCTGGGAAAGACATACCAAACTGTGGTGCTGTGGGAGTATTTAACTTAAATATTGTTAATTAGAGCATTGCACCCCAAGGGAGAGAAAGCAATTGGGGATACAGTGGCGGTGAGTTAACAAAGCTACCTCTAGGGAATTTCTGAACTCCTCTAAGGATTTCAGAATCCATCTTGCAATTGGAACCTGAGGATTCCAGAATCTGAAAAATCTTTCTTCCTGCCTCCGTTGCCTGCCAGCTGCTCTCAGTTTCATTATAGGTAAAGTACATTTAAACTGCACATCAAAGTAGCTTGCCGGTAGAATATTTCACAAGAACCAGAGATAGCCTAAATGAACTGAGTGGAGAGAAACCTTATTCATATGCGTTACTTTGGTGAAGAGAGCAGAAAGAAGGGAAGAATCTGTGTGTGTAATTAATTTAAAAAAAGTATAAAGCTGACTTCTTTGGGCATAAATCGGCAGCCAAAGATGACAGAGCTAAAGCTGTTTTAAGTTGCGTGTTGTTGATTTTTCAAAACAAAACGCCCAGAATACCCATCTTAACTTACTCTGCCCTTGTAAGTCAAGACATTGCAGACTTGGAGCAGCATCCTAGCAATGCCTTCTAAGTCGATGATTTCAGAGTATGTAATTTTCTCTTGAGGTGACTAGAACAGTTTTCAGACATTGCTTCATTTAAGTCTTTGTACCACTTGAAAAAAAAAAAAAAAGTCAGTAGTACCTGGGATCTGGATAGCTTCCGGATTCTAGTGAGTATCTTGGAGAGGGCAAGACCGCAAAGCACAGGAGTGGAAGAAATGTGCGGAAACTTGCTTAGAAAGTGCTGACTGAGCTAGGAGTTTCACCAGTATTTCCTGTGTCAAAAACAAGTTCTCACTTTGGTCTTCAGTGGCAGTAAAATGGGGATCAGAAACTGTTACTGTTTGTTCAAAAGCAGAAGCTATAATCATTTTAGAGAAAGAGAGAGCAAAATTGAAACTGAAAGTCTCCTTCTACCTGTCTGTAGCTCCAGTGGGATGTGTCTGCTGGGGGCTTCTGCTCCCTTGTTGCAAGTGAAATGATTAACCACAGAGGTGTCTTTCACTTACATTCTAAATCGAGACATATGTTACTGTTTTCTGTACCAACCAAGGCATCTTATGAATACCCAAAATAGTTATTTGTGGCTTTATGAAGAGTCTTGCTTCTTTCCCTTTCCACAGCATGTGTATTCACTGACATCATTTCTGAGAGCTTCAGTCTGAGTTGGTAATTAGACTCACCTGCACCATTAATCACTCATTCCAGTGTTCTTGCCTGGAGAATCCGAGGGACGGGGGAGCTTGGTGGGCTGCCGTCTATGGGGTCGCACGACTGAAGCGACTTAGCAGCAGCAGCAGCACCATTAACCAAAATGCTCTATGAGATAACCCAAACTCTAAAGAAGAGAATGGCGTGATATGCAGATGTTAAGCTTCTTTATTTTAAGCAACGCCATGACCTTCTTGGGATCCAGTATCAGATTTAAGAGAATTAATTAGCCCTAAACCTTTTATCAGCAGGTTTCATTCATTCCTCATATTGTGGTAGGCCACCCAGTATTTTATTATACTTTAAAATTTCAAAGATAGTAACAGAAAAGAAATTAAAATAGAGGGAATTCTCTTGGCATCATGCATGCAAGGAAGTTATGTGGAGGAGAGGTCACAGAGGAGGCAAAAAATTGCCAAGAGACTGAGCAAATCAAGTACTTTAATATCTTCATCAAACATTCTCTTTGCCTCAAATGCTCTTTTCTTAGGTTTAAGTGATCAGCTCATTCTTCTAGGCTCAGTTCAAATAATTATTTCCTGCCAGAAACTCTCCTGTATCTGCCCCCAAACCTCAGATTTACTGGTTTCTTATTTGTGTTTCTGTAGATGCTTCTCAATACATCATATTACAGATTTTAATTTTTTTTTTTAGTTTATCCTATGACAGACTCGGGCTTCCCTGGTGGCTCAGATGGTAAAGAATCTGCCTGGAATGCAGAAGACCCAGGTTCAATCCCTGGGTCAGGAAGATCCCCTGGAGAAGAAAATGACAACCCACTCCAGTATTCTTGCCTGGAAAATCCCATGGACAGAGCAGCCTGGCGGGCTATAGTCCATGGGGTCACAAAGAGTCGGACACGGCTGAGTGACTTTCACTATGATAGACTCAGTTCCCTGAGGATACCAAATGTGTATCCTTTTAATTCTTGTAATATGTATATTATCTAATATGTAGTAGATAATAAAGCCTGTTGAAGAGAACCAATTTGGGATAGGGTGTTGGTTGCTGAAAATAACCAAAAATGCCCCCTTTCTTTCACTTTATCTCACCCATTCTTCCATTTGTCTGGATATGTCTGTTACTGCTCAGATGATGCCTGATCATACACCCCATCTAGTAAGTTGTTTTTCAAATGTCAGACTCTCATTTCTAACAATGTTCCCCAAATGTGTGTTATTTTAAATGCTTCAAATCTCTTTTGCATGTATTACCTTATTTAGTTCTTACGAAAATTCTACGAGTTTCCAGATGAGAAAACTTACACTTAACAAGCATCGGTGACCTGGACTACAGCTCAGGTCTCTTGAACTGTGTGTGCAGTTTCATTTGACCTAGAGGTTAATATTTTTAAGTTTTTTTTTTTTAAATAGTTTTAAACTTAGAGAAAGGTTACAATAGTAGTGTGAAGAACATGTGTATTTCACCCAGATTTGCTCATTGTTGTCATTTTGCTGTTTTTTCTTTCCTCACCTATTTATCTACCTGTGTGTTCAGTTGCTCAGTTGTGTCTGACTCTGCAACCCCGTGGACTCTATCCCTTGGATTCACAGTTCTGAGGCCTCTTTAGAGGTCCCGGTGGCTCTTGTCCTAGTTGCCTTTGGTCATGTCCAACCTGAGAGCATTCCATGGACTGATTTTCTTTCTTCCATTTTATTCTCCTCAGTCCTTCCATCCCTGGTCCCTAGATCACTGTCCCTGATCCCAAAGTTACCAAAGAAATGTTGAAATAAAATTCCTCTCAAAGAAATTTCATGGAAATATGTGATTGCCTTATATAAACTCGTAAGTTCAGAAATTTCAGCGCACACATACCTGGGATTTTTTGTCTTGTTTTTATTTCTCTCTCTCTTTTTTTTCTTTGGCCACGCCATGCAGCATGCAGGGTCTTCTCCAGCCAGGGATCAGACCTCAGCTCCCTGCATTGAGAGCATGATTTTAACCACTGGACCACCGGGGAAGTCACATACCTGTTTTTTCTTTCCCCCCAAATGTTTTAATTAGAAGTTAGCATCTTTCTTAGGCGCTGACCTGTCCAGACCTTCCTTCTTCACCCCAAACAAAAACACACCCTCTTCTACATTGATGTCACTCTACCAGGCTTGACTGTGCCTTTGACACACCTCTGTAGCCCCAGTTTCTCCTCTATTTCCCCTACCAGAGCAGGGTCTTCCAAACTGTAACCCCTGAGGGCACCGCAAGAAAATGAGAAGGGTTTAGAGAATGTGATGGTGAGTTCTCTGCTCAGTTGAACACACCTCTTCCTCACCATCCTATCCCTCAACTGTGCTGTTTCTTTCCACTAATTATTTGCACTTTGTCCTTGTTCATTTTTTGCTGGTAGGCAACTCGTTCTCCTTGTGGAAAGAAAATAAAACAGAGGAAAGGTCAAACTATTACTTACTCCTGTCTAGTAGCAGAACAGAACAGAACAAAATGCTCTCTGTACACCCAGGAAATAATTTGGGATACTGATTAAATAAAGGAAAACATCTTGATAATTTTGTGGCATGAAAAAAAGTTTTGAGTTGGAGAATTCTCTATCTTGGAAAATAGGAAGACTAACAGTTGTTTCCAGTTCAATTTGATGACATAATTCACATTTTAAAACCTCTGTAATAAATTTCTTCTTCTTTTAATCCCAAGATATCTTTAGTTTTTATGGAGTTGAATAGAAATCTAAGACAATGAGATACTATAATATAATTTGAAACTATTTTTAGGTGATGCAAGAATAACCCTCAATATTTTATTAATCAATTTGTTTTTCTCTACCCTTGCAACCCATTCAAGTATGTGGCCTACTTTACTTTCGTTATGTTATATTCTGTCACATCTTTCTTAAGATATCAAAGCTGGACTATAGGCCTGGAGCAAACTTTCCCTTGGAATGCATGCAGACATTGTAATTTAAGTTGGTATTTTGAGCGTAAACTCTCAGAATTGGAAGAGATCACAAGGATTCTTTCATGCAACTTTTGGCCTGGTGTAGGAAGCATACCTACATTGACCGCTTACCTAAAGGCAGCTTTTTAGTATAATGATTTCAACCCCTGGGTGGAACTGTAAGGAATACACAAGTATCTTGCTGCAGAGTTATTAGTCTGCATTGTCTTTGCGCACACTACAGTAGAAAGTATGCATTGTTGGTCATAAACCAAGATGAAATCATGAACCCTAGGTAATGAAATTTTGTGGTTTGAGTCATCTCGCCAGTTACAGAGGTGAACATGAACAATTCAGCCATTTTCTTCTTGCAGAGATAAGGCGTATTTTGAGGGGCTGTGCCACGGATAGGAGAATAAGTCATCTATGGTACACAATATCCAAGTAAGCTCACCTGCTAAAACTTTTTCAAAGTGAAAATGAACAGGAAGCCACAGCCGATAATGCCACTCTCTTTACTGGTAATTACTGGCCTTTCAGTTTTAACACATGGCTGCTATAGGATAAAAGATAGGTGGTAATTTATGCAACAGATTACTGTTTCATAGTCAGCAGTAAGGAAGGGTGGCACTAGGCAATAGAAAGAATTTTTTTTTTCAACTTTTGAAGTGTAGTAAAGATAGTATTAACAGACTAAGACTAAAAGAACTATGTCCTAACTGTGGTTCTTTTTTAAAAAAACAAAAACAAAAACAAAAACCAAAAACCAAAAAATCTTTGCTAGAGGGATCTCAAGCAGCGATTGAATCCGGGTGCTTGGCAGTGAAAGCATGGAGTCCTAACCACTGGTTCACCAGGGAGTTCCTATAGTCCCTTTTTCTCATCTTCTCTTAAAGATGATTTCTACTGAAAGAAAAAGTTAGAGTTATGCTGGTAATAAAAGAAATAGTAATTGTTTAGTTAAGATCAAAGAAATTCCCAAAATTTCAGTATACCAGAAGTCAGCTGTTTTTCTGTTGGTTGCAACAGGGACTAGGTAACTCAAAAAAGTGAGGTTAAAAAGTACTTCTCAATACTTACCACTAAAGTGCTAGAATAAACTAAACTGCAAAATTTCATAGCATTTCCGGTTTTCAGGGGATCTTCACTTTCAACCAACAGGCTGACATTGTCTCTGCAAGAGCCCCACCAAGTGGTCATCCAGCTTGTGGGTGAAAGTCACAGAAAGATCAGGAATCCTAAGAAAGCATGATACGACAGAAGATGGATGAACACAAATCCTCCTCTGTAGAGAGATTCAGATTCAGGCTTCATGTTTAAGCAAGACATCTGCTTCTCCCCACCATTTGCTTCTGCTAGCTTTCTTGTTCTTACTTGAACTATGCTTGCTCTTTGACCTCGTGACCCCCAGTGCTTTGAGTCTTCCATTTTCTCCTAATCAATCAGCCCCTGCTGTCTTCCCATTTTCCCCTGTCCAGCCCCGGACACTGGTGTCCACCACTTAAATCATGCTTTCAGTATCACTTTCACCTCTTATACAGCCATCCTCTTTCTTTGGCTCTTGGACTGAGCAGCTGAGAGTTCCTGGAGAAAAATCACACAGCTGTGACCATTGATGTCACTATATATGGCTGCTTTCTGACTAAGGCTGGGTCCTTATTGATAGTCAGTATGTCTGATCAGCCGACAGTGGTTGCTCTAAATCTTCTCTCTTGTCTTAAATCCGTCTTTTCGCCACCAAGCTTTCTCAGACTCAGCCGATGACAATTCTGCCATTTCCCCAAGAAAAGCCAAGGGCCCAAGGTAAGAACCGAATCTCCCTCTCCCTCCTTCCTATAAGCTTGTTGGCATCTGTACCTCCCCTCCCTGATGGAGGAGCTGCCCACCTAAATGTTCACTTTTGCCCTATGGCCTGGATTCCATCCCCTCCTGGCTACATAATGAGTTCCTTATAGCAGTCATCTCCCCACCCCTCGTTTACCTTAGAAAACAGAGAGCATTTATCCCCTCAAAACAGAACAAAAAAGCAAGTCTACTGTACCAGTTTGGGGTTTTTAACCAAAAGCAAAGGAAATCAACTCAAAGTAATTTACTGAAAAAGTAGAATTCACTGGAAAAATATCGGTGTAACTCAGAGCCTAGAAGAAAATGCTAAACAATCAAGCTTTCTGAGGGCAGAAAGTTCAGCATCATAGAAAATGGAACGGTAGACCTTCACGGCCACATACATCTGCAGATACAGGTTCATCTGACCCTCCCTGGGCGTCACCACTCAAGATTCAGCTCCTAAGAAGGAAACTCGACTGGCCTGGCCCATAAGAAACATGTGTAGAGGGGACATTCTTGATATTTCCACCTCTGACTTCCACATGGTACAGTTCACTGGATGTTGTTTGCCCTTATCTTGCTTGATTTTTCTGTAGCACTTGACAGGGATGAACATTTCCTCCTGCGCAAGTTCTTGGTTTTCTCTGATCTCTGTGACAGTACTCTCTCCACTAAAGGAAAAATATATTGAAACTTTGTTTGGTCTCCATTGTAGATTCTTTTTTTTTTTCTTGCTTAACCGTCAAGTATTGGCTTCCTGATGGCCCTGCGGATATTCTCTTCTCAGATGTGTGGCTTCAGCTTCCTCTGCTGTCAATGTTAACAAACCAAACCACATGTCAAAAGTTTCTCTCGAGGGACTTCCCTGGCAGTCCAGCAGTTAAGGCTCCACACTTTCGCTTTGGGGGCATGGTGTCAATCCCTCATTGGGGAACTGAGATCCTGCATGCCGCATGGTGGGGCCAAAGTTTTTCTTGCATCTTAGACTGAATCCCACACTTGAATTATCCAATAAAATGAAGCATATCTGAAAGAGAGGCTTCCCTGATGGCTCAGAGGGTAAAGAATCTGCCTGCAGTGCAGGAGACACAGGAACCATGGATTCGATCCCTGGGTCAGGAAGATCCCTGGAGAAGGAAATGGCAACCCACTGCAGTATTCTTGCCTGAAGAATCCCATGGACAGAGGAGCCCAGCGGGCTACAGTTCATGAGGTCACGAAGAGTCGACCATGACTGAGTGACTAAGAACAACAACAAAAGTGACCCTTTTTTGCCCCAGAGATGCTCTATTTTGGTGAAGGGCTTATCTCTAATCGGTCTCCCAGTCCACTTTCTGCGAGCCTTCCCAGGTCACTTTGACACTGAACACTTACTCATCAGTCACCAATCACTCACGAAACCCTGTGGCATTTACTTCCTGAGTATTTCTGGTCCTCCTCTCTCCCTCCCTTGTAACTACACATGAGGTTAGGATCTTCATACTTTCTCACTGAGACTGCTACATCAACTCCCTCAAAACCAATTTCCTTCCAAATCATACTCCATTTTTTTCAGAGTGGTTTTTCTAAAATGCTAATCTAATCTGTAAGTGTGGATTTAGTCCTTTTTTCTTTTAGGACAGACTTCAAGGTCTATCCCTCGCATCCTGTCTTTGCCTACTTTCTAAGCCTTGCTTGATGGCCAGTTCCTTATGTCTTTACTATAAAACAATCAAGCTTCCTTTTGGAGCTACTTGAATTATTTTGAAACTTTGCCTGCATGTAAGAAATTTTGGGGGGCCTGTTAAACATGCTGGTTTTTGGCCTGGCTCTATTGAATTGGAATCTCCAGGGGTAGAATATAGGAATCCCTACTAATTCTTTAGACGGGGCTGGTTTATGAAACACTA
The DNA here is from genome assembly GCF_016772045.2 of Ovis aries. Taxonomy (NCBI): domain Eukaryota; kingdom Metazoa; phylum Chordata; class Mammalia; order Artiodactyla; family Bovidae; genus Ovis; species Ovis aries. The sequence continues at coordinate 95,834,155 of NC_056058.1, forward strand.
CCTGGATGTTTCTTGGCAGTACTTTAGTAAAGTACTAAATGTTTATTGTACTCATGTTTCAAGTACTTATGTTTCTTGTCCTGCAGGAGCCTTCCCTCTTGTCCTTCAGAAGTTTAGTGTCACTTAACAGGTGATCCTCATTTTGACTTAGAAGCTCCTTTTCTGTGCTCCTGTAACACCAAGACCAATCTCTGTCACAGTACTCAACACACAGATAACATTATTTGACTGACTTTTCTGTAATACAACTGGTCTAAGAACTCATTGAACAGACAGAATGTGGTCCACTGGAGAAGGGAATGGCAAACCACTTCAGTATTCTTGCCTTGAGAACCCCATGAACACTATGAAAAGGCAAAATGATAGGATACTGAAAGAGGAACTCCCCAGGTCAGTAGGTGCCCAACACACTACTGAAGGTCAGTGGAGAAATAACTCCAGAAAGAATGAAGGGAGGAGCCAAAGCAAAAACAATACACAGCTGTGGATGTGACTGGTGATAGAAGCAAGATCCGATGCTGTAAGAGCAATATTGCATAGCAACCTGGAATGTCAGGTCCAGGAATCAAGGCAAATTGGAAGTGGTCCAACAGGAGATGGCAAGAGTGAACGTCGACATTCTAGGAATCAGCGAACTAAAATGGACTGGAATGGGTGAATTTAACTCAGATGACCATTATATCTACTACTGCGGGCAGGAATCCCTCAGAAGAAATGGAGTAGCCATCATGGTCAACAAAAGAGTCTGAAATGCAGTACTTGGATGCAATCTCAAAAATGATAGAATGATCTCTGTTCTTTTCCAAGGCAAACCATTCAATATCACAGTTATCCAAGTCTATGCCCCAACCAGTAATGCTGAAGAAGCTGAAGTTGAATGGTTCTGTGAAGACTTACAAGACCTTTTAGAATGAACACCCAAAAAAGAATGTCCTTTTCATTATAGGGGACTGGAATGCAAAAGTAGGAAGTCAAGAAACACCTGGAATAACAGGCACATTTGGCCTTGGAATGTGGAATGAAGCAGGGCAAAGACTAATAGAGTTTGCCAAGAAAATGCACTGGTCATAGCAAACACCCTCTTCCAACAACACAAGAGAAGACTCTACACATGGACATCACCAGATGGTCAACATCGAAATCAGATTGATTATATTCTTTGCAGCCAAAGATGAAGAAGCTCTATACAGTCAACAAAAATAAGACCGGGAGCTGACTGTGGCTCAGATCATAAACTCCTTATTACCAAATTCAGACTTAAATTGAAGAAAGTAGGAAAACCGCTAGACCATTCAGGTATGACCTCAATCAAATCCCTTATGATTATACAGTGGAAGTGAGAAATAGATTTAAGGGCCTAGACCTGATAGATAGAGTGCCTGATGAAGTATAGAATGAGGTTTGTGACATTGTACAGGAGACAGGGATCAAGCCCATCCCCAGGGAAAAGAAATGCAAAAAAGCAAAATAGCTGTCTGAGGAGGCCTTACAAATAGCTGTGAAAAGAAGAGAAGTGAAAAAAAGCAAAGGAGAAAAGGAAAGATATAAGAATCTGAATGCAGAGTTCCAAAGAATAGCATGCAGAGATAAGAAAGCCTTCCTCAGGGACCAATGCAAAGAAATAGAGGAAAAGAACAGAATGGGAAAGACTAGAGATCTCTTCAAGAAAATTAGAGATACCAAGGGAACATTTCATGCAAAGATGGGCTTGATAAAGGACAGAAATGGTATGGACCTAACAGAAGCAGAAGATATTAAGAAGAGGTGGCAAGAATACACAGAGGAACTGTACAAAAAAGATCTTCATGACCTGGATAATCACGATGGTGTGATCACTCATCTAGAGCCAGACATCTTGGAATGTGAAGTCAAGTGGGCCTTAGAAAGCATCACTATGAACAAAGCTAGTGGAGGTGATGGAATTCCAGTTGAGCTATTTCAAATCCTGAAAGATGATGCTGTGAAAGTGCTGCATTCAATATGCCAGCAAATTTGGAAAACTCAGCAGTGGCCACAGGACTGGAAAAGGTCAGTGTTCATTCCAATGCCAAAGAAAGGCAATGCCAAAGAATGCTCAAACTACTGCACAATTGCACTCATCTCACATGCTAGTAAAGTAATGCTCAAAATTCTCCAAGCCAGGCTTCAGTAATACGTGAACCATGAACTCCTTGATGTTCAAGCTGGTTTTAGAAAAGGCAGAGGAACCAGAGATCAAATTGCCAGCATCTGCTGGATCATTGAAAAAGCAAGAGAGTTCCAGAAAAACATCTACTTCTGCTTTATTGACTATGCCAAAGCCTTTGACTGTGTGGGTCACAATCAGCTGTGGGAAATTCTGAAAGAGACGGGAATACCAGAAAACCTGACTTGCCTCTTGAGAAATCTGTATGCAGGTCAGGAAGCAAGAGTTAGAACTGGACATGGAACAACAGACTGGTTCCAAACAGGAAAGGAGTGTGTCAAGGCTGTATATTGTCACCTTGCTTATTTAACTTCTATGCAGAGTACATCATGAGAAATGCTGGACTGGAAGAAACACAAGCTGGAATCAAGATTGCCGGGAGAAATATCACTAACTTCAGATATGCAGATGACACCACCCTTATGGCAGATAGTGAAGAGGAACTAAAAAGCCTCTTGATGAAAGTGAAAGGGGAGAGTGAAAAAGTTGGCTTAAAGCTCAACATTCAGAAAACGAAGATCATGGCATCTGGTCCCATCACTTCATAGCAAATAGATGGGGAAACAATGGAAACAGTGTCAGACTTTATTTTGGGGGGGCTCCAAAATCACTGCAGATGGTGATTGCAGCCATGAAATTAAAAGACGCTTACTCCTTCGAAGAAAAGTTATGACCAACCTACATAGCATATTGGAAAGCAGAGACATTACTTTGCCAACTAAGGTCCGTCTAGTCAAGGCTATGGTTTTTCTAGTGGTCATGTATGGATGTGAGAGTTGAACTGTGAAGAAGGCTGAGTGCCTTCTGAACTGAATGATAACACTGTATGTGAGACAGCAAAAGAGACATGGATGTATGGAATAGTCTTTTGGACTCTGTGGGAGAGGGCGAGGGTGGGATGATTTGGGAGAATGGCATTTAAACATGTATTTTATCATATGTGAAACGAATTGCCAGTCCAGGTTCGAAGCATGATATGGGATGCTCAGGGCTGGTGCACTGGGATGACTCAGAGGGATGGGATGGGGAGGGAGGTGGGAGGGGGGTTCAGGATGGGGAACACATGTGCACCTATGGCAGATTCATGTTAATGTATGGCAAAACCAATACAATATTGTAAAGTAGCCTCCAATTAAATAAATTTATATATTTTAAAAAGTATCTAATTCCTTGCAAAAGAAGATCCTTCTGCAGATTTTAGTGGCAGAAGGGAGAAGAGGAACCACATAGACTAGTCAGTAATGCTCTGTCCCTTTGGTGGGTATATTTCTATTGACTTTCTGCTTGACACTTCAGCCTCCTCTTGATTGAGTGAGTGTCAGTTCAGTTCAGTTCAGTTCAGTCGCTCAGTCGTATCCGACTCTTGTGACCCCATGAATTGCAGCATGCCAGGCCTCCCTGTCCATCACTATCTCCTGGAGTTCACTCAGACTCACGTCCATCGAATCCGTGATGCTATCCAGCCATCTCATCCTCTGTCGTCCCCTTCTCCTCCTGCCCCCAATCTCCCAGCATCAGAGTCTTTTCCAATGAGTCAACTCTTCGCATGAGGTGGCCAAAGTACTGGAGCTTCAGCTTTAGCATCATTCCTTCCAAAGAAATCCCAGGGTTGATCTCCTTCAGAATGGACTGGCTGGATCTCCTTGCAGTCCAAGGGACCCACAAGAGTCTTCTCCAACACCACAGTTCAAAAGCATCAATTCTTCAGCGCTCAGCCTTCTTCACAGTCCAACTCTCACATCCATACGCGACCACAGGAAAAACCATAGCCGTGACTAGACGGACATTAGTCAGCAAAGCAATGTCTCTGCTTTCCAATATGCTGTGTAGGTTGGTCATAACTTTTCTTCCAAGGAGTAAGCGTCTTTTAATTTCATGACTGCAATCACCATCTGCAGTGATTTTGGAGCCCAAAAACATAAAGCCTGACACTGTTTCCACTGTGTCCCCATCTGTTTGCTATGAAGTGATGGGACTGGATGCCATGATCTTCGTTTTCTGAATGTTGAGCTTTAAGCCAACTTTTTCACTCTCCTCTTTCACTTTCATCAAGAGGCTTTTTAGCTGCTCTTCACTATCTCCCATAAGGGTGGTGTCATCTGCATATCTCAGGTTAGTGATATTTCTCCTGGCAATCTTGATTCCAGCTTGTGTTTCTTCCAGTCCAGCGTTTCTCATGATGTACTCTGCATATAAGTTAAATAAGCAGGGTGACAATATACAGCTTTGACATACTCTTTTTCCTATTTGGAGCCAGTCTGTTGTTCCATGTCCAGTTCTAACTCTTGCTTCCTGACCTGCATACAGATTTCTCAAGAGGCAAGTCAGGTTTTCTGGTATTCCCGTCTCTTTCAGAATTTCCCACAGCTGATTGTGACCCACACAGTCAAAGGCTTTGGCATAGTGAACGAAGCAGAAATAGTGAGTGTACATGATTAAATATATCTAGGTGATTAGGAAAAATTGTGTTTCTGAGTTTTTAGATATGTCAACACAGGAGATAGAACCTAAGGCATGATATATATTGGGACACTTTCTTTAAGTGGTGCATTCATTGTACTGCCGCATGTTTCTGGAGTGACCTTAAAGTTTAGTAATAATATGAATAAGAAGTGGATTGTTGTTGTTGAACAGTCACCCAGTAGTGTCCAACTCTATGCAACGCCACAGACTGTAGCCCATCAGGCTCCTCTGCCCATGGGGATTCTCCAGGCAAGAATACTAGAATGGGTTGCTGTTTCCATCTTCAGAGGATCTTCCCGACCAGGGATGGAACCCAGGTCTCCCACATTGCAGATAGACTCTTTACTCTGAGACACCAGGGAAGCTCACCATCTCCTGAAGTTTGCCCAAATACAAGTCCAGTGCATTGGTGATGCCATCCACCCATCTCATCCTCCAATGCCCTCTTCTCCTTCTGCCCTCAATCTTTCCCAGCATCAGGGACTTTTCCAATGAATTAGTTGTTCACATGAGATGACTAAAATACTGGAGTTTTGGCTTCAGTACCAGTCCTTCCAATGAATATTCAGGGTTGACTTCCCTTAAGATTGACTGGTTTGATCTCCTTGCAGTCCAAGAATCTCTCAAGAGTCTTCTCCACACCAATTCAAAGGTATCAGTTCTTCAGTGCTCCATCTTCTTTATGGTCCAGCTCTCATAACCATCTGCCTGTAATGCGGGAGACCCAGGTTCGATCCCTGGGTCAGGAAGGTCCCCTGGAGAAGGAAATGGCAACCCATTCCAGAATTCTTGCCTGGAAAATCCCATGGATGGAGGAGCCTGGTGGGCTACAGTCTATGGGTCACAAAGAGTCGGACATAACTGAGTGACTTCACTTTTCTTCCTTCTTTCACTTTCTCACAACCATACACGACCACTGGGAAGATCATAGCCTTGACTATACAGACATTTGTTGGCAGAGTAATGTCTCTCCTTTTCAACACACTGTCTAGGTTTGTCATAGATTTCCTGCCAAGGAGCAAATGTCTTCTGATTTCATGGCTGCAGTCACCATTCGCAGTGATTTTAGAGTCCAGGAAGAGGAAATCTGTCATTACTTCCACCTTTTCCCCCTCTATTTGCATGAAGTAATGGGGTTGCATACCATGATCCTTTTTTTTTAATATTTAGTTTTAAACCAGCTCTTTCACTCACCTTCTTCGCTCTCATCAAGAGGCCCTTTAGTACCTCTTTGCTTTCTGCCACTAGAGTGGTATCATTCACATATCTGAGGTTGTTGATGTTTCTCCCACCTATCTTTATTCCAGCTTGTAACTCATCCAGCCCAGCATTTCTCATGATGTGCTCAGCATATAGATTAAACAAACAGGGTGACAGCAGACAGCCCTGTCATACTTCTTTCTCAATCTTGAACCAATCAGTTGCTTCATACAGGATTCTAACTGATGCTTCTTGACCCACATACAGGTTTCTCAGGAGACAGGTAAGATACTCTGGTATTGCCATCTCTTTAAGAGCTTTTCATAGTTTATTATGATCTACATGGTCAAAGGCTTTGGCATAGCTGATAAAACAGAGGTAGATGTTTTTTCTGGAATTCCCAACGAATGTTGGCAATTTGATCTCTGGTTCCTCTTCCTTTTCTAAATCCAGCTTGGACATCTGGAAATTCTTGGTTTGCATAATGCTGAAGCCTAGCACCGGAGAAGGCAATGGCACCCCACTCCAGTACTTTTGCATGGAAAATCCCATGGATGGAGGAGCCTGGTAGTCTACAGTCCATGGGGTCGCTAGAGTCGGACATGACTGAGTGACTTCCCTTTCACTTTTCACTTTCATGCATTGGAGAAGGAAATGGCAACCCACTCCAGTGTTCTTGCCTGGAGAATCCCAGGGACGGGGGAGCCTGGTGGGCTGCCATCTATGGGGTCGCACAGAGTTGGACACGACTGAAGTGACTCAGCAGCAGCAGCAGCAGCAGCAGCAGCAGCAGCAGCAGCAGCAGCAGCAGCAGCAGCAGCAGAAGCCTAGCACACAAGATTTTTAAGCATGACCTTACTAGCATGGCAGATGAGGGCAATTGTCCTATGGTTTGAACATTCTTTATTACTTACCCCCTTCTTGGAAACTGGGATGAGGATTGACCTTTTCCGGTCCTGTGGCCACCGGTGGGTCTTCCAGATTTGCTGACATATTGAATGCAACACCTTGATGGCATTATCCTTTAGGTTTTTGAACAGTTCTGCTGGAATTCCATCGCATCCACTAGCTTTATTAACAGTGGTGCCTCCTAAGGCCCCCTTGACTTCTCTCCAGAATGTCTGGTTCTGGGTGGCTGATCACAGCACTGTAGTAATGTGGTTCATGTAGATCTTTTCTGAACAGTTCTTCCATGTAGTCTTTACACTGCTTCTTTATCTCTTCAGCATCTACTGGATCTCTACCGTTACTGTCCTTTATTGTGCCCATTTTTGGCGCAAAATGTTCCTTTGATATCTCCAGTTTTTCTGAAGAGATCTCTAGTCTTTCCCCTTCTGTTTTTTTCTTCTAGTTTTATACACTGTTCATGGAAAAAGGCCTTCTTGTCTCTCCGCTCTGTTCTTCGGAAATCTGCATTTACTGGGATACATTCTCCCTTGCTGTTTGCTTCTGTTCTTTCCTTAGCTATCTGTAAGGTCTCCTCAGATAACCATTTTGCATTCTTGCTTTCCTTTTTCTTTGGGATGGTTTGGTTCACTGCCTCCTGTACAGTGTTATAGACCTCTGTCCATATTTCTTCAGGCACATTGTTTACAAGTTCTAATCCCTTGAATCTATTCATTACCTCCACTGCATATTCATAGGGGAATTGACTTAAGTCATATCTGTCTGGGTTAGTGGCCAGTTACCTTTAGTTTAAGCCTGAATTTTAAGCAGTGGATTTACAGATGGATTTAGAAAAGGCAGAGGAACCAGAGATCAAATTGCCAGCATCCACTGGATCATTGAAAAAGCAAAAGAGTTCCAGAAAAACATCTACTTCTGCTTTATTTACTATGCCAAAGCCTTTGACTATGTGGACCACAACAAACTCTGGAAAATTTTTAAAGATATGGGAATACCAGACCACCTGGCCTGCCTCTTCAGAAATCTGTATGCAGGTCAGGAAGCAACAGTTAGAACTGGACATGGAACAACAGATTGGTTCCAAATAGGGAAAGGAGTAAGTCAAGGCTGCATATTGTCACCCTGATTATTTAACTTATATGCAGAGTACATCAAGCAAAATGTTTGGCTGGATGAAGCACAAGCTGGAATCAAGATTTCCAGGAGAAATATCAATAACCTCAGATATGTAGATGACACCACTCATGGCAGAAAGCAAAGAAGAACTAGAGTCTCTTGATGAAAGTGAAAGAAGAGAGTGAAAAAGTTGGCTTAAAACTCAACATTCAGAAAACTAAGATCATGGCATCTGGTCCCATCACTTCATGGCAAATAGATGGGGAAAGAGTGGAAACAGTGAGATACTTTATTTTGGGGGGATCCAAAATCACTGCAGATGGTGACTGCAGCCATGAAATTAAAAGATGCCTGCTCCTTGGGAAAAAAGCTATGATCAATCTAGACTGCATATTAAGAAGCAGAGACATAATTTTGCTGACAAAAGTCTATCTAGTCAAAGCTATGGTTTTTCCAGTAGTCACGTATGGATGTGAGAGTCGGTCCATAAAGAAAGCTGAGTGCCAAAGAATTGATGCTTTTGAACTGTGGTGTTGGAGAAGACTCTTGAGAGTCCCTTAGACTGCAAAGAGATTAAGCCAGTCAATCCGAAAGGAAATCAGTCCTGAATATTCATTGGAAGGACTGATGCTGAAGCTGAAGCTCCAAGACTTTGGCCACCTGATGTGAAGAACTGACTCACTGTAAAAGACCCTGATGCTGGAAAATATTGAAGGCAGGAAGAGAAGGGAGGACAGAGGATGAACTGGTTGGGTGTCATCACTGACTTGATGGACATGAGTTTGAGCAAGCTCCAGAAGTTGATGATGGACAGGGACGCCTGGAGTGCTGCAGTCCATGGGGTCACAAATAGTCAGATACAACTGAGCAACTGAACCACAACAATAAACTGACTTTTTTCTGTCAAGTAAACTATCTTCAGCTGAGGCTACTATTTTTATTGCTCCAGATGACAGCTCCCTCTGGGAAGGTGGAAGAAATGTTAACTCATTTCTTTGCCTCTAAATTTTGGAAGTAATTTACTGAGCAGATATCTGTCTCAAACAAAATTTAATTATTTTCTACCCAATGTGCTAGATCTTTTTTTCTTCTTCTTCTTCTTCTTTTTTTTTTTTTTAATATTGGCCATATGAGTTGGTTCTGAAGCCACCTACAAGAGAGTTCCATGATTTATTTGGATACTGAGGAGAATGTTAAGTGATGGAAGAATGGGAAGGAGCAGGATACAGCACTGGATATTTGTGAGAACCCATTTAGCACCAAATAAGTGCTGTAAATGAAATAACTGAAACACAGCAGAGGTCATGGAACATCATGGGAATACTGTCAGGACATGAATCAAGTAATCCCTGCAAGACATATAGTACCTAGAGTAAAAGCAGTGATTACTACATCTTCAGACACGGAGGGAACTTTCATGACAACAGGAAACAAATAGGAAATGCAATACTCCATAATAATTGTTCCCAGAAAGCCACTTTGGCACAAGCACAATAGGAATTATTTTTTAAATTTAACAGACTATGCATTAGAAAGCAGTCACACTGTGCAGGGTCAGGTGGAGTTCTGAAGACAGATATCTGCTCAATAAATTACTTTCAAACGTTAGAGGCCAAGAAATGAGTTAACATTTCTTCCACCTTTTCAGAGGGAGCTGTCATGTAAAATAAAAAATAGCCTCAGCTGAAGATAGTCTACCTGATAGAAGAAAGTCAGCTAAGAACTGTGACAAAATGATATAATTACAGCTGTAAGTATTTTGCAAGCCCTAATGAGATTACTGATTCCATCAAGTCTTATCAATTGGTGCTAATAGGATTAGGCAAATGTCTGTGGTCCACTGGAGAAGGGAATGGCAAACCACTTCAGTATTCTTGCCTTGAGAACCCCATGAACAGTATGAAAAGGCAAAATGATAGAATACTGAAAGAGAAACTCCCCAGGTCAGTAGATGCCCAATATGCTACTGGAGATCAGTGGAGAAATAACTCCAGAAAGAATAAAGGGATGGAGCCAAAGCAAAAACAATACCCAGCTGTGGATGTGACTGGTGATAGAAGCAAGGTCCGATGCTGTAAAGAGCAATACTGCATAGGAACCTGGAATGTCAGATCCAGGAATCAAGGCAAATTGGAAGTGGTCCAACAGGAGATGGCAAGAGTGAATGTCGACATTCTAGGAATCAGCGAACTAAAATGGACTGGAATGGGTGAATTTAACTCAGATGACCATTATATCTACTACTGCGGGCAGGAATCCCTCAGAAGAAATGGAGTAGCCATCATGGTCAACAAAAGAGTCTGAAATGCAGTACGTGGATGCAATCTCAAAAATGACAGAATGATCTCTGTTCGTTTCCAGGGCAAGCCATTCATATCACAGTTATCCAAGTCTATGCCCCAACCAGTAACACTGAAGAAGCTGAAGTTGAACGGTTCTATGAAGACCTACAAGACCTTTCAGAACGAACACCCAAAAAAGAATGTCCTTTTCAGTATAGGGGACTGGAATGCAAAAGCAGGAAGTCAAGAAACACCTGGAGTAATAGGCACATTTGGCCTTGGAATACGGAATGAAGCAGGGCAAAGACTAATAGAGTTTTGCCAAGAAAATGCACCGATCATAGCAAACACCCTCTTCCAACAACACAAGAGAAGACTCTACACATGGACATCACCAGATGGTCAACATCGAAATCAGATTGATTATATTCTTTGCAGCCAAAGATGAAGAAGCTCTATACAGTCAACAAAAACAAGACCAAGAGCTAACTGTGGCTCAGATCATAAACTCCTTATTACCAAATTCAGACTTAAATTGAAGAAAGTGGGGAAAACCGCTAGACCATTCAGGTATGACCTCAATCAAATCCCTTATGATTATAGAGCAGAAGTGAGAAATAGATTTAAGGGCCTAGATCTGATAGACAGAGTGCCTGGTGAACTACGGATGGAGGTTTGTGACATTGTACAGGAGACAGGGATCAAGCCCATCCCCAGGGAAAAGAAATGCAAAAAAGCAAAATGGCTGTCTGAGGAGGCCTTACAAATAACTGTGAAGAGAAGTGAAAAGCAAAGGAGAAAAGGAAAGATATAAGAATCTGAATGCAGAGTTCCAAAGAATAGCATGCAGAGATAAGAAAGCCTTCCTCAGGGACCAATGCAAAGAAATAGAGGAAAAGAACAGAATGGGAAAGACTAGAGATCTCTTCAAGAAAATTAGAGATACCAAGGGAACATTTCATGCAAAGATGGGCTCGATGAAGGACAGAAATGGCATGGACCTAACAGAAGCAGAAGATATTAAGAAGAGGTGGCAAGAATACACAGAAGAACTGTACAAAAAGATCTTCATGACCAAGATAATCACGATGGTGTGATCACTCATCTAGAGCCAGACATCTTGGAATGTGAAGTCAAGTGGGCCTTAGAAAGCATCACTATGAACAAAGCTAGTGGAGGTGATGGAATTGCAGTTGAGCTATTTCAAATCCAGACAGATGATGCTGTGAAAGTGCTGCATTCAATATGCCAGGAAATTTGGAAAACTCAGCAGTGGCCACAGGACTGGAAAAGGTCAGTGTTCATTCCAATTCCAAAGAAAGGCAATGCCAAAGAATGCTCAAACTACCACACAATTGCACTCAGTTCACACGCTAGGACAATAATGCTCAAAATTCTCCAAGCCAGGCCTCAGCAATACATGAACCGTGAACTCCCTGATGTTCAAGCTGGTTTTAGAAAAGGCAGAGGAACCAGAGATCAAATTGTCAACATCTGCTGGATCATGGAAAAAGCAAGAGAGTTCCAGAAAAACATCTACTTCTGCTTTATTGACTATGCCAAAGCCTTTGACTGTGTGGGTCACAATCAGCTGTGGAAAATGCTGAAGGAGATGGGAATACCAGACCATCTGACCTGCCTCTTGAGAAGTCTGTATGCAGGTCAGGAAGCAACAGTTAGAACTGGACATGGAACAACAGACTGGTTCCAAATAGGAAAAGGAGTACATCAAGGCTGTATATTGTTGCCCTGTTTATTTAACTTATATGCAGAGTACATCATGAGAAACGCTGGGCTGGAGGAAGCACAAGCTGGAATCAAGATTGCCACGAGAAACATCAATAACCTCAGATATGCAGATGATACCACCCTTATGGCAGAAAGTGAAGAGGAGCTAAAATGCCTCTTGATGAAAGTGAAAGTGGAAAGTGAAAAAGTTGGCTTAAGGCTCAACATCCAGAAAACGAAGATCATGGCATCTGGTCCCATCACTTCATGGGAAATAGATGAGGAAACAGTGGAAACAGTGTCAGACTCTATTTTGGGGGGCTCCAAAATCACTGCAGATGGTGACTGCAGCCATGAAATTAAAAGACGCTTAGTTCTTGGAAGAAAAGTTATGACCAACCTAGATAGCATATTGGAAAGCAGAGACATTACTTTGCCAAGAAAGGTCCGTCTAGTCAAGGGTATGGTTTTTCCTGTGGTCATGTATGGATGTGAGAGTTGGACTGTGAAGAAGGCTGAGCACCAAATAATTGATGCTTTTGAACTGTGGTGTTGGAGAAGACTCTTGAGAGTTCCTTGGACTGCAAGCAGATCCAACCAGTCCATCCTAAAGGAGATCAGTCCTGGGTGTTCTTTGGAAGGTATGATGCTAAAGCTGAAACTCCAGTACTTTGGCCACCTCATGTGAAGAGTTGACTCATTGGAAAAAACCCTGATGCTGGGACGGATTGGGGGACGGAGAAGAGGGTGACACAGAAGATGAGATGGCTGGATGGCATGTCTGACTCGATGGACATGAGTTTGAGTGAACTCCGAGAGTTGGTGATGGACAGGGAGGCCTGGTGTGCTGCGATTCATGGGGTCGCAAAGAGTCGGACGTGACTGAGCGACTGAACTGAACTGAACTGAACTGAACAGGTCCAAGCAGCTCAGGTTACCAGGTGCTTGGCGAGCCTGGTCTTTGCGACCTATCGCCTCCCCCAGCCCTGCTGCTCGGTTTTTGTGGTGTACAACGGGCGTGCCTTCGCAGGTGTGCCGTGTGTCTCTTCTGGGGAGCTGATCTCTGGCTTCCACCCTCCCAGCGGATGTTGACCATCCAGAATCCCAGGGAGTCTTGGGTAGCAACGAAGCCTGCTTGCAGTTAGGTAGATGATGCCTCTCTGGAGCCACAATTGCCCCTTCAGGCTCTGGCTTCCCTCAGCAGCCTGCATCTGGTGGGGGATGGGCCAGTATGCAGCTGGCTAGCTCTGCTCAGTCCTTTGTTCTGTGAGCAGGCCTGGCGGTGTCTTAGGTTAGGGCTTTTCTCGTGATAGCTATCCCACAGTCTGGTTTGCTATCTTAAGTTAGGTCTCTCAGATTGCCCTCGGGGCATTCAGGCCTGGTCCTTACTCTAAGCAATGCAGCCCACACCTGCCTGCACAGCCCCCGCTTGCTAGTGGCAGATGCGGGCATCTGCGCTGCTTCTCCACTGGGGGAGTTACCACTGGGCTCCTAATCTGTGGGCTTTAATTATTTATTTATTTTCCCTCTTGATTATGTTGCCCTCTGAGGTTCCAAGGCTCGCCACAGACTCGCTAGTGAGAATGTTTCCTGGTGTTTGGAAACCTCTCTTTTTTAATACTCCCTTGCTGGGACAGATCTCTGTCCCTACATCTCTTGTCTCTCTTTTTATCTTTTATGTTTTTTCCTACCTCCTTTCAAAGACAATGGGCTGCTTTTCTGGGTGCCTGATGTCCTCTGCCAGCATTCAGAAGTTGTTTTGTGGAATTTACTCAACATCGAATGTTCTTTTGATGATTTTGTGGGGGAGAAAGTGGTCTCCCCATCCTATTCCTCGGCCATCTTAGCAAATTAGATACTTTTAATGAATGTGCCACCATAGCTGGTACCTGATATATTGAATTCCATTACGGTGGTTTAACCATAAAATTAACACAAAGTCTATGCTTGTCAGACTCATCTGTCCTCTAGAGAGGGCTGGAAACTGAGTTTCAGTCAAATTCAGTTCAGTTCAGTTCAGTCGCTCAGTCGTGTCCGACTCTTTGTGACCCCATGAATCGCAGCACGCCAGGCCTCCCTGTCCATCACCATCTCCCGGAGTTCACTCAGACTCATGTCCATCGAGTCCATGAGGCCATCCAGCCATCTTATCCTCTGTTGTCCCCTTTGCCTCCTGCCCCCAATCCCTCCCAGCATCAGAGTCTTTTCCAATGTGTAAACTCTTTGCATGAAGTGGCCAAAGTACTGGAGTTCCAGCTTTAGCATCATTCCTTCCAAAGAAATCCCAGGGTTGATCTCCTTCAGAATGGACTGGCTGGATCTCCTTGCAGTCCAAGGGACTCTCAAGAGTCTTCTCCAACACCACAGTTCAAAAGCATCAATTCTTCGGTGCTCAGCCTTCTTCACAGTCCAACTCTCACATCCATACATAACTACTGGAAAAACCATAGCCTTGACTAGAGGGACCTTTCTTGGCAAAGTAATGTCTCTGCTTTCCAATATGCTATCTAGGTTGGTCATAACTTTTCTTCCAAGGAGTAAGCGTCTTTTAATTTCATGGCTGCAGTCACCATCTGCAGTGATTTTGGAACCCCCCAAAATAAAGTCTGACACTGTTTCCACTGTTTTCCCATCTATTTGCCATGAAGTGATGGGACCAGATGCCATGATCTTCATTTTCTGATTGTTGAGCTTTAAGCCAACTTTTTCACTCTCCTCTTTCACTTTCATCAAGAGGCTTTTTAGTTCCTCTTCACTTTCTGCCATAAAATTAGACTCTTAAAATTAGCCTTTTACACATAATAAGCAGACTACTCCATTCTTATTTATATATTCTTTAAAAAGAAAAAAGTTAATGTCCATAAAATTGATTTGGGTTTAAGCCTCCCTGTTATGACTATAACCTAATCACTTAATCCTATTACTATTTTGAGTGAAGTGAAGTGACTTCGCTCAGTCGTGTCTGACTCTTTGCGACCCCATGGACTACATGTAGCCTACCAGGCTCCTCTGTCCATGGGATTTTCTAGGCAATAGTACTGGAGTGGGTTGCCATTTCCTTCTCCAGGGGATCTTCCCAACCCAGAGATCGAACCCAGGTCTCCTGCATTGTAGACTGATGCTTAACCGTCTGAGCTTACTATTCTGAGCTTCCACCTTTTATTTGAATTTTAGTTCTCTACCAAAAAATGTCTGACCTTATCCCTTGCTTTTCCCTCCTTGCTGTTTATCTATATTTGTATCTACATCTATGTCTATGTCTATGCTGCTGCTGCTGCTGTTAAGTTGCTCAGTCATGTCCGACTCTTAGTGACCCCATGGACTGCAGCCTACCAGGCTCCTCCATCCAAGGGATTTTCCAGGCAAAAGTACTGGAGTGGGGTGCCATTGCCTTCTCTGGTCTATGTCTTTATCTATAAATATTGTAGAGGGGAAGAAATGCTGTTTTCCCCATCATTTTATTTTGAAAATTAAAAAAATATTATAGTACAGTTAAAAAAGTAGTAACATGAATCTCTCTGTATCTCTCACTTAGACTTGCCAATTTTTTTTTTAAAATTTCAATACCTTTTTATTATGTGACTAAATCTTTTATTGTTGACTACAACATCTTCTTGATGTATATTAATATATATGGGATCATTTAAAAATTTTTTCCTACATGATTTTAATTTCATCCAAATTGTTATGCCCACTTATCATTGTTTCTATTTTTTTTTTCCACAGATAACATGTATACTTTACTTCTTTCACAGACTTGCCCCTGAAAGGAAAGAAAAAACAGTGGCTGGAGGGGAGGAATGGCTGCGTACAGAGCAAGCTGTTCTTATTCTTTTCCAGGGATGAAACTTGAACATGATTGTGGTCCTGAGGAAGAATCCAGATGAAAAGGTTAGAGATGTCTTAGACAGTTTAGGCTACCGTAGCACTACAGGCTGGATGGTTTCTAAACAACCCACATTTATTTCTCACAGTTCTTGAGGCTGGAAGATCTGGGTGCCAGCATGGTCTGATTCTGATGGAGACTCTCTTGCAAGTTTCACACTGCTGACCTCTCACTCTTTCCTATCTGGTGCAAAGTATGAGGGAGCTCTCTGGGATCTCTTATAAGGGCATTAATTCCATTCATGAGGGCCCCACTTTCATGACCTTAGATCATACTTTGCCAAACTAGTGCTTATCTTCTCTCTCTCAAATTTTTTGTCTCTCTCTTCTTTAATACTATGGGTTGTGAAAATTTTCAGTGCATAATAATTCGTTAGCATTATTATTATTTTGATGTCAGATTGTCCCATATTTGACCAGAGAGAGTCCCTACAGGCTATATCTCCTTTGTGCTTTTGACATGATCATATATATCCATTATATTTTAATTTCTCTTGATTTTATATCTTAGAAGATTTAACCTTCAGGTTTGCTACTATTTTGCTATCTCCTGTATGAATCTCCTACCAATATGAATGATTTAGTAATTTGAAACAATTACTTGGTCTGCTCAATGTCTTTAAGGCAAGATTTATATGTATGTAGGAAAGTGAAAGTGTTAGTGTCTCAGTCATGTCTGACTCTTTGAGACCCCTTGTACTGTAGCCTGCTAGGCTCCTTTCTCCAGGAATTCTCCAGGCAAGGATACCGGAGTGGGCTGCTATTTCCTTCTTCAGGGTATCTTCCAGACCCAGCAGTAGAATTCGGGTCTTCTGCATTGCAGGTGGATTCTTTACCATCTGATCTTCCAGGGAAGCCTATATGTATGTATGTTGGTTTAGTTGCTAAGTCATGTCTGACTCTTGTGACCGCATGGTCTGTAGCCTGCCAGACTCCTCTGTCCATGGGTTTCTCCAGGCAAGAATACTGGAGTGGGTTGTCATTTCCTTCTCCAGGGAATCTTCCTGACCCAGGGGTCGAACCCTGGTCTCCTGCATTGCTGGCAGATTGTTTACCAACTAAGCTACAAGGGAAGTCCCTATGTATGTATAGGTTGATATTTTTATATGCCATGGTAAATTATGTCTTTTAAAGAAAAATTCTTATTAAATGCAAAGTCTACTACTGAAGATTGGAATGGGAATAATGAACCTTAAATTGGCATTTGCTGCTTAGTGTAACTTTATCTGCAACATTTTTTTCAATGCTTCTGCTTAGTGCTGAGTGTCTTAGGATATTTTTTCATATGTAGTTTTAAATTAGATGTTATGACATGTAATGTACTCTCAGAATTCTGAATTAACTAGCGATTTAAAAAAAATTAAAATACCACAGGGATTTTCAGATGAACAATCCAGTATTGTTCAGAAATGCTAAATTACAGGACTTCCTTAAAGAATTTTCCTGGTGGAAGTATATTTTAAAATGCTTGCAGTGTTCCATGCTGGCCATTTTTTACAGAATAGTTTGATATGCATTGCCTCTTAAAAAAAACTGTCACTACCTTAGTTCTTTCTAAATATTTTCTATATGTGTCATTAATGTTTTCCTTTTGAAAAGGAGAAAAATATTTTCCAGAGCTGGGCTATTCTCATGACATAAAGTGGTTTTAAAGTGTTTATTTCATAAAGCAAGATTTAGCTAAAATGTCCACTGTTACCCTGATGGTTTAAGTATAAACTTAAAGATATAAGTTTACATGTCCCAAGATATCCAGGCAGTCCCTTGCTCCAGATGGTCCTGGGAAATAAAGAAGCTTTAGTTCTAGTCCCAGCTCTTGTCTTAATTCACCAATGCTATTGTTACGTGGGCTTCCCTGATAGCTCAGTTGGTAAAGAATCTGCCTGCAACACGGGAGATCCCGGTTCAATTCCTGGGTCTGGAAGATCCGCTGGAGAAGGGATAGGCTACCCACTCCAGTATTCTTGGTCTTACCTTGTGGTTCAGCTGGTAAAGAATCCTCCTGCAATGCAGGAGATCTGGGTTTGATCCCTGAGCTGGGAAGATGCCCTGGAGAAGGGAAAGCCTACCCACTCCAGTATTCTGGCCTGGAGATTTCCATGGTGTCACAAAGAGTTGGACATGACTGAGTGACTTTCACTGTTCACTCACTCACTGTTGCTACATTAGGCAAATTATTTATTCTTTTTGAGGTTACGTTCTCTACATTAAAAATAAGACAGTTTGATTAGATGATTTCTAGAACCATTTCCAGTTCTAAATTTCTGTGAATCTTTGGTAAGAGATCTAAAATTTCACTACTGAAGAAAGTACTAAGAGAAGTACTTCCTTTCATCTGAAAATTCACCTTCAATTACCTTTTTTTTTGCTAGAGATGGAGATGACAGCCAGTAACTGGGACTCTAGGATGGATATAATGCATCTCTGCTGGTGCTTTCTTACACAAATTTTATAAACACAAATTGTTGCATGTGCATAGCCTTGCTATGCTGAATAATATGCACATACTACTTTGGTACAAATATGGAGAAGAGGACGGCTGGAGATCAGGCTCTTTCTTCTCTTCCAAAGTTTAAAAAATGCATTAATGCCAGTTCACAGTACTTTCCCAAACGGGGGCAATGTTAGGACAAATGTGTTCATTTGAAGGACATTGCAGGTTCTAAATCTCTAAGTACCATCTCTTCAATACTATCTCTCTGCTCCTCAAGTTTTAGCACATCCAATTATTTTCTAAAACATAGTAAAGGATTCAATACATTAGTGACAATAGGCTATCTCCTTGGAGCAGTGGCTTATCTGCCTTCAAATAAATTACGGGGGGAAATTTATTCAATTCAGAGAAGCAATATTTCTTACACACTTTCTGGAAAATATTTTTCCAAATGTTCTAATTTAGACATCCACTTACTGCTGGCTTAATGATCAAAAGGATTTAGAGAGCACAACACATTTTGAAGTTGACGTGATTTAAATGCCTGTTCTGCCACATCCCTTGTTCTTAAATGTGTTCCCTCAACTTGCTGAATTTATAGAACCAGTTTGGGAGAAGAACAATGTTTCTGCCTCCCGTAAGAAATTCCTCAAATTCTTTACAGTGACAATCAAGAGAAAATTGGAGTTGTGCTTTGTGAGACACTTCTTACATACTCAGCAGCAGTAAAAGTTTTTATTGTTCAGGTTTTAGAATGAAAATTACAAAGTTTCTTTATTCCTTTGGTCTTTCAAAGCATAGCCTGTGCTGCACTAGACAAAAAACAAGCAAAACCACACAATTAACTACAGGTGGATTGCTTAAGGCATGAGCTTTATGATCAAACAGACTTGGATTCAAATACCAGCTCACACATTTGATAGCTCTCTGATTTGGGTTATTGCCCTTAAGGAATCAGAATCTCAGTTTTTTATCTGTAAAGTGGGACTCAATGTGTAGTGTTATAAGTTTTATTTTATTTTTTTTTTATTTTTTTATTTTTTAAATTTTAAAATCTTTAATTCTTACATGCATTCCCAAACATGAACCCCCCTCCCACCTCCCTCCCCATAACATCTTTCTGGGTCATCCCCATGCACCAGCCCCAAGCATGCTGCATCCTGCGTCAGACTACATGTAATATACTTCAGATAGTCCTTGGAACATATGAAAGGCTAGCCATTGTTAGCTGGTTGCTAACTTTTAAATTTTATTTCTAAAAGTTGAAGGAGCATTTAAAAAATGGGATTAAGTACATTATAACTTCTTAAAGAAATTAATGATTCTTTGCTCTAGTGAAATGCCCAATGTTCATATTCCCTTAGTAGGCTTATTCAGATTAGGATCAAAACAAAAAACACACATTAAGTTTGGTCAAAATTTTCGTTAACAGTCTTTAATCTATTGGCTTCTTTCCCTCTTTTCCCCCATGCTTTTCGTTTGTTGAAAAAAATTGGATCACTAGTCTTGTAGTATTTCTCACATTCTTGTTTGTCTGGTTATATCCACCACGTGCATGCATGCTCGGTTGCTAAGTCGTGTCCGACTCTTTGCAACCCCAAGGACTATAGCCCACCAGGCCCAGACTCTGTCCATGGGATTTCCTGAGCAAGAATACTGGATTGGGTTGCCATTTCTTTCTGCAAGAAGGAAATACCCACCATGGTGTTATTGAAAATGTTAACTGAAAAAAATCAGAATTTAAAATTTAACTTACTGAAAATTTAAATTAACTTGCTGAAATTAGTAAGTTAATTTAGCTAGATTCAACCAGACTATAAAGTCTATGAGGTCAATTTCTTATTACTGTTTTACATCCTTGTAGGGCCTGATGACACAGGGCTAGGCAAATAATACTTTTTCTATCAATTGCTGAGAGTAACAATCCTTCTTTTGACTCACATATGTTACCATTTACTTTAGGGATGAAGTAAGAATTAGATTTAAGAATTAGGTCCTGCCTTGCCATAATTTTTCTCTTTGCCACTGGAAAAAAAAATCATTAAATATCTCTGAGCTTCACCTTACAAGTCTATAAAAGGTGGATGTTCTGCCTCATAAATTTGCCGTGGGAATGAGAAGATGCATGAGTGATAATATAAGTGCTGGTTAAAAAAATCAGGGTTATTTCTGTTGAATGAAAGGTATCAACACTTAATATTTAATTTTAAGATCAGCAGTTGAGTGAAAGGCTGAATGAACTTGCTGATTGAAAAACCGCCCTGATATTTAAAAAAAGGAAACTGACTTCTCCTATGGTTTCCATTTCTCTCTTGGCCATCACCATGCAGTTTGCATGGCGTATTATAATTGGAGAATGAGCTTTCTCCTGTTTCTCTCACCAAGTGAAAATTCAGTTGAAATAATGATTGGCTAAGGTGGCAAATGAGACAAGAAACTATTATTTGGACTCAGAAATCCTGATTATAGCTACCTTAGAGTTTCTCTGAAAGCAATGAGGACTGGGCTCAGGTCCAAACTAAGCAACTGAAGAATCAACTAATCATCAACTAATTTTTAACCAATGGCAACTTAAAATGGATTATCCATAGAAATAAATATGAATGCATATGAATGCAAATGTTATTACAAAAAGTGTCTTTCCAATGAACAGTAGATAAATGCGCAAGGAGGGTCATTTGAAGTAAAAACAATGTTCTGATTTCAGTTTTATCAAAGGCTCAGAAAGTACCAAGTATTTGGGCACCTAATGTGTTTAACAGTTTATAAAACAGCTTCAGATTTCTATTTAGGATGGTTCAGGCGGTAGTGTGTGCCTACAATGTGGGAGACCTGGGTTCCATCCCTGGGTCAGGAAGATCCGCTGGAGAAGGAAATGGCAATCCACTCTAGTACTCTTGCCTGGAAAATCCCATGGACAGAGGAGCCTGGTAGGCTACAGTCCATGGGGTCACAAAGAGTCAGACACGACTGAGCGACTTCACTTTCATTTTCACTGTAAAAAGTTATAATTTACAATTGTGATATGTATCGTGCTGGGAAGACTGCAGTGAATGGCCGGGAAAGGGCACAATCACCGAACTGCAGGAATGTTGAACATGCAAGACCAGTTCCACTTGTAGATTTAACTGGAGGTTTACGTCTCTCTACTCTCTTTTGGTTTGGATTGAAGGTATTTTTAGTAAAGGAAACAGAGACACATATACATATACAAATAAGACAGAGCAGTGGTTCTCATCTCAGGGAGACTACTGAGAAATGCTAGCGTCCAGAGTCCACTCAAGATCAGTTGCAAATCAGAGTATCTGGAGGTGCGGCCTAGGTATTTTATGGCTGTCATGCCAAAAAGTTAGAATTGGCACCTTTAAGTTTTGCACTCAGTTGAAAATGGGAAGCTAGTACTCTTGCCTGGAAAATCCCATGGATGGAGGAGCATGGTGGGCTGCAGTCCATGGGGTCTCTAAGAGTCGGATACGACTGAGTGACTTCGCTTTCACTTTTTACTTTCATGCATTGGAGAAGGAAATGGCAACCCACTCCAGTGTTCTTGCCTGGAGAATCCCAGGGACGGGGGAGCCTGGTGGGCTGCCGTCTATGGGGTCGCACAGAGTCGGACACGACTGAAGTGACTTAGCAGCAGCAGCAGCAGCAGTGATAAAATTAATTTTAGGAAAGCATATTACATTTGAAAATTGCACTAAGTCAGGAAGAAAGGCAGATGAGGTAGCTATTTTGTTTGTGCCTTCTATGAGCATAATTGCAAACCCCACACTGAGCCACTGTTTAGGTTTTTTCAGCCCTTTGAAATTATCTCAGGTCTTTATGCTTCTTTTTTCTTCTCCGGAGATTACCTCCTTTTTAAGATTAGTCAACTTTAAAGATTCTATAGACATTTTTGATTTTCTAACACGATATTCTTCTTGAGACCATTTTTATAATGTGAAATGTCTTAGGAAAGTCATTTACTAAATAAAAAAATACTGATCAAGTTTTACCATAATGAGTAGACTTTCAGGTAAACATTATCTGGTCTGAAATATCAGTATGTTTTTGACAGATTTTTTTCCCCCTCAGTAACTGTTGAGAGAGTTTTAGTGTGTAATCTGATATTACACATTTGAAATCTCATTTGGAAAATCTGTTGAATTTTCAAGAATTATGTTTTTCTAGGGGGTAGACAAAAGAGAAAGTTTCTTTGTCCAATTTATTTCAAACTTCTGTAAGTTGTAGTTTCCTGGAAGTTAGAATATTTTTCCATTTATCCTACAGTCTTTATTAGTTTGTTTTAAGTCATTTATCTTACTGCCAGGATTGAAGTGTAAGGATGAGTTGATTGATAAGGAAATATAATTTTTGGAGTTGCAAATTTTGAACTTTTAAGATTTGAAAAGACATGCAAATAGATATTCTATAAGTTTATTCTTTTGTGTTATTAGATACTCGTTAAGTTTCAATTACCCTTTGAAAACTTCTATGGCGATTAGTCATTTTTCCTGTCTATTTCATTTGCAGAGTATGCCCAGCCACTTTTCATTATTGGTTTAGACTTCACACAGTCTGTTGAAAGGATTATAGATGGATGGCTTCTCAAGGTCCTTTCAGATTCATATATTGATAAACCTACGACTAAAATTAATCTTGGCTCCACTTTGATGAGTTTATTTATCAACGTGCATGGCAGAGCTATAAGCAAAAATTTGTCAGTTTCAAACCATCAAAAATAACTACAAAAACAAAATATTTATCAACTGCTCGAAGTTCAGGGGTATACAGTCTGAAAACAGCTTTATTCCTCTCCCACACCTGATTTTTAGGCGTTTCCTTCTCCAGTATTTGCTAGCATTTCAAACAGACTTTGTAGCTTGTCAGTCATTAACAGGTATATATTAAAAAAAAAAAAAGTCCATTCTAAAACAACGTCTTAATCTTGCTTCCAATGTAAAATTTTCCCCTCCCTAAGTGGGCCATTGGGTGTGATAGTTTCAAGATCCCCTTGGCTCCCCTGTGCAGCCATGTATAGAATGTAGGATGTTCATGCATTTCTCAACTGTTGTCCAGATCTGAAGTCCACAAAAAACATCCTATTTCACATCGTGCTATAAGTAGTTTAGTCATACTTTGTGCTATAATAAGGACTGAATGATGTGGCAGATAGAGTCTCAAAATATCTGTGTTCTTGCTACCTGGAATCACACTTGTTACATTAACACAGAAATAAGTAAATGATTTCACTTGGCGAAATGGCATTAATTTTTTTTAAAAAAATTATAGAACCTCTTTTACATGAGTAGAGAGAAATTACGAGCTTAAAAAAAAATCCCCATAATCCCATGCACTTTAACTTTATATCATTCCTGTTAAATATAACTTAAGAGCAGCTGATATGGCAATACTAGCTTTCTTTCTAAAAATCAAAGATTTCATGTTAATAGCCATTATTAATAGTTGGAATATACTGTTGTGATCATACCTCAGCCCTGGACAAAATGACTTAGCCAAAGGGTGGTCATTTTTAAAAAAAAATAATTATTTTTTTCTTATTGAAGTATAGTTAATTTATAATGTTTGTAAGTTTCTAGTGTACAGAAAAGAGATTCAGATAGAATCCATACATATATGGATATATGGTATATATTCTTTTTCAGTCTTTTCCATTATAGTTTATTACAAAGTATTGAATAAAGTTCCCTGTGCCATACCGTAGGATCTTGTTGTTTCTCTATTTTATGTGAAGTAGTTTGTTCATCCTAAACTCCTAATTTATCCCACAACCCACCCTTTCCCTTTTGGTAATCGTAAATTCCTTTTATATGTCCATGAGTCTGTTTCTGTTTTGTAAGTAAGTTAATTTGTATCACTTTTTAGAATCTACATAGAGGTGATGTCCTGGTATTTGTCTTTCTCTTCCTGGTTTGCCTAGTTCAGTGTGATAATCTCTGGCTCCATCCATGGTGCTGCAGGGGGCATTGTTTCATTTTCTGGGTCTGAGTAACATTCCATTGTATCTACATGCCACATCCTCTTCATCCATTCATCTGTCAGTGGACACTGAGGTTGTTCCCATGTCTTGGCTGTTGTGAATGGTGTTGCTATGAACACAGGGGTGCACGCATCTTTTCAAATTGGTGTCTTCTCTGGATGTATGCCCAGGGGTGGGATTGCTAGATCATATGGTAACTCTATTTTTAGTTTTTTAAGGAATCTCCATACTGTTCTCCATAGTGGCTGTACCAGTTTACATTCTCATCAATAGTATAGGAAGATTCCCTTTTCTTCTAACGTGTGATCAATTTTTAATTTTAGTCATATAAATTTCAAAATTTAATTTTGGAAGAATCCAAAGAGGTCATTATTCAGGGCTCAGCAGTTCTCCAGTAGAACTTTTTGTGATGATGCAAATGTTCGGCACCATCTGATACACATGGCTAGTAAGCATTTGAAATGTGACTGATGTGACCAAGGAACTGAATTTTAAATTTATTTAATTTTAATTAATTAACAGTTAGATTTAAATAACCACATATGACTAGGACTGTATCGAACAACTCAGTTCTACCTTTACACAGACTTGGTTAAGTCTCAACTAATAATACAATAATTTTTCTTTTGTAAGTGACATTTTTGCTGTGAAAAATAAAAATAGAATTACTGAGTCATGTGGAAATAAATATAGATTCCTCTAGCTTAGAATACCTACTTTATCAAATGGAATCATTTACAGGAGAAAAATCAGCATCTGAAATCTTCACATGTTGTAAATGGTATTTTTGGTGTATATGTATGTGTGTATGTATATATATATGTAAATGGTATGTTTTGTGTACATATATGTGTGTGTACATATATATAAGCACATCTCTGTTTTATGCTTATTTTGTGTGTATTTGTGTATGTGTGTACAATTGAAAAATCATAAATTACTCTTTTTGCATTGTTTTACATTAATAGCATGACTTTTAATGATGATGGGAGCTATGTAGGTGTTAGTTGTTAGAAGATGTATCTCTCTCCTTGGAAATCTATGACTGAGGTAGGGAATGATGAGCAGTGCAAGACACAGGTTAACCCTTATAACCTAGTTCTGCCTACTACACAAGGAAAATAGAGGCTGTTCAACACATTTAAAACAAAAAAAAAAAAAGGAGAAAGTCAGCCCTGCTTTTTGACTACCAAGTGATCCTAGCCAACGATGATTTTGTGTTATAAATATGGAGGATGCCTTCCTTCAGGGACCTCCCATGGCTTTTATCTGGTGGAAATGTAGAGTTCACAGCACAGGCTTTCTCTCTCACTCTCTAATTTTTTTAGGAAGAACCTTTCATATTATCATTCTCATGTTGGGGGTGGGGACCTACCAGTTATCACAGCTTGAGTGTGGGGAGAGGGGAGGAGTGGTCTGGTTCAGTTCCCACAAAACATTTCCTAGGGACTTGTTACTTGTGATGAATGCTATGTTCCCTGCAAAAGATTCAGAGAGAAATAAAACAAAGCTCTCCTGTCTCGGTGCTATCTTGTCGGGGGTGCTCTCCCCTGAGGGAGGGAAAAGGGTGAGGCTGGCTGTGGATGGTCACATTTCTTCTCTAGGAGACCACTTAACTACAACAAAAACCAGGCAGCTTTCACCAGATAATTAAAGAAGGAGGATTTATTTTAGAAGGGGTGAGTTTTGAAGATATGGCAGGATGCAGACAAGCCTTAAGAGAAAGTGCAAGTCAGGGGAACTGGGGCTGGCAGAGTGTCTAACAGGCTTAGAAGACTGGGTGGACTGCCTATTTTATACTAAATGATTAACAGAGTATCTATTATGTGTCAGACACTGTGGCCGGTACTAGGATTAAAGTGGCATAGAAGTAGACACTGTTTGCATTTGGAGAGTATATATTTTATCAGGTAAGATGTACCTCAAAGGAATAATTGACTAGTAATTTTTGTATTGCAACTGTTGCATAGTTATATGGTTTTTGTTTCCTTTTCCCCCTTCCTCATTCCACAACCCCTCCCCCATCCAACCTGGAGCCTGACTCATATTGAGGCCAAGAAAACAGGGTGTCTTTTGAAATTTGATTCGAGGAGGAGACAGATGTTCTTTAGCATTATCAAGTGTAGGAGATACACTGAAAGTTGTATCTTGGCCGTATGAAGTTGATAATGGCTTTATACTGAGATTCTAAAAGACTGATCTCAGTGAAAAATCGTTTTCCCTTCTCTTCTGCTCTCAGTGATGGAAAGCTCTGGAATGATGTGGCAATGAAACATTAAGGATCTGAATAAGGAGATATCCAGTGACAGACTCTGTGGGTCTGGTTGAAGGAGATGAGCATGAGGAGAAAGGGGGCATAAAGAGAATCAGAGGCTGTGGGAGGAGGGAGAGACAAAAGGACCCTTGGCTGAGATGCCTGTCTGCTTACATCTTGGGTGGCTGATTGGGAGTGCCATGCATATGTAGAATGTGAGTATCCAGAGGAGCTGAGCATGGAACCATCTCTCCAGACAGTCCGCAATGATTCTAGCCCCTTGGTATTCAAGTCCTTGTGCGGTTTCCTCCCACTTTGGAAAAGTGACTTATATAACCAATATGATATTGTAGAACTGATTGAGTGTGTCTTTGTAGTCAAGGTTGTAAAACATTTGTGACTTCTGCTCTGCTCCCTTGGACCACTCAGTCTGGGAAAATCCAGCTGCCCATTACGAGAACTCTCAAGCAGTTCTATTGGAGAGGTCCATAGGTGAGTCCTTTTGAGTAAGAAATCTTGGAGGCAGATCTTCTAGCCTCAGTCAAGCCTTCAGATAACTACAGCCTGGGCTAATATCTTGCCTGCAACCTCATGAGACCCTGAGCTAGAACCACTGGTTGAGCTTTTGCTGATTATTTGACCCAAAGAAACTGTTAGTAATATATCTGTGTTGTTTTAAATCATTATCCATTGGAGTAATTTATTATGTGACAATAGATAGTTAATACATAAGGAAATGAATTAAACGGGATCCACTCCAAGTTTCCACTGCCCTGTGCGTTCTGCAGGAGGTGAACACACTGTTTTAATGTGAACTATTTGCTCTTTTGAATTCTCTGTGACTGTTTGAGTAGCTCAAACCAGGCCTTTAGGACTATGTACTATACTCCCCAGGCTTCCCAGGTGGTGCTTAGTGGTTAAGAACCCTCCTGTCAACGCAGGGGACATGTTTTCAATCCCTGGGCTGGGAAGATCCCCTGGAGGAGAGCATGGCAATGCCACTCCAGTATTCTTGCCTAGAGAATCTCACGGACAGAGGAGCCTGGCAGGCTACAGTCCATAGGGTCGCAAAGAGTCGGACACAGTTGAATCAGCTTAGAAGTCACACGCTATTCTTCCCCATCCTTCATACAAACGGTCTGATGTTCTGGTTACAGTTTTAAGTGCTGAAAGGAGAAATACAGGGGACAGTGAAGGAACATAGCTCATTGATACTGTTACTGCTTAAATGTAAGAATAATACAGATGTGAGAGACTGAGTAATCTGAATAAAACTTACTGTGTGTACTTGTCTTAAGAATCATCAGCTTGACATTTTCCTGTTGAAAGTATCTTGGTTCTTCTCTCCTCAGTACTATTGACATTTTCTTCTTTCTTAAAAAAAAAAAAAGTTTATTTAAATACATTTCTATTGTAATTTGGATCATATTTTTGCCTCCCTCCCCAAACAAATGTGTTGCTCTCTATTTTGATAATAGAATATTCTAACCACTCTATCTGTATTCTACGTCATTTTAAAAGCCAAATCCTTAAAATTGGCATTCCTTAGCAAATTAACAATGACATACCATAATAGATACTTTGTTATGTTTTCTGTTGTTTAATGTAACAGTTTGGCCATTGCATAAAAGGATATGTACCAGTGATTATAATTGAAATACCATCCTGAGTCACTTTTTAAGTGGAGAAAACCTATTAAAATTAATTCATTACAAAACCCCCACTGTACTCAGCAAGGCAATCTCAAGAAGAATGACACCATGATCTCCCTTGCTCAAATGTTGCTATTTACATATTTAACGTCCTGAACTATTATGGAGATTTCCAAACTATTTAAGCATTAGCAAAAAGCAAGAATATGAAGCTGATACATCTGCCAATTGCTTCTATGTATTTGACTCCTTCTCTCTTTTGAGTGAGTGAGTGAGAATCGCTGGGTCGTGTCTGACTCTTTGCGACCCCATGAGCTATACAGTCCATGGAATTCTCCAGGCCAGTTTAACCTTGTCTTTAAACTCAGAAATATTCACTTGTTTGGCAAGATTATGTTATTAAGAAACGTCAGTTTCTGGCGCCCTCTTGTGGAGAAATGCTCCTGGTATTAGTCTTACTGGCAGCTCAGTTGCAGTTTGTGGAAATCTGAAAGGATGAATCAGTTTCCTGTTTATTTGTACAACATGATTTGAATTTCTGAAACAAATGTGACTCACTACTTGCTCAGCTATAAGACTGAGTAGTTAGGTAAATTTGTATGAAAAAAACATGAGACATTATAAAAAATTCTGATAAAACATTCCTATTAAAACTTTATTAGATGGAATCATTTGTTCTCACTTGTACTGATAATGATTAATTGGCAAAATACCATTGCCTAAATTGGCTACAGGGAGGCTTCCATTCAGCATTTATCTGCTCAGGTTCAGGGTCAGGACTCACCATTGTCAGAAAGTGTGTCCCTGCGGACACAACTTCACAATCCACCCCAGTGCCCATCCTTCCCTACACAGAGGTCTCCCTTGGCCTCTTCTCCACTGACATGTTCCTTTTCTTCCTGAGGTCGGGAAAATTAATTTAGTGACCTTGAGCATGTAAGTTGGAGTTTGAGTAACGGGTAAAGAGATATGCTTATATGCCTAATAACACAAAGCTGGGAATAAAATTAGGCTCTCAACCTGTAGATGATTTCTCTGATTCTATTTGTACCTGCCTCTGTGGACCCTCCAGATGTCTCCCAACGACTCCTGGGTGTTCCCCGAAATTCCCAGAGGAGCTCACAGTCCGTTCTCTCGGCCACTGGGCCGCGCGTGCTTTCCTCATTCCCCCAGCTGCCGAGGATGCACAGGCCATCTGGGGCTGCCTGTGGGTGTGGGTGTAGGCTGCTGATGAATGTATGTTCAGAGGATGCAGCCTCTGACACGCCGAGGCAGCTGGGGTCACTCAGCTGCACCCTGTGGCCGGAAACGTCCCGGACGCTGCGGGTGCGCCGGAGCGCCAGCTGTGCCAAGGTTTCACTCCCTACTGGGATTTCTCAAATCTGTTCTGGCTTCATCTCCCATGGGGGGCAAAAAGGTCTACCCTTGTTTTATGTCTTTCAGATTTCCCAGAGTCGTGCTGACCTCTGAGCCAGGCAGCTCTCTTGCGTTCCTGTTAAAGGCTCTGCCCCTGTGGCTCCAGGTGCCCCCTCGGAGGCAGGAGAGTCAGGAATAGGAGGAAGAGGGGACCTCACCAGGCAAGGGGGACCGCACTTGCCTGCTGTTCCCCTTCTCACTCGCTACTCAGGTTATTTTTATCAGAAGAAACGGTGAGCTTCACTTCTCTTACTTTGCCTAAAGACTCCCCCATCTCAATCCGATTCCTCCTAGCTCGGATTCCTCCATTTGCAGAAATGCTCAGACACGTCGGCGTCTGTTGCGTCCCGGGGGCTCTCTCCCTAGTCACCAGTGATGATGAGGTGATGATGGGGCGTGGTGGCTGCCAGGTTAAGGCAGAAGAGATTATCTTTAGACGGCAGGTTCTGGTGGAGCTCTCGCTTCACAAATGTTTTAGCAGTTGTTCTTGAAGGGAGAATGCATGTCATGAAATTCAGAGGATAGCTTCAAAAGTTCTTGAGTATATTATGAGAGGAGAACATGAAACATGATGTTCTAGCTTTTTTTCTGTTTCATAACGTACTTCCAGCTTGTAATGTGGGTGCATTCCATTACACAGCAAAAATAACACAGAATTATTGTAAAGTTCCTGTTTACAAACATTAAGTTTACAAGAGACTCTTTGCGACCCCATGGACTATAGCCCGCCAGGCTCCTCTGTCTGTGGGGATTCTCCAGGCAAGAGGGTTGTCATGCCCTCTTCCAGGGGCTCTTCCCAGCCCAGGAATCAAACCCAGGTTTCCCGCATTGCAGGCGGATTCTTTACCGTCTTGAGGCACCAGGGAAGCCGGCAAGAGACCAGAGTCAAATAAGTCAAATAAGCCTCTGTGAGTGAGGAGGTGTTTTCTACAGGGAGCTTAGCTTGACTAGGCAGAATTCTGCATTTCTCTGTTTCTTCTGTTTTTCTAGGTAATAATATCACAGGCTCTAGCACTTCCTCAGCTCTGCTTCTAGTGTTTTATGGTGCAGCAACATAAACCTAGGTCTTACTGGCATTTACAGGTAGGTAGCCTGAACACAAGATTGCTTAGTGGAGGCAGCCTGCTGAGTTTTGAATCCAGGTGCTCCACTAACCAGCAAATAACTTTGACAAGTCACACTAGCCCTCTAAACCTCAATTTCCTGATGTATGAAATGGGATAAATAATACTGACAGCACTTCCTCATAGGTTGTGAGACTTCACCAGGGTTATTCATAAAAGCTAGCATAATACAAGACATGCAGAAAAGACCCGAGAAACTCTTGTCCTTACTAAAACAGAATAATTTCTCACTAAACTGAGTTTTTATATGCCAATTATTCCACAATAAAGCTGTTAATAAAAGTGAGGGAAGAAAATTTCAAGTAAAAATTGTCTTGCTAAAACAAACAGCTAAGCTTGACTCCCCAGAATTCTGAGAATTTTTTTCAAAGGAAGTTAAGGTTCTGGGAAAGATGGACGCAAGGGCTGGGCACAGCACTTTGTGGAAGAAGGAGTGTCTGGGGAAAACGTGACTCGGGGTGGAAAAGTGTCCTTGGTGATGAATTTGAATTACCACTTTATTGTATTTTATCTAGGTTAGCACAGTCCAAAGGTAGCCATTAGCTTCACGTTCTGTTGAGTGCTTGAAATGTGGCTAATTTGAATTGAGATGTATGTTAGTGTAAAATACTCAACAGAATTGAAGACTTGGTGTAAAAACAAATGTAGAATAATTTATTTGAAAATTTAAAATATTGATAATGATAATATTTTGGTTATTTTTATAGGAAATATATTGGAGAAGGAAATGGCAACCCACTCTAATTTTCTTGCCTGGAGAATCCCATGGACAGAGGAGCCTGGCAGGCTACAGTCTATCAGGTCGCAAGAGTCGGACATGACTGAGCGAGTAAGCATACACACAGACTCATCTCTAAAAACCCAGTTCTAGAAGTCCATTTGGAGAAGGAAATGGCAACCCACTCCAGTATTCTTGCCTGAAGAATCCCGTGGACAGAGGAGCCTCGTGGGCTGCTGTCCATAGGGTTGCAAAGAGTCTGCCATGACTGAAGTGACTTAGCATGCAGGCATGCACTGGAGAAGGAAATGGCAACCCACTCCAGTAGTCTTGCCTGGAGAATCCCAGGGACAGAGGAGCCTGATGGGCTGCCGTCTTGGGGTCGCACAGAGTAGGACATGACTGAAGTGACTTAGCAGCAACCAAGGAAATAGATTATGAAAATTAATTTTGACTTCTGTTTTTGAAGTTTTTTTTTCTACTTGTGGCTGTTAAAAAATTTAAAATTATATTTAGATTGGATTATATTTCTATAGGACAGAGCTATTATCCAGAGCCACTTATGCCTTTATTTTTTGGTGACCCAGAGATATGCAGGAAGGATGTAACTTCTGGGAGAAATGATACTGAGGCAGGTTACATTTTTAATGTCAAAATATTCCCATTAAATTTGTGAAATTTATATGTATCCAATGCTCAAAAGAGTAAAGTGTGGTTTCAAATATTATGGTTTCTAATTCAGATACCATCAATGAATATCTGTATGGTCTTGCACAAATGTCTGAATCTCAGCTTTTTACCTGCCCCTTGAACCATAGGGGTGATATCATTACCTAGGTCTAGAATCTCAGATGTGCAAAAAATGTTTAGTTGCTCAGTTGTGTCCAACTCTTTTGTGACCTCATAGTCTGTAGCCCCCCAGGCTCCTCTGTCCATGGAATTCTCCAGGCAGGGATACTGGAGTGGGTTTCCATGCTTTCCTCCAGGGTATCTTCCTGACAAATTCAGGAAGATCAAACTTCAGGAGATCAAATTCAGGAGATCAAACACATCTCCTGAATTTCCTGCTTTGGCAGATGAGTTCTTTATCACTGAGCCAGCAGGGGAAACCCATGCAAGAAATACACATTTACTTTTCCATAACTGATATTAATTTCTATTATGAATCCTCAGTCCATCTATTGTAGAAACAGTCTTTAGTCCTTTCAGGGTTCATGTTCCTCCATATACACAAAATGCTCCCCCTTCTTCTAAGTTGTAACAAAGGTAAGGGAGTAGGAACATATGAGAGCTGGGTTGTTCTCCTGCCTGTCTGGGGTTTAGTTATCAAGGCTGCTGTTTCTTTCTTATCCCAGTTGCAGGGCCTCTTCAGGTACCCTAGTTTTCTCTTCCATGCAGACTTTACGGTTAATGGAGAGCAGTCATCCAATTACAAAACCTACCTTCTAAGTGCATTAATGGGAATAAACAAGATGATCCTTGTAAAGTGCTTAGTACAATGCCTAAATAAATTATGCACCTAGTAAAATAAAGTATTATTCTTTTTTTTTTAATATTCTATTTATTTGGCTGAGCTGAGTCTTAGTTGCGGCACATGGGGTCTTTGTTACAGCAGGATGTGGGATCTTTTTTTTTTTTAGTTGTGGCATGTGGGATCTGGTTCCCTGACCAGGGATTGAACCTGGGCCCCCTGCATTGGGAGTGTGGAGTCTTAGCCACTGGACCACCAGGTAAGTCCTGGTAATTATTACTCCTAATGTTATTGATGCTGTTCTTATTCTCAATCATTGCATGCTGGGTTTCCAGAGCTCTGGTTGCCAGAGAAGAGGTGGGTGAAGTTACCATTTTCTTTTGTTTATTTTTCAGTACTGAGAGTGAGGAGATAAACTGAATACACTGTGGGAAACAGGCAAAGCAAAACTTTGGTCTGCAATTATTCTTTATGCTGTTCAAGAGATTAGCAGCTAGGATTGGTGCTGGGAAGACATGTGCGGTTGTGTGGGTAGTGGACTAAAAACTGTAGATCGTCTAAAGTTGAAGGGTGTCATTTAATGGTAGAAATAAATGTCATAAATATTTATTAAGCATCTCTGATATGTCAGTAACATGATAAGTGGTGTGGAGGATACAAAGACTGGAAAATCATAGCTATGCATACATTTTGAAGAATTTACAGATGGAAAATGAAAAATACATACTGCATTTTAAAAATGAGAGATAATAGTGGGTTGGAAGGCTGGTCGTTTCTGTATGATTTCATATGACGATGATACTTTGGTGGGGATGTCAAAACTCAAGGTTAATGCTAAAACATTGAATAAAGAAACTCAATTTGTTAGTGAACTTTGAGCTTTTGTCAGAAACTTATTCTTTCTAACCAAACTCAAAAGAAGCTAATGGATAATTAGAATGTTGGCATATTAATGTACAACGGGGAATATTATTTTCAAGTGATAATGCTTGTGTAAAATTTAGTGATGGATGGCATCACCAACTCGATGCACGTGAGTTTGGGTGAACTCCAGGAGTTGGTGATGGACAGGGAGGCCTGGCGTGCTGTGATTCATGGGGTTGCAAAAAGTCGGACATGACTGAGCCACTGAACTGAACTGAATATTCATTTATTGATACATTCATTTTGTCATCTGGTTGGTACTAGATGACATTAAAGTTTTACTTTAAATATATGAAAGAATTCTTTCACATCAAAATTTTTATCTGTTAATTATTCTTTCACATCAAAATTTTTATCTGCTAACTACATTTTTAAATGCGCAGATTGGGAAGAGTTACCACGTTAAGATTTTAATAGTTAAAGTGTCACAGATCAACATGAGGGAAGCCAGTGTTTTGCAAGAGGATGGTTTGAAAACCACTGTTATAAATTTGAATGATTTATTATCTTGGTGCTTCTCTTTTGTGCATTTGCATTTATTAAGGGGTTAAGACTAGGTCTAATCTTTGATTGAGGTATTAGATTTGGATTAGGATAAAAATAGGACATAAACTTGGAGAGTAAGTGAAGAAGGATAAAGATATGCAGACAGACCTTAACCAAAATACAGAGGAGGATCAATTTACTGACAAGAGAATGTGTTTTTGGAGACTGGGTTTGATAGGCTACATTACCTTACCATATCGTATTAAGCTGCCTAGTGAATAAGAGTATGACACTCATTGGAAAAATCTAAACAAAAAGACTCATAAATCCCTTAACAAGGATAATGGTCTATATATCTTTTTTTATGCCAGTAAAATATTGTTTTGATTATTGTAGCTTCATAGTATCAGAGAAGGCAATGGCACCCCACTCCAGTACTTTTGCCAGGAAAATGCCATGGACGGAGGAGCCTGGTGGGCTGCAGTCCATGGGGTCACTAAGAGTTGGACACAACTGAGCAACTTCACTTTCACTCTTCACTTTTCACTTTCATGTATTGGAGAAGGAAATGGCAACCCACTCCAGTGTTCTTGCCTGGAGAATCCCAGGGATGGGGGAGCCTGTTGGGCTGCTGTCTATGGGGTCGCACAGAGGTGGACACGACTGAAGCGACTTAGCAGCAGCAGCAGCAGCAGCAGCTTCATAGTATAGTCTGAAGTCAGGAAGCATGATTCCTCCACTTTTTTTTGTTCTTCTTTCTCAAGATTGCTTTGGCTATTTGAGGTCTTTTGTGAAATTATTAACTAAGTGGATTAAGGCAGATAGAGAAAGACAAGTATCATGTGATATCATTTATATGTGGAATTAAAAAATGATACAAATGAGCTAATTTACAAAATGGAAGTAGATTCATAGATGTAGAGAACAAACTTGTGGTTACCTAAGGGGAAGGACAGTGAGGGATAAATTAGGAGTTTGGAATTAACATATACACACTAGTATATATAAAATAGGTAAACATCAGGGCCTACTCTATAGCCTAGGGAACTATATTCAATACTTGTGATAAACTATAATGGAAAAGAATCTAAAAAGAGTATATATATATAGATATAGATATAGGCATATATATATGTATATACTCTTATGTTGCTAAGATGCTAAGTATGACATGTCATATAATAAAATTTGTTTGCATTATTTTTCCACCCCATGAAATTCATTTTTATAATGTTAAAGATTTGGATGATCAAGAGGGGTTACTTTGTATTTAATGTCTGTCAGCACTTGTTAAAAGTCACTTTACAAGCAGTTCTTTGAAACATTATTTAGAGAATCAGCCACTCTGAACTGTGATATAGACTATGAATGTGTCTGGTTTTAAGCCTCCTTTGCCTCTCAAAGCTATCTTTTTAGATGATAATTTAACAGATGGGCTCTTTAAGTCAAAAGGTAGCATAACACATCTAATGTAGAGCTGTTATCAAATCTTGTTTCAATATTCCTCCCCCATCTTTGCTAAATCTTATATAATAACATCCAGTTGAATATTAGAACTATAAGGGATGCTGGTTCACATGGTTGCAATCTCTTTGTTTCTCTGGAATCCCCTAAAGGGTTAGGGGAAATACAATTTGAAGTACTCTAGTTATTCTAGGTGACTCCTAGGACTCTCCTAAGGTTATAACCTGGCCTGGATCTCAGAATTCTACTCTGTATCTACAGTCAGGCCCTCATGTGTTCTGATACCTTGTTTGCTTCACAAGCAAAATGTACTTTCTTTATCTGATCCCTTTTCGTTGATTTTGATACTCAGTTTCATAGCATTTATCCTCCCACAAATTAATCAGATATGGCAAATTTATTTTTGTGCCATGAGTTTGGTGAATGTAGCAATGCTGGTTCCTGCCTTCACCGTGTATCCATCCACGTGATGGTTAACTGGATGTGTCGACTTGGCTAGGCCATAGGACTCAGATGTTCCATGTTGGGTCAAGCACTAGTCTAGACATTGCTGTGAAGGTATTTTATGATAAGTTCAACATCTAAATCAGTAGACTTTGGGTAAAGCAAATTAGTCTCCCGTAATGGGGGTCATAGTCACCTCATTGCAAATGAAAGCCTTCAGAGAAAAAGACCAGCTTCCATGAGGAAAAGGAAATTCTGCTTGTAGGCTGCCTTCAGGCTTGAGCTGAAACATCACCTCTTTCTTGGGTCTGCAGCATGCAGACCTAGACGGGTACAAATCAAATCGTGCAGATATCATGCTTGTCAGCTTCTGTAATTATGTGATCCAATTTCTTAAATTCCCCTCTTTCTGTATATGTGTGTATCTATCCAGCATCTATCTATTCTCTCTCTCTCTCTCGATCTAGATCTGGAGTTGCTCAGGAAAATCCTGGCTAGTGTCATCAGTCAGTCAGGATTAATGATCTACCTCTGGCCAAAATTCGTTTAAAATCCTAGAGTTAGCATTTAAAGTGAAAGTGAAAGACTAGAGTCCCATTTCGTAGGTGAATGAATCAGTCTCCACAAGTGAAGAGAAGAAAAATAGAAGTCCAAAAATAAGAAAATCATTTATTCAACGTGAGTTTATTTTTGTCCACTCTTTCACATAGAAGGGGATTTCACAGTGCCAGATTGGGAGCAGATCCAGGTTTTGCTTATACAGTTTAGGGAACTGTCTTCAAGAGACTATAAAACTACTCCTATAAGATTAGGTATGGAAGTGAATATTTAGGTTGAGGAGAGGAATCACAATAATTACAAAAGTTTAAAAGCTGAAAAATACTGCAAGCACAACAAAATTCACTTTTTATTGAAAAGTGAAAGAAAACATGCACTTTTTATTAACTAATGGCCTGATATACCTGTACATTACTCCCCCTCAATAGTTTTTTAGTATATATTTTTGACTATCACTTGAGAATATATAGATAATTTAGTCTGTAAATTTCAAATCATGTTTACCCTCCACTGTGAACAAGCTTCCATGCCAGACACTGTAAGATACGGTCACATGGAGGTGGGACCTTGACTTTTACCTTCCTGTCATGATGGGGGAGCAGGCCTGGTCTTTACTGGAATGACTTTGTTTAAAGTCTTTCCTCTTCTGAGATGACTAGTAATCACTTAACTACATATCCATGAGACTGTAAGGCATATAAATATATCCTGCAAAACTCAAACTAAATGTATCCCAACTTAACTTTCCTTACAGAGTCTAAAAACCCTACAGTCACTCCAGTGCCACCCAACTTGAGGGGACATGTGATGGAAAGGAATTCAGAGAAAGAGACAAAGGAACTTAAGATAAAATATCCTCATTCTGTGATTTTTACAAAAGGATACAATTGTTTGAACATGGCCTTGGAAAGGCCCTGGGTGAATAAGAGCCCCAAAGTTTAAGCCTCTGGCTACCATAGTTACTTGAAAGTCTTTTCTTTTCCCACTTCTAATAATTTTTCAAAGAATCACTTATTAATGTAAATTTATTAATATATTTTCATGCTCTTGGGACTAATATGTGAAAATTTCCATAATTAAATGTAAATATTTATACTGTGAGTATGAGAACTACACATGAATAAGAAATGAAATACCTTTAAATCATAAATTTGCAATGAATATTTTAGAGCAGTGTAATTGAATCTTGTTTATAATTATAGTAGATGTATAATAATAGCTGGTTTTTCCTTTTCTTTCTAATGGCCTTTTTGTTTTTATCCCCAGAAGGGCAGAGGAAGGAATAAGGAAAAAAGTAAAATAGGTCAGGTTTTATCATGGGAGGCTGATTTCAGAATCAAAATATGTAATGGAGCCATTCATAGTTAGAACTGATTTCAAAATAAAATTACCGTTGGCTTTCAAGTGGAAATTTCAGGGAGAAAATGTTAATAAAAATGTAATGATTATAATGGCAACTCTAATGACGATGATGTTATGTGTGTGTGTGCTTAGATGGATGGTTAGATAATCTGTGACACTTAGTTTTTGTCCATAAAGAGGTAGACTAAGATTGGTACCTGTGGAATCGTAATATATTCATATGCCCCTAGCTCATTAAAATGGCGTTGCCGTTATTTCCACATTTTCATCATGTGATAGGGCCACGCACACATGGCACAGGGAATCAGACTGATGGGAACTTTTCGTCAGTTCTAATTCTGCTTTCGTTATTCACGAGACTAAAGGCTCTCTCTATAAAATCCGTTGCTTGCCATCTTCTCATTGGTTCTGAAAGAGACCTATGCGTGAATATGCATAGGAATCTGTGGCAGGCTGTTGCACTGGTGGCCTCTCGATACTAAAGCCTTCGCGTATCCACTCCCACAAGGGCTCTGGGCTCGACCTCATAAGTGGCTGTAGTCAAAGGACATTGAAAAACCAGACCCACACAAGGCTTGTTGAGAACACGCAGGTTCAAGTTGTTCTCTTAGAAAACTCCATGTTGGGACCCAGATATCACAGTGTGAGGAAGTCTAGCATCTCTCTGATGCTATAGAGAGGCCATACAGAATGACCTTGGAGGAGGACACAACACTTCTAGGTGGAAGAAAACCAAGGTGTCTGAGTCAAGTTTGCAGTTGAATGTCACCAAATGAGAGCCCTTAGGTGACACTACATAGATTAGAACCATCCAATCAACCCACAAAAATGTGGAAATAGTGCATCATTGTGGTTTTAAACCAATAAGTTTAGGTTTGTAAAGCAACAATAGATAACGGATTATAGAAAGATTTTTAATTTATTTTTGTTTTTTTGACTGTGCTGCCCAACTTGCGGAATTTTAGTTCAATCAGGGAGTCAACTTGGCCCCTGACAGTGCAGCTTGGAGTCCTAACCTCTGAACCACCAGGGAATTCCTAAGAAAGATTTTTTTAAACCTTCTCACCTGTATATGAAAATCTAAAAGTCTTTCAAAGAGAATTATAGAGCCTTGTTAGGTTGAATGTCCATAAGTATGATGTTCAGCCCTTTACATATTCAGCATTATAATTTTAATAACAAATATTTAAAAATACTTAGATGGTAAAGAATCTGCGTGCAATGAGGGAGACCCAGCTTTCATCACTGGGTCAAGAAGATGCCCTGGAGAAGGGCACTGCTACCCACTCCAGTATTCTTACTGGAGAATTCCATGGACAGAGGAGCCTGGCAGGCTACATGTAGTCCATGGGGTCACAAAGAGTCAGACATGACTGAGAGACTTACACTTTCACTTTTCACTTCAGTCGTTATACTAAACAATATACATTTATTAATTTTAAAATTAATTCAACAGTCCTATGTAGTAAGCACTGTATCCCCATTTTATAGATGAGGAAGCTGAGACTTAAAGATGATAAATATTTTGCCTAAAGTTACACAGCTACCATAGAGTGTGTGAAAGATATACAAGAGAATTATAAAATGCTGTTTGTATCTGCAATGGAATGTGCAGTCTGTGGAAAGAACTATACCCATGACATTCATGTAAGAAGAGACAATATTTGAACATATTAAAGTGTGGAGTTAGTTAAAGGATCTTAGTATTTTAATCAAATTGACACAGATTTAAATAGTGATTCTGCCACCAGCTTTGTGACCTTAAACAATTTATACTGTTTAATATAAACTCTGAGCCTGTTTCCTTGTCTATAGGATGGAGATTAAAAATGTCTCTCTTCCACGGTTGTTGAGAGTGCAACCTCGGCAGTGGAGCCAGGATTACCCGCTTCTGTTGATTGTGCTCATTTCTTTCCAAATTGTGTTCAGGGACACGGCAATTGGTAGCTTACAATCAGCTCTGGTGGAAATATTAGCAGTATGAAAGTGTTAAAAACCTCATTAGCCAAAGGCTTCTAGCCTGTTGTTGTTCTGTTGTCCAGTTGCAAAGTCGTGTCCAACTCTTTGCAGCCCCATGGACTGCAGCACGCCAGGCTTCCCTGTCCTTCACTGTCTCTGAGAGTTTGCTGAAATTCGTGTCCATTGAGTTGGATGGTTGATGTCCATCCAGCCCCATGGCATCCATGGTTGATGCCATGATGGTTGAGTCCATTGGATGGTTGATGCCATCCAACCATCTCATCCTCTGTCGCCCCCTCCTCCTCCTGCAAACTCTGATTTACTGACTGAGGCACAGTAAGGCAGCTCACTCCAAGAAGCTCTGTTGGAGTCCACCCTGAACAAAGGGGTGCAGAGAATGGTGGAAGCGCTGGGTCCTGCCAGAGGATTCTGAGGATGGCCTAAGGGCAGGGGAGATCCCTTCTGGGTTGGCTGCTGTTTCTGAGGCAGGATTAAAAAGAGTGGGGATTTACTAGGGTTTATGTTCTCGACTGGGAACAACCAAAGACATCTGGGAGTGTCATTGGTGAGAAAGTAGTGATCACTCGTAGAGGAGATTGTTAGGACATTTCACAGCCATATAACCTTGGGAGAATCAATTTGTTCCCTAACTTTGCTGACTTTATACATTTGTCTTTTCAACCTGCTCAACAGCAAGGGCTGCTTTTTGTTTTTCAAGACAAGTTTATTTTTACTCTTGCTGTCTCAGAAAGTTTTTCAGAAATCAGCAAACACGACAAATCAGGGCTTTTCAGTTTTTTTTGAAACTCAGTTGTGAAACATTTACCAGCGTATCACAGCTTGTGTGTTCTTGAGTTTCTGTCATGAGAGATTCAGCTGTATTGAAAATTCAGTGAACACCGTCAAGTCCCACATGTACAACTAGTGGAAGCCGAATATCCTCCCCAGCTATTTCTTAGAATCCTCACAAAATGCTTGTGTTTCACAAATTCAGCCTTAAGTATCTGGCTCTGGATTATTTACTCTTTTCAGGGTTGCGCTGAGAGTATGTGAAGATTCTTGTCATAACTGGCTAAAAAAATGCTTAAGAAAACATTTCCTCTCAGAACATAGGAAGCGTTTCTTCCGGGGGGCGGGGGGGAATAGGTTTTTCACTTTGGTTTATAAAAGTTTCTTAAAACTCGCTAAAAAAAATATTTCAGATTTTCTAACTTTGTGTACATTGACCATGTTTGTGAAAATGGGAACCACTGGGTTCTTCTCCTCTGCTCTTGTCCAGAACTTCTCTAACTATATAAAGTGAATATACGTTAGTACACCTAGGTAATATTTTAGGTAATTGTGATAGGGAAAATGACCATATATTTATCCATCCAGTGCATTTGTTCAAAGATGTAGATGTAATTTTTAGACACAGTATAAACATCCACCAGAGAGCTTTTCAAGCATCATATTTCAAAAATGTGAAGTTATTCCTATTCTTTTCCTCTAAAATGTTATATTTTGGGAGGAATACAAATTATCTATATAATGGATGGAAATGAAGGCAAAGAAGGATTGTGACTTAAAATGAAAGGTGCACAGACTCCTGGAGTTCAGGGGGATCTTAGAGATCATCTTAAACTATTTGGATTTAAGCCTGCTTGAGAATCTAAAGTCCTGGATCTCCTTCGCAGAAAAATGCATGTGCTCTTGTGTGTGCACACACTCGCACCACCACCAACACAGAATTTCAGCGTTCTTTGATCCTGCCCAGCCCAACACTATATTCCAACATAAGGGAAAAATCTGGATTTTTTTCTTTTCTTTTATTCAAAAAGTTATCAAGGCAAGGTGATATACTAAAGTATTAATAGGTCTAGGATTACAAGTAATAACTTTTCCCCTTAACAATCTGCCACCCATGTCTTCCCTCAAGGCCTTTCCCCACTCCCACCATCAGAAGGTGGCTAATTTACTCAGGTTCTAAGTCTGGTGACTTAGAAATGAGTTTGGAAATGAGTGTGGCCATTCAGTATGGTGGTTCAAACAGCAAGCTTTGGAGTTGGCTCAGCCTAGACTCAAGGCCTGGCTTTGCTTCAGACTTTAGGTACGGTTCAAACTTTCTAAGCTTGTTTCTTCATTGTAATAGGGGGGAAATAATTGAAGACCTGTAAAGATGATATGAGGATGATATGTACACAGTACTTCGTGTTTGTGCCCTCAAAAATTGGAGAGACATACAGGTA
Organism: Ovis aries; assembly: GCF_016772045.2. Classification (NCBI taxonomy): domain Eukaryota; kingdom Metazoa; phylum Chordata; class Mammalia; order Artiodactyla; family Bovidae; genus Ovis; species Ovis aries. The sequence continues at coordinate 95,876,394 of NC_056058.1, forward strand.
GGCACAGAGAACCACCGCTTACTGGAGCAGAAACCCATGAGTTGCAGCCTCCACGGGAATCAGTATGGGCTGAGAAACCCTGAACTGTAAACCGACCAATGGTTGCAGGCTCAAAGCTGAGAGCTATGGCCTCTGGGGGCACGGCCACACTTTTGTGAGATTTACCTCCAAAAGCTCTGCCAGGTTCTCACAGTGAAAATTGAAAAAAAATCCCATTTTGAGCCCGTTTGAAACACACCAGATCATTCCATTCTTCTTAACAAGGCTTGCCCTGTGACCTCAACTCTCTGATGAATCTCTGAAGAGTTGATTTTCAGCATGTACAGCTTCATGCTTGCTGTTATGATGGCCTGATGACTTCAAGCTCCGAACATGCTGGACTGGAAGCCAGAAGCCCTACACAAATCTTTTTGTGGACATGTTTTTGTTTCTCTTAGGTAAATACCTAGAATTAGAGCAGCTTCCCTTTAAGTGTTCTTTTTATAATACATTCAAATGTGATATTTCAAGTTTTTCTGCAAATCTACCAAGTAAATGTGAAAGTATATTTGAGCTATAAGGTTCTTTAAAAAACCACGTTATCATAAGATAGTATTGTGTGGCTGTCAGCTTTGAGATGTGCTACTAGAAATGTAATATTGCAGAGGGAAGTTCTCACCAAACAAACTTTCATAGTATTTATTTTTTATGCTTCATTAAGAAGACCCTTCTGCCCTTAGTGATAAGCTAGTCACTACTGAGGGTTGGGAGGTGTTTCTTTCCTACCTGCTCCTCCAGGTCTGGAGAAGGAAATGGCAACCCACTCCAGTGTTCTTGCGTGGAGAATCCCATGGACAGAGGAGCCTGGTGGGCTGCCATCTATGGGGTTGCACAGAGTTGGGCATGACTGAAGCGACCTGGCATGCATGCATGCCTTGGAGAAGGAAATGGCAACCCACTCCAGTATTCTTGCCTGGAGAATCCCATGGACAGAGGAGCCTGGTGGGCTGCCATCTATGGGGTTGCACAGAGTTGGGCATGACTGAAGCAGCTTAGCAGCAGCGGCCTCCAGGTCTATATTTCCAAGAAGGTGGAGGAGTCTTAGGGTCATAAGATCTGAGCACTGACTGTGGCATATAAAGGGAGTTCCTAGGAGCAGAGGTTGAACCCCATCTATCACATCAGCACTACACTGATGAATAGGTCAGGGTTCCCTATCACAGGGGTATGAGTGCAGCATCTTGCCTAAACACCACATGGGGATACTTCCAGGATCCTGGTTAAACTCTATGGAGTGCCTGAAAACTAATGGGACTTGGGGAGGGCCTCAATAACCCATGATTTACGGATAGGATTGGGGCCTGTCTTTGCAACCCAGGCTGGTGACAAAGGGGAGATGTGCCTGTTACATAACTAGTAATGATAAATGAACTAAATGTAGCATATTATTTATACTAGCAGATTTAACCTTATATTAGCATTATTCAAGAACTTATATTAGCATTGTTATCTCAAGAGAAGACTCTTGAGAGTCCCTTGGACTGCAAGGAGATCCAACCAGTCCATCCTAAAGGAACTCAGTCCAGAATATTCATTGGAAGGACTGACGCTGAAGCTGAAATTCTAATACTTTGTCCATGTGATGTGAAGAAATGACTCATTTGAAACGACTCTGATGCTGGGAAAGATTGAAGGAGGGAGAAGAAGGGATTGGGGTTGAAGGACAAATGCCGAGATGGTTGGATGGCATCACCAACTCAACGGACATGAGTTTGAGTAACTCTGGGAGTTGGTGATAGACAGGGAGGCCTGGTGTGCTGCAGTCCATGGGGGTCACAAAGAGCTGGACATGACTGAGCGACTGAACTGAACTGAACTGAACTAGCATTATTCAGTTTATCCTTTTACTATCACTTTTACTTGTTTTTATTCTATTTTTATGAGAAGAGGTGCAACTGGGAGAGTCTAAAATTTTGAATATATATCAATGAGGATTTTTATATTTTGTAGTTTTGCTTATATAATATCTGAAGTTGTAATGTAAGCAAGATAAACATAATCTGGTTCATCTGGTTGAACACTTGTAACTGGGAATGGCTCCATGATTTCCGTGGAGTGTGCCTTTATGTTTATATAACTTATATCTTACTCAGTGAAGGCCAAGTGACATTGTGATGTGCGGTATGGTTTGAATTTTCATAGTAGTTTAAACTGAGAGAACTTACTGGAGAATTGAATCTTCTATGGCATAAGATAGTATCATATTAACGTTGCTAAAAGTAATACAAATATCTCTAAGTTATTTCCCTCCCAACTTGGAGAAATCTCTTAATACGAACAGTAATATACAAAAGGCTTTTTAATTAAATGGAATTATTTTACTGTTTAGTGTTGAATGTTAGCATTAGGTAACTGATTCATCAAAAAACAATCGATAGTTTAAAAGCAATATATTATTAAAAATAATGGAGGAGTACAGAGGATTTTTAGGGCAGTAAAAGTAATCTGTATGATACTCAAATGATGGATGTATGTCATTATGCATCTGTCTAAACTCACAGAATACACAACACCAAGAGCGAAACTTATGATAAACTATGGACTTGGGGTGATCATGATGTGTCAGTGTAGATTCATCCTTGATAAAAAAATGGATAATACCATTCTGATGAGTACTGTTGATAATGACAGAGACTATGCCTGTGTGGGGACAAGAGGTATGTGAGAATTCTCTGTATCTCCTTCCTCTTTTGTTGTAAACCTGGAACTGCTCTATAAAAAAAAAATATTTAAAAAGTTAATGACAACATGACGATTACAACACAAATGAGGGATTATCATGCTTCAAATAAGAAGAATCAAGTTGGATATTACTTATCTATTGCTGCGAAACAAGTTACCACAAACAGCCGCTTTAAACAACTCATTAGCTCAGAGTTTCTATGGGTCAGGCGTCTGAGCACGTGTTTGTTGTGGGCCCCACTTAGCACTTCAGAAGGGTATATAGTCAGGGCTTCTGCTTGCCTAGGTTCTCATCTTGAGGCCTGAATGGAGGAATCCACTTCCTGGCTCTCTCAGGTTGTACATGGAGTTCATTTACTTGCAACTGTGGGAGTCACAGCAGCTGGTTTCATCCAAGTCGAAAGAGTAGAAAGAGTCTCCGGCAGAACTCCGATATGACGTCTTGTGATCGTGAGAGTGATAGCCCACACTTTCGCTATATTCCGTTTGTTAGAAGGGAGGCACAGGTCTGAGAATATTCAGGGATTGACCCTGGGTCTCCTGCATTGCAGGCAGGTTTTTTAGCCTCTGGGCCACCAGGGAAGCCCAGGGTCCTCCCTTACCTCCTCCTGGATGCGGGGGGTTGCTGGAAATCCTTGGCATTCCTTGGCTTGTAGGTGCATCCCTCCATCTCTGTCCCTGTTGTCACCTGGCATTCTTCCTGGATCTCTTCTTTTCCTATGAGGACATTGGTCATTGGATTGAGGGGTCACTCTACTATGCTATGACCTAAATTTAGCATAACCAATTTCAAGGGTAACAACCTTGGTTCTAAATAAGGTCACATTCTAAAGTGCTGGGAAGGATATGAATACTGGGGACATTATTAAACTCAGACAACCCCTCTAGTTGAGTAGCATCCTATGGTAGAGTGTTTTGAAATCCCCACCTCCTCTTTAAACTATTTTTTAAAAACACTTACCTTGTCTATTTTTGGTTGTGCTGGGTCTTCATTGCTGCGTCTGGGTTTTCTCTAGTCGGGTGAGTGGAGGCTACCCATTGCGGTACATGGGCTGCTTATTGAGGGGCTCCTCTTGTTGCAGAGCACAGTCTCTGGGTGCCTGGGCCTTGGTACTTGTGGCACCTGGCCTCAGTGGTTGAGGCCCATTGGCTTAGTTGCTTCATGGCAGGTGGAATCTTCCCGGACCTGGAATCAAATCTGTGTCCCTTGCATTGGCAGGCAGATTGCTATCCACTGTACCACCAGGGAAGTTCCCCACCTCCTCCTGTTCACCACTCGGATAATCCCCTCCTCTTTTATGTGAGTTGGATCCAGTGGCTTTCTTCTAATACCTAGAGTAGTCAAAAGAGGTAGGATGTCACTTTGGGGTTAAGGGGCAAAATCTGTATTTTCTGTCTTGCTTTGGTTCTACTTATGTGCTTGCTCTGATGAAGCAAGCTGTTGTGTTGTGAGCTACCTTGTGGAGGCGCGTGTGGGGTAAAGAATTGAGGGTGGCATCTGGCCAACAGTAAATGAGAAACTAAGGCACTTAAGCCAATAGCTGGAGAGGAATTGAATCCTGCCAACAGTCATTGAAATGAGCTGAGAAATAGTTTCACCACTAGTCAGGTTTTAAGCTGACTGCAGACTTGGATGACAGCTTGACTGTAGCCTTCAGAAATGACCCTCATGAGATCCAGAGCCACGGGTCCAGTTGAGCTGTGCCCAGATTCCTGAACTGGAACAGCAGTGAGATAGTACTATTGTTTACTGGCAGTAAATTTGGGGGTAATCTGTTACATTTCAATAGGCAACTAATATTTACCACTTAAGTTTTTCTTCTGTATTATTCTCAACACATGTGAAACTTGAGGATAAGTTTTACATTTTCTTTTATTTATATTTTAAAAAAATCAAGCAAGTATAGTTGAGTGTAGCTTGATATAGTATAGAAGTAACAGTGTCATTGCAAGATTTCTACGGATGATTTAATACTGTCAGTGAAGTTCTTGCCTGCTGTGAACTCTGAAGAAAATCTAGAGATTTGATCATTCAGGTTTAGCTAGAGTTGATGGGATACATTATTATATAGTCATATAATTATGCTGCATGTTTGGTTTTAACTGAAGCACTGGTTGTTTTTGTTCTGAATATTTGAAATAAACGGAAATTTGTTTCAATTTGGCAGTTTAGATTAGTTGGATATGGTTTTATTATTTTCTTTTGAAGTTTGGGTTTATGATGATGAGATAATTTACCACTGTGCAGTTTCTGTTTATTCTGAAAGAACTAGAAAAGCTAATTTTTTTATCCAAGAAAAAAAAATTTCTGCCTTTAATCCAAAGACTACATAAACCAGCAGCATAAAGCTTTGAGAAAAGGAGAATAGGATATAAATGAGCTCCACTTTCATTCTTTAATTTTTCCATTGATATTAATTCCTTTGAAAGTATATACAATAGTCACAAATATGGAGAAATATCAGAATGTTGAAAAAATTTTAAAGAAATTTTATTATAATTTTCCATCACTTAGATCATTAAAACTTATTATGCTATCAATTTTCCATATAAGTAATACAACATTGATTATTTAATTTTGAAAAATTTTAGATATTTCTTTGGCCAACTAACTCAGGTTTTTATAGATAGTTTATTCTGAACAACTCTTTAACTAAGCTTTTGTGACATTATTAGCTCAATTACCTGGTTTAATATTGAACTTGAATATATTCTGAATCCAAGAGTTGGGGTCCAAATGTAAATAGTCTTAGAAGTCCTGTACAATTGGGAGGAGAAAACTGAATTTATATGGTGGATTTAAAAAAAAAGCATTTTTTCCTATCTAAATTGTTTTCTGGGACAGATATTCATAAAAAACTGGTTTATCACTATAACTGATGAATGTAAGAACTAGAAATAAACTGCTGACATTACCCAGGCCTAAACTGATTATACCCATAGTGGCAGTTACCACAATTTTTTATTCTATCAGAGCTCCCAAGACCAAGAGCTCGTGATCTTCACTTTTGTACCCATACCATTCAGTTCAGTTCAGTCGCTCAGTCACGTCCAACTCTTTGTAACCCCATGAATTGCAGCACGCCAGGCCTCCCTGTCCATCACCAACTTCTGTAGTTCACTCAAACTCACGTCCATCGAGTGGGTGATGCCATCCAGCCATCTCATCCTCTGTTGTCCCCTTCTCCTCCTGCCCCCAATCCCTCCCAGCATCAGAGTCTTTTCCAATGAGTCAACTCTTTGCATGAGATGGCCAAAGTACTGGGGTTTCAGCTTTAGCATCATTGCTTCCAAAGAACACCCAGGAGTGATCTCCTTTAGAATGGACTGGTTGGATCTCCTTGCAGTCCAAGGGACTCTCAAGAGTCTTCTCTAACACCACAGTTCAAAAGCATCAGTTCTTTGGTGCCCAGCTTTCTTCACAGTCCAACTCTCACATCCATACATGACCACTGGAAAACCATAGCCTTGACTAGACGGACCTCAGTCGGCAAAGTAATGTCTCTGCTTTTCAATATGCTGTCTACGTTGGTTATAACTTTTCTTCCAAGGAGTAAGTGTCTTTTAATTTCATGGCTGCAATCACCATCTGCAGTGATTTTGGAGCCCCCAAAAATAAAGTCTGACACTGTTCCCACTGTTTCCCCATCTATTTGCCTTGAAGTGATGGGACCAGATGCAATGATCTTCGTTTTCTGAATGTTGAGCTTTAAGCCAACATTTTCACTCTCCACTTTGACTTTCATCAAGAAGCTCTTTAGTTCCCCTTTACTTTCTGCCATGAGGGTGGTGTCATTTGCATATCTGAGGTTATTGATATTTCTCCCATCAATCTTACACCCATTACAACAAAGTAAATAAAATGTGGTTCTGTTAACATTTATATCTTCTTTGAGACTGCAGATAGTGACTGGAGCCATGAAATTAAAAGGTACTTGCTCCTTGGAAGAAAAGTTATGCCCAGCCTAGACAGCATATTAAAAAGCAGAGATATTACTTTGCCAACAGAGTTTCATCTAGTCAAAGCTGTGGTTTTTCCAGTGGTCATGTATGGATGTGAGTGTTGGACCAGAAAGATGGCTGAGCACTGAAGAACTGATGCTTTTGAACTGTGGTGTTGGAGGAGACTCTTGAGAGTCCCTTGGACTACAAGGAGGTCAAACCAGTCCATCCTAAAGGAAATCATCCCTGAATATTCCTGGATGCCAAGATCTTAGTTTCCTGAATGTTGAGTTTTAAGCCATTTTTTTAACTCTCTTTCAGGTTCATCAAGAGGCTGTTTAGTTCCTCTTCATTTTCTGCCATTAGAGTGGTGTCATCTGCATATCTGAGGTTATTGGTATTGTTCCTGGCAATCTTGATTCCAGCTTATGCTTCATCCAGCCCAGCATTTTGCATGATGTAGTCTTCATATAAGTTAAATAATTAGGGTGACCATACATCCTTGACTGCCGGGAGCCAGCACAAGGAGTCCCGCCATGGCAAAGGTCATGAGGTTAAGGGGTCCGACAGGCAAAGGCGAGTCTGGCCTTAAGGGAGCCTTGCTGAATTTTCTCGAACATCTACCCCCAAAACCAGAGTCTGCCTGCCTTATTGTACTGTGCTTACCACTCTTCTGACATTACAGGGGCGCTATCCCTGACCATCTTTCTCTGGAAAAAGTTAACTTAGAGCTCCAATTAGCCTCCTGCATATGAAAGGAGTGTTTCAGCTCATACCCCTTTGATGGCTCTCTAACTTGCCTGACAGGTTTAACTACACTTGTGATTGTTTACAGCCCCCCAACCGTGAGAGGCATGAAGCTTAAAGCATCTTAAAGATATAGAGCCTTTTCTAAAAAGCTAAAAATTATACTGGTGATGGGTTTCACTGTTGAGTCAATGACTGCTGCCAGGCCTCCATATTCTTTATCTTTTAGGCACCTGAAGGATATTAATACATGTAATTGGGATATAGAAAAAGGAATAGGGTAGTTTTGATGTTAGCAACACTAGACTTTTTAGTTAATTAATTTTCTCTTTGTTATAAATCACTGTACTCCTCTTTCTTTGTTATAAATTGTGTGTCCTTGCTATGTAAGAATGTAACTTTATTTAGTGCTTTCTGAGAGTGGCACCAGACTTTGGGAAGAACAACACTATTAACGCAAATAAGTTTTCTGGTTGACAGACCCTTATCAGAAAAGGGCCGTAAAATGTTAATTGGCCTTCTGGCCAGAAGATGATGTAAATCACCTAAGACTTGAGTATACAGCTAGGTATGCAGAGAGAAAGCCTGGTCTCGATAAGAGTCAGGGCTGCTGACGCTGCATAACTTTGTATTATCCATTGATCTCTATGTACAACCAAAAGTATAAAAGTTTTCCGGACAATAAAGGATGGGCCAGTCACTGGAAAGACTGGTTTCCCCCGTGTGGTCTTTTCTCCTTCTCTTCTTTTCTGGCTGAATTCCCATCTGGGGCGTGGAGGCTCACCATGTATACTTACTTACTCCGGCTTCTAAGACCCACGTGAGAGGGAGCCCAAGGCGGGGCACCCTCTGCTCTTCAAGCGGGCACTGGTGGCCTATGTAGATGGTGCAAACCTCTTGTCTCGAGGTTTTATTAGCTTTCCACATAAACCAAGTTATTCAGCCTCTTTCTCTCCTCTATTCTCTTGTCTGCAAACTCTTTCCTTATCTCTCTCTAAATCTATATATCTCTCTCGCCACACCATCCTCGCTTCGAATTACCCTGGATCCACCGGGGCCTGACCCCGGCACTTGACATACTCCTTTCCCAATTTAGAACCAGTCTGTTGTTCCATGTCCAATTCTAACTGTTGCTTCTTGACCTGCATACAAGTTTCTCAATAGGTAGATAAAGTGGTCTGATATTCCCATCTCTTTAAGAATTTTCTACTGTTTTTGTGATCTACACAGTTTTAGATCTATGCTAAATTAAACTAAAACATCAACTCATGATCTAGTTAGACCTGAATATGTGAATTATGGAGCCATAATAATCAACAGCGTGAGCCAACTGGATCCTTTAACCAAAGGTATTTCAAGCAAAGGACTGGCATGCCTCACTGTGATAGCTGACCTCCAAGCTGGCCCCCCAGGATCCTTACCTCCTGGAATCTGTGTTCCTTTGTGGTCTTCCCCCACATAGTTCAGGGCTGGTCTGTGTGACCAGTAGATTCATTGGAAATGAAAGTGTGTGACATCCAAGTCTGGGTGATAAAAGGCAATGAAGCTTCTGCCTTGATCTTCTGGATCTCTCCTTCTGGGGAAGCTTACTGTATGGAGTGATGGAAACCCTGTGAGGAGGCCCATGAAGAGAACAAGGAAAGAATCCTGCTGCAGCCAGCACCAACCTGCCAGATAGGTGAGTGAGCCACCTTGGAAGCAGGGCCTGCAGTCCCGATCAACTGTCTAATGACCACAGCCCCGTCGACATCTGACTGCACTCCCAGGAGACTCCCCAGTGGTGCTGCTTGGAAATTCCTAACCCACAGAAACCATGAAACATAGTGTTTCTTGCTTTAAGCCTTCACGTGTGGGGATAATTTTGTGACAGAGCATAAATTCTTGCCACAGTTATTGATTTCTTCTCAATGTGAAGCTGCAGATATCTGACAGGAAAAGATGACCTCCGGTGTATTAGATTATAGTAGATAACTCAAAAATATTAATTGAATGAATTAATAAATATGTAAATGAAATCAGTTAAAAATATAGACCTAGAATTTAGCTAAGATTTCAGAATCAAATTAGCATTCTGAAGACCAGAAGAATATTTTTATTATTGTTAATATATTTAGCCTCATGGAATAGAAGGAGATACATAGAATATGTTGAATAATGGGACATACCTATAATGCCCACCAGAAATACTTATTCCCACAGCAATGTAATGAGAAGAAAATAAAAAGTAAGGGCATTGGATCTTTGGCAGAGATAGTGTGGTGGTTAGTTTTATATGTCAACTTAGCTAGGCTATAGTATATCGTGATTCAACCAGACTTAATCTAGCTGCTGCTGTTGTTCAGCTGCTAAATAGTGTCCGACTCTTTGTGATGCCATGGACTGCAGCACAACCATCTTCTCTGTCCTTCACTACCTCTCAGAGTTTGTTCAAACTCGTGTCCATTGTATCAATGATGCCTCAATTTAGTTAACATATATTAGGGGCTTCAAGGTGGCACTAGTGGTAAAGAACCTGCTTACAAATGCAGGAGACATAAGACCCAGTTCCTGGGTCAGGAGGATCCCCCTGGAGGAGGGCATGGCCACACACTCCAGGATTCTTGCCTGGAGAATCCCCATGGACAGAGGAGCCTGGAGGGCTACAGTCCTTAGGGTCACAAAGAGTCGGATACAACTGAAGCGACTTAGCACATAGGAGTGAAACATCTATAATCAACTGACTTTAGGCCCGATCCAATTAAAGGACATAAGAGCAAAACCTGAGGTTTTCTTAAAAAAAGAGTTATTGTTCAAGATTGTACATATGAACTTGATACTTACAGAGTATGCATCATGAATCACCCAGAGTGCCTATCATGAATCACGCCAGTCCTTTGCTTGAAATACCTTTGGCTTAAACATCCAGTTGGCTCATGCTATTGAATATATTCCAGAGTATGACCGCACCCTCAAGACCCTGTATCTGGGGTCTCACACCCACAGTGTCCAGGGTGACCCCACTTCCCATACCATGCACCTGGGGACATACAACCATAGTCTCCAGAGTGACCTCCTCCCGATCCTGCCCAGGGTTCACATGTCCACATCTCCAGGGTGACCACCCCCAGACCCTGTACCTGGGGTCCCATAGCCAGTCTGTGGTGTGACACCCCTCCCAGACCCTGAGCCTGGGCTCACATGTCCCCAAGCTCCAGGGTGAGGTCCTCTTCCTAGCCCCTGCCCCTGGGGGTCACCCCTCCACAAGCTCCAAGGTAACACTAATCCCAGACCCTGTACCTGGGGTCACGTGTCCACAGTCTCTAAGGTGACCCCACCTCACCAGAGCTTGTCTGAATTCCAGCCTGCTGGCCTTTGGATTTCACATTTACCAGCACCTACGATCACATGAACCAATTTCTTAAGCTCTTTCTCTCTATACACATGCAGACATGTCTCTATGGTTATTCTTCTCTGCAGGACCCTGACTGATACAGAGAGCACCGCTCAGTGAGTACATATGTGCTCACCTGCATTTTCCCAGCCTTCCTTAGTCTGATATCTGGTGATCAGACTGGACAATGGGCTGTTAGCTGCAGGGATGCTGTCATATGTAGTCCAAGCCACTGAGGAGCCAGGATGCCTTCTTCTCCCCCATCCTCGATTGGGAGGACCTTGGAAAGTAGGTGCCCACATATTAATAACATACTTATACCATTGAAGAAGGTAGTACAACCAGTATTGCACTATGAGATAAACAAAATTAAATCTCTATTGTGTTAAATAACTGAAATTTCAGATTTCATTTGTTATGTAATCAGAGTTTATCCTATTTTGAATAATACACTCTCCAAACAGGAGAAAAAAAAATCAGGCCATGGGCATACTAATCACAAGTCTATTGATTGTAAGTGACTGAAAATCTCTATCCGTTTTTTAAAAAGAAGGGGAATTGAATGGTTTATGTAATTGAATGGTCCAAGAGTAGGCCTTCAGAGGTGTGTGTGTGTGTGTGTGTGTGTGTGTGTGTGTGTGTGTGAGTCACTCAGTTGTGTCCGACTCTTTGTGACCCCATGGACTGTAGCCTGCTAGGCACTTCTGTCCATGGGATTCTCCAGGCAAGAATACTACAGTGGGTTGCCATTCCCTTCTCCAGGGAGGTCTTCAGAGGCAGTCATAGCTAAATCCAAAGAATCAAAATCTGTCATCAAGATGCGGGTCTCTTTCTTAGTCCAACTGGCCGTTTTACTCTTTTTTGTACCAACACAGTCCAGAGGATGATTATGATTCACTGACAGGGTTGCGGCCCTTACTCTGAGCCGCTCATTGTGAATGGGTCATGTAGTAAGCTCATTGGTCAAGTTTACTCATATTCCTAGTCTTCGGCATGAGGTGATTGAGAGACAGTTAACATCAGCCCCATTCATATCACAAAGACTGAAGGCAGGGCAGAGGAGACTCGCCAAAGGAAAATCAGGCTGTTGTGACGAGAGTAGAGGAAGGCAGGCCAAACCAACAGCGTTCTACTGTAGAGGAGGGGAAGTTTATATTTCTTGTTACGCACATAGAAGCACAAATGTGTTCCCTGACCGCTCGTTTTAAAGTTGAAGTAGCGTGGTGAACAAGAGGTAAGCTGCCTGTGCAACTGACAAGTGGGAGAGTAGCTGTTGCAATGTGATAGTTCGCTTTAATCAAAGATAAAAGAGATAATCTGTTGCATCATATCAAGACCATGACTATCAATAATACATCTATCAGTGTGCAGAAGATGTCACATCTGACTGAAAGCAATTGAAGTGATACTACATCTCTCAAGAAATAAAAGGCAAGGGCAGGTTATTCCATATTGAAATCGCACCGCAGTTTTTCATTATTTAGGTAATAATGACACATTTAATACTTGTTCAGAGAGCAATTAACACGCTGACTGTTCAGCCACATTCTAATTTATTTTATATGTGAATGAGACTAGTCAAGTAGAAAATGGTGATTCAAATGGAAGGCTCCTTGTTTCTCAGTTACATTGTTTGTGTGTGATAATTTGAGAGACCACTAAAGGTAATTATTGATTTTATAGAGATTTTAAAGCACAAATATATGAGGATATATGTATCTATCCATTATTGACCTAGTTTTGTGATATATATCCATAATTAATAAATGTAAGTACAACTAAATATGAGCACAATTTTAAATCTTTTAAAATGTAGCCTGAATATTTGCTAAAGATATAAAAATTTTATATAAGAAATGAGTCTCTTATATAAGAAGTTCAGAGGACAGTCTGATCAGCAATTGGAATTGCATATCATGAAGTAGAAAAAACATTCAGACAATCTTTCTCCCTTCCTTTTCCTTTGCTTTTTTTTTTTTCATTTTTATGGCAAAAAAATTGACTACAAACATAGAAAGCAATTTGGCCTTGGAGTACAGAATGAAGCAGGGAAAAGGCTAATACAGTTTTGCAAGAGAACACACTGGTCATAGCAAACACCCTCTTCCAACAACACAAGAGAAGACTCTTGGACATCACCAGATGGTCAACACTGAAACCAGATTGATTATATTCTCTGCAGCCAAAGATGGAGAAGCTCTATACAGTCAGCAAAAACAAGACCAGGAGCTGACTGTGGCTCAGATCATGAACTCCTTATTGCCAAATTCAGGCTTAAGTTGAAGAAAGTATGGAAAATGACTAGACCATTCAGGTATGACCTAAATCATATCCCATACAATTATACCATGGAAGTGAGAAATAGATTCAAGGGATTAGATCTGATAGACAGAGTTCCTGATGAACTATGGATGGAGGTTCATGATATTATATAGGAGACAGGGATCAAGACCATCCCCAAGAAAAAGAAATGCAAAAAAGCAAAATGGCTGTCTGAAAGGGCCTTACAGATAGCTGTGGAAAGAAAAGAAGTGAAAAGCAAAGGAGAAAAGTAAAGATATACACATTTGAATGCAGAGTTCCAAAGAATAGCAAGCAGAGATAAGAAAGCCTTCCTCAGCTATCAGTGCAAAGACACAAAGGAAAACAATAGAATGGGAAAGACTAGAAATCTCTTCAAGAAAATTAGAGATACCAAGGGAACATTTCATGCAAAGATGGGCTCGATAAAGGACAGAAATGGTATGGACCTAACAGAAGTAGAAGATATTAAGAAGAAGTGGCAAGAATACACAGAAGAACTGTACAAAAAAGATCTTCACGACCTAGATGATCACGATGGTATTATCACTCACCTAGAGCCAGACATGCTGGAATGTGAAGTCAAGTGGGCCTTAGAAAGCATCACTGTGAACAAAGCTAGTGAAGGTGATGGAATTCCAGTTGAGCTATTTCAAATCCTAGAAGATGATGCTGTGAAAGTGCTGCACTCAATATGCCAGGAAATTTGGAAAACTCAGCAGTGGCCACAGGACTGGAAAAGGTCAGTTTTCATTCCAATCCCAAAGAAAGGCAATGCCAAAGAATGTTCAAAATACCGCACAATTGCACTCATCTCACATGCTAGTAAAGTAATGCTCAAAATTCTCCAAGCCAGGCTTCAACAGTGTGTGAACCATGAACTTCCTGATGTTCAAGCTGGTTTTAGAAAAGGCAGAGGAACCAGAGATCAATTTGCCAACATCCTTTGGATCATCGAAAAAGCAAGAGAGCTACAGAAAAAAACATCTATTTCTGCTTTATTGACTATACCAAAGCCTTCGACTGTGTGGATCACCATAAACTGTGGAAAATTCTGAAAGAGATGGAAATACCAGACCATCTGACTTGCCTCTTGAGAAATCTGTATGCAGGTCAAGAAGCAACAGTAAGAACTGGACATGGAACAATAGACTGGTTCCAAATGGGGGAAGGAGTCCATCAAGGCTGTATATTGTTACCCTGCTTATTTAACTTATATGCAGAGTACATCATGAGAAATGCTGGGCTGGAAGAAGCACAAGCTGGAATCAAGATTGCCTGGAGAAATATCAATAACCTCAGATATGCAGATGACATCACCCTTAAGGCAGAAAGTGAAGAGGAACTCAAAAGCCTCTTGATGAAATTGAAAGAGGAGAGGGGAAAATATTGGCTTAAAGCTCAACATTCAGAAAAATAAGATTGTGGCATCTGGTCCCATCACTTCATGGCAAATAGATGGGGAAACAGTGGAAACAGTGACAGATTTTATTTTGGGGGGCTCCAGAATCACTGCAGTTGGTGATTGCAGCCTTGAAATTAAATGATGCTTACTCCTTGGAAGAAAAGCTATGAGCAACCTAGACAGCATATTGAAAAGCAGAGACATGACTTTGCCAAGAAAGGTTCATCTAGTCAAGGCTATAGTTTTTCCAGTAGTCATGTATGGATGTGAGAGTTGGACTATAAAGAAAGCTGAGCACCGAAGAATTGGTGATTTTGAACTGTGGTGTTGGAGAAGACTCTTGAGGGTCCCTTGGACTGCAAGGAGATCCAACCAGTCCATCCTAAAGGAGATCAGTCCTGGGTGTTCATTGGAGGGACTGATGTTGAAGCTGAAACTCTAATACTTTGGCCACCTGATGTCAAGAAATGACTCATTGGAAAAGACCTTGATGCTGGGAAAGATTGAAGGCAGGAGTAGGAGGGGATGACAGAGGATGAGATTGTTGGATAGCATCCCCCACTCAATGGACATGAGTTTGAGTAAACTCCGGGAGTTGCTGATGGACTGGGAGGCCTGGTGTGCTGCAGTTCATGAGGTTGCGAAGAGTTGAACACAACTGAGCAACTGAAGTGAACTGATACAAAGCAAAGGGTTTCCCAGCGCTAGTGGTAAAGAGCCTGCTTGGCAATGTAAGTGACATTAGAGATGCAGGTTCTATCCCTGGGTCAGGAATATCCCCTGGAGGAGGGCATGGCAACCCACTCTAGTATTCTTACCAGGAGAATCCCATGGACAGAGGAGTCTAGTGGCTACAGTCCATAGGATTGCAAAGAGTTGAACATGACTGAAGTGCCTTAGTGCAGCGCAGCACATAGCAAGTGAGAGTCTAGTAAAAGACTGAGAGAACAGTGAAATTTGGTACCTGCTAATTTCTGCCAAGTTTCAGGATTATGTTCCTGGATTTAATGGACATGACAGAACTGGGGTTGGTAGGATCAGGGTCTCATAGAAATTTGGAAATCAATATAAATTGGGAAAATATTGCAATATATAGCAAAATGTAGACATAGAAATATAAAAAGTTATAAATAAAAGTTAAAAAAGCAACCCCTTTCAACTCAAACCACAAGTCAAAGCTATGAAAACTTACCCTAATAGATACTTATTTTCCTCAATTTCCTTCTCCAAGAAATTTGCTGTGATGTTTTGATCTGCTGTGGCAGATTCCTTCTCAAATTTTGGATTCGATCTCACTGTACCTCTATTCAAAGTATGTTGATCTAAGGACGTGTCATGTCCTGGGTCACATTATAGGCATTTTTTAAAACTCAGAGTTTAAGAAACATTTCTTAAAGAAGTGAGAAGACACGTGTGTGGGATCTAAAAAACAATAAAGCTTGTAGTTACAGAGAATGGTTAAGTGGTTGCCAGAGGCAGAGGGTAGAGGGTAGGTGAATTGATAAAAGGAAGTCAAAAGACACAAACCTCAAATTATAGAATTAACAAGTCATTGACATATAATGTACAACACGGCAACTATAGTTGTCAGCAGTACAGTGTTGCTTATTTGAAAGTTGCTAAGAGAGTAAACCTTAAAATTTCTCAACACAGGGGAGAAGAATTCTTTAACTATGTATGGTGATAAATAAGTAGAGTTATTGTGGTGATCACTTCATAGTGCATGTATCCCAAGTCACTGCAGTCATGTCTGTTTCTTTGTGACCCTATGGACGGTAGCCAGCTGGGATCCTCTTTCTATGGGATTCTCCAGGCAAAAATACTGGAATGGGTTGCTATGGCCTCCTCCAGGGGATCTTCCTGACCCAGGGATTCAACTACTGTGTCTTACGTCTCCTGCATTGGTTGGTTGTTTACCACGAGCGCCACCTGGAAAGCCCCTTCATAGTGTCTGCAGATATCAAATCAGTAAGCTGTACACTTGAAACTAATATAATGTATGCTAGTTATATCTCAATATGTAGCAAAAGTTTTTAAAAGGCAAAGAAAAAAAGGCAGGGATAAGAATTCAGATCTGCCTGATTATATCTGACCATCCATATACAGTTTCTCAGTCAGCTGCAATGCACACCACAGGACGTTACGCCTGCACCACCGTGTTCCTGATGACTCGCTACTCTTTCCTCCCTAACACGCTTAGGGGCCCTTGGAGTGCTTGCAGCCACCTTATCTCTTGTCCCCTACTGAGTTCAAAACACTATAGTATGAATTATGTTTAATATCGAATCATCTTGGCTCTTCTAGTCTCACAGGAATCAGAAGACCTTGGTTAGTATTAGGCCCTCTCATACGAGCTACATGATCTTGGACAACTGGCTTAAACTATTATCGCCTCAGTTCTGCTCCTTTATCCCCGTCATGGATCGCTAATATCTTCTGATTCCTCCTCCCAGCTTTGCAGAAGTTTAGTGATGCCCATGAATTTGAACCTATCTTAAATTCTTCTATTTTTCTGTTGTTTATAAATCTTGTATATTATGTATGATTTTGCTCTGCAATTCTTGGGTAACAATATATAACATTTTGTCATAGCTTAAATATGAATTCGTCATGGTTTAAATTGTGAACTTTAGTCTAACTCTCCCTTTTTTTTGAAGGGTGAGGGCGGTAGACCACTTGTGCAAACATGCGCTTGTTTGAAAAATGGGAGAAGATTCTCATTCTCCATCACTGTGTTGGTTGTCATTACTGTTCCTTCTGTGAAGGGATGCTCCTAGGAAAGCTGTGTCTCTCCCATTATTCAGGCCCTGTTGCTCTTGAGGTATTCAGATGCCTGACATCAGTTTTCGGTACTGACTCAGGCTTAACCACAGAGACCCTATTCTCTGTGAAGGAGAGTCTTAGGACTCTGAGTCAGGGTCCTGGAGATGTCCAAAAGGCCTCTATCCTTCCTGGTCTCTGGAACTGGGAGCAGGGGTTTGTGCATGCTCCCTGGATATGAAAATTGGATAGTCCCCCTTCACGAGTCCTCCCAGAAACTATCCTTCCTTTTCCAGAATGAGCCATTTTCAAAACCACTACAAGCACTGTCACACTTCCCTCTCTCCACCGGGATTACCCAGCCTTAGTGAGCCAAACAAAAGCCTAAAAAGGACATGCCTTCTTTGTGCCAGACAACTCCTCTTTCTGCTTCTGGAACCCAAAGCTGTTAACAGTCCCTAGAAGTAAAGGAAACCAGAGTGCAATGCTTGGAGTTCCTATTTCTAAGGGTCTGGGTAACCACAATGAAATAAAAATCATATTTCTTCTGAGAGTATTATGTAGGGGTAGGAACAGAAGAAATGATTATCTCAAAAAATTACCCTGCAACACTTTTCTCCATGTTTATTTGAAAGGCTGTCAGCTTAAGTGTCTGGAGCACAGGTGGTGAGGGCATGACTTTCGCAGCCTCTACTTTCTCCCTCACCCATGGCAGGCATAGCTCATTAATCATTTCTCTCTATGGTCTACACTTGCTGGTTAATCCTCAACAAAGTGGGTGAGGCCACCAGTACTAATGAATTTGAATCAGAAATTTAAATTGGAATATGCTTACCATCATCTGTTCCCTAGAGACTGTATGATGTGGAGAATTCTGAAATTTAGTGATGTCAGTGGGGTTAGGGTGGAGTGGAAAGATAAAGGGTGGAGGACAAGGACAGAAGAGGTAGCTGATTGAAGCTGCGTTTCAGAGAGGCCATAGGGGGCGTATATTCCATGTGAGCCCACCTTGAACCTAGGATTTGCTCTGCAGCCTTGGTTCTGAGCACCTTTATTTTGTGAGTTGAGGAACAACTAGGTTTTCAGAGATAGGGATAGTGTGAAGAAGCTGATTTATTAATTTTTAAAAATATGTTCTCTTATGTATATGTGTGTGTGTGTGTGTGTGTGTGCGCGTGTGTACTGGATTACAACCAGTGATTTTTAAAAATTATTATTTCATTTTATTTGTTTATTTTTAGCTGCTCTGGGTCTTGATGGCTGTGCTTTCTCCAGCTGCAGAGAACTGAGTCTCTCTCTAGTCGTGGTGTGTTGGCTTCTTCTGTGGCTTCTCTTGTTGCAGAGCCTGGTGGGCTGCAGTCCATGGGGTCGCTAAGAGACGGACACGACTGAGCGACTTCACTTTCACTTTTCACTTTCATGCATTGAAGAAGGAAATGGCAACCCGCTCCAGTGTTCTTGCCTGGAGAATCCCAGGGATGGAGGAGCCTGGTGGGCTGCCGTCTATGGGGCTGCACAGAGTTGGACATGACTGATGTGACTTAGCAGGAGCAGCAGCAGCAGAGAAACAGCTAATCACTGAAGAATTGATGCTTTTGAACTGTGCTGTTGGAGAAGACTCTTGAGGGTCCCTTGGACTGCAAGGAGAGCCAACCAGTCCATCCTAAAGGAAATCAGTCCTGAATATTCATTGGAAGGACTGATGCTGAAGCTGAAACTCCAATACTTTGGCCACCTGATGCGAAGAACAGACTCATTGGAAAAGACCCTGGTGCTGGGAAAAACGGAAGGCAGGATGAGAAAGGGACGACAGGGGATGAGATGGTTGGACGGCATCACTGAGTCAATGGACATGAGTTTAAGTAACTCCGGGAGGTGATGATGGACAGGGAGGCCTGGCATGCTGCAGTCCATGGGGTTGTAAAGAGTTGGACATGACTGAGTGACTGAACTGAACTGAGAGAAATAGAAGTCTGGCAGGCTTCAGACTTAGGAAGACCTGAGGTTTCACTTTGAGTCTGAAGCTGGAAAAAGTTGAGTCCCAGCTTGAAGGCATTCAGGCAGGAGGAATGATGTTTTTCTCAGGGAGGATCACCCTTTCTGTTAACAGGCCTTCAGTGGGTTGGATGAACCCTCCTCCTGCCCCCTCAACCTACCCTGACACACCCGTATTAGGGAGGGCTTTACTCAGGCCATTGATGTAAATGTTAACCTCATTCAAAAGCACTCTCACAGAAAACACCCAGAAAAATGTTTGACCGAATATCTGGCATCCTGTGACCCAGTCAATTTGATACATAAAGTCAACCATCATACCGGCGAACTCATTTTTCTGAAAAGGCAGAACCAAAGACAAAGGAATTCTTACCCTTTGAGTTCAGTTTTTTATGGCTGATTCATGTTGAGGTTTGACAGAAAACAACAAAATTCTGTAAAGCAATTATCCTTCAATTAAAAAATAAATTAATTAAAAAAATGTCATGCAGACTAAAGTTTATTTTGTATGAGTTATATTTATTTTTTTGTTTCCATGAAAGGATTTTCGTAGACTATCCAGATTCACTAGCATTAGCATTACAAAATGTTATTTCAAGGTGTTACTTATCCAGATAACCAATACTCATTTAATAAAAGCATATTCTAGTTTGGAAGATGATATTATCTTAACTAATTTCAAGAGGGCAGCCTATTTTCAGCATAAAAACACCACTGCATTAATCATATATTTGCAACTTATTTAAAGATCTCATATATATCTGATGTTTGTTATTTAATGTGTATCAGAAATCTACATACAAGCAAACTTTATACATATTTAAATCATGCAATAAATTTAAAAGTAAAATTCTCCTGCAGAATTTTCCACGTATCTCTGTTACTCCTTTATGCCTATTTTCACTTTCCCCAATTTGTTTGAATGGCATTTGAAAACTAACTTCAGATACATTCCTAAGATTTTTGGCTTTTTTCCTCTTTATTTTCTAATGTTAAAGACAAGCAGCTGAAAGAAAACAGAACCAAATTCAGTTGGCCCTAATACAAATTTCAGCTATTTATATTCCACAGTTAGCAACCAAACTTACTTTTAAGAAAATATTAGCAACCTTAGCTACAATCTAAATTTTATCATATCAGCAAACTCATAAACTCTGAGATCAAAACTAATTATACAAACAAAGTAAAAGCTAGTTTAGGGAGCATGTGAGTTTATAATATAACAAAATCACAGGGTAATCCTCATTTTTCCCCAGTTCTCTTCTGGAAAATGCATTATAAACACATTGCATTTTCCCACAGGAATCTAAAGTTGAAGTTGCATTCCTGCTCAGTTAAATCACTATTAAATAAGTCATGGCTGTGACTAGCAACACATTATAAAAGCAAAGACACAATGATAAACCTATAATAAGTCTAATAAAATTGTGTTACAGAATCAGAATCTCTATATTTTTGAGAATCTACTAAAAAAATTCCAGTCAACTTAAAATGTGGGCAAGTAATTTAAAATGTTAGACACATATACACCCGATATGTGATCAAAGAAAGCATGGATATGGACCATGTTGGAAGTCGTTTCCTAATGTTTCTTAACAGTTCAACCTTTGGCTTGAAGGAACAAACTGGTACTTAAGAGACGAAGAAATTACTTAACTCTGAGAAGTTAATTTGTCCGTGATTACATAGTAAGTCAGGGCTTCCCTTGTGGCTCAGCTGGTAAAGAATTCGCTTGCAGTGCAGGACACCCAGGTTCGATCCCTGGGTTGGGAAGATCCCCTGGAGAAGGGAAAGGCTACCCACTCAGTATCCTGGCCTGGAGAATTCCATGGGCTGTATGTCCATGGGGTCGCAAAGAGTCGGACACAACTGAGCAACTTTCACATAAGTCAGCATATGAGTTGGGACTAAAACCCAGTCCCTTTGAGTTTAGCTGATAGTCCTTCTACGTCACAAAAAGAACACTTGGAGATGCACTTTGGCCAGACTGTGAGAAGAGAGGGCCACAGGTTGACGCAACTCTGAGGAACTCGCAACTCAAGTAACCCGCCGTTAGTGAAACCAGGCGACGGTCATTCGTCAGGAAAGTGTCAGGCTCCGGGTCGGGCTGCCAACCAGCGTTCGCCGGTAGGCGGCGCCGCCGAGCGGCCGGCCGGTTAAGGCTGATGGGTTCCGACCTCTGCTCTGGACTCCTCTGACACCTGGCCTTTTCAATTCATTTATTCAAGAGGGATCGTTTAGTAGCTGCTAGATTCAACATATGTTCACCCCGGGTCTCCTGCATTGCAGGCAGACGCTTAACCCCCTGAGCCGCCAGGGAAGCCCATATTCAACATACTATGGGGAATATTTGCTGTTGTCCAGTTGCTCAGCTGTGGCCGACTCCTTGCGACCCCATGGACTGCAGCAGCCAGCCTTCCCTGTCCATCACCAACTCCTGGAGCTTGCTCAAACTCATGTCTATTGAGTTTGGGGAATATAGAGACATGTTTTCTGACATACAGAAATGGAAAAACAAACCAAAAAACCCCCAAATTCCATAACATCTGACTTAGATAAAACAAAGATGCTAACTACAAGAGCAACAGAACAGTTTAACAGTAATGTTGATTGCTTTCTTACAATTTAGCTGAGCTTTGGGGACTGTTTGGAATGAGCCAGGCAGCTTAAACACTGTACAGGGACGTTTCCCTGGTGATTTGTTTCTGATCAGTTTCCTTGTAGCGAGCAAAAATATTTAAAATTGTGCTGTTAACCTTCCTGTGTGCTCAATATTGTGTTTGTCCTTTTAAAATTTAGACATTGCAGCATCTGAATAATTAAAGGCACCATTAAGCACTTCAGTCATGATGGGTTGAAGGGAGATGCCTTCCTACTCCTTTTCTCTGTGTTCTAATTTTAGGCCTCTTCTCTATACCTACTTCAAATATGATGGACATATTTGTAAAATCTTAACTGTAAAAATTGAAAAGAGTTTTTTGGGGATAGTTTTCTATTTTATTTTATTTTTTTTTAAATAAAACAGGATAAACTGGCAAATGAAGAAAACGTGACCTCATTAGTAAATTAGGTCACATTTGTTGGCTTAAGTCTTTCTGTTTGCTGAGCTTTTATTGAATTTTATTATAAATGTCATTTTATATTAAAGTAAATAAAGAATTAAAGGAAAAAAAAAAGGTGGACAGCTTTGAAAGGGAAAATTCTGGGAGGATTTATTTAAGGAGAGACAAGCAGCTCCCCTAAGTTGTATACAAACTGTTGGGCAACACAAGACTTTCTTTAGCCTCAGGTTGGGGGTCCACCTTCTTGTTTTCCTCCCCCTTCAAGCCTGGAGAAGATTCTTTAGACCATCCTTCTATGGGAAGTACAGATTAAGTGGGTCAAGGTGATGAGACATGAAGTTCAGGTGTCAATTAGGCAGATTTGAATGAGCAAAGATATCCAATGTAATAGACAAAAAAGAAAATTGTATCTGGTACTGTTTCCAAGTTAACAACTGTAATTATTCAGATTTCCCACTATATAACTCACACACTCTCTATTTTTAAAAAGAGAGGTTTTTCTTTTTCTATTTTTTTGTTTATTTTATTTTATTTATTATTATTTTTTTAATTTTTATTTTTACTTTAGTTTACTTTACAATACTGTATTGTTTTTGCCATACATTGACATGAATCCACCACGGTGTACACGAGTTCCCAAACATGAACCCCCCTCCCACCTCCCACCCCGCACCATCCCTCTGGATCATCCCCATGCACCAGCCCCAAGCATCCTGTATCCTACATCAAACATAGACTGGTGATTCGTTTCTTACATGATATTATACATGTTTCAATGCCATTCTCCCAAATCATCCTACTCTCTCCCTCTCCCTCAGAGTCCAAAAGTCTTTTTCTATTTTTAATAGACTTTTCTATTGTAGTACTTCTTAATTACTGAGTTTGTGGTACTGTCTACTCATGTGTTGATTTTAAATAAACATAGACATCTGGTAATTATCTTTTTTTTTAGATAAATGACTAATAGTTCCATTTATTCTTTTTCTGATAGTTGAGAAATATCTAGTTTCTTGATGCAAATTTTATGTTTCCAAATGAATTAACTACATGCCATATCCTGTAACAGACATATAAAACTGAAATGTGCTCATTGGATGATTTTTTGTTCTTCTCCAGTATTAATATACTTAATGATTTGAATCCCGATTCTGCAACTTGCTAGCTGTGTGACCTTAGGCCCATTACTTAACTTATACATGCCTCAGTTTCTTCAATTGAAAATGGGAATGAAAGGTATAACAGGTCCTCATAAATTTGTTACATGAATCAAGTAAGTTAATATGATGAAACCTTTAAATGGTGCCAAACATATACTGCCATATACATGTTTCTTAAAGAAATAAAATACTTATCCCCCTTCTAAATATATGTGCAAACGCCCATCTAACCTTAGACCTCTTTTCAACTAATAGACTAATTGCCTTCTCTTTCTTATTTTCTCCCTCTACTCATACTAGGCTTTGGGAGAACAAAATAAGAAATTACCTAAAAAGATTGGCCAGTGTTTGCCACTTTTCAAACCTGAAATTGAAGACTGTATAAATTAGCATACTTTTGGAAGCAAGTAACAGAAAATTTAGTTCAATCCCACTCGTTTAAATTGGCTCACAAAGTAATAGTCAAGGGCAGGATAGGTTTCGGTTAACTCAGTGGACACAGCTCAATTTACTGTGCTTTCCTTGGCTTTGTCGCTGTTAGTATGATGGGCTTTTGCTTAGGCTGACTTGCCTCAAGGTGGCAAAAATGCCTCTTGAGCCTTGAGGTTCTAGGCTCCATGTAACTAAGCATATGAAAAATTACAGGAAGTCTTTGTTGTTGCTCCAGGACTTACTGGCCCATAGTAGGTCACAAGCTAATTCCTGCACCAATTTTTGAGGCTAGGCAACTACCATGATCTAATTGGATTAGCTGAACCAATCTCTCTGCCTGAGCAAGAGGGGGATTTTGTTAGAAAGGAGTAATGGATACTATGTAGACAGCTACTGGTGTCCACCACGCAGATTGCGTTCCCTAAAGGAGGAGATTAGAAATGCATCAGTGTCAGTGATAGATATCTGAACGAGGAAACAGCTGCAGCTGTGCACCGTCAAATTCCATAAAGTGGCGTATTAAATTGTGCACATCATTTTTAGAATTTGTTTGGTTATTTGACCAGGAATACTCAAGACAACATAATCAGTCTTGTCTGTCTGAGGTGCCGACTCATTCAACTATAATTTTAAGGCTTAGATGAAAAAAAAAATCATACCCTTAAGTTTTTTTTTCCCTTGGAAATAATTTTAAATATGTGTAAAATTTACAAGTACAGTGAAATTTCTTGGCATGAACTATTTGAAAGTAAGTTACTGACATGACGCATGTTAACTCCAATATTTAATGGGTAAATGGAAAAGCAAGGACATGTTCGAACCCAAATGCCACATAATCATCAAAACCAGGAAATTAACATTGCTACATTACTTCCAGCTAGTTGCTTACCCATTCATGTTTTGGCAGTAGTCCAAGTAATATGTTTCACAGTAAAAAATGCAGTCAAGGCCCACATGTTACATTTAGCTGTCATTTCTCTTTAATCTCCTTCAGTGTTGAATCTCAGTTGTCTTTGAATTTCATGACCTTTAGAGACCAGTTATTTGGTAGAATACTTCGCAATGTGGGTACATCTGATGTTTCCTATTATTTGATTTAGATTTTGTATACATGGCAGGAATATCACAGAAACCCAGAAGTAAGGATGTGTTCTTTTTATTGTATCCTATCAAGTAGTCTGTGATTTTAACTTGTTCCATTATTCAGTTCATTTCAGTTCAGTTGCTTAGTCATGTCCGACCCTTTGAGACCCCATGGACTGTAGCACGACAGGCCTCCCTGTCCATCACCAACTCCCAGAGTTTACTCAAACTCATGACCATTGAGTCAGTGATGCCATCCAACCATCTCATCCTCTGTTGTCCCCTTCTCCTCCTACCCTCAATCTTTCCCAGCATCAGGGTCTTTTCCAATGAGTCAGTTCTTTGCATCAGATGGCCAAAGTATTGGAGTTTCAGCTTCAGCATCAGTCCTTCCAATGAATATTCAGAACTGATTTCCTTTAGGATGGACTGGTTGGAGTCTTCTCCAACAGCACAGTTCAAAAGCATCAATTCTTTGGCACTCAGCCTTCTTTCTGGTCCAACTCTCACATCCATATATGACTACTGGAAAAAAAAAAAAAACACCCATAGCTTTGACTAGACGGACCTCTGTTGGCAAAGTAATGTCTCTGCTTTTCAATATGCTGTCTAGGTTTGTCATAGTTTGTCTTCCAAGGAGCAAATGTCTTTTAATTTCATGGCTGCAGTCACCATCTGCAGTGATTTTGGAGCCCCCCAAAATAAAGTCTGTCACTATTTCCATTGTTTCCCCATCTATTTCCCATGAAGTGATGGGACCATATGCCATGATCTTAGTTTTCTGAATGTTGAGTTTTAAGCCAGCTTTTTTCACTCTCCTCTTTCACTTTCATCAAGAGGCTCTTTAGTTCCTCTTCACTTTCTGCCATAAGGGTAGTGTCACCTGCATATCTGAGGTTATTGATATTTTTCCCGGCAATCTTGATTCCAGCTTGTGCTTCATCCAGCCTTGCGTTTCTCATGATGTATTCTGCATACAAGTTAAATAAGCAGGGTGACAATATACAGTCTTGATGTACTTCTTTCCCAATTTGGAACCAGTCTGTTGTTCCATGTGCAGTTCTAACTGTTGCTTCCTGACCTGCATACAGATTTCTCAGGAGGCAGTCAGGTGGTCTGATATTCCCATCTCTTGAAGAATTTTCCATAGTTTGTGATGACCCACACAGTCAAAGGCTTTGGCATAGTCAGAAAAGCAGATGTAGATATTTTTCTGGAACTCTCTTACTTTTCCAGTGATCCAATGGATGTTGCCAATTGATCTTTTATGAAGTTTATAGTAGTATAAAGTGCCTGGAACTAGTATGGGGGACTCCAGTAATTATCTGACATCTATCTCATTTTTCTGTTATGCAGCTGTTATACAAGTGCTGTTATTTGTATCTTGTCATTGGACAAATTGAGGCTCAAACGAACACTATTTCGGAGTAACTGTGTTAGACTTGGAATTTAATTCCCAGAGTACCTACCTTTCAAATTAGCTACAGGGATTTGTAGGAGAGGAGAAAGAATACTTTAACCTTGAGTAGGTAATTTTAATGTCAAATAATCTGCTCAAGTTTTAAGGCATTTTCAAAATAAGTGCTTGCTTCAGTTCAGTTCAGTTCAGTTGCTCAGTCGTGTCTGACTCTTTGTGACCCCATGAATCACAGCACGCCAGGCCTCCCTGCCCATCACCAACTCCCCGTGTTCACTCAGACTCATGTCCATCGAGTCAGTGATGCCATCTAGCCATCTCATCCACTGTCGTCCCCTTCTCCTCCTGCTCCCAATCCCTCCCAGCATCAGAGTCTTTTCCAATGAGTCAACTCATCGCATGAGGTGGCCAAAGAACTGAAGTTTCAGCTTCAGCATCATTCCTTCCAAAGAAATCCCATTGCTAATCTCCTTCAGAATGGATTGGTTGGATCTCCTTGCAGTCCAAGGGACTCTCAAGAGTCTTCTCCAACACCACAGTTCAAAAGCATCAATTCTTTGGCACTCAGCCTTCTTCACAGTCCAACTCTCACATCCATACATGACCACAGGAAAAACCATAGCCTTGACTAGATGGACCTTAGTCGGCAAAGTAATGTCTCTGCTTTTGAATATGCTATCTAGGTTGGTCATAACTTTTCTTCCAAGGAGTAAGTGTCTTTTAATTTCATGGCTGCAGTCACCATCTGCAGTGATTTTGGAGCCCCCCAAAATAAAGTCTTAACACTTTCCACTGTTTCCCCATCTATTTCCCATGAAGTGATGGGACCAGATGCCATGATCTTTGTTTTCTGAATGTTGAGCTTTAAGCCAACTTTTTCACTTTCCACTTTCACTTTCATCAAGAGGCTTTTAGCTCCTCTTCACTTTCTGCCATAAGGGTGGTGTCATCTGCATATCTGAGGTTATTGATATTTCTCCCAGCAATTCAGCTTGTGTTTCTTCCAGTCCAGCGTTTCTCATGATGTACTCTGCATATAAGTTAAGTAAGCAGGGTGACAGTAAGTGAAATAAGTGCTTGCTTAGATTCATTCTATTCAACTGTTAATCATTATTGGTAGAGTAGTTGATTCATTAACAATTTGAAAAACCAACAACTGGCTTATAAATATTAGGCAAATCTTAAAATGCACAGTTGTTATCAGTATTTTGTTAATGGACTACTGAGATGCTGCAGAGCTTCACTGGTGGCTCACCTGGTAGAGAATCTGCCTGCAGTGCGAGAGACCTGGGTTTGATCCCTGGGTTGGGAAGATCCCCTGGAAAAGGGAAGGACTACCCCCTTCAGCATTCTGGCCTGGAGAATTCCACGAACTGTATAGTCCATGGGGTCACAAAGAGTTGGACACTACTGAGCAACTTTCACTTCACTTCACACCAGTATTGTTGCCCGGAAAATCCCATGGACAGAAGGACCTGGCAAGCTACAAGTCCATGGGGTCACAAAGAGGTGGACACCACTTAGTAACTGAACATGCACAAAGACGCTGCAAGGAAAAAGTGTTATTTGAACAATTATTGGAGTAAAAGGGACAAATTATGCATGTAGTAGACATACAAGTATTAACATATATTTGATTCCAAGATCAAGATAATAGCTTAAAAAAAACTAGCTTAATGTGCTATGAGATTTGTATATTATTTCTAGAATTTGTCATTTTGTAGCCAACATTTAGATGTGCATGCCTTTTAAGCCAGTCATTCTACCTGTAGAAATTTATCCTTAAAATATAGTCAAGTAAGTATGATGTGTGGGTATATGTGAATTATTGCATTTTTTATAATAAAAATTAATTTTATAAAACCCAGAAATAACTACATGTCCATTGGTAGAGATTAGTTAAATAAATTAGGGTAAATCTATATAATAGAATACTATACAACCACTAGTAATTGATGTAAATTTTCATTTGGTTGCACTTAAATAACTTGCCAATATATTGTTAGTTGAGGAAATGCAGCCTACAAGCTGATGTGGATAGTGTTAGTCCATTGTTGTAAAAAAAGAATACAAATATCTTTATATATGTCTAGAAAATTCTGGAAGGATATGAAATAAGTTTTTGTTGTAGTTGCTTCTGAGTGATGGGACTCATATAAGTATTTGTGTGTATGTGTGTACAAAGTCAAGTCAGTCGTATCGGACTCTGAAACCTATGGACTATAGCCCACCAGATAACCCACTCCAGTATTCTTGCCTGGGAAATTCCATGGACAGTGGAATCTGGAGGTCTACAGTCCACAGGGTGGCAAGAGTTGGACACAACTATGCACACATGGATAAGTTCATTATACTGTTTTCTCTTTTTTGGTGTATAATTAAGAATTTCGCCTGGTGTATATAAGAATTTTGGTGTATATTTAAGGGCTTCCCTGGTGGCTCAGAGGGTAAAGCATCTGCCTGCAATGTGGGAGACCTGGGTTCGATCTCTGGGTTGGGAAGATCTCCTGGAGAAGGAAATGGCAACCCACTCCAGTATTCATTCTTGCCTGGAGAATCCCATGGATGGAGGAGCCTAGTAGGCTACAGTCCACGGGGTCGCAAAGAGTCGGACACGGCTGAGCAACTTCACTTCACTTTCACTTTAAGAATTTCCAGTTTGAAAAAATTATATATATAAAAAGTTGGCTTGTTCAATTTCTTTAAATGACTTTGAGTATTTTTATTACCCTTTAATGTTACATGCATGTGTGTGGTAAATTGCTTCGATTGTGTCTGACTCTGCAACCTATGAACCATAGCTGACCAGACCCCTCTGTCCATGGGATTGTCCAGGGAAGAATACTGGAGTGGGTTGCCGTGCCCTCCAGGGGATCTTCCCGACCCAGGGATCACGTCTCTTACATCTCCTGCATTGGCAGGCGGGTTCTTTACCACTCTGGGCCACCTGGGGAGCCCTCAGGTACATATATTTCTTTAATTGGGACTGGGCATTATTCTAGGGACTACATGTGCAGTGGAGAAAAAAATGAGATTGTTGCCTCATAGAGCTTATATTCTAGATGCTAAATGAATACGCATAAATAAAATTATCACATATGGAGACAAGGGAAAATTTATGTAGGCAATAGCTGTATCTCATAATTTTGATATATTGCATTTTCATTTTCATTATTTCAGTAGTATTTTATTATTTCTCACTTTTAAAGATTTTTTTTAAAAATATGGACCATTTTTAAATTGGATTTGTTACAACATTGTTTCTTTGTTTTGCTTTTTGGTTTCTTGGCCACTAAGTATGTAGGATCTTAGCTCCCCGACCAGGGATTGAACTCACACCTCCTGCATTGGAAAGCTAAGTCTTGGCCACTGGACCACCAGGGGAGTCCCTACTGCTTTTCTTTTGATGTATTCTTTGGTCCATGGGTTATATGATGATGGTGATGTGCATGCTCAGTCATGTCTGACTCTTTGTGACCCCATGGGCTGTAGCCCGCCTGGCTCCTCTGTCCGTGGGATTCTCCAGGCAAGAATACTGGAGTGGGTTGCCATTCCCTTCTCTAGGGGATCTTCCTGACCCAGAGGTCAAACCTGCGCCTCTGGCACTGCAGGCAGATTCTTTACTATCTGAGCCACCAGGGAAGCCCCAAATGACAAACAGTAGATGAGATTTAGTCCTACTGAGTCAGTGCACTTTTTCCTTAAAACCTTCCTTAGCACTTCTAGCCTTGTTACTAGCTTGCCTTCTCTCAGGTCATCAGCAAGTGTCTTTTCTTCTCTAGGACATTCACTCACCCTATAAGGCTCTATATCCCTTTAGGGGAAGGGCTGAGAGGGTCATCACAGTGTGGAAGGCAGGGTCTTCTTCCTAGGTCCTTGGCTGCCACCCCAGCCACTGGCTTCCTATTCTGGATCTGGAAAATAGCTCAGGTCTGGAAAATGAGCAAAGGATTGTGGCTTTTTATTAGAGTCATCACTTTCAGTGTAGAGTCCTGCTCCTCCATTCTTGCTTACCTCCCCATCCCCCAGTGACAGACGGAAGGCAGCAAGTAGGTGGGCTGGCTATCAATTTTGCAGATTGGGGCACCACTCACTCTTAACTGTCTCAATTCTCTGAAGGTCCAGCGACCTTGGTTGCCCTTCTGACCTTGCTGATCCTCATGATAATCGTAGCCTCCTGGGTTTGGCAGTTGAGCATCGTAACACCTGCCTTCAATTATATCAGAATCCCATTAACTAGCCCCGTTATGTGAATGCCTTCCTTACCACCATACCTGGTCTGTCAAGGGAGTGCCCTTCTCACCAGCACAGTCCTGATGGCCTTGGTGAGTGTACCCTGAGCCCTCCCATGGATCAAAGTCCTGTGCGAGTTTTTCTGGCCTCACATATTATTCCACTTCTCCCAGCCTATTTCTTTCTCTGTTCTCCTTTAGGATGAGTCAGACATTTCCACTTTCTTGACAGCGGCCATTATTTTTACCAGGCCTCTACAAGCCATCCTGGCAGTGAACTGGCCGTTCCCTGGAGACATTGCTAAGATGCTAAATTCTGTGTCCAAAGAAACATCCCCAAATCAATGAATTCTTCCTTATCTGGTCTTATCTTCTCTTCTACTTGATCTAGTATTCTTAAATCAGTCTTAGGAATTTGCCCTTAGCTCCTGCTGGTAAATACTATTTCTTGCTACTCTTTAGGCATATCGTTTATTTTTGTCTTTTATTGGATCCATTATGTTTCCAGTCAAGTTCTGCTCAGCTTTAACTCTTGTGGTTCTCTCTCTGGTGGATCAAACAGAATGTTTCTGAGGGGAGCTGGTAATGCTTTATGAGGGAGAGGTCTCTACAGAATGTTCATTAATGTAAATCCATAGGTTTCAGGGACAACAGCCTGAGGGGCATCCATTCAGATGGTCCTATCTTAAGTGTCCCACATTTCCCCACCAGGAACTTGACTTTTACATAACATACCTGCTTTGGCTGAGCACTCAAATATCTCTTGGACTCTGAGACTAACAATTAGGTCTTCAGCTTATTGTTCAGTTATGCCTGCCCTTCCTCTATCTGAGAAAAGAGCCTCCTGTGGGTTATTAGAGAGGACATAGTGCTTTCCCTTTTAGCCATTAATGGCTTTTTAACAGCCCTCAGTCTCTCATTATCCTTCCATAGTGTGTTGGAAAAACTTAGCAGGGATTACGGTTGGTGTTTTAGAATGCCCATCATTGCACATAGCATGGCATTCTCCTCCTCTGGGGTATTTCCCCACATTACTATTATTGAAGTTTTAACATTTATATTGTCACCTTGTGTATTGGGCTGTACCCCACAGGCCTGGAAGCCTTGCAGCTGCCCACCTCAGGACTGAAGAAAGGGCTCAGACATAGTAACAGAGACATCAGTGACTTATTGGAAATCAGGTCTTGCAAGTCCAAAACAAACGGTCCTCCTGGAGAGACATCCCACCGTGCATATTGCCAACAGCAGGCAGGACATGGCAACTATCTTCATTACTTGGGGGACAAAGAGGCTACCATTTCTTGGGGGAACTGACCTCAGGTTGGCTCACCAGTTACCAGGGAAACCAGAGGCTGGGGAATGGGCAAGCACATAGGTTGTTGTTGATTAAGCCCTGTACTTAAGTGAACTGGATAGTCATATGAGTGAAGCAGGGATTGGTCAAGCAGGACATGTGCAGATAGCAAGAGAATAGCCACTGGAATGACCTGCCCAGACCTTGTGTTAACAACGAACTGTGACCCCCTACTAACCTGGACGGCATCCAATTCAGCTGCCAGGTAGGAGGCAACCACCCAGTTCTTGATCTTACTGTCTTTATCTGGGTTTACTATTGGTACCCCTAGGGTTAGTTTGGGTTGCCAAGAAACAGACGGCACAATAGGGTTAAGTGTAGAAGAAATTAATGAATTAGGGAAATGCCTGGCCTTCAGCATGGCCTCAGTACAAATGTGATGGCCTCAGTACAAATGTGATGGCTTCAGTGAGAAGCCGCCAGGCCCCTCGGTGAACTAAGGAAGTTATACTCCTTGCTGTCAGAGATCTGAGAGGCATGATCTCATGGCCACTGCATATGACAAATGTTACAAGAAACTGAGTCTGGACATTTTATTTTGGAAGCTATATAGGTGATACTGATTTAGAAACAATAGTGAATAATAAAATGAAAACGTTCAGCTGTATACAAACTCCATTTTGGATGACATCAGTATTTTAGGAGTGGTAAATTGGGAGTCACAGAAAAAACAGAGTGGTCAAAAAATCACACTAAAACTAGAATAAAGTGGCATCTAGTTATTTCTCTATAGCTTTACAACCACAAGTCCACTTTGAATCATCATCCTCTGTCATATGAAAGATTAGCCTCCTCCATCAAAGTGAAAGTCGCTCACTCGTGTCCGACTTTTTGTGACCCCATGGACTATACAGTCCATGGAATTCTCCAGGCCAG
Source organism: Ovis aries (assembly GCF_016772045.2). NCBI lineage: Eukaryota > Metazoa > Chordata > Mammalia > Artiodactyla > Bovidae > Ovis > Ovis aries. The sequence goes on from NC_056058.1 coordinate 95,909,248, forward strand.
AATACTGAAGTGGGTAGCCTTTCCCTTCTCCAGGGGATCTTTCCAACCCACGGATTGAACCCAGGTCTCCCGCATTGCAAGCAGATTCTTCACCAGCTGAGCCACAAGGGAAGCCCAAGAATACTGGAGTAGGTAGCCTATCCCTATCCATCAGATCTTCCTGACCCAAGAATTAAACTAGAGTCTCCTGAATTGCAGGCAGATTCTTTACCAACTAAGCTGTCAGGGAAGCCCATGCCTCCTCTGTGCAATGTTTTCTCTTGAGTATAGCCAGAGTGGTTAAAGAACAAATCGGATCATATCCTTCCATCATATCCTTTAGTCTTTCTTTTTAGGGTAAAATCTAAAATTTTAAAAATGACCTGCATGATCATAGCTTCTATCCACAGCCCATCTTCAGCTATGCTTCCTCTCACTAACATATTCCAATCACAATGACTGCCCTTTAGTTCTTTGGATCACTTCCCTTGTGCCTTAAAGTCTTTACATACATTGTTGTTTTTGTCTTGAAAGCTTTCCGTTCCTCTTTCATTCCATGTTTCCCCAGCCCAAAAGCCAAGGAAGGAAAGAGTGCCAAGAAAATGGTTGCAATCAATGTTGTAAAATGCAGCTAAGATGTCCAGTAATTCGTAATGGAGAAATTCTCATTTGGATTATTAATAGAAATGTCACTGGTTAAATTGGTATAATTAAAATGGCATGAAAGGAGTAGAAGGTACAGTGGCTTAGGCTGAAGGACAAAAAAAGAGGTCATAAAGTGAATTATTAGAGACTGTCTTTGAGAAGTCTGACACCACCCTTATGGCAGAAAGTGAAGAGGAACTAAAAAGCCTCTTGATGAAAGTGAAAGGAGAGTGAGAAGTTTGGCTTAAAGCTCAACATTCAGAAAATGAAGATCATGGCATCTGGTCCCATCACTTCATGGGAAATAGATGGGGAAACAGTGGAAACAGTGTCAGACTTTATTTTTGGGGGCTCCAAAATCACTGCAGATGGTGATTGCAGCCATGAAATTAAAAGACACTTACTCCTTGGAAGGAAAGTTATGACCAACCTAGATAGCATATTCAAAAGCAGAGACATGACTTTGCCAAGAAAGGTCTGTCTAGTCAAGGCTATGGTTTTTCCTGTGGTCATGTATGGATGTGAGAGTTGGACTGTGAAGAAAGCTGAAGAATTGATGCTTTTGAACTGTGGTGTTGGAGAAGACTCTTGAGAGTCCCTTGGACTGCAGGGAGATCCAACCAGTCCATTCTGAAGGAGATCAGCCCTGGGTGTTCCTTTGAAGGAATGATGCTAAAGCTGAAACTCCAGTACTTTGGCCACCTCATGTGAAGAGTTGACTCATTGGAAAATACTCTGATGCTGGGAGGGATTGGGGGCAGGAGGAGAAGGGGACGACAGGATGAGATGGCTGGATGGCATCACTACTCGATGGACATGAGTCTGAGTGAACTCTGGGAGTTGGTGATGGACAGAGAGGCCTGGTGTGCTGCAATTCATGGGTCACAAAAAGTCGGACACAACTGAGCGACTGAACTGAACTGAACTGAACTTGAAAGTCTGAGTAGAGAAGGATAGAATACAGTCTAAGTAGAGCATAGGGTGAAGAAAAGTTTGGTTAATTTGTTTGAGATTTGAGAGATTTGGGATAGTCACATATATATTGGAGGAAAAAAAATCCAGGAACAAAAGAAGATATTGAAGACAAATGAGAATAGGATATCATTGATTAACTATAATTCCTGGGAAGTAGGAAGGGATAGGATCTAAAATGAAGATGTAAGGGATTTGCCTTGGAAGAAGGGCATCCACCCTCTCTGTTACCAAATTTGCAAAGAATCAACCCAGGCTTGGATTTTTTTTGTGTGTCTTTCTCCCTCTGATGTAGTGGAATAAGAATCCAATTCTGACATCTGTCTAAGAACAAAAGAGTTGAACCAACATACAGTTGACATAACTTTGGGAAAATCACAGCTTTCTGAGGCTGATTTTCTCATTCGTGTGATGGATATTTGCATATGTTTTAGGATAATTTTGATGACCACATCAGGTTCAGTCCAGTTCAGTTCAGTTCAGTCGCTCAGTCCTGTCTGACTCTTTGTGACCCCATGAATCACAGCACACCAGGCCTCCCTGTCCATCACCAACTCCCAGAATTCACTCAGACTCATGTCCATAGAGTCCGTGATGCCATCCAGCCATCTCATCCTCTGTCATCCCCTTCTCCTCCTGCCCCCAGTACCTCCCAGCATCAGAGTCTTTTCCAATGAATCAACTCTTCGCATGAGGTGGCCACAGTACTGGAGCTTCAGCTTTAGCATCATTCCTTCCAAAGAAATCCCAGGGTTGATCTCCTTCAGAATGGACTGGTTGGATCTCCTTGCAGTCCAAAGGACTCTCAAGAGTCTTCTCCAACACCACAGTTCAAAAGCATCAATTCTTTGGTGCTCAGCCTTCTTCACAGTCCAACTCTCACATCCATACATGACCACTGGAAAAACCATAGCCTTGACTAGATGGACCTTAGTCGGCAAAGTAATGTCTCTGCTTTTAAATATACTATCTAGGTTGGTCATCACTTTTCTTCCAAGAAGTAAGTGTCTTTTAATCAGGTTACCCATGTCAAGATCTTTTGAGGCTTTAAAAAACCCTACAGCTCTTGAGAGTTCTGTAAATAGAGGGCAATATTATGGCCACTGTCCATCTAGATGGGGGTAAAACTCTAACTTGCATTTTTTAGGTAATTGATTGCATTGTATTACCTTGCCAGCTCTCCTGATGAAGATCTGTTCTCAATCTTAATGAAGGAGAAATGGTTCGGAGTGAGTCATTCATAGGTCTCTAGGTCAAATAGCAAATTTATAATCCATGTATGGTACTGAGTTTACTGAGAAGCTTCCCTGGTGGCTCAAACCATAAACAGTGTGCCTGCCATGTGGGAGACCTGGGTTTGATCCTCAGGAAGATCCCCTGGAGGAGGGCATGGCAACCCATTCCAGTATTCTTGCCTGGAAAATACCATGGACAGAGAAGTGTGGCAGGCTACAGTCCATAGGTCGCAAAGTAGGACACATGACTGAAAAACTAACACAAATTTTTAAAGTAGATTTTATTTTTTGGAGCAATTTTAGGTTCACAGTAAAATTAAGGAGAAGGTACCAAGATTTCTCACATATTCCTTGCCCTGACACATGCATAGCCTTTTCTGTCATCAATATTCCCCACCAGAGTAGTGCATTTGTTACAACTGATAACCTAAATGACCATATTATTATCACCCAAAGTCTGTAGTTTACAATAGAGTTCACTTTTGCTGGTTACATTCTATGGGTTTTGATAAATGTATAGTGACATGTATCCCCCACTAGAGAATCATACAGAATTTTACTGCCCCCAAAATCCTCTGTGCTTAAGTTTATACACTTTGTATACTTCTTGCTAGTACAGTTGTATCCTTCCTAGCTTCATAAAGTCTGTGCCAAATGTATAGTTCTTGATAATCTCCAAGATTTATGCTGAATGTAGTTTCTTCTAGGAGAAGAAACTTTCTTTTGCAGGGCCAGCTCCAGCATACAAAAAACACCAAGTTTGCAGATAGAAAGGGAAGCTCTTTCATCAACTCATCTCATTGGAATTGTATACTCATTTTTTTTTTTCTATTTTCCGTAAGTGCTTGGAATCTGAGTTCCATGCTTGCCTTGCACTCCCTCTAATGACGGAATTGATGAATTTCACATTTTCCTTGGGTTTCATTTTTTTTTTTCAAATGCCCTTGCCCCTATGACTCTTTCCGCTTGTCTTAGGGTATAACATTTACTCAGCATGTACATGCCAAGAGAGAAATTATAATATCAATCAATGCATTGACTTTCAAACATTTAAAAACAATAAAACCCTTTATTCAAACAAAATGTCAATGTGTAAAACTGACAGTCATGTGATAACTGTAAAAGAAGACATGTGAGGGAAGTACGGATTTGCTCAGACACCTACTAGCGAGCTTCCAAGATACTTTTCAAGTACTTGCAAGATTTAATGGGATATGAAAATTTCTGTGCAACTCATTGTATATGATTATTTCATCACATGAATTGATATACAATGCTCCTAATTAAATAATGTTTGTTTTATGAAGGATTTCTTAAGAGAATACAATGGAACTTATTAAAGAAAATTTTAGACAGTAGTAAAATTATTTTAGGGCTGGTAGTTCTTACCATTTAGCCTTTTTCAATGCTCAAAATGTTGCTCTATCCTTTCAAAGAACTTGAGGATCCCTGTGTTTTATTTTTCAATCAGATGGAGAAAATTTGATTTGGAGCAAAGATCGTCTTTTCTTGTTCAGCCATATGTACAAAGTGGGTACTTCTTAGACATCTGTTGATGATGTTGGTGAGCCTGCATTTGGAGCAGTACAAAGGTTAGGTCAGGGATACCTAGCATCTTACAGAACAACAGCACCAGGGCAAGAGCGCGTGTCTCCAGCTCCTGGTCAGGGCTACAGATCTTGGTTGTGGAAGTTTTGCATTACGCAACTCCATGGAGCAGTATTTCCCTCATTGACGTGACGCATGTCATTTTAGCCAATTTTTGGCAGACGGCATTAAAGTGTCTTGAGGCAGGAGCACATTTTTCTAATTTACTCAAAGTCATCCTTTAGATTGGCAGCCTGTTTAGTTATTGGTTCATGAAGCTCAGGGGACGGACTCAAACTGATCAAACACTGAAGAGTTCTGAAATGGCAGCCAGATATTGAGACTTGTAATTGCAAGTATGTGGAAACACTCCTCCAGTGAGTATCGCCTTGCTGCCCTGGTGGGAAAGTCTATGTGGGAAACAGACTTTGTGTATGTAAGTTTGCATAGTGAATGTGTGTGTTGGATATTTGTTATTTTATTTGCCTTCCCCCCTCCCTTGGGAATGGCCTTTCCTCATCCCCTGTGAGCTCAGTAGGGACCACCAGTGACAAGGTCTCTCTAGCCTGGTTATATGGATGGGCCTGCGACTTAGAGAGGAAACTTAATGTCCCATCCCCTCAGCTCTAGTGTTTAGCTCGGTGGCGGATTCATGTTGATGTTTGGCAAAACCAATATAGTATTATAAAGTAAAATAAAGTAAAAAAAAAAAAAAAAAAGAGTGAGCCTAATAGCACAAGCCAGGGCAATATTGTCTCTGAGAGAAAAGAGCTTTCTTTTCCCTCTTGGGTTGTGTTGACTGTGTCCCTCTGTCCTCGGCCTCAGCGAGGAGGGATGACGTCGACGGACAGAGAAACGTGGATCCGGGAGACTGGATGGGGGGTGCATCTAAAGCAGGGACTGTGTCACGTATGGTGAGGCATATGCTTCAGCGCTGCTCTCCCAATTCACCCCTCCTTCCCTTCACCCCCGCGCCCACAAGTCTGTTCTCTACATCTGTGCCTCCATCGCCCTGCAGATGGGTTCGTCAGCACCATCTTTCTAGATTCCATCCATATGCGTTAATATATGATGTTTGTTCTTCTCCTTCTGACTTACTTCACTCTGTATAGTGGGCTCTAGGTTCATCCACCTCATTAGAACTGACTCAAGTGCACATAAAATAGACAGACAGTGGGAATTTGCTGTACGATGCAGGGAGCTCAAACTCGATGCTCTGTGACCACCTAGAGGGGTGGGATGGTGGAAGGGAGGTTCAGGAGGGAGGGGACATATGCATGCCTATGGCTGATTCATGTTGATGTGTGGCAGAAACTAACACAATATTGTAACTGGTTATCCATCCATTAAAAAACAAAACAAAACAGGGACTCAGCAAGGATGAACACAAGGCAGTGTTTGAATCCCTGAACTGCCTGAGACCAGGTCCGTCTGTAAGTGTTTCAGCCCAGATCCTTCTCCTTCTTAAGTCTGCTTGAGTGGGTTTCTTTGACTTACAATTGAAATATGTCTGACTAATACATTTTGATCATGTATGATTGTGAGAGTTGGACTATAAAGAAAGCTGAGCACCGAAGAATTGATGCTTTTGAACTGTGGTGCTGGAGAAGACTCTTGAGAGTCCCTTGGACTGCAAGGAGATCCAACCAGTCCGTCCTAAAGGAGATCAGTCTTGAAAGTTCATTGGAAGGACTGATGTTGAAGCTGAAACTCCAATACTTTGGCCACCTGATACGAAGAGCTGACTCATTGGAAAAGACCCTGACACTGGGAAAGATTGAGGGCGGATTCATGTCGATGTATGGCAAAACCAATGCAATATTGCAAAGTAATTAGCCTCCAATTAGAATAAGTAAATTTATATTAAAAAAAGAGAAGGGGACGACAGAGGATGAGATGGTTGGATGGCATCACCGACTCGGTGCACATGGGTTTAGGTGGACTCTGGGAGTTGGTGATGGACAGGGAGGCCTGGCATGCTGGGATTCATGGGGTCGCAAAGAATCAGACACGACTGAGCGACTGAACTGAACTGAATACATTTTGGGCTCAGAACAGGAGACCTTATCTGAGGGCATTGGTCCCACTGCCCTCCTTGGACATGGGCTGCACTTGCCTGGTGATAAGAGACTTGTGCTCTGTAGCAGCTGGAGGTGAATCATCCTCCACTTTTGAGATTCTCATAGGACACCTGCCCCTTTCAACAGGTTTTTCTTCAAATAGAGGACAGTGCAAGTTATTAGATAACAGATTTACTTAGTTATGATGCCTAGCACTTTCAAAGACTTACGTTTTTTCCAAAGTCTCCTTGGACACATATTTCTAAAACATTCATTAATGTTCATCTGTAGATGTCATTTTCCCTTGATTTGCCTTTGTCAAGGGTTATAAACCACACTTATTTGCTAAGTAACAACCTATTTTTAAAAACCCTAATAATGCCAATAGTATGATACATTATGGTTTTTATTACTGCTAAAAAATTCCTTAGAATCCAAAAGGTATGATAGTAAATTTTATCCTTAAGTTGTTCACTCTTCAAAATTGAATTCCCAGTAGATCATTTTATTTCTCTTTGTCTTAGGGAACATCTAACAGGGTCCTCTATGATATCACTACTTGAATTAACCCTTTCTAGAGTTGAGCTTTCTCAGTGAATTTCTTCAGTCTTTTGTAAGACAAAGTTAAGTGTCTCACAATAAGGAAGCCCAACATGTACGATGGTGCTTTTTAAGAATAGATGAGCTTGAGAATAAATTTTGTCTCTGTCATAAAATACTTAGAGCCTTAGAATGGCCGTAGCAGAACTGTAGAGTAATGGGCTTTGGATTTGGCTGTACTGATCCAGTTCTTCAGGGGCTGAAGTTCTACTGAAGACTTTGGGCAGGCACTTGTTACCATAGCTGAACATTGCAGGGTGGCATCAAAACAGGAGAGAAGGAAGAAGAAAATTTTTATTTCCTTTTTACTCACAGTATCCCTCTACTCTATTTCCACTCTTTGCATTGAATGAGCTGATATTGCTGTGATATATGTGGAAGGGCTCTCTCTAACGTTAGACACCCATTGAAGAGATATTATTCCTTACTTTGTATCATAAGCTCTTCTTTCTCCAATAGTTTTCTCTAATTATGACTCGCTGGTCTCATGTAGAGGAGAGAGTGTTAGAATCAGAGCTGGGCGGTCTAGGTTCAGTCTTGGTTTTTCTGTATTTCCCACCTTCTCTCCAAGCTGCAGCATTTTTTTTTTTTTTTTTGGTTTTTGGTTTTGTTTCATTTGTAAGTTGGGGAAGATGATGACTGCATTCCCTTCAGACAAAATGGAAAAGCATATCTACAAATGCATGACTTTAGAGAGAAAGACTTAGAACAATGGGCTTCCCTGGTGGCTCAGCTGGTAAAGAATCCGCCTGCAATGAGGGAGACCTGGGTTCAGTGCCTGGGCTGGGAAGCTCCCCTGGAGAAGGGAAAGGCTACTCACTCCAGTATTCTGGCCTGGAGAATTCCATAGACTGTATAGTCCATGGGGTCGCAAAGAGTCAGACATGACTGAGCGACTTTCACTTTCTATCACAAATAGACTGAGAAGTGTGATTTTCATTATCAATCATAGAATGACATTCATGTAAGTAGGCATGTACTCACACACCCATGCATAAATGCACATACATATACGTACAATGTCTTTCCAACACATTTTTACCACTGCCTATTCAGAATGACCAGAGAGAGGTAACTTCAGATTTGATATAACTCAAGAAGCACTATTATTAAGGCTCTTTTTTGTGTGACAGGAAACTTGATTCAGCTTATTTGGCTCATATCATATTGATCAACTGATGTCCTGGGGTGTTAATACCTGAATAAGTTGGTATTGTGGTGGATTTCTTTAATTACTAAATACCCACCAATCCGGTTTTCTAAAAACCATTTAGTGTAGTTGATAAAGGGTCAGAAAGTAAGGCAATTTTTCATATTTGCCTCTTGCTTTTTTCATATGAAAAGCTACCTGGCCAGTTAACATTCTATAAACCCGCTTTTATCTTGCGATTTGTTGTGTATCCATTTTAATCAACAGAATCTTCAGTTAGCCTTTAGGAAACATGTGAGAATCAAACACGGGCACCTCCACTTTGCTTCATTCTCCTTCAGATTTTCAGCCTGTGTTTACTGATAGTGGAATGCATTTGTTAATCACTGCAAATGAAACAATCATGTGTCTCAAATTTATTCTGCAACATCTTTACTCTTTTCTCTCTATGTCTTTTAACAATAGCTATTAATAAATGCAGGAGACCTGGGTTCAATCCCTGGGTTGGGAAGATCCCTTGGAGAAGGAAATGGCAACCCACTCCAGCATTCTTGCCTTGAAAATCCCGTGGACAGAGGAGCCTAGTAGGCTACAGTCCACGGGGTCGCAAAGAGTCGGACATGACTGAGCAGCTTCACTTTCATTAATAAATTTATGATTATATTTTAATACTTAATGCCTCACATTATCTCATGTGATTATTGAGAAGATGGAATTAAATATGTCCTTAGGAAGTGCTGTTGATTTCAGTAATCACAGAGAATGGATTGGCAGCAAAAGTGGACAAATAGGGTCAGTTCAGTTCAGTCGCTCAGTTGCGTCCTACTTTGCAGCCCCATGGACTGCAGCACGCCAGGCTTCCCTGACCATCACCACCCCCCAGAGCCTACTCAAACCCAAGTCCATTGAGTCAGTGATACCATCCACCCATCTCACCCTCTGTCATCCCCTTCTCCTCCTGCCTTCAATCTTTCCCAGCATCAGGGTCTTTTCTGTAGGGAACAAGGTATAAGGAAGGTTGAGAAGTGCTTGCAAATGAGACTCTCAACCAGGGCTGAACATTCTTGCAAACGAGATGTTCTGCCCAGTGTAGGGAACTAGGTACAAGGAAGGTTGAGAAGCGCTTGCAGACGAGACTCTCAACCAGGGCTGAACATTCTTGCAAATGAAATATTCAGCTAAGAATCCTCTGTTTGTTCCCGTGGGAAAAGAACATTTCTTGCACACAAGGATGTTTTTCTGATTCCTCAAAAGGAACAGACCCAGGGACAAAATGGATTCCAAGTTGATAAGGAAGTTCCCCAAAACAAAGTCTTAGCTGCCCTAAATAAGTCAAGGTAAAGGTTATCTCGCCCTGCGCCTGCGCACTGCATAGTCGCTGAATTATGGTGTTTGGCAACTTGCCCTGTAGATTGTTGTGCAAGGGATATAAAATAAAGCAGCTGTAAGAAGCAAGTGTTAAAATACAAAGATTCAACCCACTCTGCAGTGTTGGTGTTTCATTCCATCACCAGCACTTTTCAAATGAGTCAGTTCTTTGCATCAGGTGGCCAAAGTATTGGAGCTTCAGCTTCAGCACTAGTCCTTCCAGTGAATATTTAGGACTGGTTTCCTTTAGGATTAACTGGCTTGATCTCCTTGCAGTCCAAGGGACTCTCAAGAGTCTTCTCCAACACCACAGTTCAAAGGCATCAATTCTTTGGTGCTCAGCTTTCTTTATGGTCCAACTCTCACATCCAAATAGGATACTGGGTCAGATCTGAGAAGAGTGGGAGGGGCTTTATACATCAGAACTGGGGTCCAGAAAAATTGAGGTTCAGAAGGCAAAGCACAACATAAAAATGTATTGAAAAGAATGTGAATCCTTAAAGATGGATAGGCTTGATTACCTGTATGATCTTGGGCAATTCATCTTTCTGGGTTTAGTCTTAACCATAAAAGGAGATCTCTATATCAGAGTGCTGTTGCAAAAATGCAATGAGATAATGCCGAGTAAATTTAAAGTGCTCATAACAGATTAGGCACTCAGTAACTCCCAGTCTGGTGGCCACCTCTGAGATGTCCCTTAGGGTCCCACCTCCTAGTGGTTACAACTCTGTTCGTTTCCATTCCACACTTGCCTGAGTTGGTTTGGGTGACAATGAAATACAGCAGTGGTGTCACTTCTGAGATTAGCTGATACAAAGATTGCAGTTTTCATTTGAGGTTCTCTGTCTCCCTTTGTATAGCTCGATGTCAGAGAGGACATGTTCTTGCAGCCACTGCGAGAGGGTGGGGAGGGTCTGAGGCTTCTTGCCAACAGGCCTCTGATTAAGCTTGGAAGTAGCCCCAGAAACTGCAGCCCTAGCTGGTACTCTGACTGCAGCCTTGTGAAAGACCACAAGTCAGAATCACAGAGCTAAGCTGCTCATGAATTTCTGACCCACCCAGACAGTGAGATAACAAGTACTTTCCTTTAAGTCACTAAATTTGGGTTCATTTGTTTTGCAACAATCAATCAGTTCAGTTCAGTTCAGTCGCTCAGTCATGTCTGACTTTTTGTGACCCTGTGGACTGCAGCACACCAGGTCTCCCTGTCCATCACCAACTCCCAGAGCTTACTCAGATTCATGTCCATCGAGTCGGTATGCCATCCAGCCATCTCATCCTCTGTCGTCCCCTTTTCCTCCCACCTTCAATCTTTCCCAGCATCAGGGTCTTTTCCAATGAGTCAGCTCTTCACATCAGGTGGTCAAAGTATTGGAGTTTCATCTTCAGTGTCAGTCCTTCCAAAGAATATTCAGGACTGATTTCCTTTAGGATGGACTGGTTGGATCTCCTTGCAGTCCAAGGGACCCTCAAGAGTCTTCTCTAACACCACAGTTCAAAAGCTTCAATTCTTCAGCACTCAGCTTTCTTTATAGTCCAACTCACATCCATACATGACTCCTGGAAAAAGCATAGTCTTGAGTGGGAATCAATACACATAGCCATTATTTGGAAGATTTGGGAAGTAAGGGTTAAAATTTAAACTAGTTTGGGCTAGTGGTCAGGGGTGAGAATTTGAAGCAGAATTGAGAGGGAAATTTAAACACTGGTCTCCTAAGCGTGTTCATTCTTTGCTATCTATTGGAGGCTTCTGAGCCAGCACCTCCGAACTGGTGTGTTGTGAATTGGGTACATTGAGATATTGACTCTTCTTAATGCTTTGGGTGGTTGGGGAGGTCTGGAGAGGCTGAGTTCTTGGAGCTTGTCACTTCTGGTTACGAGAAAGCTTCTTTCTTTATGCCTGTGTGTCATAATAATATTTTCTAGACGTGCTGGCGTGTGAAACAGTTGGACAGCACTGACATTTGTAAGATTGGACATTTATAAGACTGGCATATTTTTTTTGGCTACAGAGATATGAGATCAAAAACTTCACATAAAACATGAATTGTGAATGTTGGGCTAAGTCAGAATCAGAATCCTATGGTCCCCTAAGGTCCGTAAATGAGTATTCAAAGATTCCATAAACAACACGAAATTATGTTGCACATGGGTCTGCTGCTGTGCTGTCGTGTGTGTTTATGCAGTGAATGTTTTTTTTCAGAGAACCAGTTTTATTCCTTTTCGCAGATTTTCAAATAAGTCTATAAACCAAAAGAGATGAAGGGCCACCAGACTACATGCTTAATGAGGCTCTCCCCAGCTTTTAAAATACCAGAATTCTAGATCTAATGGGATTGGGCTATAGAAGATCACTTTCTGATTCAAGGTCAGACAGACCAGCTATAAAATTCAAGGTGGACCCTTTGGGACCAATTTTAGGGCTTTATATATTTTCTCAGAGTGTAGGGTTAAGCATGTGAGCTCTGGATCTCCACCGCATGGATGTGACTTAGTGGCCTTGGTCTAGTGATGCTAGCCCTGTGCCTCCGTTTCCTCAATTATACCAGCAAGTTTATCCCCTGCACGGGGTTGGTGTGATGACTACACGAGCTATCCCATGTAAGGTGCTTAGAACTGTGCCTGCCTGGCACGTTTTCGGTGCTCAATAACGTTTGTAACGGTCATCACTGTTGCTGTTGCCTCTCGATGCAAACGTCTTCCTAGCGGTTGGAATGCCTGAAATCAGAAGCAGTTTAAGTCTTCTTGCCTTCACAGAGGACTGGGTCACGGTGGCCCAGGGCTGGGACTCTGCTCTCTCTTTTCCCTAGAAGCTGAGAAGGCCTTGGGCAGTTATTTGTTCATTTGGTCCAGACTTGGTGAGAACAGGCAGAGGTTGCTGTTGACCTCCACCAATCTCAGATTCTTCTTTGTAAAACCAAAGGGTTGGGCGACATGACTTTTAAGGTCTCTTTCAGTTAGAGTGATCTGTGACTTACTGATACTAGAGGGAATGCACAGGTAAGCAACATTAGCTGTGAAGTGGAGCGACGGATAACCAGTACACTTGCCTTTTCAAGTTTAAAATAGTGTTAACTCCGGGAGTTGGTGATGGACAGGGAGGCCTGGCGTGCTGAGATTCATGGGGTCGCAGAGTCGGACACAACTGACTGACTGAACTGAACTGAACTGAACTGAACTGACATTTAGAAGAAAACTTGGCTTCCAATGCTAGCTAGGTGTATGTTGAATATAAAACAAATGTAGCTTCTGGAAAATGAGAATTTTCTTAGTAATTATAAAACTACTAGATTTTGATACAAAATTCCATGTTCTATATCATGAGGATTACCTATCTATATCTATGTCTCCTTATGCATATATACTTATGTACAGCTCCCATGTTAAGAAAATCTGAAGCATTATTCATGAACAAATTTAATTTGCTGGAACATTAATAGTATTAAAATTAATGTTTTCACCCAATGGTCTTCCTTTCCATGTATTTTTTTTTTTTTCAGAAAGTAAAGCAACTACTGTGGAAATGAAAGATGCAAATTGCTGAAAATGTGGCAGAAGCAGTAAATAAAATTTTAGGAAGGCAATCAAAGGTTTCTAAGTATTAAGTAGATAACTTCCCCTTCCCTCTTGTATTACCCGGGTTTAAGAAAATCGTGCCACGAAACTGCCAGCAGAGGTCCTCCGTTCCGCAGTTTTTCAGTTCTGTTGGCTCTCTCCCCGTGGCACTATAGCAAACTGATTTCAGGGACTCATTTGCTCACTATAGCATAAGTACTCACAATGCAGGGCCTACAGGCTTAAGCTATTAATGGAAAAGAAGACATTTAAATAAAAAATACATTTAACATGTGCAATGACGTGTAATATGCTGAAAAACACTGTACTCCAGAAGAACTTAGGGAGTTGAAAGTGCAAGTTACAGGGTTTTCAATTATTGGTTAAAAAGGTAAAGAACGGGGAGGAGAAGACTAGACCGTTATGTGCAGGTCTCATTTAAAAAAATCTTTTCAGCTTTATTCTTTTCTCAGTTTGAACTAGCCTTATATTTCTGAGAGTAAAAGAAAACAAAAGTATTTATATAGGCCCTTCCTTGGGTAAAAATTTAGAATAGTTCCCCCCCCCCCCCCCTTTTTTTTTGCTGCAGGAAAAAAAAAAAAACCTGGGTCTGTTCGGTTCAAACACTATTGAAGCTAAAGGCAGAACCATGGGACCCCCTAGTGCACTCCATGTGTTTCCCCATTAAAGATGAATTTTTAAAGAAGACATAAAACAGACCTAGAAATAGCTAGTAGGAGTCTATTGCCGCCTGAAATATTTAAAATTGAGTTGCCAGTTGCCTTATTTTTTTTTTTGTCTTTGCACTGAGCTATCACTGTAAATTCATCATCAACAGGGTGCTCACCAGAGAGACTTGGGCATCTCTTTTGATAGCCCTTAATAGTTCCCTGGTGGTAACTATTACCACCAGAAAAAGTATGCTAGGCTTTCTTGACAATATGTGTAAAATATAGAAAATGGACATTTGATCAGAAAAAGAAAATCGAATTTCAAGACAATAGCCAAGGCTCCCTCTCTCCGGCTTTCTGCCTCCTAATCTGCATAATGCCTGAAGGTGTGCTTGAGGAAGGCATGCGTTAGGGAGGGCAGGCAAACCAAATTGCCTAGAATAGACGCAAATAGCTGGCAGGTTGAGTAGATGCTATCTTGTGGCCAAGAAGCAATATAATGAGATTCCACTCTTCAATTCTTCTTGAGGATGTTTGCTTACGTTTTCTTCCCCCCTGCCCCCCCCCCCCAATATGCAGTGCTTCTTATCTTTTTTTTTTTTTTTAATAATCCCTGGCTCCCTTGAGAATTAGAAAGTGTTTAGAAGTCAAACAGGAAAAAGCTAATAATGTGAATATGGGTGATGACTTTGGCCTTTCTCAAAGGTTAAATTAAGACTCATTTATTTATTTATTTTTAATAAAAAAAAAGGACTCAAGTATCTATGAAAACTAAACAGCCTATTCAGATTTAAAAAAAAAAAAATTCTGCAAAAAAGGATGGGTGGAGCTTACATTCCTCCTTCAGCAAGTGAAGATCTCTGGAGAAGGTCTTGTTTATCTTACTTCTTTGAGTACCTTCACCAGCAAGAATAGACTAACTGGGAAAGAGTAACCAAAAGAAATGTCATTGTCATTTTTAATCTGTTTGCTGAGTGTGATAGTCCATTTTCTTTCTAAAAATCAGGCTCTCAGGTACTTGGAATGATCTAAATAAGTAATATTCATGTACACAATGATTTAATAGGCATATACATGTGTGGAGGTCTTCAGGGCTGTTTATCAAATGCTTTGGTTTTACATAAAGATGTCTGGAGTATATGTAGCATTTTATTAATTCAAATGTTACATGTACATAGCATCTTTCCAGCGCATTAAAAATGCTATACAGGTGTACATATTTTATTAATCTTTATCCTTTTATCTCACAAAACTCTATGTGCTGCTGTGTATTTGAGGAATTCCATTATATCCAAGGGCTTCCCTGGTGGCTCAGTTGGTAAAGAATCCTCCTGCAGTGCGGGAGACCTGGGTTCCATCCCTGTGTTGGGAAGGTCCCCTGGAGAAGGGCATGACCATCCACTCCAGTATTCTTGCCTGGAGAATCCCCGTGGACAGAGGACCCTGGTGGGCTGCAGTCTGTGGGGTCACAAAGAGTCAGACATGACTGAGCAAATGTTCCTATAAACACTATTTAGACCTCTGAATAAGTAAGTATCTCTAAAATATTTGTTGACCATGTGAAAATATAATGAAGTGAAACTATTGCATAACAGGTTACAAAGTTATACAGAAACTAATAAACATGGCTATTTTACATACAAATGAAATGTTAGAGCACATTCAGCCATCTTATAGAACCATTTCATTCGATTCAGAAAGTCTTATGTATTATTTTACAAATATATTCTCATGTAGTCTTTGACTTTCTTCATATGTGAAATGAATTTATAAATTTCATAACTCATGTTGGTAGATTATACTTCAGTTTTGTGGCTGTTAACTTAATCTGGTTTGGTATTTTTCAGTGATTTGGTAAAGTTGAGGGTGGTGGATTTTACTGTTTCCATTTTTCTCTAAGCAACAAATATCTAAAAATATGAATTAAAGTTTTATCCTGTTCTTACTGACTAAAATAAAATTATGCAAATCATAGTACCCATTGACAGATAAACTCTGAAAGCTTCCTTGTTCAGGAGACATAGATATTCTTAGGGCTTCTAACCTGGAGTGGTGATTCCTACTAGAGAAAAAGGAAAGTGAGGGGAGTTGACCAGTGTCTTGAAGGAACTGGTACTGGAAATACACTGAAGGTTGGCAAGGGGATGACCAGAGCTAATTATCACTCCTTCCTTACCCATATAAACGTTATAGGATACATCCAGAACAGAGTCTAACAAAAATTCTGAAATTCGTTTTAGGAGGCGGATTTAGAAGCTTGAAAATATAATTCATAGCGCCTAAGAAGTTCAGCCGATTGTTTTTGCACATTTCAGAGCCACTTTGCATTCACTTACTCCTGTTCAGTGCCCAGGCGATGAGTTACTCACAGTCCCTTAATCTTTCTCACCTCATTAGTTTTCAGTTTTGTACATCACAAATATCTTCAATGATGACTGCTGCTTTTCTGTAGAGAAGTGATGATGTGCTCAAGTTAAGTTATGGAGCAGAACTGATGAGGGAAAAGAGATGAAGGAAAACCAAACAATGTCTTCCCCTAGGCAACTGAACTGGCAGAGAGATGGGTGGATTCCTGAATCCCCATGTTGGAGTAGACTTCGTGGTATTCTAGAAAGCGATGGCGGTGGAGAAATGTGGTCTTCTGGTTATATTAAAAATATAAATACATTTAAAAATGGAGTTTGAGTTTATAATTTCTTGTTATGTTTACTCATTGTTCTTACTATATTAGATGGGCAGAAAGCATTATTCTGAAGTCAAAACAAAACAGAAACTACAAATAGCTTACACTTTCTATGACTGTGTTAGGAATGTTTGTACTTTTAGATCTTTAATCCATTTTGAGTTTATTTTTGTGTGTGGTGTTAGAAAGTGGTCTAGTTTCATTCTTTTTCAAGTGGTTGACCAGTTTTCCCAGCACCACTTGTAAAGATCTAAACGTAAGACCAGAAACTATAAAACTCCTAGAGGAGAACATAGGCAAAACACTCTCTGACATAAATCACAGCAGGATCCTCTATGATCCACCTCCCAGAATACTAGAAATAAAAGCAAAAATAAACAAATGGGATCTGATTAAAATTAAAAGCTTCTACACAACAAAGGAAACTATAAGCAAGGTGAAAAGACAGCCTTCTGAATGGGAGAAAATAATAGCAAATGAAGCAACTGACAAACAACTAATCTCAAAAATATACAAGCAACTTATGCAGCTCAATTCCAGAAAAATAAATGACCCAATCAAAAAATGGGCCAAAGAGCTAAATAGACATTTCTCCAAAGAAGACATACGGATGGCTAACAAACACAAGAAAAGATGCTCAACATCACTCATTATCAGAGAAATGCAAATCAAAACCACAATGAGGTACCATTTCACACCAGTCAGAATGGTTGCATTCCAAAAGTCTACAAGCAATAAATGCTGGAGAGGGTGTGAAGAAAAGGGAACCCTCTTACACTGTTGGTGGGAATGCAAACTAGTACAGCCACTATGGAGAACAGTGTGGAAATTCCTTAAAAAATTGCAAATAGAACTGCCTTATGACCCAGCAATCCCACCTCTGGGCATACACACCAAGGAAACCAGAATTGAAAGAGACACATGTACTCCAATGTTCATCGCAGCACTGTTTATAATAGCCAGGACATGGAAGCAACCTAGATATCCATCAGCAGATGAATGGATAAGAAAGCTGTGGTACATATACACAATGGAGTATTACTCAGCCATTAAAAAGAATACATTTGAATCCGTTCTAATGAGATGGATGAAACTGGAGCCGATTATACAGAGTGAAGTAAGCCAGAAAGAAAAACACCAATACAGTATACTAACACATATATATGGAATTTAGAAAGATGGTAATGATAACCCTGTACGTGCGACAGCAAAAGAGACACAGATGTATAGAACGGACTTTTGGACTCTGAGGGAGAGGGTGGGGTGATTTGGGAGAATGGCACTTAAACATGTATACTATCATGTAAGAAATGAATCACCAGTCTAGGTTTGATGCAGGATACAGGATGCTTGGGGCTGGTGCACGGGGATGATCCAGAGAGATGATATGGGGTGGGAGGTGGGAGGGGGTTCAGGATTGGGAACTCATGTTCACCTGTGGTGGATTCATGCCAAAGTATGGCAAAACCAATACAGTATTGTAAAGTAAAATAAAGTAAAAATAAAAATTAAAAAAGAAAGAATGTTCGTACTGAGACAGAGACAAATGTGATGGATGGTATTTGGTCCAGATGATGATGATAGCTATGTTGATGACTTTTAATCACATTTATGTCATTCTGTCAGTAACTCAACACAGATATTCGTGTGAATAAGGAGACCAGATTGTCCTTTTGAGAAAGGGATAGTTTCTAAATCCTCTCCTGCTCCTAAAATTATTTTCTCCCATTGGGTAATCATTACTTCTATTTTTTGGAAAATGAAGTGTGAATGACAATCTCTTTCCAATGCCATGCTAATTTTGCCATAATTGAAAGGGTTAAAGAAAGGTTAAATTTAACATTTATTAAATAAGCATCAAATTAGGCGTGTGTGTTTTATAGGATGAGCTAACTGGTAGGTGTTTCTAATACATAGCATCTGTTTTTATTCAGATCTTATTCCTAAAAAATGGCCAGTAGTGGCAGGAAGGCTGAATCTCCTTTTCAGCATTTGTGTGTGTGTGTGTGTGTGTGTGATGATGGGGGCATCGGGGAGGGGTTGGTCCACCTCATGACCTGACTGTTTTGGGCTGTGATATAAAAGAGGTAGACAGTTACAGAGGAAACTGGAGGCTGCAGAAAGAGGCCTGCTGCTGTCCAGGCACTCAGTCATGTCCGACTCTTGTGATTACCCCATGGACTGCAGCATGCCAGGATCCTCTGTCCAGGAATTTTCCAGGCAAGAATACTGGACCAGGTTGCCATTCCCTTTGCCCGGAGGTCCTCCCAACCCAGGGACTGAACCCGAGTTTCTGACCTCTCCTGCATTATCAGGCGTGTTCTTGATTATCACCAGCGCTACCTGGAAAGTCCCAAGGAAGCCTCTGGTGGCCTTAAAAGATAGGAAGCATTATCAGTCCATATGTTTACCACTCTCCATAATTTTTCCTTTTTCCCTTTACCTAAAATACATGAGGAATTTCTTGGCTCATAATATTGATAGATCTGATTTCTAAATTGATTGCTCCACAATGCTAAGGCTTAAAAATAATTAGTGCTGATAAAGGGCTGGTGGAAAGGATATATTTGTTTATCAACTCTTTTCTTGGCTTCCCTATTTTTTCAGTTTAGAAAATATCACAATAAATATTTTCTCCCAGATCTATTTTTCTTGTTACTTAAATGTTAAATCAGTATTAATATATAAAAATATTTTATTTAGAATTTCTCTTAATTATAAATTTAAACTAATTTTAAGAGGTGCTTACCTAAATGTACTTTTATATATTTTCAGTGAAAAACATGTTTGCTAAGAAAATGAATAGTAAGTGAAATTTCAACAGCACATCTATCAAGTTTGATAAGTGAATTGTTTTCAGACAGCTTTGAAGAACTTTAAACATTAAATATTATATCATTGCTATTATGAAATTTAAAAACTTTTGATTTCAGATACTCTAATAAAAGTATTATTATCTATTCACCAAAGGTGGACTTTAATGTTGAGTAGTTCAGTTAATGTTTACAGTTGGAATAATAAAGCCATTTAAAATAATGCTACATTTATAATAATGGATGATTTTTGTTAGATAATTTCTTGTACAAGTATTAAGAACTTGATAAAGTTTTACAGTATCAGGTTCTTAAAAGATAATAAGGAACAAGGAAGTTTTTAATAATTAAGAGATAAATTTATTCTTTCATTAAACTCCTTACAGTTAAAAAGATTACATTAGAAGTTACTTCTATATGCTGAAGTATAATCTTGGCAAAGTTTTGAAAAAATCCCTAGAGATTATGATATTGGTTATGTAAACATTCTCGGAGAAGGCAATGGCACCCCACTCCAGTACTCTTGCCTGGAAAATCCCATGGACGGAGGAGCCTGGTAAGCTACAGTCCATGGGGTTGCTAAGAGTCAGACACGACTGAGCGACTCCACTTTCTCTTTTCACTTTCATGCATTGGAGAAGGAAATGGCAACCCACTCCATTGTTCTTGCCTAGAGAATCCCAGGGACGGGGGAGACTGGTGGACTGCCATCTATAGGGTCGCACAGAGTCAGACACTACTGAAGCGACTTAGCAGCAGTAGCAGCAGCAAACATTCTAAAGTAATTTCCAGAAGTGTGAGTACTTTATTTTTTAATAGAAAATACTCTACAGTATGAAAATAGTACCCGCAATGCAGTAGTACAAAAGTGTATAATATTAATAGTACAAGATCATCTTAATTAATTCTGTGACATTAAACGTCTCTGAGCCTGTTTTCTAATCCTTAATATGAATAATTTGGGCTAAATGATCTGTAGGGTTACTTATAATTCTAAAATATCTGTAACATTACTATGTTGTAGCTTCAGAGAACATCGGTATCATGTAATTTTGAGGACTATATTTAAAACAATAAGGCTTTAGGCACATAAGGTTGTTCATGAGGTTAATACATTAGAGCAAAACATTTTATTTTGAGGAAACTATTGAACTTGCATGACTATTACTGTTCAAGGAAAAACTACTTTATTCCCTAGCAGAGGAAATGATACATTATCTGGAAGTTTCATGCTATTTATTGTTGGCACTCACATTAATACCTAGAGAAACCAAAGTGGCTTTTTACTATTTGTTACAGTTGGTATTGCTAGTACCAAGAATGTAACAGGGTTTTCACAGTGAGATGTTCGATACCTTCCATCCTGCATGCAACATTTTAAAAAGCTTGCTTGGAAAAGAAGTGTTATTTTTCATACAGTAGCTGGTGATCCTTTTGAAATGGAATTATGTTCTTGTTGCCACGGCAACATAGGCTTCTACACTCCTGTTTTCTGCAATGTATAGTTCTCTGAGTATGGCTGTTTATAAGCGTTTCATTCACTGGCGGCAGTGTGGTTACTGGCATCAAGAAAATAGATCAGCCATATGACATCTATGGTGCCTGTCAACTTTGAATTCCTGTGATACATTAAGCTTTCCAAAGAAGGTGATTACAGTGTGTTTTAGAAGGGAAGTGGGATGCTAACTTTTACTTTCTATATTAATCAGTTTGTTTAATATCAGTGGCTGTAACAAGCAACTCCCTTATATCAGTGGTTTGGCAAAACAAAGGATTTTTTTTTTCTTGGTCATATTAGTTGTTCAGTTCAGTTCAGTTCAGTCGCTCAGTCGTGTCTGACTCTTTGCGACCCCATGAACTGCTGCACTCCAGGCCTCCCTGTCCATCACCATCTCCCAGAGTTCACTCAGACTCACATCCATCGAGTCTGTGATGTCATCCAGCCATATCATCCTGGGTCGTCCCCCTTCTCCTCCTGCCCCTAATCCCTCCCAGCATCAGAGTCTTTTCCAATGAGTCAACTCTTTGCATCAGGTGGCCAAAGTACTGGAGTTTCAGCTTTAGCATCATTCCTTCCAAAGAACCCCCAGGGCTGATCTTTAGAATGGACTGGTTGGATCTCCTTGCAGTCCCAGGGACTCTCAAGAGTCTTCTCCAACACCACAGTTCAAAAGCATCAATTCTTCTGTACTCAGCTTTCTTCACAGTCCAACTCTCACATCCATACATGATCACTGGAAAAACTGTAGCCTTGACTAGAGGGACCTTTGTTGGCAAAGTCATGTCTCTGCTTTTGAATATGCTATCTAGGTTGGTCATAACTTTTCTTCTAAGGAGTAAGCGTCTTTTAATTTCATGGCTGCAGTCACCATCTGCAGTGATTTTGGAACCCCCCAAAATAAAGTCTGACACTGTTTCCATTGTTTCCCCATCTATTTCCCATGAAGTGATGGGACCAGATGCCATGATCTTCGTTTTCCGAATGTTGAGCTTTAAGCCAACTTTTTCACTCTTCACTTTCACTTTCATCAAGAGGCTTTTTAGTTCCTCTTCACTATCTGCCATAAGGGTGGTGTCATCTGCATATCTGAGGTTATTGATATTTCTCCCGGCAATCTTGATTCCAGCTTGTGCTTCTTCCAGCCCAGCTTTTCTCATGATGTACTCTGCATATAAGTTAAATAAGCAGGGTGACCATATACAGCCTTGACATACTCCTTTTCCTATTTGGAACCAGTCTGTTGTTCCATGTCCAGTTCTAACTGTTGCTTCTTGACCTGCATATAGGTTTCTTAAGAGGCAGGTCAGGTGGTCTGGTATTCCCACGTCTTAAAGAATTTTCCACAGTTTATTGTGATCCACACAGTCAAAGGCTTTGGCATAGTTAATAAAGCAGAAATAGATTAGTTGTGGACAGGGTAAATCTCTACTAGAAGGTGACTTGTTTTGGTTGACCCTTAGAGGCTTCTGGGAGTCCACGCTCTCTCTTTCATCTGCTTAGCTAAGAAGCAAAAAGAAAGCATGCAGAATCATACAGGTGGTTTTGCAGACAGTTTTGAAAGTGGTGCACATCAATTCTGCACACATTCCACTGACTAAAACCCAGTCATATAGCCCTTACCAACCACAAGGGAGGTGGGGTATGTACGGAGGCCCAGAAAGAGAAAATGGCATTGACAAGCAAGCTGCACACATTTTAGTTTTACAAATGTTTCATGTTTAATTGGAATATATTTGGAAAATTTTAGATCTGTTTAGGTAAAGAATCCACCTGCAATGCAGGGGACACGGAATGATCCCTGGGTCAGAAGATCCCCTGGAGAAGGAAATGGCAACCCACTCTGGTATTCTTACCTGGGTAAGTCCATGGACAGAGGAACCTGGTCCTACAGTCCATAGATCATTAGAGTCAGACACGACTTTATGATGGTACAGCAGCACCAGCAGCATTTAAAATTCACTTTGAATGATGAACTTCCCTGGTGGCTCAGACGATAAAGCGTCTGCCTATGATGCAGAAGACCCGGGTTCGATTCCTGGGTCGGGAAGATCCCCTGGAGAAGGAAATGGCAGCTCATTCCAGTACTCTCGCCTGGAACATCCCATGGACGGAGGAGCCTGGTGGGCTACAGTCCATGGGGTCGCAATGAGTCAGACACAACTGAGCGACTTCCCTTTGAATGATGAACAGGTGCTAGCTGATAGATTAATTAAAATTTATCCTTGTTGCTTTTTCATGGAAGATTTATTCACTTTTCCTTTCTTTGTAATTTAGTGTATTCTGAATATAACTGTGGAAAATTCTGAAAGAGATGGGAATACCAGACCACCTAACCTGCCTCTTGAGAAATCTATATACAGGTCAGGAAGCAACAGTTAGAACTGGACATGGAACAACAGACTGGTTCCAAATAGGAAAAGGAGTATGTCAAGGCTGTATATTGTCACCCTGCTTATTTAACTTATATGCAGAGTACATCATGAGAAACGCTGGACTGGAAGAAACACAAGCTGGAATCAAGATTGCTGGGAGAAATATCAGTAACCTCAGATAAGCAGATGATACCACCCTTATGGCAGAAAGTGAAGAGGAACTAAAAAGCCTCTTGATGAAAGTGAAAGTGGAGAGTGAAAAAGTTGGCTTAAAGCTCAACATTCAGAAAGCGAAGATCATGGCATCGGTCCCATCACTTCATGGGAAATAGATGGGAAACAGTAGAAACAGTGTCAGACTTTATTTTTGGGGGCTCCAAAATCACTGCAGATGGTGACTGCAGCCATGAAATTAAAAGATGCTTACTCCTTGGAAGAAAAGTTATGATGCACCTAGATAGCATATTTGAAAGCAGAGACATTACTTTGCTGACTAAGGTCCATCTAGTCAAGGCTATGGTTTTTCCAGTGGTCATGTATGGATGTGAGAGTTGGACTGTGAAGAAGGCTGAGCACCAAAGAATTGATGCTTTTGAACTGTGGTGTTGGAGAAGACTCTTGAGAGTCCCTGGGACTGCAAGGAGATCCAACCAGTCCATTCTGAAGATCAACCCTAGGATTTCTTTGGAAGGAATGATGCTAAAGCTGAAACTCCAGTACTTTGGCCACCTGATGCAAAGAGTTGACTCATTGGAAAAGACTCTGATGCTGGGAGGGATTAGGGGCAGGAGGAGAAGGGGATGACAGAGGATGAGATGGCTGGATGGCATCACGGACTCGATGGACGTGAGTCTGACTGAACTCTGGGAGATGGTGATGGACAAGGAGGCCTGGCGTGCTGTGATTCATGGGGTCACAAAGAGTTGGACACAACTGAGCGACTGAACTGAACTGCACTGAATATAACTATTAAGTTCCTATTTTTATATTTATTGCTACCTTAGGATCTCACTTTAATTATCAAGCTTGTTGCTTCTGTTGAAGAGAACACCATAACTTACAAAGTAATAATCATAACAGGACTTCTGTAATTCCTTAGAGGCCAGATGAACTTCATGTGAAATAATTTGAAGTAAATTATTTTGTTATGAAGTATCCCTTTTAGTTTAATTATCTAGTAATGCCAAAAATATGTTCTTAATGATCTCTGGGCTCTTATTTTCCATCCGTAGTGAGTATGTGGCCATGCGTGACCAATTAAAGGTGTCCATAAATGGTCTGACCCTTCTCCATTGAGAAGGGGAGTTTGCGGTCCCCTCCCCTTGAATCTGGGTGAGCTATGTGACTGCTTAGACCGTGGAATAAGGCAGGGTTGATGCTGTCCCAGTTTTCAGGCCTACACCCTGAGAAAATTGCAGCTTCTCTTGGAATAGACACTCTCGGAATGAAGTCACCACAGTGTAAAGCTTAAGCTACATGTGCATGTCGGGGCCTCCCAGGTGGTGTAGTGGTAAAGAATCTGCCTGCTAATTCAGGAGACCTAAGAGACACGGGTGCAATCCCTAGGTGGGGAAGATCCCATGGAGTAGGAAATAGCAACCCATTTCTTGCCTGGAAAAATCCCATGGACAGAGGAGTCTGGCGGGCTACAGTCCATGGGGTCACAAAGAGTCGGACATGACTGAGCAACTGAGCACACACATGTGGAGGTCATGGGTAGGAGCCTTGGATAGCAGCTCTATCGATGTCTCATCGTGCAGTCAGTATCAGTTGAGCCATCTAGATATCAGTCCAATAGAGTCCTTGGATAAATTAAGCCCCAGGTACTTGCCAAATGCAATCAATAAGAGACTCCAAGCAAAAACTGTCTGGCTGTTCCAGCCGAATCAAGGATGTAAGGGGTCATAATAAATTGTTGCTTTATGTGATTCTAAACACCAGGAACATTGTATTTTCTTTGTCAGAATTTTACTCCTAAAGAGCTTCCAACATCATCACAGATTTTCTGTAACCTCTGGAAATGGTTGAACAGCCTGTGGATTTGAAGAAATGAGCACAAATCACATTTTTCTGTCTATGTATGTATGTATGTATCTATCTATCTATCTATCTATCTATCTATCTTCTATCTTTTTATGGTAGCTGCAGTCTGGTTGCCAGCTGGGACAAGTGGGTAGATTAATATTTGAGTCTCAGTAACATTGCCAAGGACTGGGTTCAGTAAGGTATTTCTCAAGGTTGGCAACAGGCAATATTCTTACAGTTTTCTGAGTTACTGTCAAACTAAAATTCTAGAACATAATAATTTAAGGGAACATTGAGCTCACTAGTTTGTCCCTGGTGGCTGTGTCAGAGTATACTTGGTGGAAGGCTTTGTCCTCAGGGTAAAGCTGCACACTTGAAGTGGCACAGAAAGGAGACAATGCAAACGTTCAGTGGTTTAATAATGTGAATGCGGAAGGGTAGTCTGTGTGTCAGTTACAATGAACTGATTCCTTATGTTGTATGACTTGTAAAAGCCAGCAGGAAAAAATTTACCCTAAGCACTTTCCTCATATAAGAGTCTAAATCCTGAAATGTGCCCATTTCAGATTCAGTCATTTGTGTTCTTTTTTTCCCCCTAAACCTCCATTAAAATGTTAATATTCTTTGAAGAATGTGACTTGAACAAACTTATACTCAGGTATTAAGGAGTTTCAGATATAGTCTTTTTTCCTACAGGGACAAGAATTTTCAAAGTGTTCTTGTTTAAAGAGCCTTTAAAGAGTTGCTGGTGTTTTTTGGTAGATGCTGAGTGTTGAAATAGAGAGAAAGAAGAGATGACATAAATCGCATACCTCATAATTTTATCTGAGCTTATGCTAAATGCAGTATGGACTTGCATCTCTGTTTATGCCGTATTCTGCTGATCACCTCTGAAGTCATATGCTCTTTGAAGAAGGTTCATGTATGTACATATATTATAGTAATTTGGTAAGTCAAGAGCATTTATTGCATCCTACTGTTAACTGGTAAGCGTTTCTTTTATCAGCTTTATTCCAGGTCATATGTAAATGTATGGAAAATGACAATATGAATTCTGAATAGAACACGGTAGTGCTTTCCTCAACAGGTACATTCTTAGCATTATAATTCTTTTCGTAGTTCCTTAATGTATTATGTATGAATGGGATATAACCGAAGAGAATAGCTTCTCCCGGTAATATAGCTAAAATAATTTCACTGGCAGACACCCCTTCCTTCCACCATTCCATTTTCTCATTCTTTAGGAGCAAATAACTATCTAGTTAAGACTACATTTCCCCAAATTCTTTTGGTCTAGAGTGCCCATAAATCTAAGTTATCACTGGTGGACTGGGAATATGAACTGTGTGGACAACTTCAGACTTGTTTGCTTAAAAAAAAATATATATATATATTTATATATATATATTTATATATATATTCTGGATTTCCTCTCTTTTTTCCCCGTCTTCTGAGTAGGAACATAATATATTTGTGACCCAGCTTCACCCATGCAGATGAAAGTGATAACTTTGTTGAATGGTAGGGCAATAAAATGACAGGGACCTGTAATCCCGAAGGACCTTGAGTAGCAGAACTACCCTAGCAAACTTGAATTCTCCCCCTGGGGTTGTTATATGAAAGAGAAGTAAGCCACGGTTTTTATCTCTTTGTTAAAGCACCTTAGCCTCTATTGTAACTAATATGCCTCATCTTTTATGCTTGAAATAAATATTTTCTTCTATGAAAGAGCTCAACATATAGCCTAGTGTATGTGATATTTAATTGCCTCAGCAACACAGTGAAGTTTAAAAAGTTTCTGAAATAATACACTTGGTGGCATGCTTTCATAAATGTAATCACACGACAGTATGTATGTGACTCAGTGAATGTATAATTCAGGATGTAGACCCAGGGAGAAGACATCAAATTCTTTCCTGTCACAATATATCTTATTTTTTTTAACTTATTTCTTTAAAACAGAATTCCAAAGCTGCTTAATAAGTGTATCTTTCATTCCCTTTTTGTGTCCTTAGTTTGTCCTAAGTGCTAAAGAAATCAAAGTGTTGGCTTGTGATTTGAAGGAGCTCCCGCTCTTGCCTGTCTTGATAAGCATCACCTGCCAGAACGCAGAATAGTGCCTGCCACATGGGGTACTCAGTGGATATTTGAAGACTGAATGAGTGTGGTAGTTGGTGAGAAAAGATATATAGAAAAAGATTTAGTAATACGGAGCAGGATTGGAAGCACAAGGGGCCTGGAAATAGAGCTGTGGAGTTCAGAAGGGTGAGAATTCAACAGCAGAGCAGAAGCTCTGAAGGATGTATGAGATTTATCTGGGCAGCGTTTTCTGTTAGTAATTGGGGGCAGGGACAGACAGTATGTCCAAAGTTAAAGATAGTATAGATGATCTCTGCCCAGTGGAACTTTCTATGATGGTGAGTGCTTTATCTTCAGTGTCTCATATAGTACCAACTAGCCAAATACAGCTACTGAGTGCCTGAAATAAAGCAAGGGTGCCTGAGGAACTGAAATTTTAATTTTATATAATTTCAGTTAATTAAAATGAACATCTGAACAGCCATACAGCTACCAGATTTAGGTCACAAGGATAGATAATTCAAGTATAGGGGTATATGAACAAAGATAGAGAAATAAGAATAAGCCAGGGAAAATTTGGGCTTAGTTGAGTACTTGGACTCACTAACTGAAGTGCCTGAGGTAGGAGAACAGAAGTATAAAATTCAAAATAAAACTTCAGAAAGGTACATGTCTTCATGTCCCATCTGGAAATTGCTAAGTTGGCATTATATATGCCATAGTATAGTACTGCTTTAGTTGTACACACACACACACACACACACACACACCCCTATGGTCTTGAAATGAGAGCTCCTGATGGTCAAAATTTTTAAAACTAAACTCTGATTTTCTCCTTTTTAAATCCAACTTGCTTTTAAAAAGTACTTTTAAAAATGTTCGGGTTGTGTACATCAAGGTATCTAAATTCCAATTGCATGAGTTTTCTTAAAATCATTTGTTTCACGGAAAGCCAAGACAGGCAAGCTTGCAGCATTCTTTCAGTGTAAATATTTTTCAGGAAATTATATGTGAAAAATAAAATCTAAAATGTTTTCCCTAAATTTAGTATAGTTCATTTGAAGGTTGTACATTGTTTGTGTCAATTTGTCTGAATGAATTTTTTTTTATCCATAATATGCGCTGATAATTAAAGTGTAGGGGACACAATTCTGGGATATATTACAGCATGTTCAATTCTGTGCATTTATGTGAAAAAAAGGATTGAATGAGCAGGGAAGACGGGGATGGAGAAAGGAAAGATGAAAAGACAGGACAGACGATGTCTTTACTGACTTCCTTGATGGAATATTTTCTTATATTGAGTATTTGAGCCCACTTTCTCTGTTCTCCAGATGCATACAAATGAAATGGAACAGCAGCAAGACCTCTCTGAACTGAGGAGTATCAGAATGTGATAAATCTCTCTCCCAGTTGTCGTGGTGTACTGGCAATAGTATAAGCAATGTGCAGTCTCTGTGATATGAGAAAATAGAATTGGATGGGAAAATAGAGAGAATATTTTCTCTCCCAGATATCGAGGTCATTTTATGAGATGTAAAGACAGAAATCTTTCTGGGAGGCATTCCGCTCATTCCCAGAGAGCTTTTATCGATCTACTGTAAAAAGCCAATTTCTGCTTTCCTACGTGTAGAACTACTATTGAGGTCAAAGGTAAAGGACACACCTGGATCCCAAAGGGGTGTTTTGGCTTGAATTTTCTAAAGTAAATTTCAGCGGGAAAAAAAGTTAATATGAAATATTAAGCTCAGAAGATACATTTCACACACGGTGACATCTCAGTAATGTTTACTTCCTCCACAGGAAACTTGGTTCTCTCTGGATTTGTTTTGAATTGCTCTGCCCATCTATCTCACTTCCGAAAGATTACCTTTATTCCCTGACCTAGACTTTTAAGGGGAAAGAGAAAAGAAAAGACCAAACACAAAGGCTGCTGGAAACTGAAGTTTTTAATTTGCAGCTATTTGTTTTACTATCAAGGAGTAACAGTTGAGTAGTTTGGAGCAAGCAACGTGAAACTCTTTGATATTCAGATTTAGCAGCTCTAGATTGAATACAATGATCCCTGTCAGTCGGTGAAAGAATTCAGCAGGGCTTTTTGGGTTGCTGTTTTTTAATTAAACATAGTAGAGCAGTTGTTAGATTCTTACTGCATTAAAGATATTCTGAAAGTCCGTTTGTGAGGAAGAGTTCTGTGGCTGGAGTAAAGTCAGTTTCTTTAAGAAATCCTTTGGAAGATTTTTGATTTATTGAGTAATTTTATTTTCAATGAAACATTTCTGAATATTGATTTTCTGCACAGGGATGTATCTCTCATTATGCTAGCACGTTTTTATTTCTTTAGACCCTGATACCAGGGAAGATTGAGGGCAGGAAGAGGGGGCAACAGAGGATGAGACGGTTGGAAGGCATCACTGACTCAGTGGACATGAATTTCAGCAAACTCTGGAATATAATAAAGGACAGGAAGCCTGGCAGGCTCCAGTCCAAGGAGTCACAAACAGCTGGACATGACTTAGCAACTGAAAACAACAGAATAGAAAGAATTTAATACTGCAACTCCACAAGTCTTGATAACTGATTTCATAGCAGATGGTCCAGCCCTGACCCATGGGGCCATCTGTTCCAAAATCTGGATAAGTAGAAGGACATCCTCATGATAAGTTGACCTTGTAGTAATTGAATTACTCTCTCCTGGGGGGAGTGATGACTCCTTTACTCTAAGTCTTCTGAAAAGTAAGTTGGGACCTCTATATGAAGGCTGGAAGCAAGGATTTATCTTAGTATTTTTGAAAGTGAAAGTGAAGTCGCTCAGTCGTGTCCGACTCTTTGCGACCCCATGGACTGTAGACTACCAGGCTTCTCTGTCCATGGAATTTTCCAGGCAAGAATAGTGGAGTGGGTTGCCATTTCCTTCTCCAGGAAATCTTCCCAACCCAGGGATTGAACCCGGGTCTCCCGCATTGTAGGCAGACGCTTTACCGTCTGAGCCAAGTTGGGAATTGCAGCATTATGTGCAGAATCAAGAGTTCACTCTAAAGACTGACTAGGTGTGTGTGTGTATGTGTGTGTGTGTGTGTGTGTGTGTGTGTGTGTGTGCGCGTGCTAGTCACTCAGTCGTGTCCAACTCCTGGTGACCCAATAAACTGTAACCCCCCAGGCTCTTCTGTCCATGGAATTCTTCAGGCAACGATACTGGAGTGGGTTGCTGTTTCCTTCTCCACTCTCGGTGTGTGACTTATTACAGTGATTCAAAGCAGAACCTGGATTTAACTGGGTTTAAAGTATGGTCTCATCATGATCTTGCTCCATTCGTCACTTTTCATTAGCAAGCTTCTACTGGCAGTGCCTCTTCACAGTGTTAACTAAGGGGTCTGTTTGTTGCTGTGGTATGTGTGTGTGTGTGTGAATTCACAACTTCTTTCTTAATTTTGAACCATTTGAAATAAGCCAAACCTTCCTTGTGTCCTTTCTTCTCCCCAAATTTCTTTGTTGATGTTTTATTTCCTTCCCAGGTGGTGCTAGTGGTAAAGAACCTGCCTCCCAATGCAGGAGACATAAGAGATGTGGGTTTGATCCCTGGGTTGGGAAGATCCCCTGGAGGAGGGCATGGACACCCACTCCAGTTTTCTTGCCTGGAGAATCCCATGGACAGAGGAACCTGGCGGGCTCCAGCACAAAGAGTCACCAAGGGTTGGACACGACTGGAGTGATTTAGCACACACACACGTTTCATTAAAGGGCAATAAAAATATTCAGTCATTTAAAGAAATGGAACAAGCTAATTTTTTGCCTTTATATTTGATTTTTTCAAAATGGGAATTCTTAAATCTACACAAAAGAGGAGAGAATAATATACTGAACTTGTGTGTGTGTGTGTGTGTGTGTGTGTGTGTGTGTATGTATGTATTTAGTTGTGTCTAACTCTTTTGCAACTCTGTGGACTATAGCCCACAAGGCTCCTCTGTCCATGGAATTTCTCAGGCCAGAATACTGCAGTGGGTTACCGTTTCCTCCTCCAGGGGCTCTTTCTAACCCAGGAATCAAACTCACATTTCCTTCATTGGCAGGGGGATTCTTTACTGCTGAGCCACTAGGGAAGACCATAATGAACTTGTACCTAGCTTCAAAAATTGTTAACATTTGCTAAATGTTATTTTTTTTAATCACTTTTATTTTGCTTCTCTATTTTAAAGCAAATCTGAAACATCATATCATCTAAATACACTGATACACATTTCTAGTCTATAAAGAGAAATTAAAAATGTAACTATTATGCATTAATTAATTCTAAAAATTTTACTAATTGCTTTTTCATATTTTTTATGACTAGCCCTTGTTTAAGTCTTTTTGATTATCTCAGTGATGTTATTTTGCTACTGGTTTATCCAAATCAGGATCAAACAGGGTCCATAGTTACATTCAGTTATTATGTCCCTCAGTTCAGTTCAGTTGCTCAGTCGTGTCTGATTCTTTGCAACCCCATGAATCGCAGCACACCAGGCCTCCCTGTGCGTCACCAACTCCCAGAGTTCACTCAGACTCATGTCCATCAAGTCAGTGATGCCATCCAGCCATCTCATCCTCGGTTGTCCCTTCTCCTCCTGCCCCCAATCCCTCCCAGCATCAGAGTCTTTTCCAATGAGTCAACTCTTTGCATGAGGTGGCCAAAGTACTGGAGTTTCAGCTTCAGCATCATTCCCTCCAAAGAAATCCCAGGGCTGATCTCCTTTAGGATGGACTTGTTGGATCTCCTTGCAGTCCAAGGGACTCTGAAGAGTCTTCTCCAACACCACAGTTCCAAAGCATCAATTCTTCGGCATTCAGCTTTCCTCACGGTCCAACTCTCACATCCATACATGACTACAGGAAAAACCATAGCCTTGACTAGATGGACTTTTGTTGGCAAAGTAATGTCTCTGCCTTTCAATATGCTATCTAGTGTGGTCATAACTTTTCTTCCAAAGAGTAAGCGTCATTCCCTGAACTCTCTTATTCTACTCAGGTCCTCCCTCATACACCACTTTTGGTTCCTCTTCATAAATGACCTGTTGGAGAGACCAGCTCATTTGTCCAGTAGCATGTTCTGCACTGTAGATGTGGCTGATTGTGTCCTTGTGGTGGTATTAAATGACTGGTCTATTCCCTGTGTTTCCTGGTCACTCTTCATTAGAGCTAGAGGCGTTATGAGACTCACACTCATATTTTGAGGGAAAGATATTTCATAGTGGCTACTGTATTCTTCATATTATATTACATCATAATTTATATTTTCCTTTGTTAACTGATATTTGATGAAATTAAGATTGATCAGTTGGTTCAGGTGGAGTCAGCCTAAACCTTCCACTATAAAGAAGAGCCTATGGAAGCTTAATCTATGAGATATCGTATTACAAGATACCTTATAATTATAGCATCCATTGTTGATTGTTATCTAGGTAATCATTTAATTGTGATTACAAAATGGTGATTTTTCTTTTTCTATTAAAAAATAAATCTTTAGCCTGTAGAACAGTTGGAAGTACAGTACAGAAAATTGTTTTTTCCTATATATTTGACTTCACTGGTGGCTCAGATGATAACTCGTCTGCCTACAATGCAGGAGACCTGGGTTCAATCCCTGGGTCAGGAAGATCTCCTGGAGAATAAAATGGCAACCCACTCCAGTATTCTTGCCTGAAAAATCCCATGGACGGAGGAGCCTGGTAGGCTATCGTCCATGGGGTCGCAGAGAGTCGGGCACGACTGAGCCACTTCACTTCTATATATTTGAAAATTTGTTAAGGATCTTTTCAGCCATCTTTTAATACTTTCATGTATTTCCTGCAACAAAGGCATTCTACATAACCACATTTCAAACATTGAAATCAGTAAATTAATATTGACACATTGCTATCATCTAATCTTGGACCCCATTCAAGTTTTGCCAAATACCTCAGTAATATTCTTCATAAGAAAAAAATCCAGTTCAGAATCTTGCACTGGGCTTAGCTGTCAAGCTTCTTTATTTTCTTTTGAGTTGGAACAGTTTCTCAGTTCTTTCTTGACCTTTACAGCCTTGGCTTTCTTGAAGATTACAAAGCACTCATAGTATGTCCTTCAATTTGTGTTTGACTGGTATTTCCTGATGACTAGAGCCAAGTTATGCAACTGTAGCAGAAATGTCACAAAAGTGATACTGTGTTCTTGTTCCAAACTATCAAGTGGCTCATGATTTTGATTTGTTCCTTTGCTGATGACATTCACTTTCATCACTTGAGTAAGGTAGCCTCTGCCAGGTTTCTCCACTGTGAGGTTATTCTTTATCCTTTTGTAATTACTTAATATTTTACAGAGAGGTACTTTGAAACTATTTAAATGCCCTGCTCTTCATGAAATTTTCAGCTTATTTATTGTTATAGCAGTGTTGTATGTTATATTCTCCCACTTTACTCAATGAGTTATAATCCATTAATATCATTTAAAATTTTGATGCTCAAATTGATTTGGCCAGTCAGAGCCCCTTGAGAATTGGCTCCTGGGTCCTTTTGACATGACTCCATTATTCTTTGAGCAGTTACCTGCTTTCTGATACAAGATAATCCAGGTATATCATGACCTTTCATTGCCCAGGGTTAGAGGATGAAGAGGTAAGAGGAATAATCAAAAAGATGATTTTCTAATTTGATTCTTTCTCTGTGTATTTTGTCTGGGATTTGTCTTTAAAGTCATACCTCATCCGAATATTGTGCCTAATTCTTCTCTTTGTTAGTTTTCAAAATAAGGAATTGTACCCTGGCAGTATTTGATGGTGATGATGAGTTTGTTTAAAAATTAAAATTATGAACTCATTAAATTTTTTTTATGGTTCTAATTTTTATTCAGTGATACATTTTAAAGGATTTTTTCTTTTTTTCTTTTCTTTTTTAAAAACTTTTTATTTTTACTTTGTTTTACTTTATAATACTGTATTGGTTTTGCCATACATTGACATGAATCCACCATGGGTGTACATGCGATCCCAAACATGAACCCCCTCCCACCTCCCTCCCCACAACATCCCTCTGGGTCATCCCCGTGCACCAGCCCCAAGCATGCTGTATCCTGCATCGCACATAGACTGGTGATTCAATTCTTACATGATAGTATACATGTTTCAATGCCATTCTCCCAAATCATCCCACCCTCTCCCTCTCCCTCTGAGTCCAAAGGTCCGCTATACACATCTGTGTCTTTTTTGCTATCTTGCATACAGGGTCATCATTGCCATCTTTCTAAATTCCATATATATGTGTCAGTATACTGTATTGGTGTTTTTCTTTCTGGCTTACTTCACTCTGTATAATCGGCTCCAGTTTCATCCATCTCATCAGAACTGATTCAAATATATTCTTTTTAATGGCTGAGTAATACTCCATTGTGTATATGTACCACAGCTTTCTTATCCGTTCATCTACTGATGGACATCTAGGTTGTTTCCATGTCCTGGCTATTATAAACAGTGCTGCAATGAACATTGGGGTACATGTGTCTCTTTCAGTTCTGGTTTCCTCGGTGTGTATGCCCAGCAGTGGGATTGCTGGGTCATAAGGCAGTTCTATTTGCAATTTTTTAAGGAATCTCCACACTGTTCTCCAAAGTGGCTGTACTAGTTTGCATCACAAGCATGGAAATTGAAACTGTAATCAGAAATCTTCCAGCAAACAAAAGCCCAGGTCCAGACGGCTTCACAGCTGAATTCTACCAAAATTTCGAGAAGAGCTAACACCTATCCTACTCAAGCTCTTCCAGAAAATTGCAGAGGAAGGTAAACTTCCAAACTCATTCTATGAGGCCACCATCACCCTAATATCAAAACTTGACAAAGATACTACAAAAAAAGAAAACTACAGGCCAATATCACTGATGAACATAGATGCAAAAATCCTCAATAAAATTCTAGCAATCAGAATCCAACAACACATTAAAAAGATCATACACCATGACCAAGTGGGCTTTATCCCAGGGATGCAAGGATTCTTCAATATCCACAAATCAATCAATGTAATTCACCACATTAACAAATTGAAAAATAAAAGCCATATGATTATCTCAATAGATGCAGAGAAGGCCTTTGACAAAATTCAACATCCATTTATGATAAAAACTCTCGAGAAAGCAGGAATAGAAGGAACATACCTCAACATAATAAAAGCTATATGTGACAAACCCGCAGCAAACATTATCCTCAACGGTGAAAAATTAAAAGCATTTCCCCTAAAGTCAAGAACAAGACAAGGGTGTCCACTTTCACCGCTACTATTCAACATAGTTCTGGAAGTTTTGGCCACAGCAATCAGAGCAGAAAAAGAAATAAAAGGAATCCAAATTGGAAAAGAAGAAGTAAAACTCTCACTGTTTGCAGATGACATGATCCTCTACATGGAAAACCCTAAAGACTCCACCAGAAAATTACTAGAGCTAATCAGTGAATATAGTAAAGTTGCAGGACATAAAATCAACACACAGAAATCCCTTATATTCCTATACACGAATAATGAGAAAGTAGAAAAAGAAATTAAGGAAACAATTCCATTCACCATTGCAATGAAAAGAATAAAATAGTTAGGAATATATCTACCTAAAGAAACTAAAGACCTATATATAGAAAACTATAAAACACTGATGAAAGAAATCAAAGAGGACACTAATAGATGGAGAAATATACCATGTTCATGGATCGGAAGAATCAATATAGTGAGAAAGAGTATACTACCCAAAGCAATTTACAAATTCAATGCAATCCCTATCAAGCTACCAGCGATATTTTTCACAGAACTAGAACAAATAATTTCAAGATTTGTATGGAAATACAAAAAACCTCGAATAGCCAAAGCAATCTTGAGAAAGAAGAATGGAACTGGAGGAGTCAACTTGCCTGACTTCAGGCTCTACTACAAAGCCACAGTCATCAAGACAGTATGGTACTGGCACAAAGACAGAAATATAGATCAATGGAACAAAATAGAAAGCCCAGAGATAAATTTTGTTTTTATATTTGAATTTGATGTGTTTCAATTTATTGTTTTTGGTATTCCATTTTGTGTTCACATTGTCCCATTTTTTGGGTATCACAGGTCCCTTTATGTTGACTTCTGTGTCCTTTTGATATGGACCCCACTCATCCTTCATAGCTTGTTGCTTTTTTGGTGCAGCAAGATGATCCCATCTGTGGTGTAAGATTTTGGTTTTAATTTGGAATAAATCAAGAAGTCTAGTCAGAGATGATGTTTAGAATCATGATCTGGGTGCCAGAGGAATTTATTGCTACCAGGTAGTCATTGCTTCTCCCCTTCGTGGATGATAGCCTTGTCATGACAAAGGGACCTGCATAACTCCTTGAAGCTTTGAGGCATGCTGTGTAGGGCCCCCCAAGACAGATGGGTCATAGTGAAGAGTTCTGACAAAACATGGTCCCCTGGAGGAGAAAATGGCAACCACTCCAGTATTCCTGCCTGGAGAACCCCATGATCAGTGTGAAAAAGGTTAAGGGTATGACATCACTGGAAGATGAACCCCTCAGGTCAGAAGGTGTCGGATATTCCACTGGGGAAGAGCAGAGGGTAGTTACTACTAGCTCCAGAAAGAATGAAGCGGCTGGGCCAAAGCAGAAACGACTTCCTGTTGTGGATGTCTGGTGGTGAAAGCAAAGTCTGTTGCTATAAAGAAGATGGTAATATTGCATGGGAACCTGGAATTTCAGGTAAATGAATTAAGGTAAGTTGGGTGTGGTCAAGCAGGAGATGGTAAGAGTGAACATAGACATCTTAGCAATCAGTGAACTAAAATGGACAGGAA
The DNA here is from genome assembly GCF_016772045.2 of Ovis aries. NCBI lineage: Eukaryota > Metazoa > Chordata > Mammalia > Artiodactyla > Bovidae > Ovis > Ovis aries. Next base: position 95,946,359 of record NC_056058.1, read on the forward strand.
TGGGTGAATTTAATTCAGATGACCATTATATCTACTATTGTGGATGAGAATCCCCTAGAAGAAATGGAGTAGCCATCACAGTCAACAAAAGAGTCTGAAATGCAGTACTTGTGTGAAACCTCAAAAAGGACAGAATGATCTCAGTTTGTTTCCAGGGCAAACCATTCAGAATCACAGTAATTCAAGTCTATGCTTCAATTATTGATGCCAAAGAAGCTGAAGTTGAAGGGTTCTATAAAATCCTACAAGACCTTCTAGAACTAATACCAAAAAAGATATCCCTTTCATCATAGGGGACTGGAAGGCAAAAATAGGAAGTCAAGAGATACCTGGAATAATGGGTGAGTTTTGCCTTGGAGTAGAAAATGAAGCAAGGGAAAGGCTAGTGGAGTTTTGTCAAGAGAACAAGCCGATCTTAGCAAACACCCTTTTATAACAACCTAAACGACAACTCTACACATGGACTTCACCAGAAGGTAAATACCAAAATCAGATTGCTTATGTTCTTTGCAGCCAAAGAAGGAGAAGCTTCATTCAGTCAGGAAAAACAAGACTTGGAGCTGACTGTGACTCAGAATATGAGCTCCTTATTGCAAAATTCAGGTTTAAATTAAAGAAAGTAGGGAAAATCACTAGGCCAGTCAGGTATGACCTAAATCAATTTCTTTATGATTATACAATAGAGGTTATGAATAGATTCAATGAATTAATCTGGTAGAGAGGGTGCCTGAAGAACTATGGACAGAAGTTTTTAATATTGTACAAGAGTCAGTAACCAAAATTATCCCAATGAAAAAGAAATGCAAGATGGCAAAGTGGTTGTCTGAGGAGGCCTTACATATAGCTGAGAAAAGAAGAGAAACAAAATGTAAGGCAGAAAGGGAAAGATATACCCAACTGAATGTCGAGTTCCAGAGATAGCAAGGAGAGATAAGAAGGCCTTCTTAAATCAACAATGCAAAGAAATAGAGGAAAACAGTAGAATGAGAAATATTAGAGATCTCTTCAAGAAAATTGGAGAAATCAAGGGAATTTCATGCAAGGAAGGGCACGATAAAGAACAGAAATGTTAAGGACCTAACAGAAGAAAAAGATATTAAGAAAAGGTGGTAAGAATAGACAGAATAACTATATAAAAAAGGTCTTAGTGTCCTTAATAACCACGATGGTGTGGTCCCTTACCTAGAGTCAGACATCCTGGAATGTGAAGTCAAGTGGGCCTTAGAAAGCATCACTACAAACAAAACTAGTGGAGGTGATGGAATCCAGCTGAGCTATTGCACATCCTAAAAGACGATGCTGTTAAAGTGCTACACTCAGTATGTCAGCAAATTTGGAAAATTCAACAGTGGGCACAGGACCGGAAAAGGTCAGTTTTCATTCCAATCCCAAAGAAGGGCAATGCCAAAGAATGCTCAGACTACCATACATTTGCACTCATTTCACATACTAGCAAAGTTATGCTCCAAATCCTTCAAGCTAGGCTTCAGCAGTACATGAACTGAGAACTTCCAGATACACAAGCTAGGTTTAGAAAAGGCAGAGGAACCACAGATCAAATTCGCAACATCCACTGGATCATGGAGAAAGTGAGGGAACTCCAGGAAAGCATCTACTTCTGTTTCATTGACTGTGCTAAAGCCTTTGACAGTGTGGGTCACAACTGTGGAAAATTCTGAAAGAAGTGGGAATATGAGGCCACCTTACCTGTTTCCTGAGAAACAAGTGTGTGGGCCATGAAATGACAGTTAGAACTGAACTCGGGACCAGTGACTGGTTCAAAACTAGGAGTATGAGAAGGCTGTATATTGTTACCCTACGTATTTAACTTATATGCAGTGTACATCCTGCAAAATATTGGGCTGGATGAATCACAAGCTGGAATCAAGTTTGCTGGGAGAAGTATCAACAATCTAAGCTATGCAGACAATACCACTCTAAAGGCAGAAAGTAAAGAGGAACCAAAGAACCTCTTGATGAGGATGAAAGAGGAGAGTGAAAAAGCTGGCTTGAAACTCACCATTAAAAACAAACAAACAAACAAAGATCATGGCATCTGGTCACACCACTTCATGACATATAGAGGGGGGTAATGTGGAAGCAGCGACAGCTTTTAATTTCATGGGCTCCAAAATCATTGCAGATGGTGACTGCAGCCATGAAATTAAAAGATGCTTGCTCCTTGGAAGGTAAACTATGATAGACCTAGACAACATGTTAAAAAGCAGAGACATCACTTTGCTGATGAAGGTTGCTATAGTCACATACATGGTTTTTCCAGTAGTCATGTATGAATATGAGAGTTAGACCATAAAAAAGGCTGAGAGCTGGAGAAGTAATACCTTTGAATTGTGGTGCTGGAGAAGATTCTTGTGAGTCCCTTGGACTGCAAGGAGATTAAACCAGGCAATCCTAAAGGAAGTGAAAGTGAAATGAGTCACTCAGTCATGTCTGATTCTTTGTGACCCCATGTAGCCTGCTAGGCACCTCTGTCCATGGAGTTCTCCAGGCAAGAATACTGGAGTGCATTGCCATTCCCTTCTCCAGGGGATCTTCCCGACCCAGGGATTGAACACGGGTCTCCCACATTGCAGGCAGATTCTTTACCATCTGAGCCACCAGGAAGCCTTATCCCAAAGGAAATCAACCCTGGATATTCATTGGAAGGACTGATGCTGAGGTTGAAGCTCCAGCATTTTGGCCACCTGATCTGAAGAGCTGATTATTTGGAAAAGACCCTGATACTGGGAAAGACTGGAGGCAAAAAGAGAAGCGGGCAGCAGAGGGTGAGATGATTAGATAGGATCTCTGACTTGTTCTGTCGCTAAGTCATGTCTGACTCTTTGTGACACCATGGACGTTGCTGTGACCTCCATTATCTCCCAGAGTTTATTCAAATTCATGTCCATTGAGTTGGTGACTGGAAGAATCATAGCTTTGACTATATTGACTTTTGTTGGCAGTATGATGTCTCTGCTTTTTAATATGCTGTCTGTGTTTGTTGATAGCTTCCAAGGAACAAGCCATTAGCATAATCTATCTAGAGGCACACCATGAACTTCCTGAATAGCGTGAACTGTTAGGTGTGGTCTGGATAACAAGGACACTCTTTATCGTTTGGGAGATCCTAAGTGTTCAGAAGTTACCTCAGGAGTTGGGACACATCCTTCTTTAAGTAAATGGTGTAGGTGTGTACTACAGCACATTGATGCTATGAGTTATACGTTATTCACCATGCAACAAGGCTTTTGTTTAATATTTTTGCTTTATAATCATGTCCCTTTTATGCTAAAATTCCTGGCTGCAGCTCAGGTATTTAATTATTTCTGGTTTTTGAAATTAGACGAGCTAAGAGACCTGCCTTTTGAGAAACCTGTATGCAAGTCAGGAAGCAATAGTTAGAACTGGACATGGAAAAACAGACTGGTTCCAAATAGGAAAAGGAGTACATCAAGGCTGTATATTGTCACCTTGTTTATTTAACTTACATGCAGAGTACATCATGAGAAATGCTGGGCTGGAAGAAGCACAGCTGGAATCAAGATTGCCAGGAGAAATATCAATAACCTCAGATATGGAGATGATACCACCCTTATGGCAGAAAGTGAAGAAGAACTAAACAGCCTCTTGATAAAAGTAAAAAAGGAGAATGAAAGAAGTTGGCTTAAAGCTCAACATTCAGAAAACTAGATCGTGGCATTCAGTTCCATCACTTCATGGCAAATAGATGGGGAAACAGTGGAAACAGTGGCTGGCTTTATCTTTTTGGGCTCCAAAATCACTGCAGATGGTGATTGCAGCCATGAAATTAAAAGACACTTACTCCTTGGAAGGAAAGTTATGACCAAACTAGACAGCCTATTAAAAAGCAGAGACATTAATTTGTCAACGAAGGTCTGTTTAGTCAAGGCTATGGTTTTTCCAGTGGATGTATTTTCCATTCCATGTATGGATGTGAGAGCTGGACTATAAAGAAAGCTGAGTGCCAAAAAATTGATGCTTTTGAACTGTGATGTTGGAGAAGACTCTTGAGAGTCCCTTGGGTTGCAAGGAGATCCAACCAGTCCATCCTAAAGGAGATCAGTCCAGGGTGTTCATTGGAAGGACTGATGTTGAAGCTGAAACTCTAATACTTTGGCCACCTGATGCGAAGAGCTGACTCATTTGAAAATACCTGATGCTGGAGAAGATTGAGGGCAGGAGGAGAAGGGGACAACAGAGGATGAGATGGCTGGATGGCATCACTGACTCAATGGACATGGGTTTGGGTGAACTCCAGGAGTTGGTGATGGACAGGAAGGCCTGGCATGCTGCAGTTCATGGGGTGGCAAAGAGTTGGACATGACTGAGCGACTGAACTGAACTGAACTGAGCTGAAGAAATGCAAGGCTAATTATAATGTTAAACCAAAAAGTAAGGATACAAATTAGTGCTGTAATATTTGGTATAATACACAAGTATTCAATAGGTGTGAATGAGAATGACCATAGCGGTTGAATGGAATTGGCAGATTATGGAAACCTGAATGATAATAAACAGAGGCCCAAGTGTAATGGTTCATCATATTAGAAGCTCATCCTTGCTCCTGTACCAGTCCAGAGTCTTCTTGGTTGGCAGGAGGATTCTGGTTCGATAGTCATCAAGAATTCAGGCTAGTGGCAGAAATTACATCTTTAACAAATAGCTTCTGAAGTTGATTTGAATATCGCCATTTCAGTCTCCTGAAAGCATGAAGAAATGAGTGTACCACTTTTTATGGATTATTTACTGGGGATCATTCAAACCACTTCCATGCCCATTTGATTGGCTAACAGTCATTCTTAGGGCACCAGTTAGGCAGTGAAATGTGGTAAAGCTACACTCCCAGCAGAAGGATAAGGGTTAATTTGATGGTTAGTTCGCAGTCTGTATCACATAGCATTTGAGCTGAAACTTTGAAGAGGCATATGATTTGGAGAGGAAAAAGGGAACATACCTCAGAGGAAGCTGAAGAACAGAGGGCAAGGCAGATGGCAGTTGCTGGGAGCCAGCTTGAGGAACTCTGCCCGTGGCAAAGGTCATGAGGAAGGAGGCTTCGGCATATGCAAAGGTGGGATCGAGCCTCAGGAAACCCTCTGTTCCCAAGCATCTACCCCCAAAACCAGAGTCTACCTACTTTACTGTTTCATGCTCTCACCTACACCTCTGACTTTATGGGGGCTGTTCCCCACTGGTTCTCTTGGAGAAGGAGTAAACTTGCAGCTCCAGTCAATAAAAATTCCTGGGCTTGACAAGGGTGTCTTAGGTCAAACCTCTATGCTGGCAGACTAGCTTGTGTGACAGAATTATCCACACTCCTGCCACTACGCACATGATTGTTTGCTAAGTCGCTTCAGTCGTGTCCGACTCTGTGCGACCCCACAGATGGCCTCCTACAAGGCTCCTCTGTCCCTGGGATTCTTCAGGCAAGGACACTGGAGTGGGTTGCCATGTCCTTCTCCAATGCATGAAAACATGATTGTATACTACCTCTCAACCATAAACAGCACAGAATTTGGAGTATTTTGAAAATCTTAATTAGCATAGGGCTTTTCTCATTGTTGAGTCAATGATTGCCGCCAGGCCTCCATATCCTTAGGCACCTGGGAATATATTAATGTATTTGGAATATAGAAAAGGAAATATAGTAGTTTTTGATGTTAGCAATCTAGACCTTTTGAGTTAATGAATTTTCTCTTTTGTTATAGATCACTGTACTTTGTTATAAATCACTGTGTCCTTGCTATGTAAAAATATAACTTTATCACTATCTTAAGACTAAATAGATCTTAAGGGGAACATTGGTGAAGGGTTTTCATTTGTTGGGCTGATGTTTGCTGCTAAATCTCCATATTCCCTGCCCTTATAATGAATATAACTTGCATATAGGAGAAATAAGTATTAGCCTTTAAGATTAATCATATTAACCTTAGGTTAAATAAATTCCTTTCTTAGTTGTAACCCACCACACCCTCACCCTATAGGAATGCAATTTTATCTGGTACCTTCAGAGGGTGGCACCTGGTTTAAGAAAAAACACCCTTGGAAAAAATAAGTTTTCTGGTTAACTGACCGTTGTCAGAAAGAAAGGGTCATAAAATGTCAGCAGGCCTCATGGCCAGAAGATGATGTAAAACCCCTAAGACCTATTTTTTATACATTTATGTGAAACACCTGATTTTGATAAAGGTCAGGACTGCTGACCTCCGTGTGACTTTAAAATTTCCATTTGTCTCTCTGTGTAACAAAGGGTATATAAGCAAACCTAAAAAATAAAGAAATCGAATCAGTTTCTGGAAAGACTGATTCCCCTGTGTCGTTCTTTCTTGTTCTCTGTTTTTCTGGCTGAATTCCCATGTGGAGCGTGGGTGCTCGCCAAGCCTGCTAATTTTGCCCTGGCTTTTTAAGATCCATGCAAGAGGGAGCCCAAGGTGGGGCACCCTCTGATATTCAAGTGGGTGCTGGTGGCCTACGTAGGTGGTGCAAGCTTCTTGTCTCGAAGCTTTATTGGTATCCCACATAAACCAAGTTTTTCAGCCTCTTTTTCTCCACTAATTTTCCTACTACACTATTTCTTTCTAATCTCCCTCTATATCTTTAATTAAGCAATTAATTCCTAGGATGCTGACTCTGTCCCCACTTCGAATTACCCTGTATCCACCGGGGCTGGACCCCAGCAGACAGTCATGTTATGTGGTTGTGAAAAAGTAAGTTGTTGGAAATGGCGGGAGGCATGTTTCAATAGATTGTTTGTTGAGTCATATGAATTTATAAGTGTTTATAAATTAGTTTCTCTAACTACACTAACACTTCCTAGTACAGTATCTGTCACATACCAGGTATATGATTAATGTTATAAAATCAAGATGCTAATTTAGATTACTTAGACTCTTGGTTTAAATCAGAAGAATGCTCCCTTTGAGAACCTTATCTGTTATCCGTAGGACATTTTACTTTTAAAAGAGATCTAATCAGCTAATACTCTAATACATGGATTGTTTTTTTTTTAAAGCAGAGACTTTAAATATCAGTATATCTCAGAATGATCTTACCTTAAGCTGCCAGTGTCTTTTCATAGTGTTTATTTTCTCTTCTGTGTGTATACACTGAATTTATGCCTTTATGAGAGGGGTCAATGTTATCTGCCAATATTACTGATACAGATTGAAATAAATTTGATTTGTTGCAAACACAGATATTGTATTTATTTTATAATGAAAGAAGATATCTTTAAAATGGTTAGACTAAAAATAAAGCTGCTCAAAAGTAAAAAAAAAAAGGAAAAGTAGAAGATGGGAAACTGGTAAATGATTGTAGAAATATCTAAGATATAAACATCTTATCTTTTTTTATTCTTATCTCTATCTTTGTTTAGCTAGAAGATGAAAACTTATTCTGAATAAAATATTTTGATTAATTTACTTACCGCTATTTTGTGTCTGCTGATATGAATTTTGTTCATATCTATATCAGAGCACAAAATTTAATAATAAAGCATAGCAACACTAATAATTTGTGTTCTGAGTGACTTCTCAAGGAACTGACTTCTCAAGGAACTACAAATGTGTAGAAATATTTCTAGGGAGAGAAGTGAAAAAATTTTCACTCCTGGGAAAAAAATTTTTTTGTGTGTTGCTTGGCCTATACATCTGGTTGAACTCATTTATGAACAAGCAATTTCAGTTACTATATAAGGTTTTGCTTTTGATCATTCAAATCTTCCAGACACCGGGCCTGGAGGGGCTAAACTGGATCGACTGCGGTTGACAGCCTTTCCTGTTCTCTGGCTTCTGTTTGGGTCGGATGGTGGAGCACTTGGAGTAGGTCAGAGGGAGAGAGGAATGATTTATTCCTTTAGTCTTTACCCCATGGCGTCGCACCACAAACTGGATGCATCCTTTGCCCAAAAGTTACAGCTCTTTTCAGGTAGCTCAGTCTTTTCTCTCTCTCTCTCTCACCCTCCTGGAAACAGTGACAGACCTTATTTTTTGGGTTCCAAAATCACTGCAGATGGTGACTGCAGCCATGAAATTTAAAAACACTTACTCCTTGTAAAACTCCACCCCCCCCCCACCACCTCCCAAGACAGACCAACCGTGGGAAGCCCCCAGCACACATGTATGTAGTAGTCATGTATGGATGTGAGAGTTGGACTGTGAAGAAAGCTGAGCACTGAAGAACTGATGCTTTTGAACTGTGGTGTTGGAGAAGACTCTTGAGAGTCCCTTGGACTGCAAGGAGATCCAACCAGTCCATTCTGAAGGAGATCAGCCCTGGGATTTCTTTGGAGGAAATGATGCTGAAGCTGAAACTCCAGTACTTTGGCCACCTTATGTGAAGAGTTGACTCACTGGAAAACACTCTGATGCTAGGAGGGACTGGGGGCAGGAGGATAAGGGGACGACAGAGGATGAGATGGTTGGATGGCATCACCAACTCAATGGACGTGAGTTTGAGTGAACCCCGGGAGTTGATGATGGACAGGGAGGCCTGGTGTGCTTCAATTCATGGTGTCACAAAGAGTTGGACACGACTGAGTGACTGAACTGAACTGAGCTGAATTAGAAAGTACTTGTAGGACAGCCCCAAATTTAATCTGAGGAAATGAGCCCAACTGATACATAAATTGTCCCAAGTTTGTATCTCTCTTAGTTTGACATTCAAGGATTATTTTTTAAACAAAATTTAGATGAATTAAAACTATGGATGTGTAGATCAGTAGGTAAGAAAAAAGGTAATTTGGGACTGCACTGTGCTCAGTCCCTATTTCAGAGATGGGGTTAGGCAGCCTATCTGAGCTTAGTTATGGTACAGTGGGTTTTTTTTTTTTTGATAAATCCTTGTTTCATTGCCTAAGCTGGAGTCATATTGGAGGGTATTACAAAGTCCTGCATCCCGAATGGCAACCACCATGTGAGGAGTGATATAATTTTTCTCCTCTCAGTGATGGTGTTACTGGTGTTTGTGGGTGTGGGAGGGAAGTTGAGTTGTGTTGGTGATACAAGTTCATGAGGCTAAACTATTTTGAAGGTTAATTTAAAATTAGAAAAAACTTCCTGAAGTCAGTGCTGGGTCATACTTTCTAGTATAGTAATCCACAGTTTTTTTTTTTTTTTTTTCCTAGTATAGTAATCCAGACACTTTTGGTGAATTTTTAAAAATATAAATTTATTTGTTTTAATTGGAGGTTAATTACTTTACAATATTGTATTGGTTTTGCCATACCTCATCATGAATCCCCCACGGGTGTACACGTGTTCCCCATCCTGAACCCCCCTCCCGCCTCCCACCCCGTACCATCCCTCTGGGTCATCCCAGGGCACCAGCCCCAAGCATCCTTGTTTTTCTACTTCCATCCCCTTTGCTAGAGTTTATAATACTTAGTGGTATTCCACAATCCTGAAGCTGTAAGTTTGAAATTAGATATAACAGTTTTGGATCATCTTACAAATTTTTTGCTTTTCTGACTTACAGGTACACTGAGCTGGCTCCCTGAAGAGCTGCCTTTTTGTATACATAAACTTGAAATACTTGACCCCGGAGGTATGAAAGGGTAAGTGGTACTTACAGCCTTAGACAGAGGCCAACGTTTTCATTGTGTGTAACAACAGAAGTTTGCAAGCTCTTAGAAACTACATATGTTCCTGATCATGTTTAACAGACGCTATTCTCCTTGCAGCTTATATTTTGTATGTGTCTTTGACCTCTAACTTTAATGTATTCTTTTGGACTAGACTGATACCAGGTAGAGTATTAAAACCAAAATCAAGTGGCTGCAACAATGGGTGAACAATGTGTGTCTTAGTTCAGGGTCCTGTCACCATCCACCAGACCCCTGTGGTCCTGTGGAGCTACTGTGGTTTTGCATAGAGACGTTGGTCTCATCTCTCTCTCCCTTTAGCCTGAAATAGCCTTTTTCTTTTCTTCCTTCATTCAGAATACATTCCCCCGTGACTCGAGTCTGTGGTAGGTGTTTATCCAATGTACCCTCAGATTGTGTATCTACCATCTATTTTGCAGTTGACTATTTACTCCACTAAATTATGTGTTCCTTGAGAGAAGGAACTGTAATTATTTATATTTCCAGAGTCAGTGTAATGATTATGAATATGGCTTTTGCCGTCTGTGAGACCTTGGTTTGAGTTCCAATTTACCATTCATAAGGCGCATGACTCTGGATGAACTATTTATATCTTTAGAGCTGTAGTTTCTTCCTTAAAAAAATGGAGAAAATAGTATTATATAATCCAAGTATCTTGAGGATGAAAGTGTATATACACAGAAAGCACTTAGCTTAGAAGGATATTACATACTCAATAATTATTATAGGTTATTCCCAGCAGATGTAGAATAAATCTTTCAGGTTTTTTTTAAGACTTAAAAACATATTTATTTATTTTACTTTTGGTCATGCTGGGTCTTCGCTGCTGTGAAAGGACTTTCTCTAGTTGCGGTGAGTGGGGCTACTCTTCATTCTGGTGCCTGGGCTTCTCACTGCAGTGATTTCTTTTGTTGCGGAGCATGGGCTCTAGGCTTGTAGGCTTCAGGGTTAGCAGCACAAGGGCTCAGAAGTTGTGGTGTGGGGGATCTAGGCGTATGGGCTCTGTAATTTTGGCATGTGGACTCTGGTAGTCTAAAACTACTCTAGACTCAGTAGTTGTGGTGAGTGGACTTAGCTGCTCTGTGGCATGTGGGATCCTCCTGGACCAGGGATCAAACCCGCGTCCCCTGCATTGGCAGGAAGATTCCTGTCCACTGTACCACCAGCAGAAGTGAAGTCCCAATCTTTCAGTTCTCATACACAATTTCCCTGGTGGCTCAGGTGGTAAAGCATCTGCCTACAATGCGGGAGACCTGGGTTCAATCCCTGGATCGGGAAGATCCCCTGAAGCAGGAAATGGCAACCTACTCCAGTACTCTTGCCTGTAGAATCCCATGGATGGAGGAGCCCGGTGGGCTACAGTACATGGGCTCACAAAGAGTCAGGCATGACTGAGTGACTTTTTCTCCAGACTTATTGGACATGGATACCTATGAAAGTAGAATTTTGTGATTGTCTTGAATCATTGACCCACAGGGAAAAATGTTATCCATGAAGCAAATAAAAACCAAGGGCAAGATCTGACAGCTAGTTTTGGTCATGCTATTGCAAACATTACCCGCTACCCACTCATATATCATCATAATATTGGTATAAAATTGGTTTCAAAATATTGAAATTGAGAGTTGTGGTAAGTTAGCCTGCTCTCATTAATGAGGATATTGTTGAGAAAATAAAGTCCAAGCTGATTTTTATAGCATAAAGCTGTCTTCTTCTTTAGCTCTCTTAAGAGCTCCATTCTGCATTTTTTGGCTCTCATCATACTCAGTTTTATCGTAAACACCCTCTTCTAAAAGTTTCCAGTTTTCCCAATTAACATAGCAAACACTTAATCCTCTTCCATGATCAAGACTAAAAGTTATTTCTGCTGATAAGAATTTCTCAACAATATAATATATAATTTACCATTTCACTTTTTGTATTCCCACCTTACCATATAGGTTTCATGGCATATTTCTCACATGGATATTTTTCCCTGCTGAACTGTAAACCACATGAGGGCAGATGCTGGTATATAGCAGGTGCTTACTGCATCTAAGTGCAGGAACACATGATAAGAAATTTAGGCACATTTAAGGTATATTAGTAATGAATGCTTACATTTCAACTCCACTTGCTTGCCATGCACAGTAATAAACAACTCTCTATTTCTCATATTTTCTAGAGTTTGTAGGTTCTTAAATGTTTCTTTTGTTACACAGGTCAGTGTTCGTTCAGTTCAGTCGCTCAGTCGTGTCTGACTCTTTGTGACCCCATAAATCACAGCATGCCAGGCCTCCTTGTCCATCACCAACTCCCCGTGTTCATTCAGACTCATGTCCATGGAGTCAATGATGCCATCCAGCCATCTCATCCTCTGTCGTCCCCTTCTCCTCCTGCCTTCAATCTTTCCCAGCATCAGGGTCTTTTCAAATGAGTCAGCTCTTCACATCAGGTGGCCAAAGTATTGGAGTTTCAGCTTCAACATCAGTCCTTCCAATGAACACCCAGGAATGATCTCCTTTAGAATGGACTGGTTAGATCTCCTTGTGGTCCAAGGGACTCTTAAGAGTCTTCTCCAACACCACAGTTGAAAAGCATCAATTCTTCTGTGCTCAGCTTTCTCTGTAGTCCAACTTCAAAGGTCAGTGTACTTGACTTAATAATCTGGGAAGATAATCTCTATAGGTATCAGGAGGATGTACGTATAACATTTAGGGATCTTTTATTTTTATTTATTTATTTTTTGGAAGGATCTTTTATTTTAATGTAGATTTTATTCTTTCTTAAACACAGTCAATATACTGCCCATATCACTAAAGTAGTAACATATGAGAACAGTGAAAATGAAAACAGTTTCCACATGAGGAAAACTGGATGATATCCAATTTGCTTATGAAATGAGCTTATATGATTTGGCCAACACAAACAAAATGAGTTAAAACTTAAGATTATGGTTCAAGTCAAATGAGACCAATAACATGAGTTTATTATTCTGAGGTCAAACTCAGATGAATACTAAGTAAGACCCACTACAAGGCTAGAACTTATCCATTCTGCTCAGAAAGAGAAGGAGCCAAAGGGAAGTGTGTCTTAACCAGTGGCTAAGTGTGGCTGCTTCCTGTATCTCACCTGTGTTTGAGATGCAGACACTTTCTCATTCTCTTGATCCATCTTACCAGTCTCCTGTGTCCTGATTATATGCAGGAAGCAGAGTTATGGTTGCCCTCCCCAAAACGCTCATGTAATCTCTCCCTGCTCCTCCTCTGGCCAAAGAGTTGTTCAGATGTGAAGTTTGAGACACAAACTGAAGTCCAGCCTCTACTAATTAGGGCTTTCCTGGTGGCTCAGTAGTAAAGATTCTGCCTGCCATGCAAGAGTTGCAGATTCAATCCCTGTGTTGGGAGGATCCTTGGAGAAGGAAATGGCAACCCACTCCAGTATTCTTGCCTGGGAAATCCCATGGACAGAGGAGGCTGGTAGGCTGCAGTCCTCGGGGTCACAGAAGAGAGTCAAACAGGACTTAGTGACTAAACAACATCCACAACTCTACTCATCAGTAATGTGACCTTGGACAAGTTTCTTAAACTCCCTGAAGCATAGTTACTGCCATTGCAAAGTGAGATTACGTATTAATGTCGTCACAGGATATTTGTGAGGACCAAGTGGGAGAATGCACTTGAAAACACTAAGTGAATTGTGACACATGAAGAAGTGAGTTGACTGTTGCAAATCTGCGCTAGACTGTGAGCACTGGTGGGTGGGGATTATTTTCTTTGTCTCTAACATTACAGCATTTTTCTTTTAAGGATGGCGCTGGTAGAAGGAACCTGTTCTATTACCACCTGTTGAGGGACGGACCGTGAACTTGGGGACTTGGCATGTTTTAGTGCAGTTACTGGACAACCTTTGGGTTAACAGTCTGTCTGTAGAGCCAAGCGTTCTGCATGGCAGTATTTCTTGATGGGAATCTTTCCCACATAAATTTGATGAGGAAGAAACCAGTGAAGAAGAAGAGATGGATTATTTATTGTGAACAGAAGGAAATAGAAAATATATTCTGGTTCTATCTTATTGCCTTGTAAAGAGCACACTCACCATAATTTCCCATTTTATTGGTAATTCAAGGACACCATTAAGAATATTAATCGTCCTCTGGTAAAACACTATGATGACTTCAGGGAACATGTTGTATATTAGGTTATTTACCTTGATATCAAATAATTCCAAGTTGTTGTGTATTTTGAAATGTGATGTATTTTATACGTTTATAATCTTTATTTCCTCCTCTGTTGTCACTTGTCTTCACTATGAGGCAATACCCATTCCAGATGTTTTCTCTTTTATTTTCTGCTTTCTTATAGAAGCCAAGGGAGGGCCATAGTGCTCCAAGGAAGCCCACCTTCCTGTAGGGCCCCCACAGCAGAGGTGAGGCAGGACTCCAGGTCCTGAGTACTCCCAGAGTACTCAGCCTCCCCAGCCCCACCCCTTCCCTCCACAAAGCATCTCAGGACAGTAGGTTTAAGTGATCAGGACAGGACGTCCATGATTTCCAGGTCATCATGCATTTCCTAAACCTCAATCCTCTTTGTCCAGATATGTCTGTTGTGGCCCCATCTCTCCCTGCTTCTCCCTCTTCTGAACCTCCTCTGTTGTGCCTTCTGGAATCATGTTCAGTGAAGGAGTGAGTCTGTCTGGGACTGAAAAAGCAAATATCAGCTCAGACTGAAAAGAGAAAAAAAAAAAATCCCTGCCATTCATCAGGCTTGGTGGTCAAAGATAAAGCCAACTGTAAAGCAAATAGAAGGTGGCAACCTTAAAAGGCCACAAGGCTCCCTTCTTCGAATGACTATTGCTTTCTTACCCATGACATCCTGAACCTACATCACTCTCCTCATGTATTACTGGGGACACCCAATCACTCAGCCACCCTCACCTCATAACATCCCCTGATCCCTAGTTAATGCGTGAAGTGAAGTGAGAGTCGTTCAGTTGTGTCTGACTCTTTGCAACCCCGTGAACTACACAGTCCATGGGAATCTCCAGGCCAGAACACTGCTGTGAGTAGCCTTTCCCTTCTCCAGGGGATCTTCCCAACCCAGGGATCAAACCCAGGTCTCCTGTGATGCAGGAGGATTCTTTACCAGCTGAGCCACCAGGGAAGCCCAAGAATACTGCAGTGGGGAGCCTCTCCCTTACTCCATGGGGATCTTTCCCACCCAGGAATCAAACCGGGGTCTCCCATGTTGCAGGCAGATTCCTTACCCGCTGAGCCACAGGGAAGCGCTAGTTGGTGCTTGCTTCTCCGCATTCCACCTGAGAACCGGGAAGGATGTAGCTCTGATCCCGGCTCCCCTCAGCCCCTCCTCCAAATCCCTCAGCAGGAACCCAGCCCTACAAAGCACGCTTTCCTCCCCCTTCTTGTTGAAAGGGGTGTTTCAGGATTCCTCTGAGTGCCTTTTTTCACTGCATCAAGTCAGTAAATCTGATTTTGTCAGACTGCAGATTTGCTCCTCGTGGTCCTTGGCTGATTAGACCAGTCACTGCAAACTGCCCTTATCACTGACCTCTTTCCTGAACATGACATTGATGCTGTGTTCTAACTGGACCTGGGCACTTCTTCCCCTGCAGCCCTCCCAAGCGGGAGCTGTATTTTCTCTTACGCATTTTCTCCTGCTGGACCTGCAGATGGAGTCTATGTTCTCTTTGCGGATTCCAATCATCCCTCCTTCTCCTTGCAGAGGCTCAGCTTTAAATCGTATTTCATCAGACTGCATTACTGCCCCCTACTCTTCCTGATTGCAATCATCTGTTGCCACCATCTGTTCCACCCACACCCACTACCTTTTATTCTTGGAAGATTTTAGCTTTTGGCTTACTGACACTCTTTACAGTAACACTGTTGTAATTCTCAATCGTTTCACTGTCTGCAGAGATCTTTGCATCCAAAACCCTGACCCAACAGTTCCTTGACCTACCCTTCTCTAGTGATTTTTGTCCTCAGCAATCCCTAAAGTTTTCACTCCCCTGGTCATGTTTTAGGCCCTGTCAATACACATAATTTAATATTCCCATAATCTTAATTTCAAGCACCCTTCTCCCTGAAAATCATCTCCCGGTTTTTTTTTTTTTTCAGCTTATTTTCTCAAATTATCTCAACTCCAGTAATCTTCCAATCCAATCAGGTATGATTCCACCAGAATTTTAGTGCCTGTAACTCGCTTTGTGTCCTCATTTCCTTACTTTTTGGTCTTAAGTTACACGATTTATCCTTATAATGACTTCTTACTTGACCTTGAAGAGTAAAACAACAATGTTATTTACATGCAACTCTCCCCCTGCTCTATGGCTATATAGCTGAACATGGCTAGAGAGAAATACACAACCCTGATGTCTGATTTTGTTTTATTTTATGTTTATGAATGACTTCTTACTTGTGATAAAACACATGTAGTGTAAAACTTACATTCTAACCATTTTGAAGGGTACAATTCACTGGCATTAAATGCATTCACATTATTTTCCAACCATAACTACCACCAATCTCCAGGACTTTTTCATTTTCCCAAACTGGTATTCTAACAATAACTTCAGACAACAGCTTTTAAATAATAATTTTTCATTTCTTGTTTCCTCAAACCCCCAGAAGCCACCATTCTACCTCATGACTGCTCTCATAGGTACTCTGCTCTCAAGGTAATCTAGGTACCTGGTATAAGTGGAATCATATGGTATTTATTCTTTTGAGACCTGTTTATATTAAAAAGCAGAGACATTTCTTTGCCAACAAAGATCTGTCTAGTCAAGGCTATGGTTTTTCCAGTAGTCACATATGGATGTGAGAGTTGGAGTATAAAGAAAGCTGAGCAGCAAAGAATTGATGCTTTTGAACTGTGGTGTTGGAGAAGACTCTTGAGAGCCCCTCGGACAGTTAGGAGACCCAACCAGTCAATCCTAAAGGACATCAGCCCTGAATATTCATTGGAAGGACGGATGCTGAAGTTGAAACTCCAATACATTGACCACCTGATGCAAAGAGCTGACTTACTGGAAAAGACCCTGCTGCTGGGAAAGACTGAAGGCGGGAGGGGAAGGGGACGACAGAGGATGAGATGGTTGGATGGCATCACTGACTCAAAGGACATGAGTTTGGGTAAACTCCGGGAGTTGATGATGGACAGGGAGGCCTGGCATGCTGCAGGCCATGGGGTTGCAAAGAGTCAGATACTGCAAAGAGCAGCTGAACAGAACTGAACTGTTTCCATTGGCACAATGTTTTCAGGGTTCATTTGTGTTGTGCACATGCCAGAATTTCATTCCTTTTTAAGGCTGTGTGTAATACAGCATATTTTGTTTTTCTGTTTGTGATTTTATTTTAAATTTGTGATCACTTGTCTCCACTGGTTCTCAATGCCGCCAGATGGTCTTACTCCATTCTGAAGTCCATTTTATTCTCTGTCTCACAGACTATTATTTCATACCTTATTTTATTTTTTCAAGCCCATTATGGTTCTGTCTCAGCTCTTAATCTTGATTTCCATGTTACTGAGAAATTAGAAGCAATCAAGAGAGAACTTCTTTAAGATTCCACTCTCACATATATATCTTCCAATGAACATTTGCACTAATGTTCACTGTCTTCCCACCTCTTATTATCCATCTACATCACACCAGCTCACATCCCTTTTTCATTGTTACTCAAGGTCATTGTTTAACACTTGTCCTCTCTTTCTTCTGCCTCATCAGATTCCCTCATCTCTTCGAATCTCTTTTTTCACATGCTGGAACTTCTCTTATCCTAAAGATAACAACAACAAAGCTTCCTGACTTACTTTCTTTTCCTACTACCATCACTTTTCTCCTTATCTTTGTTGTAAACGTCTTTGAGAACTTTCTCCATACTTCCTGCCTCAGTTTCTTTTAATGAGTTCTACCTCTGTGTTTCACTTCTACAACTCCAGTGAAACATCTCTTATTAAAGTGCCAACCGATTCCAGATTTTTCATGTTGATGTATGGCAAAACCAATACAATATTGTAAAGTAATTAACTTCCAATTAAAATAAATAAATTTATATTAAAAAAAAAGGAGTCACGGTGGCATCCTACAAAAGAATAATCAGTAAACTGAAAAAAAAGAATCCAATGGGCAAATCTCAGTCCTCAGGCTATGTGACCTTCAAAAGCATTTGGCTCCATTGACCCTTTCCTTCTCTTTTATGTACTGTTTCTTGGTTGGTTTCCTAGACACTGTTGCTTATTGTGTTGTTTCTATGTCACTAACCTTTACTTATTAGTCATCTTGGCTGGCTATTTTTCCTTTCTCATTCTCTGATTTCTGAATGATAGAAAGCTCAGGTCCTAATCCTTGGTCCTTTTAGAATTTCTATATACGTCCAATTCTGAATGAGTCTAAAGATCTTCACAAGTCTTATGGATTATATGTTGATAACAGTCTGATGGCTTCCAAATTCACTTTCAGGATGGGCGTTTCTCTGAATTCCAGATTTCTGTATTGACAACTTGAAATTTCTACTTACATGTCTGATAGTTATTTCAAAGTTAGTGTGAGCCAAACTGAGTTTGTTTTTTCCCAGACCTACTGCTTTCCTAATATTTCCCATCTTGGTAAACTGCAACTGGATTCTTCTAGTTGCTGAGGCAAAAAATCTTGACGTCATCCTTGATTTTTCTCCTTTTCTTATAACCTAGATCCAGTCTGTCAAATCTTACTGGCTTTGCCTTTGCAATATAACCACAATATTACCACTTTATATAGCTTCTTCCTTCACCTCTTTACACAAATGCCAGTTTCTCAGTGGAAGTCAAGGTAGGTCACATTGACATTTCATGCCCACTCACAGCAGTCTGTCCCACTATCCAATTAAGTGTTTATTCTTTAGCCATCATTACTATATCATACTGCATATTTCTCTAGTGTACCTTTTATATTGTCCATGAGAACAAAGATTTTTGTTTGCTTACTATTGTAGCCCCAATGATTAAATATGTGCCTGACACATAGTTGGAATTTAATAAATATATGTTGGATGCTGCTGCTGCTAAGTCGCTTCAGTTGTGTCTGACTCTGTGTGACCCCACAGATGGCAGCCCATTGGGCTCCGCCATCCCTGGGATTCTCCAGGCAAGAACACTGCAGTGGGTTGCCATTTCCTTCTCCAATGCATGAAAGTGAAAAGTGAAAGTGAAGTCACTCAGTCGCATCCGACTCTTAGCAAG